>NC_063373.1:5261027-5425946 GCF_021869965.1 Rhincodon typus | reverse complement strand
GTTGTCTCGGATTCTCCAGCATCTGCAGTTCCTACTATCTCTGATTCGATTTTAACCTTTTCCAAACTTGTCCCCCAGCCCCGCGCCCCCTTCCTATTGGTCTGGAGTAGCCATCAATCACCGGGTCCCAGCTTCCTATTGGCCCAGTGCTGCCGTCAATCACAGGGTCCCCATGGTGAGCTGGAGCATGCGCAGGGTCAGTATGAAGTCGGTGTTGGGCCGTCACGTTTGACGTTGCCGGCGGCTGAAGCCTTGCCGTTTGACCCGTAAGTAACGGAGCTGACCGCCGGATCGGGCGGCAAGCTTACATAAACGCTCGGTAGAAGCTGTAAACACGCATGCAAAACTCCCGGTTCCTCTGTTTGCTCTAAACGGGGGAAGGAGGAGGCAGTCACCAGCCTCCCTCAGGCCCGAGTTGACGGCCGCCATCTTTATAAAAGGCAGCGCCGTGAGGTGCGCATGCGCTGCCCAGCTGTAGGGGAACAAAAGGGAAGGACCCGGAGGGGGGACAAGGCAGGAGATGGTCAATGTTAAAGATGTCCTGGAGTCAATGGTGATGCTAATAGTTGATGTCAAGTAACGAAGCATCGGTTCGCATTGGGTGTTTATGCAAGAACGATGAAAGGCCTGCCTCAAATAAAAAATCAAGGTAGAAATTTCTCTGAGCGAGATATAAATAGGCATGTGGCAAAACAATAAATGAATGAATGAATGAATGAAAATGGGTGACAAGGGTTCACAGCTTGAAATCTGGTGAATGCAGTTTTGAGTACAGAAGTACTTATTGGAAGTTGAGGTGCCTGTTTCTCCACCCTGCATGAAACCTCACTGGAATATGACTGCAGACAGAAATGTCACTATGAAAATAAGGTAATGAATTCAGGTAGCGTGCAGCTGGTAAGTCAAGAGTTTTGCTTGAGGATTCAGTTGAGATGTTCCATAAAGTGGACTTCATTCTACGATTGGCTTTTCCAGTTCAGAGGAGATTCCATTGTGAGCAATAGTTAATGTTGAAAGAAATGCACTGCGTTCCCCACGCAGATGGCCTAAAAGCCCTCCACTTCTTCCTCTCCCGCAGGCCCAACCAGTCCCCCTCCATGGACACCCTCATCCGCTTAACCAAACTTGTCCTTACCCTTAATAACTTCTCCTCCAACTCCTCCTACTTCCTACAGACTAAGGGGGTGGACATGGGAACCCTCATGGGCCCAAGCCATGCCTGCCTCTTCGTAGGATACGTGGAACAGTCCCTCTTCCGCAGCTGCACTGGCACTATCCCCATCTCTTCCTCCACTACATCAGTGACTGTATCGGCTCCGCCTTGTGCTCCCACGAGGAGCTTGAATAGTTCATCAACTTTACTAACATCTTTCACCCCAACCTCAAGTTCACCTGGACCATCTCTGATACCTCTCTCTCTCCTTCCTGGACCTCTCTGTCTCCATCTCTGGTGACTGCCTCGAAACCGATATCTATTTCAAGCCCAACGACTCCCACGTAGACTACACCTGTTCTCACCACCTTCCCTGCAAGAACGCGATTCCCTTCTCCCAGTTCCTCCGCCTCTGCCGCGTCTGCTCCCAAGATAGGGCGTTCCACTCCCGAACATCCCAGATGTTCTCATTTCAGGGACTGCAACCCCCCCCCCCCCCCCCCCTTTCAGTGGTTGAAAATGCTCTCGACCGCATCTCTTGCGTTTCCAACACCTTTGCCCTCACATCCCCTCCCTGCAACAAAAAGAAAGAGAGAATACCCCTTGTCCTCACGTATTACCCCAGTAACCGCCAGATTCAACATATCATTCTGCGCTACTTCCACCATCTGCAATCTGATCCCACAACCAAGGATATATTTCCTTCACCACCCCTATCTGCCTTCCATAGGGACCACTCTCTCCACGACTTCTTCATCTGCTCCACACTCCCCACTAGCCCCACCACCACCGGCACCTTTCCCTGCAACTGCAGGAAGTCTACACCTGCCCCTACACCTCCCCCCTCGCCTCCATCCAAGGACCCAAAAAACCTTCCACATCAGACGGATGTTCACCTGCACATCTGCTAATGCGGCCTACTGCGTCCGCTGCTCCTGATGTGGCCTCCTCTACGTCGGTGAGACCAAGCAGAGGCTCGGAGACCTCTTTGTAGAGCACCTGTGTTCTGTTTGTGACAAACAACAACACCTTCCAGCCGTGAACCACTTCAACTCACCCTCCCACTCCCTGGACAACGTGTCTGTCCTGAGCCTCCTCCAGTGTCACAAATGACATCACACGGAAACTGGAGGAGCAGCACCTCATATTCCGCCTTAGGAGCCTACAATCCAATAGTCTCAATGTGGACTTTACTAGTTTCAAAATCTCCCCACTCTCAGCCTTATCCCATGACCAACCTTCCCTCTTGTCCTTGCCTCCTTGACCTGACACAACCTGTCCGTCTTCTCTCCAACCTATCTGCTCCTCCCACCTCACTGACCAATCCCGACCACTGCCTACTTGCACTCACCTATCACCATCCCATCTACCTTTCCCAGCCCCACCCCTCCTCTCTCTATTTATTTCAGAGCTCCCTTCTGCTTCCCCCATTTCTGAAGAAGGGTCCTGACCCGAAACGTCAGCTTTCCTGCTCCTCCGATGTTGCCTGGCCTGCTCTGTTCCTCCAGCTCCACACTGTGTTATCGCAGGTAAATAGAACATAGATCATAGAACATTACAGCGCAGTACAGGCCCTTCGGCCCTCGATGTTGCGCCGACCTGTGAAACCAACCTGATGCCCATCTAACCTAAACTATTCCATTATCATCCATATGTTTATCCAATGACCATTTAAATGCCCTTAAAGTTGGCGAGTCTACTACTTTTGCAGGCAGGGCATTCCACGCCCTTACTACTCTCTGAGTAAAGAACCTACCTTGACATCTGTCCTATATCTATCACCCCTCAATTTAAAGCTATGTCTCCTAAATTGCTAGTTCACTTGGAAGGGGTTTTTGAGGCTTTTGTGAGGATGTAAAAGGGTATCTATTGCAGCTCATTGAGAAGTTGCACTGTTGGCGGTGATGGAAGATTATACCAGGGTGACATTGAGGGAATGGCTTCTTCAGTACGCTGACAGATGATGTAAATACTGTTTGATTTCTGTGCTTCAGGACCCAATCCAGAGAAGGTTCACTGGGCTTATTCTGGGATGAAAGAGTTGTGTTTTCTGGAAAGATGTACAGGTTGGGCTTGGACTCAGTGACGTGTAGGTCAAGGAAAAATGGTCTTGAAATAGGATTCTGAGATGGCCAATCAGGGTAGATGCGGAGAGGGTGTTTCCTCCTTTGTCAGGTTTTGTTTAATAATAAGGGATTTCTTCTCTTGATGGGCCGCCATTAATGTTTAGCATTCTTTTCTATAGAAAGCAGTGGAGGCTGGATTATTTCTATTTAAGGCTGAGTTAGGCATCTTTTTGTTGGACAAGGGAGTCAGTGTTCATGGGGTCAAGCAAGAAAGTGGAGTTAAGGCCACAACTGTGATCTTAGTGGATGGCAGAGCAGGCTTGATGGGCTGAGGTTTCTGTTGATTCAATGAATGATGTTTTTTAAAAAGTGGGAGAACCATTAAGTAATTATCAGAACTTTTTGCTCTCGTTGGAGATGCGATGCTTCTCTGTTGAGCTATGTCGCTTCTGTCCCACTCTGAGAATGCCTGGGATTTGTAAACTCCACCCTCCATGGGAGCTTATTAATCCATTGCTGGCAGTGACCTCAAAGTTGACAGCTCACCTTGGGCCTAGTGATTGTCATCAGTCCTAGGCTGGAAAGAAAAGAGGCCATTGTTGGCAGCTGAGGAGGAATGGCTGTTCCTCCAATTGTTGAGAGTAAATGAAGGGTGGGAGAACTCTCAGGCCCCAGGAGATGGATGAAGTGTCCCATAAAAACTAGAATTGTCTGTTCTTATAGATGTTTATAAACACCTATTGCAGGGGATTGAGCGGACGAATTGCAGACAAAATAAATCAAACCAAACACTACATCGAGATCCTACAGTCTCTCGATTCGTCAGGGCCTGAATATTGTCAGCCTTTGACCGTGGGAGGAGAATTGTTCGTCTGTCTGTTTGTGGGAAAATATTTCAATGATTGATGCGACGAGAAGAGCACCCAGAATCTAGTTTACCCGAGTGCGAACTGAGTGTGGGAAGAGCTTTAACCAGTTACGCAGCCTGAAGAAATATCACAGTGTGGAGAAACTGAACACGTGTTGTGCATAGACAGGGCTTCAGTTGATTGTGCAACCTGGAGAGACAGAGGGACACCCGTGCCACATGGAAACCGTGGAAGTGCGGGGACTGTGGGAAAGAATTCCGAAGCCCCTCTGAGCTGGAAGTTCACCACCGCAGTCACAACGGGGAGAGGCCATTCATCTGTTCCCAGTGCGGAAAGGGATTTGCTCAGTCATTCAACCTGCTGACACACCAGCGAGTTCACACTGGAGCGAGGCCGTTCACCTGCTCCGAGTGTGGGAAAGGATTCACTGATTCATCCAATCTTCTAAGACACCAGCGAGTTCACACTGGAGCGAGGCCGTTCGCCTGCTCCGAGTGTGGGAAAGGATTCACTGATTCATCCAACCTTCTAAGACACCAGCGGGTTCACACTGGAGCAAGGCCATTCACCTGCTCTGAGTGTGGGAAGGAATTCACTCAGTCATCCCATCTGCTGAAACACCAGCGGGTTCACACCAAGGAGAAACCTTTAACATGCCCAGACTGTGGGAAATGTCATAAAAGTTCCAGGGAACTGACGTGCCATCAATGTTCTTGCAATGAGGATGAATCATTCAGGTGCTCCCACTGTGGAGCTGAGTTCAGGCAATCATCTGAACTAACTGTACACCAGCAAATTCACACTGGGGAGAAGCTATTCACCTGCTCAGAGTGTGGGAAGGCATTCACTGATTCATCCAGCCTTCTGAAACACCAACAAGCTCACGCTGGCGAGAGGCCATTCATTTGTTCTGGGTGTGGGAAGGGATTCGGTCAGTTTTCAACCCTGCTGAGACATCAGCAGATTCATGAGCAACGACAGGAGTTGGATTCTACCTGTTAAGCCACATCCAGGACTGAACGTGTGTGTCTCATGGTTCAGAGCTTCAGGACACTGAATGTATGCTCCTTTCACAGCTGTGGTTAGAGTCAGGAAGAACAATAAATGTGGGAAAGGAACTGCCAAGTCAGAGATTCATGACAGACCGTGATCTGCACCTGACTGGAAGCAAAGTGGCAGGTTTACGGTTCCAGGCTGAAAGTGACCGTGGTCATTCTGGACTCAGGATTTCAAATGTTTTTGTAATATTCCCAATTCAGCTATTGCAGGACAATAACAAAGACTTGGATTAATATTGAACTTTTCACACAGTACAATAATACAGAATGCTACACAGGGATTGATCTTAGGTGTATTAAAAGGAGGAGTGGGGGTTATAACAGCAGAGTGAGAAAATGTAAGAGATTGGACACAGTTTGAGGAAATAAGATGGCAAGACAGAGAGATCCGGGCAGTTGATAGCAATTTTTAAAATAATTACAGCAGCTCAAAACAAAAACAAACCTTGAAGGTGCTTGGATCTCAGTAAAGGGATATCAGTAAAGTCAAAGACTGAGATTTAGTGGCCTTGAAAATAGGAAGATTAGGACAATGAATGACACACAGAACATGATATGACTCAGTTAGGTGAACAATGATTAAAAGCTGAGAGGCATTAATCAGATAAAGGACCAGGATAAAAGAGACCCTCCCAAGGAACAGCAGAGAGGAAGCAGAATCAAATCCGACAATTCTGGATATCATTCCAGATTGGAAGCTGCTGGGGCTGTGTACCCTGGGTAGACCATAGCTAAGAAGTGTTTTCAGTCTGGGACCACACCTGGGTGAGGAGCTTAGAAAGAATATAACACAGGCTTACCTGATTGATATCTGTACTCCAAGGGTTAAGTTATGTGGAGAGGTTACAAACAACAAGTAATATAGTCAATGTAGTTGGCATAGATAACAAATAGATTCACAGTTGGGAAACAATGGGTGGGCGTAATATATTATATAGTTGGAGGAAGGAAGCAAATGTACTGTAACCAGATTTGCAGACAACAAAAATAGGAGGCAAGGCAGTTTGAGAGAGAGAGAGAAATACAGTTTACGGAGAGATGTCAATTGGTTAATGAAGTGGGCAAAAAGTTGGGAAATGGAGTGCAATATGTGAAAATGTGAAGTTGTTCATTTTGAAAGGGAGAACAGAATGTTTATGTAAATGGACAAAAACTGCTGAAAGCTGTAACACAAAATGCGAAAACTAGCATACTGATGGAGTAGGTAATATTAAAGGCTAATGGAATGTTGGCCCATATTTCAGGGGTGGGATGGGGCGTTGATGTATAACAGTTGGGAAGTCTTACTACAACTGGACAAGGTGCTGATGAGGTCATCTCTGGAATACTGCGAGCAGTTTTAGTTCCCTTATTTAAAGAAAGATATCATTTCATTGGAGGCATTTCAAAGCAGGTTCACAACTATGATCCCTGGTATGGAGGTGTTGTCTTACGAGCAAAGGCTAAACAGGTTGGGACCCTACTCACTGGAGGTTAGACGAATGAGAGGTGATCTCACTGAAACATTTAGGATTCTTAATGGGCTTGGCAGGATAAATGCTGAGAGGATGTTTCCCTCATGAGAGAGTCCAGGACAGAACGGCCTACTCTCAGAATAAAGGGGTGTCAGTTTTAGATGAAGATGAGGAATGTGTTCTGAGGGTTGCCTGTCTTTGTAACTTGTGGTTGCAGAGAGCTGTGGGAGCAGAGTCCTTGCGTATATTTAGGGCTGAGATATACTCTTAATCAGTCAGAGTCAAGGATTATGGGGAAAATGCAGGAAAGTGGATGTGAGGATTTTCAGATCAGCTATGATCCTATTGAATGGCAGAGCAGGCTTGAGGAGGTGTATTCTATTTTGTTCCTATTTTTTATGGTCGCATGGTCAGAGCCACAAAGAGAGAGGTCCTTCGGCCCAGCAAGTCTATGCTGGTTCTGTGTCGAGCAATCCGGTCTTTTTTTTTGCTCAAGTGACCATTCAGTTTCCTTTAGCTATTCCTCCTCCCTGTCGGTCCGTACCTGCTGTTGCCATGATCTGGAGAGTGCAGAGTTCAGGCCCCGTGCACGTCAGGTATTTGAGTATGACGGTCCAGCAAACCTGGGCTTGTGGGTTTCTGGCAGGTCAGGGTTGGGAAATCTGACCAGCCTGAGAGGCGGTGGCGTGTGTAGATGGGGTGTCTGCTACTGTACGGGGGCTCTGTGTTCAGGGGGGCTTTCTGTTCAAGTGGAGGATGGGGCCTTTTGAGTCTCACACTAAATAAAAGCCAAGAGAACTGCGGATGCTGTAAATCAGAAACAAAAACAGAAATTGCTGAATAAGCTCAACAGGTCTAGCAGCATCTGCGGAGAGAAATCAGAGTAACATTTCGGGACGAGTGACCCTTCTTCAGAACTGCTTTTCCTGCAGTTTCTATTTTTGTTTTGGGCTTTTGAACATCTCTCAGTGCTTGGGGAGAGGGGCAGAGGTGTATGTGTGTTGAAGAACAGCATGGAGTTCTGAGACAGTTGCTTGAGCAGGGTCAATGGGGTCACGGAGGCCAGCGATGGGAATTGACTTGTTAAAGATGTGCATTGGAAGCTAGACAGTGACTTCAGTCTTTCCACTATTTAACCAGAAGACGTTTCTGTTTGTTGAGGACCGACTGGCAGAAAGATCAGGGCACTGTGCAACTCAGAGGGGAGCTCAGTGGTGATGTTCACGTACACATGTTCCCCAGACCCTCTCTCTTTCTTTTACTGTTTTCCCTGTGCTGCTCAAAAATGGCCAGATCCATTCAGCTCAGTTTCAGAACCTCTGTTTATGTGGCTTCTCTCTCACCTCCCCGCCTTTTTATTTTTCTGTTTTTAAATCAGTTTTGCAGAGTATTAGTAGAGTCAGGAAACTCAAACGTCAACGTCAGGATCTGACCGAGTCGCCCGGTTTCTCGGCTCCTGGACGTGATCAGACTCAAACATGGCGTTGAACAGCGCTGTTCACAGTGAGGAGAAACGGTACCTGTGCTCTGTATGCGGGCAGGCCTACAGCCGATGGTCTGGACTGTGGAAACACGAGCACAGTCACACCCTGGGGAAGCCATGGAAGTGCGACGACTGCGGGAAAGCGTTCGGTTACCCATCGGACCTGGAAGCTCACCGGCGCTGCCACACCGGGGAGAAGCCGTTCTCCTGCTCCACGTGCGGGAAGGCTTTCGCTGGGTCGTCCACCCTGGTGATCCACCAGCGGCTTCACACCGGGGAGAGGCCGTTCACCTGCTCCGACTGCGGGAAGAGGTTCACTCGGTCGTACAACCTGCAGGAACACCGGCGCGTTCACACGGGGGAGAGGCCGTTCACCTGCTCCGACTGTGGCAAGACATTCACTTGTTCGTCCAACCTGAAGAACCACCGACGAGCTCACACCGGGGAGAGGCCGTACTCCTGTTCCGAGTGCGGGAAGGCGTTCACTCGGTCGGTCAACCTGCAAAAACACCAGCGGACCCACACAAACAAATAAATCTTTTCAACGTCCCGGTGCAGAAAATGCCGCAAAGCAACATTGCATCGAGTCTTTTCACCATCAGATGGGTTTCAGGCAGTCGGCTCAAGTCGCTGTACGTTAGCGAATTCACACGGGGGAGAGACTGGTCAGTATGTGGGGAGGAAGTTACCAGTTTGTCCAACCTGCTTGAGACACTCATGCATAAACTAGTAGAATAGGATTCTGCTGTTTTTGAAACAAAAACACGGTTTAGTCCTATTTGTCATCTTGTAGTCTGTTTCTGCTGATGGCAGTTTAGCGTTAGGGGCTAATATTCTTGACTAAATCTCAAATAAATCAGCTTTGTTTTAAACAGTGTGGATGTGTCTTTTAAATGTTTGTAATGGCTTATTTTCTTTTGAAGGGCTCTGCGTCTCCCCATCTGTGTCATCCTCACCTCTGACAGCAAGCGCAAGTGAGGGGCGTGAGGGAATACTCCCCACTTGTCTTGCATGGGTGAAGCCCCAAGCGCAGTCGAGAAGCTTGACACCATCCAGGGCAAAGCAGCCCCCACTTGATTGGCACCACATTTGCAAGCATCCACCCCTGACGCTCAGTCGCAGCAGTGTGTACTATCTACAGGATGCACTGCAGAAATTCAGCAAAGATCCTCAGACAGCACCTTCCAAAACCCCTGACCACTTCCATCTCGAAAGACAAAAGCAGCAGACACCTTCAAGACTACCCCCCCCCCCACCTCAAGCCACTCACCATCCCGACTTGGAAATGTATCAGCTGTTCCTTCACTGTTGCTGGGTCAAAATCCTGGAATTCCCTCCCTAACAGCATTGTGGGTCAACCTACAGCAGGTAGACTGCAGCGGTTCAAGAAGGCAGCTCACCACCACCTTCTTGAGGGGCAACTGGGGACGGGCAATAAATGTTGGCCAGCCAGCGATGCCCACATCCCATAATTGAATAAATTAAAATAAACAAGCATTAAGAGCTCATGGAGTTTCTTTCTCAATGAGATTGAGACGATTTGATCATCTGCCTGTGCTACTTCCCTCCCTCCCACTAGCTTACTCGGCTGTACTGTCTGTGAAATTTTTCCTTGCTCCAGCCCTGAACTCTCTGTTTTCTCCGGTTTGCCTCCCATCCCCTCTTGTGCCCTTTCAGAGCTCACTTTTTGTCGACGTGATCCACCTTCTACTCCCTCAGCCTCATTCGCATTAAATGCCTTTCGGGGCAGCACAGTGGCTCAGTGGTTAGCATTCCTACCTCACAGCACCAGGAACCCGTGTTCGAGTCCACCCTCGGGCGACTGTCTGTGTGGAGTTTGCACGTTCTCCCTGTGTCTGTATGGGTTTCCTCCGGGTCCTCCGGTTTTCTCCCACATCCCAAAGATGTGCAGGTTAGGTGGATTGGCCATGCTAAAATTGCCCATAGTGTTCAGGGATGTGTAGATTAGGTGGTTACAGGGTGATGGGTCTGGGTGGGATGCTCTGAGGGTCGGTGTGGACTTGTTGGGCCGAAGGGCCTGTTTCCACACTGTAGGGGTTCTGTGATTCCACGAACTGACTTCCTGTTGTTGGCTCACTGTTTTCTATCTATTCCGACACTCAGACAAGGAGAAAGGGCTTCACCCAGAGAGTGGCTGTGCATGTGGAATTCTCTGCCACAGAAAGCAGTCGAGGCCAAAACATCAAATGTTTTCAAGAAGGAGTTAGATACAGTTCTGGGGGCTGAAGGGAATCTAAGGGGTAAAAGTTTATTCATTGGATGAGGGCATCACTGACCAGGAAGCATTATTGCCCATCCCTAATTGCCCAGAGGGCAGTTGAGAGTCAACCACATTGCAGTGGGTCTGGAGTCACACGTAGACCAGACCAGGTACGGATGGCAGATTTTCTTCCATAAAGGAAATAAGTCAACCAGATGGGTTTTTCCCCAACAATTGGCAATGGGTTCATGGTCATCATTAGATTCTTAATTCCAGATATTTTACTGAATTCGGACTCTACCATCTGCTATGGTGGGATTTGAACCCAGGTCCCCAGACCTTATCTGGGTCTCTGGATTAACAGTCCAGTGATAATACTACTAGGCCCTTGCCTTCCCCTGATCCATGGGTATGGATCAGCCATGACCATATTGAAAGGTGGAGCAGGCTCGAAGGGCCTCTCCTGCTTCTTCATTCCAGGTCTCTGTGTACTACCTCTCTTCCCCATGCATTACATCCTTGAGAAAAGGCCCTTCATCTCACTGCCCTTGCAAACTACTGCCTCACCTCCACACTCCTTTCACTTTCCAAAGCCCTCAAATGCTTTGTTGCCTCCCAAATCTGGGCACGTCGTTCCTGGAGCTCCCATTGCACTAGGACAGCTCTTATCGCAATGACATCCCATGTCCATGTGACAGAGGGAAACTAATCCCTGTTATCCTTCTCGACCTGTTGGCATCCTTTGATGTGGCCTTGCAGAATGACTGCAAATACATACCGGTAACTAATAGACATGTATCAATAAAAAAAAAAGAGGATCCTGGAAAGATACTGCAGGTCCATCTCCCTTGTTATCTGTTGTATAATTGTACCAGCAATCAACAGGCTCCTGGTGAAATCCTTTATCCATTGTGCAGTGAGTTGATATAGAGTCATACAGCACAGAAACAGATCCTTCGGTCTAACTTGTCCTTCCCGACTGAGATTCCCAAACTGAACAAGTCTGATTTGCTTCTGTTTGGCCCATAATCCCTCTCAACTTTTCCTATTCATGTACCTGTCCAAATGTCTTTTAAATGTTGTAATTGTACCAACCTCCACCATTTCTTCTGGCAGCTCATTCCATACACACGCACCCTCTGTGTGGAAAAAGTTGCTCCTCGGGTCCCTTTTAAAGCTTTCCCCTCTCGCCTTAAACCTATGCCCTCTAGTTTTTGGGACTCCCTTAACCTGGGGAAAAGACCTTGGCTAGTTACCTTATCTCTGCCCCTCCTGATTTTATGAATGTCTATAAGGTTATCCCTCAGCCTCTGACGCTCCAGGGACATGTCCAAGCCAATCTAGCCACTCCTTATAACTCGAACCCCCTCCAGTTGTGGTAACGTCCTTGTAAGTCTTCTTTGCACCCTTTCTAGTTACTAAACTATTAGCAGGGTGACCAGAATTGCACACAGTACTCCAAAAGTGGCCTGTCCACTGTCCTGTACACAGTGAGTGCACCTTAGTGATCTCTCCCTCTGTATGAATATACCTGTGTGTAGGCGTATGGATGACAGTGAATTCCTTCCCACATTTTTGGGTAGACAAACGACCTCTGCCTGATATGACTGTACCAATTAACTTCCAGCTCAGGCAGGGATCTGAATTCTTCCTCTCAGTATCCACATGTCTATAGTTTCCACCTTGAATTGAATTGAATTAGCTTTATTGTCACATATACTCAAATGAACACAGTGAAAAGTTTACAAGTCGCCACTTACAACACCATCCTAGGTACAAAGGTACCTAGCTAGAGATGCTTAAGTACAAATTCTTAGGAAAAATAAAGAAATCAAAAGTTTACCATTACAAATCATAGGAATAAGTTAGAAAAATAGATAAATAAGAAGTTTAGTTCACACTGGTACCTAGGAGCCATCTCTACACTGTTGGGTCCATCATGCCAATGCTGCCAAATCCCATACTGAACTCACACTTGTCTATCAAACAGGATGCCCCTGCTCCTCTGCCATTTTGCCCATGACCAGAAGTCCCCGCTCCAGGCCGACCGCGACCAAGAGTCCCTGGTTCCACTGCTGCCTCGATGATGCCAGGAGTTTCCTCTCCAGACATATCACACTGCTACCACTGCAGCCAGTGGAGATAGTGATTTTCTTCCTCCCGTTGTAAAAAGTCACTGAATCTCGGGTTGGAGTATTTTGGGTAACACTTTCAGATCCTGATGTGATAGTTGGCTTGAGCTGCAAATTCTTCCCTTCCAATATCCCGGGAAACTGATTTAAAGCAGTAGAAGAGGTGAGTGAGAAACTCACAGGAATGCAAAAATGAGTTGAATGAATCTGGCAAATTTGTGAGGCTGATACTCATTAAAAACATTACTCAAAGGCTGTCAGATTGTCACTGAAACCCGAGTGGCCAGTCTGGACCTAGGCGAGAGTGTGGCCTCTGCGGGAGAGATGAGAATTGAAGGAGTAGGATTTTATATTTCTACAACCCATCGGAATCGCCCAAACCCACAGCCTGCACTTGAGAAGAAGGGTCGGGTGTGTATACAGCACGTGTATGTGAACACCATTGTGTTTGTCCAAGAGTGAATGAGCAGTAGTCTCCCCCATGTTAATATCTGTGAAGAAAATAATCAGAATGATTGTTTCAAGTCCGATGACCCTTCCTCCACTGGACCCGAAAGGTTAACTCTGATTTTTTTCTTCACAGATGCTGCCAGACCTGCTGAGCTTTTCCAGCAACTACTGTTTTTGTCCCTGATTTACAGCATCCGCAGTTCTTTCAGTTTCCCCCATGTTAATATTTGGAAGACCAAAGCTATTGTTTTAGTTCCTGTTACTAACTGCTCCATCTGAATCAGACTTCTCTCAAACATGGCATCAAGATAAGCATTCAGCAATGTGTTGTGATGAAGATTTATTATATTATTTGGGACCTTGAGTTTGAAAGGAGAGGTAAATAGGCTTTTAGTTTTCTGTTGTTTGCATTGTATACAAATGATCTGGAGGAAAATATGGGCAGCCTGATTAGTAAGTTTGCAGATGACACAAAGGTTGGTGGAGTTGGTGATAGTGCCAATGATTGTGAAATGACACAACAGGATATGGATAGATTGACGACTTGGGCACAGAAATGGCAGATTGAGTTTAATCCAGACAAATGCAAGGTGATGCATTTTGGAGGATCAAATTTAGGTGTGAATTATACTGTAAATGGCAGAACTCTTAGGAACATTAATATACAGACAGATCTGGGCATACAGGTCCATAGTTCCCTAAAAGTGGCAACACAAGTGGCCAAAGTGATTAAGAAGGCATATGGCATGCTTGCCTTTATCGGTCAGGGCATGGAGTACAAGATTGGCAAACCGTGTTGCAGCTATATAAAACCCTTGTTAGGCGGCATTTGGAGTATTGTGTGCAGTTTTGGTTGCCACATTACCAGAAGGATGTGGAAGCTTTGGAGAGAGTGCGGAGAAGGTTCACCAGGATGTTGCCCAGTCTCGAGGGCATTGGCTATGAGGAAATGTTAAAAAGACTAAGATTGCTTTCACTGGAAAGACGGCGGCTGAGAGGAGACCTGATAGAGGCCTAGATAGAGTTGATAGAGTCTTTTTCTCAGGGTTGACATTTCAATTACAAGGGGGCACAGGTTCAAGATGAGAGGGCAAAAGTTTAAGGGAGATGTGTGAGGAAAGTTTTTCATGCAGAGAGTGATAGGAGCCTGAAATGCACTGCCAGGTCTTGGAATCAGGCATGTTGGCGACATTTAAGAGGCATCTTGATGATTACATGAATAGGGAGGGAATAGCGGGATACGGACTGAATGAGGGCAGAAAGTTTGTTTTTCTTTAGTTTAGCCAGGGCATGATGATTGGCACAGGCTTGGAGGGCAGAAGGACTTGTTCCCGTGCTGTATTTCTCTTTTTCTCTTGTTCTTTCAGCTCTGTGATGGTGACTTCTTTTTTGAAAGGGTCAGAGATTTTCTTATTTTAGCAGTGGGTCAAAATAACATTTCCAAGAAACCATCTGTCCTGAATGACTAAATGACTTCACAAACTGCCTGGTGAGATAACTGCTTAAGATTTACAAACTAGAGAGCGACAGATGGAGAACGACCATAAGCAGAAGAAAGTGTCCACATCAGCAGATATACTGCTCAGCTGCCCTAAGGTGAACAAGTAGCTGGAAACAAACAGCCCTCAGCTTTGATTGAGTTCAGTGAGAAAATCCAGTGAGTTAGCCTGTATCTATGTGTTTTGGGGAGAGACTGTAATGGAGAGTTACTGTCTGGTAATTCACCAAAAGAAAATACTTGTGTCTTTGTTGATCATGTAAGAAATACTAAATGGAAGATAGGAGAGATATTTCACTGGGGTTGACTGTCTGCAAAGGAGTTTGCTGGGAAAAAGGGTTGAATCTTTTTACTGTTTCTGATCAGACTTTTTCAAATTGACTCACAGCTCTGTCTTTTCCTATTTTCTTGAATAATAAACTTGTGTACTTTTGTGAAAAGTACATTGACAGCCTCTAGTTAATATATTCAGTGACTGACCACCTCAGTAACTAAATAGAAGAAATAAAGCTTATAGTCTATCAATCCACCTTTCACAGTGGAATATGACTTGTCCAGTATTACATTAGTTGGAATCATAATAAAGTGGGGGGCTCTTGCTAGGATAGAAATTCATTTAAGATGAATCTGTGAATCTTTATAAACTTAACACATGGTGATACTAGACACAAAAGTGGGAGAGTTGTTGTCAAGTATACTCCACAGGTTACAATTTCATACACATACAAAACAAGCTCAGGCCACTTGGTCTTCAAGCCTGCTCCACCATTCAGTAAAATTATGGCTGATCTGATTTTAACCTCAAATGTAAATGTGTGGATATCTCCAGTAATCTTTCATCCTCGGCCATCAAGAATCTATCTATGTCAACCTTCTGAGAGAGAAACTGTTTCCTCGTCCTTATTTCAAAATGGCTTTGACTGTTACTGTCACTGTTCTGAGAGGACTAATGTAACAGTGGATTATTTAAAATCTTACCTAAGGCTACCACTGAAAGGGTTAGCACAGTGGCCCAGTGGTTAGCACAGCTGCCTCACAGTGCCAGGGACTCGGGTTTGATTCCACCCTCGGGCGACTGTCTGTGTGGAGTTTGCACATTCTCCCCATGTCTGCATGGGTTTTCTCTGTGGTTTCCTCCCACAGTCCAAAGATGTGCAGGTTAGGTGGATTGGCCATGCTACATTGCCCCATAGTGTCCAGGGAGGGATGTGCAGGCTATGTGGGTTAGCCATGGAAAATGCAGACATAGCTTATAGGGGTGGGATGCTGTTCAGAGGGTCAGTGTGGACTGTAGGGATTTGAACTGACTATTTCAGTTCAGGAAACCTGGTCAGCATGGATGAATTGGGCCAAAGGGCCTGTTTCCATGCTGTGTGACTCTGTTGCTTCCCTCCTTCCCACTAACTCACCAGGCCGAACTGTCTCTAAACCCCAAGCCTTGCCCAGGTCATGAATTTGCATCTGATCAGAATTGGCGGTATCCTGTGGGATGACTATTTCAGCTTCAAGTTTGCAGGTTGAACAAATAGCTTCAGACTTATTTATGTGGTAGCCAATAGTTCCAGTCTTATAGCGCATTGAAACGAAGGAGGAGAACCACCTGTGGCCAATATCTCAGCAAAGACATCAAGAACAGAGATTTCATTTGACTGCTCCATTGCAAAGGTGAATTTGGAGCCCATTTAAGACATTAGAAGAAATTCTTAAATGCAGCTGCAAAATCAAATATAACAAACATGTCATCTACATATTGGAAATATGCAAAGAGGTAGAGGTTCCATCAAAAGTACGTTTCTCATGGAACCCTGGTAATCACTTCATAACCTGAAATAGTAGCACCATGAGTGCTGTCTGTCACACTGAGTATAGGAGTTGGGACGTCATGTTGAGGTTGTACAGGACGTTGCTGAGGCCTCTTCTGGAGTACTGTGTGCAGTTTTAGTCGCTCTATTGTAGGAAGGATATTATGAAACTGAAGAGGGTTCAGAAAATATTTGCCAGGACTTTGCCAGGAATGGAGGCATTGAATTACAAAAATAGGTTAGGACCTTTTTCAGCTGGAGTGTAGGAGGTTGAGGAGTGACCTTCATAGATTGTAGAATTCCTACAGTGTGGAAACAGGCCCTTTGGCCCAACAAATCCATGTTGACCCTCAGAGCATCCTACCCAGACCCATCCACCATAACCCACCTAATCTACATGTCCCTGGACACTATGGGCAATTTAGCATGGCCAGTGCACCTAGCCTGCACATCTTTGGACTGTGGGAGGAAGCCAACACAGACACAGGGAGAACATGCAAACTCCACACAGTCAGTTGCCTGAAGGTGGAATTGAACCAGGGTTCCTGCTGCTGTGAGGCAGCAGTGCTAACCACTGAGCCACCATGCTACCCCCTTATTGAGCTTTATAAAATCATGAGAGGCAAAGATAAGTTGAATGACAAGAGTCCTTTCCCTAAGATGGGCGAGTTCAAAACTAGGGTGCATACTTTTAAGGCAAGAGGAGAAAGATTTAAAAGGGACATGGGGGCAACTTTTTTACGCAGAGAGTGATTTGTGTGTGGAATGAACTTTGAGAGAAAGTGGTGGATGCAGGTACAGTTAGAACATTTAAAAGACATTTGGATAAGTACATGAATTGTAAAGGTTTGGAGGGATATGGACCAAGCACAAGCAGGTGGGACTAGTTTAGTTTGGGAAACTTGGTTGGCATGGATTGGTTTCCATGCTGTATGACTCTGTAACTGTGATCAGGTGGTCTGCCCATCACACAAGTGAATGATGTGGTATTGCATTTTCTGTGGTGGAGTGATGCTGGGTTTGAAGGGTGGTTGCACACCCAAAGACTGGTAAATCACATCAAAGACTACGTTCCTTCAGCTGTTGCAGCTGGCTGGGGACTGACCCTATGTAACCAGTCTATGCTTACATAACTCAAAACACACTCAAAACAATGCATCTTTCTGCTCAGGAGACTAAAGAAATTTGGTAAGCCCGCAAGGACCCTCCACTTTTACAGATGCACCAGAGAAAGCATTCTATCTGGATGCATCGTGGTTTGGTATGGCAACTGCCCTACCCAGGACCATAAGAAACTACAGAGAGTTGTGAACACAGCCCAGACCATCGCGTCAGCTAGCCTTCCATCCATTGACTCCATTTACACTTCTCGTTGCTGCGGAAAGGCAGCCAACATCATCACAGACCCCTCCCACTCAGGTTATAATCTCTTCCAACCTCTCCCTTCAGGGAGATGATACAAAAGCTTATACACACCAACAGATTCAAGAGCGGCTTCTTCCCTGCTGTTATTAGACGTCTGAATGGACCTCTCAAATTTCAAATCTAATGTTGATCTTGCTTTTTTTACACCATTTTTTGCATCTGTAACTTTGTATTGCTCACTTTGTTGAATCACCCTATGATCTTGTGTCTTTGCATGGTATGCTCTGCTTTACTGCATGCCAAACAAAACTTTTCACTGTAGTTAGGTACACGTGACAATAATAAATCAAATCAAATCAAATCAGTGTCCAGCATTAGATGTAATCCTGCAAGTCGACATCATTTGCTAAGTAATCAAAAGTATGCTAAGAATTATGCACACAACCTATTTAGAATTGTCAGTCCAGCTTGCAAACAGTGTGATACATATATATGTACTGGAAGCTACATATATGAACACAATGGGGTCTATTCAATGCATGGAGAACACCAATTTCAACTCAACAGCATAGCAGCCAGTTACTGGTTGAGTTCTCACTAACCAATGAAAGAGTCATAGAATCACAGAATCCCTACAGTGTGGAAGCAAGCCATCCGGCCCATCCGGTCCAAGCCGAACCTCCAAAGAGCACCCATCCCCTACCCTGTTCCTATAAACCTGCATTTCCCATGGCTAATCCACCTGACCTTGCACATCAAAACTGAAAGAACTGTGGATGCTGTAAATCAGGAACAAAAACAGAAGTTGCTGGAAAAGCCCAGCAGGTCTGGTAGCATCTGTGAAAAAAAAATCAGGCAAAAACAGAAATTGCTGGAAAATCTACCATCAGTTCCGAGGAAGGGTCACCGGACCCGAAACGTTAACTGATTTTTTCTTCACAGATGCTGCCAGACCTGCTGAGCTTTTCCAGCAACTTCTGTTTTTGCAACCTGCACATCTTTGGGCTGTAGGACTGCCTGGGTTTAAGATTTAAACACAACCATTGAAATGTTTGCTGCATCCCCGCAGGCTTCCATCTGTTTAAAGCCATAAAACAAAGGGGTCTAGGTTTTCCCCTGAACTTTTGAGACACATCAGGTTTCCAAATGAGGCAACAGTTTCAGTCAACTTCGGGATATCTGGGCTCAGCGACGCCCTCTCATTCACTCTTACTGGTTGGAGGACCAGCCGCGCCAGCTGGGACCTCCAGCTCCGCCCCCAGACATATCTTCACTCTGATTGGTAGGAGGACCAGCCGGGCCCACTTGGTCCTCCAAGCCCATCACCTTAACACGGTCATAAGTTCATTCTGATTGGTAGGAGGACGAGCTGGCTCGGTCCTCCAGCACCGCCCCCTCCTTTTACTGGTCCAGAGCTGCCATCAATCAAGTGCCCACCTCGCCTCGAAATGTGGAACGTACGCAGTGCGGGTGAGTGAGGGAGAGAAGGTGGAGTTTCTGGAGTACATTTTTTTGCAATTGGCAGCTATCTCACATTTAAGGTTTAACAATTAATCCAGCATCCACTCTGCCATTTGTGGAAGAGAGTTCTAAATCACCACCACTCCTTGTGTGTGAAAGTGCTTCCTAACATCTGAACAGTTTGGTCCTAGTTCTCACTGTGCTCACAATTCTACAATCCCCTACCAGGGGCAATTTCTGTTAATGTCTTGAAGATTTTGATCATATCGCCCCTTAAACTTCTAAATTCTGGGGAAAACAGGCCTCATTTGCCACATTGATTTGATTCTCAGTCTGCAGACAGGTGGAGACTGGCAGACGAGAGGGAGGGAGGAAACTGGGAGTGGAGGAAAGAAATGTTGGAGATCAGTTTGGATTTCAGCCCAGGGAGGATGTGAGGGATGTGAATTTACAGCTTGAGAGGACAAAGAGAGGAAAGGATTGCCTTTATCGGTGATTGCATTCTGTATAGGAGTTGGGATGTCATTTTGTAACTGTACGGGACATTGGTTAGGCCACTTTTGGAATATTGCCTTCAGTTCTGGTCTCCCCGCTGTAGGAAAGACGTTGTGAAACTTGAGAGGGTTCAGGAAAGATGTTGTCATGGTTGGACTGTTTGAGCCGTAGGGAGAGGCTATTTTCCCTGGAGCGTTGGAAGCTGATGTGTGACCTTATTGAGGTTTATAAAATCATAAGGGGCATGGACAGGGTGAATAGCCAAGGTTTTTTCTCCAGGGTAGGGCAGTCCAAAACTCGAGGGCATAGATTTAAGTTGAGGCAGGGGGGAACATTTAAAAGGGACCTAAGGGATGCGTGTATAGAACGAGCTGCCGGAGGCTGGTAAAATTACAATATTTAAAAGGCATCTGGATGGATACATGAATAGGAAGGGTTTAGAGGGACAAGGTCCAAATGCTGGCGAGTGGGACTAAATTAATTTAGGATATCTGGTTGGCATGGATGAGTTGGACCAAAGGGTCTATTTCCATGCTGTACATGTCTAAGTCGAATTATTCTAGGAATTGTTCTAAGATTCTTAAAGAAACTGGAACTGGCTGGCCTGAATTTGTACTGACATTGACTTTTTATAAATCCATTTTATAGGATATTGTCAGGTGAGGATTTGCTGACAGTAAACCAAAGACAAAAGTCACATCACAACCTGACAGAGTCATTGGTTCATCTTGACTATGCAATATAGACAGAGGATAGTTTTTCTCTCTGTGGGAGAAGGTCTGAAACATTGGTGTGACTGGAAAAGAAATGAGACCCTAGTTTTCCAGTGAACTGACTGCAGAAAGACTTTAAACCAGTTACACAGCCCGAAAAGAGGAAAAAAACACACATTGTTCACAGTGGGGAGAAACTGTACATTAATAGCGTACGTGGATGAGGTTTTGACTCATCCTCCGACCTGTGGAGAGAAACAGGGCCCATGGAGAAACCGTGGAAATGTTGGGACTGTGGGAAGGGATTCAAATACCCATCCCTGCTGGAAATCCACCGACGTAGTCACACCGGGTAGAGGCCGTTCACCTGTTTCCTGTGTGGGAAGGGGTTTATTAATTCATCCAACCTATGGCCTACCGGCGCATCCACATTTGGGAGTGAAGCAGCTTCCTTCTGACAATCTGGGTTTGTTACTAACCAGACTGGAGTTCAGTATTCTGGATCTGATTATGTTCTCAGGACTGTAGTAGCCCTTTAAGAACTGCAGTCTGCAACCTTTCTCATAATTCAGGAATTCTCATCAAATATTACTTCACAACAATATTTTGAACTTTGACTTCAACTCAAAATTGATAACTGGTACCAACTGTACAATTTGGCATCTGAAAGGTTGCACTGATTAACATCATCTCCAATGAGAAGATATTGATGTATCCTTGCTGAGAATTCTCACTAACCTGTACCTTTCACAGAGCAGCTCCTCCACAGTTCACCAGGAAAAGGGGAACGGGAGTTGGTGGAGAATCGAGAATCTCCAAATGTTACCCCCCTGGCCAGAACAGAAATCCCCTCAGCACAGGAATGGAGACCAATCTAATCCGAGTAAAGGACTGTAAGTAATCACCATCTAATGACCTCATTAAATTGTAAGAATTTGTCAAATATTATAGAAATAACTGTGTCTCATTTGAAGAAAGCTTCCATCACAGCTAAGCCTGTATCACTATGTCTCTAACATGGACACTGAAACAAGACATTTCTAAACCTGATACGACGGGTTTACTTATTGGCCAGGAGATGTAGCAAACTGTTCTCGAGAGGAAAAGAATCACTTTGGACAGGTAAGTGATTTCAAAGTGATCCAGACTGGCTCCAGCACCCCCCCTACCACACAGACACACACACACACAGTCACAGGCATGGGCACACTAACACACACACACTAACATACATACACAAATTAATACACAGACACACTAACATACACACACAAACTAATACACAGACACACTAACATACACACAAAATGCACAGAAACACATGCACTAACACACACGCACACTAACAAATCCACACTAATGCACACAAACATACACACACACTAACACACACACAGACAGAGTTCAGAGGAGATGCTACCACCAGCTATAGAAACCAACACTAGCTCTGGGAACGTAGCAGTGAGATAGTACAATCGGGGCTTTGAAAGGATTGGAAGGATCATGGTGGGAGAGGGGTTGGTGTCAAGATTGAGTGAGGGTTGGAGGGGGCTGGTAGGGGGAAGACTGAGACCAGGGTAGAAACCACAATGACCCACACAATTGCAGATTAAGTTCACTGGATGCCAGACGATGTGTAGCTTTTGTGGCCTGGGGTGATGGAGTAGTGGGTGGGCAACATATTTTCATATTTCCCTTGATTCTTTGAGTATGCAGTTCCTATTTAGTTTTATTTTACAGGGCCCTGCGTTTAAATTGCTGGTTGCATTTTAGTTCCTCGTGCCTAATCTATGGATACACATGGTAGGGAGGGGTGGGCAGGCCAGACCCTATTTTTTGGGCCTGGCCAAAGAAGCCATTTACAAGTCCAGGCTACGGGCTATGGAGGGGATGGTCACAGTATGTAGATGCGACGGTCAAGAAGGTACAACAACGCCTCTTCTTTCTCAGGGTGGCTCAGGAAATTTGGCATATCCATAAGGACCTTCACCAACTTCTACAGATGCAACGTGGAAAGCATTCTATCCCGGTGCATAATGGCTTGGTATGGCAACTGCTCTGCCCAGGACAGTTAGAAACTACGGAAGATGATGTGCACAGCCCAGACCATCAGGGAAGCCAACCTTCCATCCAGGGATTCCATTTACACATCTCGTTGCCGCAGGAAGGCAGTCAACATCATCAAAGACCCCTCCCATCCTGGTTATAACCTCTTTCAACCTCTTCCGTCAGGCAGAAGGTACAAAAGCTAAAACATATGGACCAACAGGTTCAAGAACAGCTTCTTCCCTGCTGTTATTAGGCTGCTGAATGGACCTCTCTAACGTCAAATCAAATATTGATCTTGCTTTTGTGCAGTCCATGTGCAGCTGTAACCTTGTACGCTTCTGTCTAAACACCCTGTGATCTGTATATGGAGATAGTAGGAACTGCCGATGCTGGAGAATGTGAGATAACAAGGTGTAGAGCTGGATGAACACAGCAGGCCAAGCAGCATCAGAGGAGCAGGAAAGCTGACGTTTTGGGTCTAGGCCCGAAACGTCAGCTTTCCTGCTCCTCTGGTGCTGCTTGGCCTGTTGTGTTCATCCAGCTCTACACCTTGTTATGTCATGATCTGTACATGTCCTTGTTTGCTATGATTTGCCTGAACTGTTTGCAAAACAAAGCTTTCACCGTACTTAGGTACATGCGACACCAATAAATCAAATCAAAATCAGTACCTGACTGTCTGCCCCTCTTCTGGCATGAGAGACCAGTGGACACCTCAGGAGAGGGGGTGCATGCGTATCATCATCCCAGACATTTGAGGGAGGTGACAGCCTAGTGGTATTTTCGCTGGACTGTTACTCCAAAGATCCAGTAATGCTCTGGGGACCCAGTGTCAAATCCCGCCATGGCAGATGGTGGAATTTGGATTTGAAAAAATCTAGAATTAAGAGTCTAACGATGACCATGAATCCTTTGCTGATTGTCAGGAAAAACGCATCTGGTTCACTCATGTCTGTTAGGAAGGGAAGCTGCCATTCTTATCTGGTCTGGCCTACACGTGACTCCAGAGCCACAGCCAATTTGGGTAACTCTGTTCAGTTAGGGATGAGGAATAAATGCTGGCTCAGCCAGTGACACCCACATCCCAATGAATATTTTTATCATGTAGTTGGAAAATTGGAGGGTCTTTAATTTGCAAGGGACAGTGGGGCCAAGTGTTCATTGGATGGGTCATGACAGTCAATTTAAAGACAAGAGGGATAGAACCAGGAGACACAGATGGTCAACATGACAAATGTCGGGGGGAGTTTGGACGGTGGGAATAGTGGAGTGTGACGTGGCTTTCATGGACAGAATGGGATCTGATGTGGCAACGTGCTCTACCTGTCCTTTGTGGAGAAACGTGCAAAGAAAATCACCTTTAACCACAGTTCCATCAGGAAATGGTCAGCACGTTGCATCCTTGAGACCCTGCGGGGAAAAGGAGAGGGTGGATCCTGTCACGTGGTGCCCTGAGTGCACTGTCAAAGTCATTCAGTAGAACACCTCATCGCCAGAACTTTTCCAACAAGCACCAAGACATCACTCGGCTGGTGGGCGCTGCCCGTCAGATCCTGTACGTTCGCCAGTTGGTCTGCAGCACCGCACGTTACCCTCAAAGTGCCTGCAGGGGTAGAGGTATGCATGTAGTCTGTCACACATCTCCTGCTGGAATGTGCCTTTGCAAAAGGAGGTCTGGAGAAAGATGCAGTGCTTTGTGCCGGGGTTCGTCCCGAACTGCTCCCTGATGCGGGATTCTGTGCTCTACGGTCTGTTCCCGGAGACAGGTGCCGACTGCGCCATGGAGGACTGTCAAAGACCCTCTTTGGTCTGCCCGAAACCCGTTGGTCTTCCAGAGCAAGGAGTTGACCCCGACCGAGTGCTGCAGACTGGCACATTCCAAGGTGCAGGGCTACCTGCTGAGGGACGCACTAAAGCTTGGGGCAGCTGTTGCCAAGGTGCAGTGGGCAAAGACTAAGAGGTCTTCCTGCTGAAGATAAATAGGGGTCCATTCATTTATCAGACCCTCCCCGTGCCTGAAGCATACGTAAATATAATCTTGTACAAGTCAGAAGTGCCTGGGGATTTTTTGGAACTGTCGGGGAAGTCAAACTCCAATGTTGGTTTGTTCTCAGTACGCTAAGACTGTACAGAACCGAACTGCTCCAGTGACTGTACACAGGTAAAGATTTTTATGAATAAGGTATACTTTTGAAATCAAACAAAAAGGGAGAGAGACGGGAGAGTGGTGCAATTTCAGGAATCGGCAAAGGTGCAGTTTCAGAGACAGTTGGTCCCTGTGGAGGAAGAGAAGTAGCAGAAGCAGCTGACTGGATTGTTTCAGTCTTGGTATTAAAACTGTCCTGTGACCCCCTTGTGCGTGCTGTTGGAGGAGACAGGAGAGACAGCAGTCCCGAACTAGTCTAGTGATAGTTTGTAAAGAAAAGGCTCATTGCGTTTGCATTTGACACAAATCTGATTTATTTTCACTTCCATCCAAAAGAACAAAAACCAGCGAGCGGGCCAGACTTTATTCATTTCAGCAGAACCAGCGTTTCAGTGAAATGTGGCTGCGTCCTGGGTGTAGTAAACAGAACGTTCCAGCTCCTGCGATCACTTGGAAGTGGTATCACAGGCAGACGGGGCAGTGAAGAAGGCGTTTGGCACGCTTACCTTCATCATTTGAGTACAGGAGTTGGGATGTCATGTTGCGGCTCTACAAGACATTGGTCAGGCCACGTACGGAATACTGCGTAAAATTCTGGTCGCCCCGGCAGAGTTCAAAAACCAGAGGTCAAGTGGCAGAGGATTAGAGGGAACATGAGGAAAAACATTTTTACAGAGGGTGTGGGTGGGCGTCTGGAAATCGCTGGCTGAGTTGACGGTAGAACCAGAGACCCTAAATGCTTTCAGTTTGAGTTAGGAAAATAGGCCGGGACTTTTGTCACTGGAACGTTGGAGGCTGAGGAGGTGACCTTATAGAAGTTTATAGAATCATGAGGGGCATACATAAGGTGAACAACAGAGGTCTTTTTTCCCCAGGGTAGGGGAGTCCAAAATGAGAGGGCCATACGTTTAAGGCGAGAGGAGAAAGATTTAAAAGGGACCTGAGGGGCAACTTTTTCAGGCAGAGGGTGGTGCGTGTATGGAACGAGCTGCCAGAGGAAGTAGTGGAGGCTAGTACAACTACAACATTTAAAAGACACTTGGGCAGGGACTTGAACAGGCAGGGTTTAAGAGGGATGTGGGCCAGGCGCAGACAAACAGGACTAGATTGGGTTAGGAAACCTGGTCGGCATGGACGAGTTGGGCCGAAGGGTCTGCTTCCGTGCTGTATGACTGGCTGGTGGGCGACTAGGTGAGAAGATCGGTCGAACCCAGCCCCGCAGCAGGGAGCACCGGAAAGGCCTGACGTCGGTGTGGACCTGCTGGTGGGACTTGAGCTCCCTCCCTGAAGCTTTTGCAGCACTTCCCCACAGTCAGGATCTCTCCTCGGTGTGAAACCCGCCGGTGTATCACGAGATGGGACAACTCAACGAATTGCTTGCTGCGCTCAGAGTGGGAGAACGGCCTCTTCCCAGCGTGGCAGCGCCCGGTGAATTTGCAGCCCCTCCCAGCAGACTCCACATTTCCACCATCCCTGGCCGCGGTGACCGCATTTGTGTTCCGACAGGGCCAGACGGTTGGTCAAAGCTCCGAGTGCGCAGGGAACACGTGTACGATCCTTCCGTGTTCAGAATCCGATGATTCCCGTTGGCCGACTCCATGGAATTCTATTCTAACGTGGTGTTGGGTTTGACTTCGCTCCCTCCACCAATTACAAATACCGATGCCCTGTGAAAAGGATCGAAAACAGAATGAGTGAGTGAGAAAGAAAGACAGAGGGAGCCCATAAATGTCCAAAAGCGGATTGAGGGTTTACGTTGACCCTTCGGGGAACCAAGACAAGGAAGAAGTAACCATGGGAAGGTGCCGTATGTCATACAACCCCAACTGGAAAGGAAATTTGCCATTCAGCCTGGCCTGTAGACCAGGAGCGAGGGGGAGGAAAGCAAGGGAGAGATCGGAGAATGTGACGATGGGATAGGGAGAAAGATGAGCGAGGCCGGGGGTAGAGGAAGACTTTTTTTTTAACATATATATATATAAAATCATCACTTATGACTTGAGTATTGTTGAAAAAGGTTAAAGAGCAAACATAAATCAAGGCTTGGACAGTGGCTCAGTGATTACCAATGCTGCCTCACGGTGCTAGGGACCCAGGTTCGATTCCACCCTCAGGCAACTGACTGTGTGCAGTTTGCACGTTCCCCCCCCGTGTCTGCGTGGGTTTCCTCTGGGTGCTGTGGTTTCCTCCCATAGTCCAAAGATGTGCAGGTTAAGTGGATCAGCCATGCTAAATTGTCCCGTAGTGTTCCAGGGATGTGTAGGTTAGTGGGTTAGCCATGGGGAATGCAGGACTACAGGGATGGGGGAGGGGAATGAATCTGGTTGGGATGCTGTCTGGAGAGTCAATATGGACTTGTTGGACTGAATGGCCCGTTTCCACACAGTAGGGGTTCTATTAAAAAAAAACAGACTCCCTTCTCATGCAGTATAATATGTTGTTCTTTGGTGTTTCTTGTGAACTGTCAGAGACACACAGCATGAAAACAGACACTTCAATCCAACTCGTTCATGCCAACTAAGTTTCCCAAACTAAACTAATCCCAGTTGCCTACGTTTGGCCCATATCCCTCTAAACCTTTCCTATTCACATACCTGTCCAATTGTTTTAAGTGTTGTAACTGTACCTGCATCTACCACTTCCTCTGGCTGCTCATTCGACACACGAACCACCCTCTGTGTGAGAAAGTTGTCCCTTGGGTCCCTTTTAAATCTTTCCCTTCTCATCTTAAAAAATGCCGCCCCCCTCCGCCAACCCCCGGTTTTGAACTCACCCACCATGTCCTGAAGAGTGCAAGAGGAAAAGCTTGAACAAATATGACTTCACCAGTACAAGATTTTGTAAACATACCACTCCACTGGAATTTCTACAGATCGTTCCAAACTCTGCCATTCCACACCTTGCAGCAGACATATGTGGATCCTGGTTAAAAACCCAACTGGGTTCCTGAATATCTCTTAGAGAAGGGAACCTGCCAGACAGTCTGCATCAACTCCAGGAAGAAGGTTAGCTAAGATTACAAAGGAATCTTGATCAATTGGGTCAAATGGCTAAGGAGTGGCAGGTGGAGTTTAATTTGGATAAATGCAAGGTATTGCATTTTGGTAAAACAAACAAGGGCAGGACTTACACAATTAAAAGTAGGGCTTTGGGTATTGTTGTGGAACAGATAGACTTAGGGGTTCAGGTACATAATTCTTTGATGTTTGCATCACATATGGATAGGGTGGTTAAGAAGGTGTTTATCATGCTTGCCTTCATTGCTCAGAGTATAGGATTTGGGACGTCATGTTGAGGTTGTACAGTATGTTGGTGAGGCCTCTTCTGGAGTATTGTGTGCAGTTCTGGTCGCCCTGTTATAGGAAGGAAGTTATTAAGCTGGAGAGGGTTCAGAAGAGATTTAGCAGGATGTTGCCAGGAATGGAGGGTTTGAGTGATAAAGGATAGGTTGGGACTTTTTTCACTGGAGCATAGGAGGTTGAGGGGTGACTTTGTGGAAGTTTATAAAATCCTGAGGGGCACAGATAACTTGACTAGCAAAGGTCTTTTCCCTCGGGTGGGGGTGTTCAAAGCTAGGGGGCAAATGCTTAAGGTGAGAGGAGAAAGGTTTAAAAGGGACTTAAGGGGCAACTTTTTCATGAAGCGTGTGTTTCATCTGTTGAATAAACAGCCAGAGGAAGTGGTGGATGCAGGTACAGTTACAGTGTTTAAAAGGCATTTGGATAGGTACCTGAATAGGAAACAGAAGGTTATGGGCCAAATGCAGGCAGGTGGGACTAGTTTACTTTGGGATTATAGTCTGTATGGACAGCTTGGACCGAAAGGTCTGTTTCTGTGCTGTGACACTCTATGACATGTATCTAAAATGATACGTTTTAGCATTGTATGGGCAGTGGCTATTTAGCAATTGATCACCCCGAGAATATATCTCCCTCAACAATTACTCGGAAATTGCTCAGCCTGACGGGATTACAGAGTTCTCAGGGTTAAAGCCAGCAGCAACTCCTCCAGCTCAAACTGACTGCGTTTCAGAGAACAAATAAACCATTGCTGGGTTATAAGGAAAGGTCAGACGTGTGGGAGGCGTTGATTAGTTCTTCAGAGAGCTAGAATGGGCACAATAGTTTGAATGGCTTGCTTCGGTACTCTCATTCATCACCATCATCATCACCATCTGCCGCCCCTTCCAGACCAGGATGGCACTCTTTCACTGTCAGGGTGAGTCCGTAGGTGGTTGTACAGACCAATACAGCTACTGCAGGTTCTGTTACACTTGGGGTGGAAGGTAGTCACGGGAAGGGTTGGGTGGGGCTCTGGTGTGGCAGCGCGCTCCTTTCGCTGTTTTCCCCTGGCTTCCGCTTTATTCCCCCGACGGCAAGTCTCGAGGAGCTCGACGCCTTCCCGGATACTCCCCCTCCACTACGGGCCAGTGATTCCCAAGTGTCTGTGGGAATGCTGCACTTCCCCAGCGAGACATTGACGGTATCGCTGAAGTGCTTCCTCTGCCCACCTGGGGCTCGCGTGCCGTTTCGGAGCTGGGAGTAGAGCACCTGCTCGGGGTTGGGGTGGGGGTGGGGTCTCGTGTCGGTCATACAAACAATGTACCCAGCGCATCGCAGCCGATCAAGGGTGGGCAGTGCCTCGATACCAGGGGGTGTCGGCCTGGTCGAGGATGCCGGTGTTGGTGCATCTTTCTTCCCAGTGGATTCACAGGTTCTAGGGCAGGCAGTGTTGGTGGCACTGCTCCTGCTCCTCAAGGTGTCTGCTGCAGACAGTCCACGTCTCACAGTCATGGAGGAGCATGGGAACCACCACAGCTCTGTAAACCATGAGCTTGGTATCGGATCTGATGTTGGTGTCCTCGAACGCCCTCAGGTGGCCGAAGGCTGCGCTAGCACGCTGGATGCAAAGCTGCATCTCTTCGTCTGCTCCTATGATGCTGCTTGACCTGCTGTGTTCATCCAGCCCTGCACCTTGTTGTCTCTCTTCGTCAATAACTGCTTTGGCCAACAGGACACCCCCGAAGTATTGGAAGTGGTCAACGTTCTCTAAGGGCTCCCCGCGAACCTTGATGATCGGGGTGGGGGGGGGTGGGGTTTGCTCCACAATGCCAGGCCAGGTTGCTGGAGCACCTTTGTCTTGTGGATGTTCAGGGTGAGACTTTTACTGTGCTGTACTCATTCTGTGCCAAAGGACCTACACCAAAGACCAGGACACAACCCTCTGCAACCAAAAGCTACATTAGTTGGTACTACTGTTGTTTTAGACTCAGTTCTATAAGCAACTCCCGCCAATAAAATACTTCGGATTCACCGTTTTCAAAGTTGAAATTTCCTGCTGGACCCTGGAGTTGAAAAGACATCGGAAGTACTGGAGTGAAAGCAATGTCTTGTGGTCTTCAAACACTCCAGCTCCCTGCAACAGTAGATTACCAAACTCGGAAATGTCACTCGTGGTTTGAGATTTAGTTTGCAGTGTGCAAATTCCACCCGCACCCGAATCTCCCTCGAACCCCATTGCAAAATGAGTTTGCAAAATGCATCCCTGTCAAATTCGGGTCAGACATTGCCATCATTTACTCGACCTGTTTCCGATCACGCATGGGTGCTGTTACGCCTTGACCTTACAAAGATGGCAGCCCTTACACACAAAGCCCCTGCCCACTCCATCTTCCCTCACCAAGATGGTGCCTGTTAACCCTGGCCTGTTATAGACTCATAGAGTTGTACAGCACAGAAATGGACCTTTTGGTCCAATGCATCTGCGCTCATCAGATTTCCTAAACTGAACTAGTCCCATTTGCCAGCATTTGACCCATCTCCCTCTAAACCTTCCCTATTCATGTACCTATCCAGATTCATTTTAAATGTTGTAGTTGTACCAGCCTCCTCCCCTTCCTCTGGCAGCTCGTTCCATACACGCACCACCCTCTGTGTGAAAAAGTTACCCCTTCGGTCCCTTTTAAATCTTTCCCCTCTCACCTTAAACCTACTCCCTCTAGTTTTGGACTCCCCTACCTCGGGGAGAAAGGCCTTGGCTATTCACCCTATCCATGCCCCTCATGATTTTATGAACTTCTATAAGGTCACCCCTCTGCCTCCGATGCTCCAAGGAAAAAAATCTATCCAGCCTCTCCTTATAACTCAAACCCTCCAGTTCCGGTAACATTCTCATAAATCTTTTCTGCACCCTTTCCAATTTAATAATATCCTTCCTATGGCAGAACTGTACCCAAAACTCCAAAAGTGGCCTCAGCAACATCCTGTACTGCTTTCCTTCCCTTTCCTCTCCTGAAGGTGTCAAGTCTGGCTGAGTTCATAGAATCAAACAGTACAGAAGAGACCCTTCAGCCCATCCAGTCCATACTACAATAATACACTTATACCTATACTGTCCTGCACCAGGCCCTAAGTCTTGAATATTCTGACACTTCCCGTCCTAGGACTTTTTAAAGACTGTGAGGTTTCCTGCCTCAACCATCCTCCCAGGCAGTGCATTCCAGATGCTCACCACCCTCTGGGTGAAAACATTTTTCCTCAAATCCCCTCAAAACCTGTTGCCCTTCACTTTAAAATGATGCCCCCCTCTACCTTGTTACTGACCCTTTGACTAAGGGGAAGAGCTGCTTCCTACCCACCCTATCCACGCCCCTCATAATCTTATCCACCTCCATCAGGTTCCACCCTATTCTAAAGGAAATAACCCGAGCTTATCCAGCCTCTTTCATCGCTAAACCGCTCCATCCTGAGCTACATCCTGGTGAATCTCCCTCTGCACCTCCCTCCCCAGTACAATCACATCCTTCCTATGGTGTGGGAACAGAACTGCACACAGTGCTCCAGCTGTGGCTTCACCAAAGTCCTGTCCATCTCTGATATAACCTCCCAGCTCTTATAACCTATTCCACCACTGATAAAGACAAGAGTCCCACATGCCTTCTTAACTAGTTTATTAACCCATCCTGCCAATCACCACATCTAAAAGGCATCTGGATGGGTACATGAATATGTACGGTTTAGAGGTATTGGGCCAAATGCTGGAAAATGGGACTAGATTAGTCTAGGATGTCTGGTCAGTATGGACAAGTTGGATCAAAGGGTGTGTTTCCGTGCTGTACAACTCCATGCCTCTATGCCATCTCTGGGGGATCTGTAGACAAGCACCCAAAGATTCCCCTGTTCCTCTGAGCTTGCTAGTGGCCTGCCATTCATTGAGTACTCCCTTGTCTTGTTCCTTCTTCCAAAGTGCATCACCTCACATTTGTCAGGGTTAAATGCCATCTGCTACTCATCTGCTCAATCGGTTCATATTGTCCTGTAACCTAACACCTTCTTCCTCACTGACAACCACCCTGTCAATCTTTGTGTCATCCGCAAACTTATTTATCATAGTCATACAGCACAGAAACAGACCCTTCGGTCCAACCAGTCCATGCCGACCGTAATCCCAAACTAAGCTAGTCCCACCTGCCTGCTCCTGGCTCATATCCCTCCAAACCTTTCCTATTCATGAACTTATCTAAGTGTCTTTTAAATGTTGTAACTGTACCCACATCCTCAGGAAGTTTATTCCACATGTGAACCACCCTCTTTGTTAAAAAAAATGTGACCCTCATGTCTGTTTTAAATCTTTCTCCTCTCACCTTAAAAATACGCCCACTGATCTTGAAATCCCCCACCCTTGGGAAAAGACACCCATCATTAATCCTATCTATAACCCTCATGGTTTTTATAAACATCTGAAAGGTCACCCCTCAACCTCCTATGCTCCAGTGAAAAAAGTTCCAGCATATCCAGCCTCTCCCCAGAACTCAAATCCTTCATTCCCTGCAACATGCTGGTAAACTTCTTCTGAACCTTCTCTAGCTTAACAATATCCTTCCTATTGTTCAGATCTATATTCAAAGATCTGAACAATGAAGGCAAGTGTGCCAAATGCCTTTTTAAACACCCTGTCTATATATGATGCAAACTTCAAAGAATTATGTACCTGAACCCTATGGTCCCGTTGTTATACAACACTAGTCAAGGCCCTACTTTTAATTGTATAAGTGCTGCTACTGTTTGTTGTACCAAAATGAAATACCTTGTATTTATCCAAATTGAACTCCATCTGCCATTTTTCAGCTCATTGACCCATTTGATCAAGATCTATTTGTAATCTTAGAAAACCTTCACTGTCTACTATGCCATGAATTTTGATGTTGTCTGCAAACTTATTAATCATGACTTCTATATTCTCATCAAAATCATTCATATAAATCCTTCCCACTTTTTTCATCTCCATCATTTATGAATATCACAAACGATAAGGGACCCAGCACTGATCCCTGTAGCACAACACTACACACAGGGCCCTGAAAGTCATCTACTACCACCTTCTGTCTCCTGTCACTAAACCAATTTTGGATCCAACTTGCCAAGTGACGCTGGATCCCATGAACCTTTCTAGTCTTCATCAGTTTCCCATGTGGGACCTTGTCAAAAGCCTTGATAAAATCCACATAAACCACATCAACTGCACTGACTTCATCCATACACTTGGTCACCTCTTTGAAAAATTGCACCAGATTTGTTAGGTGTGACCTCCCTCTCTGAGAAAGCCATGCTGACTGTCCCTGATCGAACATTACCTCTCTCAATGGACGTTAATTTTGACCTTCACTATTTTCTGTAACAGTTTCCCGACCACTGAGATATTGGACTCACCGGTCTATAGTTCCCTGTTCTATCTCTTTCATCCCTCTTGACCAGGGATGGTTTAAAAATTTGGTTCAGGGCCCTTGTAACTTCCTTCCTCTGTCTCCAGCAGCCTGGGATACAACTCATCCCAACCTGGACACATGTCCACTTTTAAATTTGCCGAAACATCAAATACCTCCTCGCTTCTCATGTTAATCAGCTCAAGAGCACAGTCCATCTTCTCAAATTCTAAACTTACGTCCAACCTATGGCGAGGTCTTTTCTAGGGTACTGTGCCCAACTGGGGTGGTACGGTGGTTCAGTGGTTAGCACTGCTGGCTCACAGCACCAAGGCCCTGGGTTCTACTCCAGCCTCGGGCGACTGTCTGTGCGGAGTTTGCACGTTCTCCCTGTATCTGCGTGGGTTTCCTTTGGGTGCCTTGGCTTCTTCCTACAGCACCAAAGGTGGGCAGGTTAGGTGGTTTGGCCACGCTAAATTTCCAATAGTGTCCAGGGATGTATAAGTTAGGAGGATTAGCCATGGGAAATGCAGGGTTACAGGGATGGGAGTGGTTGGGTTGCTGTTCGAAGGGTTGGGGTAAACTCAATGGGCTGAACCACCAGTTTCCACACTGCAGAGATTTTATGATTGTTGGCAGAGTCAGAATTATGTCTTTTTTTAAAATTCATTCACGGGATGAGGGCATCACTGGCTAGGCCAGCATTTATTGCCCAGATGGCAGTTAAGAGTCAACCACATTGCTGTGGGTCTGGAGTCACACGTAGGCCAGATCAGGTAAGGGTGGCAGTTTCCTTCCCTAAAGGATATTAGTGAACTGGATGAGTTTTCCCAACAATCGACAATGGATTCACGGTTGTTATTTTTTTTTATTGAATTCAAATTCCACCATCTGCTGTGGGCGGGATTTGAACCTGTGTTCCCATTACTTGGGTCTCTGGATTAACAGTCCAGCGACAATACTACTAGGCCATCGCCTCCCCTTGAATTTGAGGTGAGGTGAAGCTTTCTGAGCCTGATGAACTAATTCATGAGGTGAATGGAAAAGATATCCAGTCCGATAGTTCACAGATACACCCGCTCCTGTGGATTTAACCAGATGCTACGAGTTCACTGGCTAGTTAAATGCACAGGTCTGCCGTGAACTTTTTTTAATCAAAATCCTCAGTGAGACACGGTGTATGCCAGCATTGATTCCCCTCTGTGTTTCCCCTGGAGAACGTGGTGGTTAGCTGCCTTTTTGAACTGCTACAGTTCCCTGGTACGAAGGGAAAGATTCGAGTTCAGTTTAATGGCTCGACTTACCTAAATGGCTGCAATTGCATCATGACCCAAAGCAGCAAGTTACGGCAGAAGTAACAGCACGTCACCTTGTCAGATTGGAACAATTTCTCAGTGTCCTCCACCACCCAGAGAGCAGTGGAGCGATCGAGAGTACAAAATCGAACCATCGAGGGAACAGATGATCCGGTTGTGGCCAGTGACCGGGTCAACGTTTTACTGTTCGTTCCAATCTCTCCCCAGCTTCCCTGGTCGCGGTCCACTTCATCCCACGGCGGGTCGACAAATTGTTTGCCGCGCACTGGGGTCCCATTTTCCCGGTTGGCATCCGGGAAACCTGAACTTCCTTCCTGCCGGAGACAACGGAGATCATCGCTGCTGCCCATCTCCACAGCAGCAAAAAGACCCGATTCCCCCACCCTGTGCGTTGTTTCGTCTCCCGGCAGGCAGTCAATGTTGAAATAAAAAGAACAGTGTAAAAGGAGTGAGGTTAGGAGGCCAATTGCAAGTGTACGGCTGCCACGAGAACGACAGAAAAACTGAAAGTCGGTTGTCAACGTAATTCTTTACAAAGCTCAGGATTATTCAGCTAATGTTGTCGAGTTGCAGAATGACATCTCACACTGGACACTGCGTTCGAGAGTCAGCTGGCTGGATATGGCCACTACCTTGTTTTCTGAAAACAGTCAAAAGTTGTTTGATATGCTCCGCACGTCTTTGGGATGTACAGCCTTAAGTAGTTGGCACCACATCGGCACTGAAACTGACATACCAAATTTCTCACGTGTGTAACAAACAATGTGGTCTGACAGCAGAGTCCGGTTAGAAGTGAACTCCACTTGTGTTGCAACTGAACAACAGCTAGCTTCACGTTCTGAGGAAGGGTCACCGGACCCGAAACGTTAAGTCTAATTTCTCTCCACAGACCTGCTGAGCTTTTCCAGCAAGCTCCTGTTCTTGTTTCTGTTTTCCACTTCTTTCACTTTGTTTTTTTGCTTAGCTAATCACGTGTTCCTCAAACATTACAGAGATTTTACCCTTCCGGAGTAATCCGAGGTCAGTTTTCCGGAGCAAAAGCGATTGGACTGTCTGAGGGTTATTTGCCATGATACATTCTCGGTCCCGAGGTGATTAAAAGTGGCAAGTGACAGCAGAGTTTGATCTCTTGCGGTCACTTGTGTGCTCGCTGGTGTTTCAGCAGGTAGCGTGACCGAGTGAATCCCTTCCCACACACCGAGCAGGCGAACGGCCTCTCGCCGGTGTGAGTGCGTTGGTGGGCGGTGAGATCGGACGAGTGCCTGAATCGCTTCCCACACACAGAGCAGCTGAAGGGCCTCTCCCCGGTGTGGATCCGCTGGTGCAACATGAGGCTGGCTGACTGGGTGAATCCCTTGCCGCACGCAGAGCAGGTGAAGGGCCGCTCCCCGGTGTGCACACGCCGATGGGCAGCCAGGGTGGAGGAGCGCCTGAATCTCTTCCCGCACACGGAGCAGCTGAACGGCCTCTCCCCGGTGTGGATCCGCTGGTGCAACACCAGGCTGGCCGACTGAGTGAAGCCCTTGCCACACTCGGAGCAGGTGAAGGGCCGCTCCCCGGTGTGGATGCGCCGGTGTAACACCAGGCTGGTGGACTGAGCGAATCCCTTGCCGCACTCGGAGCAGGTGAACGGGCTCTCCCCGGTGTGGACCCGCCGGTGGGCGTTAAGCTTGGCCGAGTTCTGAAACATCTTGCCGCAGTAGGCACAGGCGAACGGCCTCTCCTCGGTGTGGATCCGCTGGTGTATCATGAGGCAGGCCACCTTTGCGAACCCCTTGCCGCACTCCGAGCAGAGGAAGGGCCGCTCCCCGGTGTGGTGGCGCCGATGGGCCTTCAGGAGGTGCCGGTAGCTGAACCGCTTGCCGCAGTCGTCGCACTCCCACGGCCTCTCACCGGTGTGGCTGCGGCAGTGGTTCTCCAGCAGCGAGGGGTAATCAAATCGCTTGCCGCACTCCTCGCACCGCCACGGTTTCTCTCCGGTGTGGACGCGCTGATGGCTGGCCAGCCGCGACGGGTCGGCGAAGGCCCTCGTGCAGTCGCTGCACTTCCACGGCCTCTCCTGAGTGTGACTGCGTTGGTGGTTGCGGAGCAGGGACGGGTAGTCGAAGCTCTTGCCGCAGTCCGCGCACTTCCAGGGCCTCTCCGCCGCGCTGGCCCCACTGTGGGTACGCCGATGGATTTCCAGCAAGGAAGGAAATTTAAATCCCTTACCGCAGTCCTCACACTTCCATGGTCTCTCCATGCTGCCTGTGTTCTTATCCCTCGAGGTTGGGTGAAGACCTCGTTGACACACACTCGCACAGCTTCGCCCAACTGTCAACAAAGTGATTCTTTTCAGACTATTTACTTCATTAAAGCTCTTTCCACAGTCAAAGCACTGGAACAGCCTTACTTCAGTATTTGCGTTGTGGTGCTTTTTCCATCACACTGGTCTTTGAAATCATTTCACATAGACCAGAACAAACATTTCACCTTCCACATCCAAAGCTGACGATATTCTGATCCTCGTGCATTCACTGACTCTGATCATGACCTGAAGAATGATCTGAGTCTCTGATCTTGCAAATCCGCTTTAATACCCTAGAAAAGGAGTATTAACAAGTTTTTGAGTCTAATCACACGGCAGAAATTCTGATCAGACATTTCTAGTTTCAGTGGTACAGTCTTTTTTTCCTTTGTTGCCTCACAGCAGTAAAGTTGTATCCCATGTACTCTCCCTCCTTCAGTGTGCTGAAATCCAGACCCTTCTCACCATCTCTTCCAGTCTTTTTATTGCTCCACCTCCAGCTTCCTCGTTCATTCTACACTTGATCCGTTTAAATCTTCACATTAAACCAAAATATTGCGGTTGCTTGAAATCTGAAATGAACACAAAGTGCTGGAGAAACTTAGCAGGTCTGGCAGCCTCCATAGAGAGAGAGAGGGGGAGACAGCCTTGACGAAAGGTATGATTTCTTCGAGATTGACCCAACTTAGTTTCCCATGCAAAATAAAAAAAGTAACCGGAGGTGTTGGAGACCTGACAGTAGCGAGAAGACAAAACTTGCTAGAGGAACTCAGCACGTCTGGAAGCCCTGCTGAGATTCTCCAGCGGTTTCTGTTGTTTGTTTGAATCACCGCACCTTGCATGCGGTCAGAATAAGAGCATCGTGTCACTGCAACACGACAGGGGTGGGTGTATGGCCGGTGGGGGTTCCAGGGAAGGAGAAATCCCACAGCGACAAACCAGAGAGCTGTCGGTCCGGCAATTGGGTCTGCGGGTCCGTCACGTGGTACCAACGCCCTCCACCGGCCGTCGAGGGGACCAGCAAAGCGTCAGTCAATCACAATCACTGCGCATGCCCTGCACCCTGGGAACGTAATGGACATTGAGGCTGGGCCAATGGGAAGAGGCAGACGCCACTCCAGGACCGGTCCTCCAACCAATCAGCCAAAGGGGCGGGAATATAATTTGCACATTCTTCGGGCAGCCTCCCCCTCACGGTGGCAGCTGCAAACTCGGGTCTAATATCAATAACAGCCCCGACAGCCATTGCCACGCCAAATGTCGCACCGCAGCATTTTAATCCGTATTTTAGGCCCTCGTTAGGCATTAATGTAACCTCCCAGCCCGACCCCGCAGGCTCCTTACCTTCTCCTCCCAAAGGGCGCTCTCTGACCCCGGCGCCGAATCTCCAGCCAGCCAGTTTGGACACGCACTGCGCATGGTCGCGTACGCGGGTGATTGACGGCGTAACGGGACCAATAGGAAAAGGTGCCCGGCCTGGAGGACCATCCTTGTCGTACCAGTCCTCTACCCAATCGGAGTGAATGAGGGGGCGGGGCTGGAAGGCTGGACTCGACGGCCTGGCCATCCCACCAATCGGGGCGAAAGAGGGGCGGGGCTTGGAGATCGACTGTTCCTCAAACCAATCGGAGTGAACGGAGGGGCAGGGCTGGAAGACTGATTGTTCCACTATCCAACCGGCGTGAAAGCGGGGGGCGGGATTGGAAGATCGAGTTGGAGGGATTGGTCGGAGTGAATGAAGGCGAAGCTAGAGGATCCAGCAGGAGCAAGTTACTGCAGATGCTGCAATCTGTGTTGAAAGCAACAAATTCTGGAGGATCACCGCGGGTCATTGCATCATCCTGGGAGAGAGAGCAAGCTAACCTTTCGAATCTAGATGACTCCATCAGAGCTGACGTGAAGTGTTAAGGGGGTCAGCATTGATGCAACAGTGTGGGGACAGGGGTGCAGTGCGGAGTGCTGGGGGAGAAAGGATGTTGATAGTTCAGATTAAGTGATCGGAATGTGAGAATGGTGTATCTAACTTTGCCAGATTGGAAAGAACGGACAGAACCACTGGTAAGGGGAGAGAGGACGTGGTGACAGAGAATGTAACAAGTAAAGCTGAAAGGATGGGAAGGAATGGGAGTTGGTTCACAATTTGAAGATGTTGAACCCAACATGAAGTCCAGAAGGTTCCACTACAAAGCCACTGATTCCACCAAAGACATCTTCCCCTCACTCCCCCATTTGCATTTCACAGAGGCTATTCTCACCGTGACACCTTTGTCCATTTCTCAACCACCAACACCACTCGCCTTTCCAACAACATCTTCCCACATAACCACAGAAATTGCAACACCTGCCCCTTCACCTCCTCCCTGCTCACCATACAAGGGCCTAAACAGTCTTTCCAGGTGAAGCAGCATTTCACCTGTACCTCCTCCGATGTTGTGTATTGTATTTGCTGCACCCAATGTGGCCTACTTTATATTGGAGAAAGCAAATTCAGACTGGGTGACTACTTTGCAGAACACCTCTGGACTGTGCGCAAGCACATGCCCGACTTTCCATATCTGGTCATTTTAACACAGCATTCTGCTCGCATGACCACTTGTCATGTTCTCGGCATGCTGCAATGCTCCAGTGAATCACAGTGCTAACTGGAAGAACAACATCTCATCTGCAGACTAGGCACTTCACAACTTTCTGGACCTTCTGGTGGCACAGTGCCCCAGTTGTTAGCAATGCTGCCTCACAGCACCAGCAACCCGAGTTCAATTCCAGCCTCGGGTGACTGTCTTTGCGGAGTTTGCATGTTCTCCCCGTGTCTAAGTGAGTTTCATCTGGGTGCAATGGTTTCCCCCCACAGTCCAAAGATATGCAGGTTAGGTGGGCTGACCATTCTAAATTGCCCTTAGCATCCTGGGATGTGCAGGCTCGTGGATCGGCCATGTGAAATGCATAGTTACAGGGATAGGGTAGGATGCTCTTTGGAGGGTCAGCGTGGACTTGATGGGCCAAATGGACTGCTTCTGCACTGTAGGGATCCTATGAATATTGAGTTCAACACTTTCAAATTGTACACCAGCTCTCATTCCTTCCCTTCCTTTTAGCTTTACTTGTTGTCTGTCACATTCTCTGTCACCCTGTCCTTTCTCCCGCCGTTCCCCCCCACCATTCCAGTGGGACTGTCTGTTCTTTCCAGTTCGGCAAAGTTAGACACACCATTATTCTGCCATTCTCACATTCTGATCCCTTCATCTGCTCTGTCAACGTCCTTTCTCCAACACCACACCTACCCCCCACCCTGCCTAACACTTCAAGTCAGCTCTGATGAAGTGTCATCTAGACTCAAAACGTCAGCTTGATGAATGTCCATTGAAGCTGCCTGATCTGTTGTGATCTCCAGGATCCAGCAGGAGTTGCGTACGCACCTCTGGATATCATTGGAAATCGTCTGATAATGAACAGATGCGGAGAGGTGGTGGTGAGATAGGGCTGGCGGTGTACATGTGACAACCAACGCTGCCCATTACGTTTTGAGATGGTGCCATGGCTGGAAGTATCTGGTTGAGAAATAATAGCAGGCCAAAGCTGCATCCATTGGGGACATGTGGGAATGGGGAGCAGAGATATTGCCACTGAAACTTTGGCTGTGGTGAGGTAGAAGAGAGCAGCCCCACCTAGCCAGACAACAGTAGAGCAGAATGGTGTGGTCGACAATGTCAGAACCTGCAGGCAAGCTGAGAAAAATCAAGGAGGACTAATCTTCTTCGGTTTCAGTCTCCGAGAATGTAATCTGTGATTTTGATAAATGTGTATGTGGGGGTGGGGGGAGGGGGGGGGGGGGAGGTTGGGGAGCAGAAACCTGATCAGCGATTCAAACTTGGAGTTTTGGGGAGGATGGCTGCAGATTTGGGAAGGGAGAAAATGTCTCTGGACTTTGGAGAGGAAAGGGAGGTGTCAGAGATGGAGCATGTGTTTTGCAAAAGACAGTAGGGACGAGGGTTTGTTTATTTTTTGAGGAAGAGGTGGCAATAGCTGACATGAAGGAGAGAGGGAGAGCACCTTTTGGAGGGAGAACGAGTCACAATGGCAGAAAACTTTGATCAGACGGGCTGAGGAGTGGCAGATGGAGTTTAACTTAGATAAATGTGAGGAGTTCAATATTGGTAAGACAAGCCAGGGCAGGACTTATACACTTAATGGTAGGGTCCTGGGGAGTGTTGCTGAATACAGAGACCTTGGGTCGCAGGTTCATAGTTCCTTGAACGTGGAGCCACAGGTAGACAGGGTGGTGAAGAAAGCATTTGGTACACTTATCTTTATTGGTCAGTATAGGAGTTGGGATGTTATGTTGTGACTGTACAAGACATTGGGTGAGGCCACTTTTGGAATACTGCATTCAATTCTGGTCTCCCTGTTATAGGAAAAATGTCATTAAACTTGAAAGGGTGCAGAAAAGTTTTAAAAGGATGTTGCCAGAGTTGTAGGCTTAGAGCTACAGGGAGAGGCTGAATAGGCTGGGGCTATTTTCCCTGGAGTGTCCAATGTTGAGGGGTGACCTTATGGAGGTTTATTAAAACATGACCGGCATGGAAAGGGTGAATGGCCAAGGTCTTGTACCCAGGGTAGCGGAGTCTAAAACTAGAGGGCATAAGCTTAAGTTGAGAGGAGAAAGATATAAAAGGGACCTGAGGGGTAACTTCCTTATGCAAACGGTGGTACATGCATGGAATGAGCTGCCAGAGGAAGTGGTGGAGGCTGGTACAATTACAACATTTAAAAGGTATCTGGATGGGTACGTGAATAGGGAGGGGTTAGAGGGATATGGGCCAAATGCTGGCAAATGGGACTAGATTAATTCAGGATTTCTGGTTGGCATGGACAAGTTTCTGTGCTGTACAATACTATGACCCTATGAACTTGGATATGTCGGGAGATCAGCAATTTAGTGTAAAAAGTCTCAGGGAGGTAGAAAGCAGGTCTCCTGGACAAGATCGTCTCTGCAAGGGCATGATGTGAAAAACGAGGGAAACCAGAGAAAAATGCAGATTCAGAGCTCAGATAACGGGGATCTTTAGAGGCAGTTATGTCCAATGGGCTGGTGCAAAGGTAGGAAGCATCTAAATGGTCTTATCAGTGTGAACACGTTGATCGTACATCAGTTCCTCAAACTTCAATTGCACTTTCTCATATTCTGGGCATTTAAAAGGTCTCTCGCTAGTGAGAACTTGCTGGTGTCTCAGCAGGGCGGATGACTGAGTAACAGATTCATGCCTACCTCTTCCTGTTCTGGACACAGAGACCTGGAAAACATCACGCAGTTGGCTAAAATAATGTAACTTACTTCACTGGAGCATAGGTGGTTGAGAGTTGACCTTATATAAAAGTCCTGACCTTATATAATAGTGAAGGGTACAGATAAGGTGAACGGCAGATGTCTTTTTCCTAGGATGGAGGATTTCAAGACTATGAACCATATTTTTAAGGTGAGAGGAGAAAGATTCAAAAGAAAACATGAGGGGCAATTTTCTTACACAGACAGTGATTCGCGTGTGGAATGAGCTTCCAGAGGAAGTGGTGGATGTGGATACAGTTACAACATTTAAAAGACATTTGAATAAGTATATGAATAAGAAATGTTGGAGGGAAATGGGCTAGGAGCAGGCAGGTGAGACTGGTTCAGTTTGGGATTATTGTCAGCATGGACTGATGGACCAAAGGGTCTGTTTCCGTGCTGTATGATTGTCTGACTGTATGAATCTGTAACCGTGCCTCTATGACTGGATTAAAAATGTGTAATGCACAGAACTGTATCATGATTAAGATAAGGAAGGTGGGGTGAATCACTAATGTTGGCAGCATGGTGGCTCAGTGGTTAGCACTGCCGCCTCACAGCACCAGAGACCCGGGTTCAATTCCATCCTCGGGTGACTGCCCATGTGGGGTTTGCACATTCTTCCCCCCATGTCTGTGTGGGTTTGCTCTGCGGGCTCCAGTTTCCTCCCACAGTCCAAAGATGTGCAAGTTAGGGTGGAGTGGCCACAGGAAATGCAGAGCTATAGTGTGGGTGGGTGGGTCTGGATGGGATGCTCTTTGGAGGCTCAGTGTGGACAAAATGGGCCAAATGGCCTGCTTCCACACTGTATGGATTCTAAGTGGAGGCAGTCTATATTTAATAAAAAAAAAACTGGATGGATATTTGAATGAAATAGATCAGTCTGAATGGGATGGGGGCAGCAGACCTGGACTCAGTGTCACTCGTCTGGTCCTCACTTTAATCCCCTAGCTGGGTGGCAATTTGGGGCCAGACATTGATTGTGGACAGCATGAAGTCACAGAATTATAGAATCCCTACAGTGTGGAATCAGGCTGTTTGGCCCATCGAGTCTATGCTGACCCTCTGAAGAGCATCCCACTTCATTCCCCTAGCCCTGCATTCTGCACAGCTAATGCACCTGGACTGCACATCCCTGGATACTTTAGCATGGCCAATCCACCCTAACCAACACATCTACGGACTCTGGGAGGAAACTGGAGCACCCGGAGGAAATCCATGCAGACACAGGGAGAATGTGCAAACTTCACACAGAGGGTCGCCTGAGGGTGGAATCGAACCTGGGTCCCTCGCGTTGTGAGGCAGCAGTGCTAACCACAGGGCCACCCTGCTATAGTTGAGCAGCCAACACTTCCTCAGTAAAAATGCAGACCCCTCACTTCAACTGGCAAGTGGTGCAGCCAATGTCTGAGGAGCAGTCAGCCTGAGGTGGTTTCACCAAGGACTGGGGAATCTAGAAAACCATCGGAGGGCTGGAGACAAAGGGGCAGTTTCAGGATCAGGGACTTAACTGTACGATTCATATGAGATGGGGCAGCATGGTGGCTCAGTGGTTAACAATGCTGCCTCATAATGCCAGGGACTTGGGTTCGATTCGACCCTCAGGCAACCATCTTGCACATTCTTCCCCCCCACCCCACCTCCCCCCATGTCTGGGTGCTCTGTTTTCCCCCCACAGTCCAAAGATGTGTAGGTTAGGTGGATTGGTCATGCTAAATAGCCCATAGTGTCCAGGCTTGGTGAGTTAGCCATGGGAAATACAGGGAAAGGGTAGTAGTGGTGGGTTTGGGTGGGATGCTGTTTGGAGCATAAGCATGGACTGAATGGGCCAAATGGCCTGCTTCCGTACTGTAGGGTTTCTGTGAGAAGTGCCCTCACTGAGGGCTGAAAGTTTTTAAAGTTCTGTGTCCATTGTGGCATTCAGTTGGAGAAAGCCAGACATCTTAACCCTGCTCACCTACACGTGACTCCAGACTCATAGAAAGGTGGTTGACCCTTGAGCCTCCCTCTGCAAAGGTGCAGGAAGACACTCACTTGTACCAGATAGCACAGGTCGAGCCAGATGGACTGTGGTGGGTCAAGATGGTGGGCTCACCAACCATCTTAACAAGAACAATCAGAGAAGGGGCGACACTGATATCCTCTGGACAAGTTTCTCAAACACTCTTGTTCTGATCTGCAACCACTGGCTCAATCCCTGGGACAAACAAAAACCCTGAATACGCAAAGTTGTCCCTTGTTGTAACACGAACATGGACTTATTTGGTTTCCAAGATGGTGGTGGAGGAGTAGTTAGCATCCAGGCTCCACTTGTGCGGTTTCCTTCCTTTCTTCCTTCTTCTTTTCTCTTTTTCGTTTTTTAGCTTTAGCTCCACTTACCTTCTCAGGAGAGCTCGGTTGGTAGGAAGGTGGTTTTGATGAGGCCCAGAGCGGCAGCGGCTTCAGAGGTGACTTTAGCGTTGTAGGCCCAAGTCCTGGCAGCAAAATGGCTACAGCGTTGGCCAGCTGGTGAGCCAGGAGCGGGACTATGGCGGCAGAGTCGAGGATCTGGCTATCGATGGTAGAAAGTTGGACTCTCTTTAAGTTATCTTTTGTTTAATTATCTGTTTTTAACGTTTAATTTACTCAAAATGGCGCCGGTACATGGCGATGGTTTAAGCTTTGCACTATGTTTTATATTAAATACACGTGACAACACATGATTCAATTCAAATTCATTTTCTGAGCCTGCTGCCTTGCTCTGTGGGGCCTGACAGACTCTGGGCAATTTTCTTCCCCAGAGAGCAAACTAAGATGTTACAATAGAGGAAGGGAAAGTTAATAATTAAAGAGGAATCTGAACATTGAGTAACTAACTGAAAAGAACTATACCATATTTTTAAACTATAACAAAATACAAAACAGAATACACACTACAACCTTAACACTGCAGATATATATATATATATCTACATATGGTCTGAATCCAATTTGACTTTTACATGTCTCCCACTCACGACCCCCAGGAGTTTGTCCTTACAAAATCTTGAAGGTTTATTCACCTTCTTTAGGGACCAGCCAAAGTTATGTCACAGCGCTCTGGAATTTACTCCAATTTTTTCTCCATTTTTCCAGTCTGGCACTGAAACATCCAGAGCTCTTTCCCTCTGTGGGGATTCCACTATCTTCTTAGGTTCACACAGCACGGAAACAGATCCTTCGATCCAACCAATCCATGCCAATAATAGTCCCAAACCAACAACTTCCACCTGCCTGCGCTTGGCCCATATTCCTCCAAACACTTCTTATTCATGAACTTACGCAAATGACTTTTAAACGTTATAACTGTGCTTGCATCCAGCACTTCCTTTGGAGGTTCATTCCACACACAAACCACACTCTTTGTAAAAAAAAAATGCTCTTCATGTCTGTTTTAAATCATTCTCCTCTCACCTTAAAAACATGCCCCCTTGTCTTGAAATCCCCCACCCTAGGGAAAAGACACCTGCCGTTCACATCATCTATGCCCCTCATGATTTCATAAACCTCTATAAGGTTACCGCTCAACCTCCTATGCTCCAGTGAAAATATCACAGCCTATCCAATCTCTTCTTATAACTCAAACCGTCCATACCCTGCAACATCCTGATAAATCTCTTCTGAACCCTCTCCAGCTTAATAATATCCTTCCTATAACAGGGTAACCAGAACTGGACACAGTACTCCAGAAGAGGCCTCACCAACATCCTGCACAACCTCAACACAACATCCCAACTCATATATGCAAAGGTCTTAGCAATGAAGGCAAGCGTGCTAAATGCCTTCTTAACTACTCTATCTATATGTGATGCAAACGTCAAAGAATTATGTACCTAAACTCCTAGGTCTCTCTGTTCTAAAATACTACCCAAGACCCTACCATTAATTGGATAAGTCTTGCCTTTATTTGTTTTACCAAATGCAATGCCTCGCATTTATCCAAATTAAACTCCATTTGCCACTCTTCAGCCCATTGACCCAACTGATCAAGATCTCTTTGTAATCTTAGATAACCTCCTTCACCGTCCACTGCCCACTGTACCTCGAATCTTGGTGTCATCTTTAAACGTCCTAACCATGCTTTCTATATTCTCATCTAAATCATTTATATAAATGGGAAACAAAAGTGGGCCCAGCAACCGATCCCTGTGGAACACCGCTGGTCACAGGCCTCCAGTCCGAAAAACAACCCTCCACCACCACCCTTTGTCTCCTGCTGTCAAGCCAATTTTGTACCCAATTGGCAAGTTCATCCTGAATCCCATCTGATCTAACTTTATTGATTAGTCCTGTGCTGACTGTGAACAGACTATTTGTCCCAGTGAGCTGCTGTACAGCTCTTTACAAACTGACTGCTTTCTTCCACTAGGCTTCATGGGGATTGCTGGAGATTTCCTCCTGTAACTTCTAGTTGTTGAGGTTCTCTCCCCCTTACACAAAGTTCAAGTGAACTGCAAACTATGCAAGGTCAAATCTAGAACTGTCTTCTGGGAGAGAAATGAAACAAAAGTAGCTTCTAAACCACTTCTCCCCCGCAACAGCCCATCTCTATGGCAATGTGGCATGCTTTGGGAGGATCCAAATAGAAATACAAACGGAATATTACAGTAATGTTTTTAAACCATATGAAGTATGAAACTTTTACAGTAAGACTCAAACAGCATTAGCCCCATTAGAAGCAAAGTCATGATTCCAGGTGGTCTGGTTGAAAGGAAGTCTTTGACATTTCCATTTCACATTCTCAGAATAAACATGGTTCCTGAACATGGTTCAGGGAGGTAGTAACATCAGAATCCAACTCTGTAATCACTTGTGAACTCGCTGGTGTTTCTGCAGGCTGCATAACTGAGTGAATCCCTTCCCACAAACAGAGCAGGTGAACGGCCTCTCTCCGGTGTGAACTCGCTGGTGGGTCAGCAGGTTAGATAACTGAGTGAAATCCTTCCCACACACAGAGCAGGAGAACGGTCTCTCTCCTGTGTGGACCCGCTGGTGCGTCAGCAGATGGGATGAGTCACCGAACCCCTTGCCACACCTGGAGCAGATGAATGGCCTCTCCCCTGTGTGAATTCGCCGGTGCTTCCACAGGTTGGACGAGTCGGTGAATCCCTGCCCGCACTCCGAGCAAATGAACAGCCTCTCCCCGGTGTGAACACGCTGGTGCGTCTGCAGGCTGCACAAGCGACTGAAGGCTTTCCCGCACTCGCAGCAGGTGAATGGCCTCTCCCCGCTGTGAACCCGCCGATGGGTCTGTAAGTTCCACGAGTGACTGAACCCCTTCCCGCACTCGGAGCAGGTGAAAGGCCGCTCGCCGGTGTGGACCCGCTGGTGTGTCTGCAGGGTGGATGACTTGCTGAATCCCTTCCCACACACGGAGCAGGTAAAGGGCCTCTCCCCGGTGTGACTGCGCCGATGGGCTTCCAGCTCAGATGGGGAACGAAATTCCTTTGTACAATCCCCACATTTCCATGGCTTCACCATAGCACCTTTGCATTTATCTCCACTGAATGATCAGTTGAATGGATAAAGAATACAGACCTGCATCCACTGTCAATGGTGTGATGTTTATATCAGCTGCAAAGTAATCTAAAGCTCTGGAACACACTCACCTGGGGTGGGGGTGAGGTGTGCGAGTGTTTTGGTGCTTCTCCCGTCACATTGATATTTAAATTCTTTCCAAGAGGACAGACAGACAAATACTTCTCCTTCAAAATTCAAAGGCCAATGACATTCAGGTCCCAATGAATCAAGTGGCTCGATCAAATCAGGACTGGATGTCTGATTTGAGATTTCTTTCTGCAATTTCGACCCTTCCTTCCAATATCCTGTAGACAGAGATTACAAAAGTCATCACTGTCAGTAAAGTATAGAGATTCAGTAGATAATTCTAGTTTCTGTGGAACATGCTTTCCTCTTTCTTTCTCCAAGATGTGTCATTGTCCATCCCACACACTCACCCTCCACTCTCACTCTGCTGTCCCTAATGTACACCTTCCCCACTCCTGAAATTGCTGATTTATGCTCCTTGATGAATTCAAACTTACCTCTTCCTGTCCTGGACACACAGAGATCATCAGATCACCAAAAACAGGAGCAGAATTAGTCATGCAATAAAGACGATATTCCCAGCATTTCTCCCTCAGCTTCCGAGCACCACAATTCTCTGTAATCCCAGGGGAAGAAAGTGTTTTTGCTGATACGCATTGGACAAATGAAGATTTAGTGAGTGCGAAACTAGAAAGAAATCCTGTGCTGTTTCAACTTAAATTGCCTGACTTAGAAGAACAGGAGTAAGCCATTCAGCCTCTCAAGCCAGCTCTGACATTTAATATAGAGTCACAGAATTATACAGCATGGAAACAGACCCAACTTATTTGCGCCGAGCAGATATCCTAAACTGATCTAGTCCCATTTGCCAGTATTTGGCCCATATCCCTCTAAACCCTTCCTATTCATGTACCCAACTAGATGCCTTTTAAATGTTGTAATTGTACCAGCCTCCACCACGTCTTCTGGCAGCTTGTTCCAAACACGCACCACCGTCTGTGTGAAAAAGTTGCCCCTTAAGTCCCTTTTAAATCTTTCCTCTCTCACCTTAAGCCTACCCCCTCTAGTTTTGGACTCCCCTACCCTGGGGAAAAAGACCTTGGCTATTCATCCCTATCCATGCCCCATGATTTTATAAACCTCTAATCACAACTGATTGAACATTTCAATGCCTTTTACCCACAGCATCCACATAACCCTTTGCATCATTGGTAATCAGTTATCTGTCAATATCTGTTCAATGCAATGAGTAACCATAGCCGTCTGTCATTGAGAATTTCAAAGATTTATAGTAGAAAAAAAATCTCCTGAGTTCATACCTACATCTACCCTGTCTATCCCTTCAAGTATTTTTCAGATTTCCATTAGATCATCACTACATAGAGAAAGAAAATGAAAGGAAGGGATTTTGCAGTGTGCCATTCCCCTCCCCTCCGGTAGGTGGCGATATAATCAGCGCGCAGCCGTGGTGCGGGTCCCTCTGTCCAGAGCAGGCGCAGTTGCTGGCTCTGGAATCCGGAGCAGGCGCAGTGGCCACTAGTGGGCGGGGCTCGCTCTGTCTCTGGGGCGTTGCAGTCGCCGGGAGAGAGGGGCAGCTCCCCGAGATGCTTCTCGCGCTGGCCTGAGCCGGTTGCCCTGGAAACCTTTGCTTGAGGACTCCCACGCCCGCGCGCCTGGAAGCCAAGGACGTCGCCGCCGAGCACTGCGATTCCTACTGGCTGCTCCTCACCCCCATTCATTGCAATTGACCAATGGGAAGATTCGGAGGACCGGAAGCACTCATGTCCTCCAACCAGTCAGAGCTGCCCTATTGTCTGAATGCAGACCCTGGACAATACGTTTTTGAAGCTTCTCGGCAAAGCCGCTGCTGCTGCTCCTCTCTCTCTGAATGCAGACTGAGCTTCACCCCAGACAGCAACTTCCTCCTCCGTCCAACATCTTGTGAGCACAACACTTGTCTTTTTCTCCCCTCTCTTTTCATTCTGTAATTACGTTGTTGACTTTCACGAACTGAAAGGGAAAGTGAATCCAGGTAGGGTGCAGACGCTGGAAAGATTAGCCCAGATCGTGCTATTTGTTCAGGACATTGACCTCCTTTCCTTCCTCAGCTGGAGGATAGCAAAATCCTTAACAAACAGTAAGATGTGGCCTTGTTTAAAAGCAAAATAACGCGGATGCTAGAAATCTGAAATACAACTGTGCTGGAGAAACTCGGCATGACTGGCAATATTGATGGAGGAAGAAACAGAGTTCTTCTGGAGAATATTCATTTCAGACGGGTACACCCACATAATGAGCTCCTGTTGTATGGTCAAAACTTTGTCTCAGTTTCCTCACCCTGGTTCCTCATCTCCCTGGTCTGACTCTTAGGCTGTGCTGCACAACCCCATCCTCACTGGCACTCAGGCCCTCTTCAGCAAATAGTTAGTCCAGATGCTGATGGGTTTAGACCTTTCGCTGCAGCTCCAGGTTTGGTCCATGAACAGCCAGAGTTAGTCTTCCATCTTATCCAGGCAGAGGTTTGCTCTCTCTGCCTATTGCTCCGATTACACATTCTATCTCTTGAAAAGCGACAAGAGTGCGAGAAACGGAATCTGAGATTGGTGAAGCTGGAGCAGCAGGAGAGACAGGATATGTGATTTATGGAGCAAGAGAAACAGAGCCTGGGTGTGGAGGATCAGGAAAGTGGGGACAATGTATATTAGGGACAGCAGAGAAACACTGAGTGGATTGGAGGTTCACAGCTTTTGAGTAACGAGGAAGGAAAGAACAATCCACAGAAATTGACAGTCTGTTCTGAATTTTTATCCTGTACTGACAGTCATGATTTTTGTAAACTGCTTTTACAGGATATTAAAAAAGAAGGGGAGACATGCAGACAGAAATCTCAAACCCAGCCAAGATTTGAGAAACTCATTCAGTTCTGCAGGACCAGAATAGCATCGACCTTTGAATTGAGAAGGAGAAAGTGTGCGTGTTCTGTCTGCTTCTCGAGATTGCAAACATCAATGCGACTGTCTAAAACACCAAGTCACACCACCTGAGTGTGACTGGTGAGCGAACTGACTTTGGAAAGAGCTTTAACCAGTTGCACAGAAAAGACATTGCACCATATAGAGTGAAGAGAGATCATATGCATGCGTGTGTGGGCAAGGGTTCAGCTGATGTCCAAACTTTAACAGACGCAAGGACAGCAGCACCATGAATAAACCATGGAAATGTGAGGACTGTGGAAAGGCTTTCTGTTCTCCGTCTGCACTCGAAACCCATCGGCGGATTCACACGGGAGAGAGGCCGTTCACCTGCTGCATGTGCGGAAAGGGCTTCACTCAGTTGTGCAGCCTGCAGACGCACCAGCGAGTTCACACGGGCGAGAGGCCATTCAACTGTACTCTGTGTGGGAAGGGCTTCACTCATCAGTCGGCCGTGATGCGGCACCGGCAGGTTCACGCCAGGGACAGGCTGTTCATCTGCTCCGGTTGCGGGAAGGCGTTCACTCAGCTGTGCAGCCTGCAGGCCCACCAGCGGGTCCACACCGGGGAGAGGCCGTTCTCCTGCCCCGTGTGCGGGAAGGGCTTCACCCGGTCGTCCGCAGCGCTGCAACACCAGCAAGCCCATGCGGGGGAGAGACCGTACACCTGCTCCGAGTGCGGGAAGGGGTTCACTCAGTCGTCCCACTTGCTGACGCACCAGCGGGTTCATACCGGAGAGAGGCCGTTCGCCTGCTTGGAGTGCGGGAAGGAATTTGGAGATTCGTCCAACTTACTGACTCACCAGCGGGTTCACACCGGGGAGAGGCCGTTCGCCTGCTCCGAGTGCGGGAGGGGATTCACTCAGTTGTCTCACCTGCTGAGACACCGGCGCTTCCACACCGGGGAGAGGCCCTTCACTTGCCCCGTGTGCGGGAAGGGATTCGCTCAGTCGTCTGCCGTGTCGCAGCACCGGCGCGTCCACTCCGGGGAGAGGCCTTTCACCTGCTCGGTGTGCGGGAAGGGGTTCGCTCAGTCGTCCAACCTGCTGACCCACCAGCGGGTCCACACCGGGGAGAGGCCGTACACTTGCTCCGAGTGCGGGAAGGGCTTCACTCGGTCAGCCCACCTGCTGAGGCACCAGCGAGTCCACAATCAGTTACCGGGCTTGGATCCCGCTGAAGATCACGGTCAGCACTGAACCGCGTTCGTTCTGACTGCGGGGGATCGAGGAGGGGCCTGGAGTGCATTGGGGCAGAGAATGCACATTCCCACCGATTTGGAGGGTGTAAGTGGACTAATGCAAAGAGTTAGGATGGTTTGTAGGTGAAGAAATAAGGGGCCATCTAGGGTTGTGATATGGAACAGATTGGCGTCGAGGAGTCTATGGAGAGGAATGTGAGGGTGTCTCTCTACGGGAAATGTTCCCTCGCGGACTCGCTTGCAGTCAGAGAAATACAAAGCTGGGAGGAATTGTGTCCAAGGTGCCTGGGTAGTTATTCAAAATGATTACTTTCTTTTTAATGGGACGTGGTGAAGAAACTTGGTGTATCTGTTGCTGAGAACTGGAGATCATGAAAGGTCGCATTACAACTGAGACCAAGTCTCAGAGATCCAAGCCAAGGTGTTGAGCATACTCCAGAGAAATGAGACAGGTCTTTTAGCCAGCACGTCTCAACACACACCCGGTTGGCTGCCTATCTCCAATTCTGGGGGCAATGAATCCAATTCTATCCCCCTCCTCCATTCCCCCTGATTGAAGATGGTAATATTCAGGGCATTTAAAATGAGGCAGTTCCGATGAGTAAGGAAGTTTCCTGACTTAAGCTCCCGTAGGCTGTCAGTTTTCATTTGCTCTCTAGATTCTGTCTTTTCAAGGACACAACTGAACTTTCTTTGAGCTCACTTTCAGGCAGTGAATTCCAAATCTCATCTCTGGGAGCTTTGAAAAGAAAGTTTTGGACATAATGTGTTTAGATTTTCACTTTGAAATATCATAAACAAGATTATTAAAGGTGGTTATTGTAGACAATTGGACCTTGGTTGAATTTACTGATTAACACGTGGGTCGAGTGTGTAAGATATCCAGGTTTCCAGACATTCAAACAAGGGCTTTTGATTCTGGAGTGTCATTCACAGCCGCTGAACGTCTCCAAGTGCTTCCCAGATCCTGAAGTACTTTTGAAATATCATCACTGCTGTAATGTAGGAAAAGGTTGCAACCAATTTACACAGAGCAAGGATCAGACAGAGTCAGCATAGATTAATGACGGGGAAATCATGCTTGACAAATTTGATGGAATTCTATGAAGATGTAACTGCTGGAGTTGACAAGGGGGAACCAGTCAATGTGGTATATTTGGACTTACAAAAAAAAATTTTCGCAGTCCCACACAAGAGATTATTGTACAAGATTAAAGTGCATGGGATTGGAGGAAGTGCATTGAGATGGATAGAAGGCTGGTTGGCAGAGAGAAAATAAAGAGTAGGAATTAATGGGTCCTTTTCAAATTGGCAGGCAGTAACTAGTGGGGTGCTACAGAGATCGGTGCTGGGACCGCAGCTATTCACAATATATATTAATGATTTGGATGAGGGAACAAAATGTAACATCTCCAAGTTTGCAGATGATACCAAGTTGGGTGGGAGGGTGAACTGTGACGAGGATGCAGAGATCCTTCAGCATCATCTGGATAGGTTGGGTGAATGGGCAAATCAATGGCAGGTGCAGTATAAATTGGATAAATATGAGGTTATTCACTTTGGAAGCAAAAGCAAGAAGACAGATTACCTGAATGGCTGTAAATTGGGAGAGGGGAGCGTACAGCAGGACCTGGGTGTCCTTGTGCACCAGTCGCTGAAGGTAAGCATTGCAGGTGCAGCAGGTGGTAAAGAAGGCAAATGGTATGTTGGCCTTCATTGTGAGAGATTTTGAGTACAGGAACAGGGATGTGTTGTTGCAGTTGCACAGGGCCTTGGTGAGACCACACCTAGAACACTGTGGGCAGTTTTGGTCTTGTTTTCTGAGGAAGGATGCTCTTGCTCTCAAGGGAGTGCAGCAAAAGTTTACCAGGTTGATTCTGGGGATGGTGGGTCTGACGTATGAGGAGAGATTGCTAGATTAGGATTGTTTTTGTTCGAGTTCAGACGAATGAGCGGGGATCTCATAGAGACATAAAAAATTCTAATAGGACTGGACAGGGTAGATGCAGGGAGGGTGTTCCTGATGGTGGGTGTGTCCAGAACCAGGGGTCACAGTATGAGGATTCGGGGTGGATGATTTAGATGGAGATGAGACATTTCTTCACCCAAAGAGCGGTGAGCCTGTGGAATTCATCATCACAGGAGGTAGCTGAAGCCAAAATATTGAATGTATTCAAGAGACAGCTAGATATAGCACTTGGGGCGAATGCCATCAGAGGTTATTGGGAGAAAACAGGATTAGGCTATTGAATTGAATGATCAGCCATGATCGTTATGCATGGTGAAGCAGGCTTGAAGGGCCAAATGGCCTCCTCCTGCTCCTATCTTCTATGTTTCTATGTCATAAACATGTTTTTAATGTCTTAAAACACAGCAAAAGTAGGCTATTCAGCCCACCAAGTCTGCACATATCATAGAATCCCTACAGTGTGGAAACAGGCCATTTGGCCCATCAAGTTCCTCCAAACAGCATCCCACCCAGACCCACCTTATCCCTACATTTCCCATGGCCAATCCACCTAAACACTGCTAGCAATTTAGCATAGCCAATCCACCTAACCTACACATCTTTGAAAGGGAACCAGAACACACCCACACAGACACGGGGGAGAACATGCAAACTCACACAGACAGTTGCCACGGGGCTGGAATCAAAGCTGGGTTCCTGGCGTTGTGAGGCAGCAGAGCTAACCACTGAGCCACTGTGAGATCATGACTGATCTGATCATCCTCACTTCTGCTTTTCTGCCATTTCCCTGTAACCCTTGATTTCTTTCCTGATTAAAACCTCTCTGTCTCTCCCTCAACCTTGAATATACATATCAATTGCTCAGATTCACTACTTTCAGTCAAGAAATTTCTCCTGTCTCTGTCTTCAATGGGCGAGTCCTAATTCTGAAATGATGTCCTCTGGTCCTAGACTCTCCCACAAGGGATTCAGTGTGGCCAACCCACCTAAACTGGACATCTCCAGACTGTGGGAGGAAACCGGAGCACCCGGAGGAAACTCATGCACAACCTCTCCACATCTACCCTGCCAAATCCCCTTAATGTTGTTTTAATAAGGTCTTCTCTCATTCTTCTAAACTCCAGTGAGTACAGGCCCCAACCGATTCAACCTCTCCTCAGAAGACAATCCCTCCATACCTGGTATCCGCCAAGTAAACCTTCTGTTTGACAGCCTCCAATTCCAATAAATCTTTCCTTGGATAAAACTGTTCACACTAATCTAACTGCAGTCTGACTAGTGCTATGTGTCGATTTAGCAAAGTATCTCTACTTTGATACTCCATTATCTTCGAAATTAAGGCCCACTTTCCATTTTCATTACTTGGAGACAGTCAGGACTGCAGATGCTGGAAGCCACAATTGATAACTGTGAAGCCAGAAAAGCACAGCAGGTTGGACAGCATCCAGGGAGCAGGCAAGTCAACGTTTCGGGCTGAAACCTTTTGTCAGGACTGGGAAGGGGGAGGGGGAGGGGACCCCAGAAGTAAATAGAGGGAGAGGTGTGCAGCTGGAGGAAGGGTAGGTGAGATGGTGATAGGTGGATGCAGGTAGGAGGTAATTGTGGTTGGTCAGTGGGAAGGATGGAGCGGATAGGTGCAGACGAAGATGGACAGGTTAGGTCAGGGCAGGGAGGTGGGGAGGAGTGGGAAGGAAATCCCTCCACTCCCATCCTTATCCCATGTCTAGTCTTCCCCCTCCTCCTTGCCTCCCTGACCTGAGCTAACCTGTCCATCTTCCTACTCACCTATCCGCTCCACCCTTCCCACTGACCAAGCACAATAATCCCCTACCTGCATCTGCCTATCACCATTCCACCTACCCTTCCCCCAGCCCCACCCCGTATTTACTTCTGGGCTCTCCACCCCCTCCCCAGTCCTGACAAAAGATTTCAGCTCAATGACTTTCCTGTTCCTTGGATGCTGTCTGACCTGCTGTGCTTTTCCAGCTTGCATTTTCATTTTCATTACCTGCTGATTTTGGATACTAACGTGTTGCAGCATTTAAATAATATTCCATTCCTCTATTCTTCCTGCCAATGTACATAACCTCAAAATTTCCCATACTGTATTCATAGAATCCCTACTGTGTGGAAGTAGGCCATTTGGCCCATTGAGTCCACACTGACCCTCTGAACAGCATCCCATCCAGACCCAACCCGCTATCCTATCCCTGTAACCCTGCATTTCCCACGGCTAATCCACCGAGCCTGCGCATTCCTGGACACTACGGGCAATTTAGCTTGGCCAATCCATCTAATTTGCAAAACTGTGGGAGGAAAACAGAGCACCTGGAGGAAGCCCACACAGACATGGGGAGAATGCACAAGACAGTCGCCTGAGGCTGGAATCAAACCCAGGTTCCTGGCGCTGTGAGGCGACACATTCTATCTGCTAAGTTTTTCACCCACTTGCTTTCCCTGGTCTGTATCGCACTGCAGACTGTGTCCTGCCCACCACCTAGTTTTATGTCATTCGCAAACTGGGCTATGGTTCATTCACTTTCCTTAGCTGAGTCATTAATATATATTGTAAATAATTCTGTCCCCTGCATTGAACCTTATTTCAGTCCATTAGTTTTGGGGAGGTGATGGCCTAGTGGCATTGTCACTGTTTCTGTTAATTTAGAGAGCAGGGAACATTCTAGGGACCTGGGTTCAAAGCCTCTTAGGGTGGATGGCGGAACTTGAATTCAATTAAAAAAATCTAATGATGACCATGAATTTATTGTCAATTGCTGGAACCCATCTGGTTGACTAATGTCCTTTATGGAAGGAGACTGTCATCCTTATCTGGTTTGGCCTACATGTGACTCCAGACCCACAGCAATGTGGTTGATTCTTAACTGCCTTCTGGGGATATGAGCAATAAATGCTGGTCTAGCCAATGATGCTCACATCCTGTGAATGAATCTTAAAAAAAGTTGCACTAGTTGCCATTCTGAAAATGTCCCATCCTCGTTCCATCTCGCTGTCTTCCGTTTGTTAGCCAACCTTCAAACCATGCCAATAAAGTACTTCCAAATGCCATGGGCTCTTGTCTTATTAAGTAGCCTCATAAATGGTATCTTATGCCTTCTGAAAATCCAAATATATTACATTCACTGCTTCCCCTTCAACCTTCTCATCACCTCCTCAAAGAATTCCAGTAAATTTGTCAGGCATGATTTCCCATTCATTCCAATGCTGGAATTTCATCCATGTGGTCACACCAGAGGAGAGGCTATTCACCTGCTGTGAATGTTGGAAGGGATTCCTGATTCATCCACTCTTCAGAAACACCAGAGCTGACACTGGAGAGAAAACATTTGCCTGCTCTGAGCTTGGAGAGAAACACAGTGAATGTTTAAATCAATAAAAACAATCAAGTTTGTGATTTCCCATGCACAAAGCCACGTTGACTACACCTAATCATTCCCTGCCTGTCCAAACACATGTAAATCCCTCAGAATCCCCTCCAACAACTTAACCACCACTGATATCAGATTCACCAGTTTATAGTCCCCTAGCTTTTCCTTCCCACCTGTCTATTGATGGTACAAATATCTCAACATGGGGGCCCAGCAATCACTTCCCTATCCTCCCTCAGAGTTATAGGGTACACCTAGAATCATAGAATCACTACAGTGTGGAACGGCGCCATTCAGCCCATCAAGTCCACATTGACCCTCCGAAGAGCAGTCCACCCAGACCCATCCCTCTATTCCTGTTCCCTTGATTAGTCCACTAGCCGGCACATCCCTGGACACTATGGGCAATTTAGCATGGCTAATCCACTTAACCTGCACATCTTTGGACAGTGGGAGGAAATCTGAGCAACCGGAGGAAACCCACACAGACACAGGGAGAATGTGCAAACTCCATACAGACCGTCACCTGAGGGTGGAATCAAACCCGGGTCCCTGATCCTGTGAGGCAGAAGTGCTAACCACTGAGCCACTGTACTGCCCTGATCAAGTCCTGGGGATTATCCACCTTTTTGTGTTTAAAGACAACCAGCATCTCCTCTGCTGTAATATGGACACTTTTCAAGATATCACTGTTCATTTCTCCAGGTTCTCTAGCTTCCATATCCTCCTCCACAGTAAAAACGGACAAAAATACTCATTTATTATCTCACCCATTTTCTATGGTTCTGCCCTGTTGATCCTTAAAGGGCCCTTTTCTCTTCCTAGTTACTCTTTTGTCCTTAATATATTTGTAGAATCTCTTTGGATTCTCCTTGACCCTATTTACCAACTTTATCTCACATCTCCTTTTGGCCCTCCTGGTTACCCTACTGCACTTATACACCTCTAGGGATTCATTCGATCCCAGCTGTCTACACCTGACAGTTCTTTATCATCCACAGCACTTCGCTTTTATAAAGATTCAGACACTAACAGATTGGCGGGGGAAATAAGTGACTGTGAAACTAAACCTGACAGTCAGCACCTCCAGGGTTGGGGAAGACGGGTAAAAGCAAGAGGATAAGCGGATGAATTAGTGTTACAATCTTTCCAACAGAGTCCATATGGGATGTAGATTTATTGCCTTAGAGTGTGAAGAATGTTTATTGCATCTAGAATTTATCTGTTGTGAGCATATATCCTATACTTAAAATGATGGCTTTGTGAACACCTGTCATTTTTCTGGTATGGTCCTTCAGGATCCAGCTCTGAAGAAGAGTCATCCAGACTCAAAACATTAGCTTGCTCTCTCTCTCTCTATGGATGCTGCCTCTCCCGCTGTGAATTTCCAGCATTTTTTGTTTTCACTTCATCTGTTCCTGTTGGTCATGCTCAAAAGCGTTGGCTCCTTTGCCCTTCTGATGCTGATTCTTCAAATTGGGTGCTATTGGCCAGAGATTCCAAGGAATCATAAGAACAGGAGTAGGCCATTCAGTCCTGAGCCCTTCCCTGCCATTCAATAAGATCATGGCTGATCTGTGGCTCATCTTGATTTGCCTACTATTGGCCTATATCTCTTGAATCTCTCGCATCTCAGATTTAAATTTAGCAATCAAATTAATAAGAACATAGCAGTCAGAGGGATATTGCATCTTTCAGGGGAGGTTTGAGGATGTTCTTGAACATTTCCTCAGGCATCACAGTAACTGTCTATACGGTGGTGAGGCTTGGGGTTGAAAGCTTAATTGGAAATCTTGTGATCCACTGTATAGATGATTGATCGCAACTAGAACTCTCCAAACTGTTTCACAGAATCCCTACAGAATGGAAGCAGGCCATTCAGCCCGTCAAGTCCACACCAACCCTCTGAGGAGCCCCCCCCCCCATATCCAGCCCCCTACCCTATCCCTGTAACCCTGCATTTTCCGTGGCTAATCCTGCACATGCCTGGACACCATGGGCAATTTAGCATGGCCAATCCACCCGAACCTGCATATCTTTGAACTGTGGGAGGAAATCTGAGCACCTGGAGCAGACACGAGGAGAACAGGCAAACTCTGCACAGACCGTCGCCCAAGGGTAGAATCGAACCCAAGTCCCTGCTGCCGTGAGGCAGCAGCGCAAACTACTTAACAAGAAGGACTGAAAAGTTAACATAGAACAGTACAGCACAGTACAGGCCCTTCGGCCCACGTTTTAAAGCTGTCTGAAGATGTTGGACGCTATCCTTATTTATTTTTTTCTGCCTTCATTATTCTATGTTTTGCTTCTTTTCACTGTGTTTTAAGACGGCACAGCAGAGTGTCGACCCTATACAACACTTTTCACTGTATTTTGTAATAAGATACACGTGACAATAAATGGATCAGATCAAACACTCTGCCACCGTTTGGCTAAAGAGATCTCAAAATCAATTCCTAATGATTACTGGAGGTGCATGCATTGTGGGATCACCACTAGTTCCCATACTTCTTCTTCGGTCCTGGGGTTTGGAGTGTGAGCCGGGACTGCACAGATCCCAGCTACGACAAGGAAACCACGTTTGGAAATCCAATGGATCTGAACGAAGGGCCGTGGAGTACAGACTGCGCATGTGTAGCTCGGAGGAGCGGCTGTGTTCCTTTCCACAGCTGCGCCGCAGGGGGCAGCCGACCAATGGGAGGTGCTGGAGGACCGGAAGCATTCTGGTCCTCCAGCCAATCGGAGCCCTCCTATTGTCAGAATGCGGATGTTGGTCAATTACCTTCTGAAACTGTTACTGCTGCTCCTCTCTCTCTGAATGAAGATTGAGCTTCACCCCAGACTGCAACTTCCTCCTCTGTCCAACATCTGTGAGCACAGCACTTGTCTTTTTCTCCCCTACCATTCCATTTCTTTACTCATTCTGGGGTTAATTTTTTTTAATTTGCAGCAACCGAAGGAAAAGGGACCGTGGACATCTTGTCCCAGCTTTCCCATCCTCAGTTTTAAAGACACTGGCATCCCTGTTCCCCCTTTTCTCATGTCGAACATCGAGGGGTTGCTGGCGTTTAAAGGGGCATTAAATTAGTAAAGGACAGAGATATGTTTAGATTGCTTAGAACAACGGCAATAGGATTAGGAGCAGGCCATTTGGCCCCTTGAGGCTGCTCCATTCTATAAGATCATGCTCAGCTCCACTTACCTGCCCACTCACCACAGCCCTTTCTTTCTTTACTGTTCAGTAATCTATCTACCTTTGCCTTAAAACATTCAATGAGGTAGCCTCAATTGCTTCACTGGGCAGGGAATTCCACAGATTCACAACCCTTTGGGTGAAGAAGTTCCTCCTCAACTCAGCCTGAAATCTGCTACCCCTTACTTTGAGGCTATACCCCCAGTTCTAGTTTCACCCTCCTGCTTCTGTCTTATCTATTCCCTCAATAATTTCATATGTTTCTAATAAGATCCCCCCTTAATTATTTTCTAATTTCCAGAGAGTGCAGTCCTAGTTTACTCAATCTCTCCTCATTAGGCAAACTTCTCAACTCCAGAACCAACCGAGTGAATCACTTCTGCATGCCCTCCACTGCCATTACATCCTTTCTCAAGTAAGGAGACCAAAACTGTACATAGTACTCCAGGTGTGGCCTCACCAGCACCCGATACAGCTGCAGCATAACTTCCCTGTTTTTAAACTCCATCCCTCCAGCAATGAAAGACAATATTCCATTTGCCTTCTGAATTACCGGCAAACCAACTTTTTGTGATTCTTACATGGTATATGCAGAGGGTAAGGAAAGGTTTAGAGGGATATGCAGCCAAATGGGACTAGTTTAGTTCGGGAAACTTGGACGAGTTGCACTGGAGGGTCTGTTGCCTGACTGCAGTGGTTCTAGAAGGCAGCTCACCAGCACCTTCTCAAGGGGAATTAAATGCCAAATCCCGTCAATAAATAAATACATTTCCATTTCTGTATGACTTCATGGTACATATTAAATTTCTTTTCACGGTTTAGTAATGATGTGCCTTTAGTACTATTTCTCATTTTGTTATATAGAACTATAGCTGTGTTGTATATTTTCAGTCACAGAGTCTGTGGGAGACAAGGAGTCCATTCGGAATAAACATCGCTGTGGCTGGAAAAGCACAAGTCCAAATCAGTATGTTCCAGTGATCTGACCATAGGAAGAGCTTCGAACGGTTACACAGCCTGAAAAAAAACGATACTGCCTCAATCCCAGCAGGAAAGAGACCGTACACGTGGATTTCACCCGTTTGTCAGTCGTGGAGAGAGACAGTCTATGGAGAAATCATGGAAGTGTGGGGACTGTCAGAAGGGCTTCCGCTCCCCGTCCGAGCTGGAAGCCCATCGCCGGGTTCACACCGGGGAGAGGCCGTTCACCTGCTCAGTGTGCGGGAAGGGGTTCACTCGGTTGGCCAGCCTGCAGACGCACCAGCGCGTCCACTCCGGAGACAGGCCGTTCTGCTGCTCCGAGTGCGGGATGGGGTTCAGCGCTTCCTCCCATCTGCTGAGGCACCAGCGGGTCCACTCGGGCGAGAGGCCGTTCCCTTGCTCCCAGTGCGGGAAGGCCTTTCGGTTTTCGTCCAATCTCTGGAAGCACCAGCGGGTTCACAGCGGGGCGAGGCCGTTCACTTGCACGGCCTGCGGGAAGGCGTTCGGCACATCGTCCAGCCTGCTGAACCACCGCGCCACGCACGCCAGCGAGAGGCCTTTCAAGTGCTCTGACTGCGGGGCCGGCTTCAAAAACTCCGGCGACCTGATGGTCCACCAGCGGACTCACACCGAGGAGAGGCCGTTCAGCTGCGCTCACTGCGCCAAGAGGTTCAGAGTTTCGGCCGACCTCCGGAGGCACCAGCGGGTCCACACCGGCGAGAGGCCTTTCGCTTGCACCGTGTGCCAGAAGAGATTCGCCCGGCTCGCCAGCCTGCAGAGCCACCGGCGGGTCCACACCGGCGAGAGGCCTTTCCCGTGTTCGGAGTGCGAGATGCGCTTCAGCGCTTCCTCCCACCTGCGGAGACACCAGCGAGTTCATGAGTGATCGTTGCTGCCCTTCAGGGGTGGCACAGTGGTCAGCGCCGCTGCCTCTCAGTGCCAGGGACGTGGGTTCGATTCCACCCTCGGTCGACTGTGTGTGTGTGTGTGTGTGTGTGTGTGTGTGTGTGTGTGAGTGATTTTGCACATTTCTCCCTCCCACAGTCCAAACACATCCCCGGTTGGGGTGCATTGGCAGTGCTAAATTGTCCCGTAGTGCCCAAAAACGTGCAGGCGAGGTCGATTAGGCACGGGAAATGCTGGGTGACAGGGAGAGGATGGGTGGGGGGGGTGTGGGTCTGGATGAACTGGATGGGCCATCCGGCCTCTTTCAGCACTGTAGCGATTCTATTCTGACAGGGCAACGTGGCGGTCACAGAGTTGTTCAGCAGGGAACAGACCCATTCGGTCCAACTTGTCCATGCCAACCAGATATCCTAAATTCATCTAGTCCCATTTGCCAGTATTTGGCCCATATCCCTCTAAACCCTTCCTATTCATATACCCATCCAGATGCCTCTTAAATGTTGCAATTGTACCAGCCTCCATCACTTCCCTTGGCAGCTCGTTCCATACAATCATCACCCTCTGCATGAAAAAGTTGCCCCTCCGGACTCCCTTTTAAATCTTTCCCCTCTCACCTTAAACCTATGCCCTCTAGTTTTGGACTCCCCTACCCTGGCGGAGAAAAGACCTTGGCTATTCACCCTATCCATGCCCCTCGTGATTTTATAAACCTCTTTCAGGTCAGCCCTCAGCCTCTGACGCTCCAGGGAAAATAGCCCCAGCCTATTCAGCCTCTCCCTGTAGCTCAAACCCTCCAGTCCCGGCAACATCCTTCTAAATCTTTCCTGAACTCTTTCACGTTTAACAACATCCTTCCTATAGCTTAGAATCTCTACTGTCCAGAGCTGACATTCCCGCTGCCAATACTGGAGGAGCACTGCCCTGTCAGAATGGCCATATTTCAAGTCATACCTGGAATGGGATGGGGATTGGGGTGGTTATCTTATGAAAAAATGCTGGACCTCTATCTACTGGAGTTTAGAAAAGTCAGAGAAAATCTCATTGAAACATATCATGTTGAGGTTGTACAGGACGTTGGTGAGGCCCTTTCTCGAGCACTTGTCCAGTTCTGGTCTCCCTGTTATAGGAAGGATATTATTAAGCTAGGGAGAGCTCAGAAGAGATTTGCCAGGCCAATGCCGGGAATGGAGGGTTTGAGTTCCAAAGAAAGGCTGGATAGGCTGGGATTTTTTTCACTGGAATGCAGGAGGATGAGGGGTGGCCTTATACAGGTTTATAAAATCAAGAAGGGTATAGATAAGGTGAATAGCAGGTGTCTTGTCCCTAGGATGGAGGATTTCAAGACTAGGGGGCATATTTTTTAAGTGAGCGGAGAAAGATTTACATAGGACATAAGGGGTAACCTTTTTTTAATGCAGAGAGTGGTTTGTGTGTGGAATGAGCTTCCTGAGGAAGTGGTGGATGTGGGTACAGTTACAGTGTTTAAAAGACAGATGGATAAGTACATGAATAAAGCATGTTTGGAGAGATATGGGCCCGGACCAGGCAGGTGGGACTAGTTTAGTTTGGGATCATGGTCGGCACGGAGTGGTTGGGCCGAAGGGTCTGTTTCCGTGCTGTGTGACTCGACACAGAATATCCTGAGGGGCCTGACAGGGTTAATGCTGTTCAGGGTTATTCCGTTTTGGGGGAGAGAGAGAGAGAGACACTGGGTGGAGGAGATGGATGGGAGGGAGAGCATTTGGCACTAGTGGACAGTTTGACAGGGAGGGCTCTCCCTTTTCAGATGGCGGAGAACATGTTCCTCTCAGAGGCTCGTTGATACCCCATTTCCCCGCGGAAGCAGTGTCATTGAATATTTCTGGGGCAATGGTAGATAGATCCATCACTCACAAGGGACTGAAAGGTTATCTGGGTGGGTGGGGAGCTGGGAAAGTGAAGTGGAGGCCACATTCGGATCAGTCTTGGTTATAAATCGACCGGCAGAGCAGGGTGAAGGGGCCAAGTGGTCTGCTCCTGCTCCACACAATTAAGTTTTAAAAGCGAATGCACAAAATTTAGATTAAAGCTGTTCCATTAGACAGTTCTTGACTGTGTCTGCCACTGAGAAACCTCTCTCAGAAAGCCATTGGATGGATTTCAAATGAAACCTGGGCTGTAGATCGGGTAGGTCCCGAGGAAGAAGACTGAATCGTAGGAGGAGGATTAGGCCATTCAGGTCCTGCAGCCTGCTTTGCCATTCGACTAGACCACGGCTGATTCTCTACCCCAACGTCACTTTCCTGCCTGTCCCCATTTCCGTTGATGTCGTTAGCATCCGAAAAGCCTTGGACACGTTCAGTGTCTGGGTTCACATAGCTCTGGAGAATTCCAATGATTTGCCACCCTTCCTAGTGAAGAAATTCCTCCCTATCTCAGTCACACAGCACAGAAACAGACCCTGCGGTCCAACTAGTCTGTGCTGACCATCATCCCAAACTAAACTAGTCCCACCTGCCTGCTCCTGGCCCATATCCCTCCAAACTTTTCCTATTCATGTATGTATCCAAATGTCTTTTAAACTATACCGATATTTACCACTTTCTCTGGCAGTTCATTCCACACATGAACCCACTGTGTTAAAAAAAAAGTTGCCCCTCATGTCCTTTTTAAAATCTTTCTCCTCTCACCTTAACAATGTGTCCCCTAGTCTTGAAATCCCCCACTCTAGGGAAAAGACACCTGCCATTCACCTTATCTGTGCCCCTGCTGACTTTAAACTCACCTCTTAATCTCCTACGCTCCAGTGAAAAAAGTCCCAGCCTATTTTCACATCTCAAACCCTCCATTACCAGCATAACCTTGGTAAATCTCTTCTAAACCATCTCCAGTTTAATAATATCCTTCCTGTAGCAGGGTGACCAGAACTGGACACAGGACTCGAGAAGAGGCGTCACCAATGTCCTGTACAACCTCAACATTACATCCCAGCTCCTATACTCAAGGGTCTAAGTGGATTGTCCCTTATTCCGAAGCGGTGTTCTAATATCCCGTATTCCTTGTGCCCGTGCTGAGGGAACCGTAACCCTCTCTGGTTACTTTTTTGGACAGTACATGTTGAGGGGTTTATTAAATCATGAGGTTAACAGATAGAGTGAATAGACACTATCTTTTCCCTAGAGTAGGGGAGTCCAAAACTAGTGGGCATAGGTTTAAGGCGAGAGGGGAAAGATTTAAAAGGGACCCCTGGGACAACTTGTTAACGCAGAGGGTGGTATGGAACCAGGGGAAGTGTTGCAGACAGGTACAATTACAACATTCAAAAGACATTTGGACAGGCACATGGTTAGGAAAGGTTTAAGAGGGATATGGGCCAAATGCAGGCAAATAGGCTGGGTTCAGTTTAGGAAATCTGGTCAGCATGGACGAGTTGGGATGAAGGGTCTGCTTCTGTGCTGTACGACTCAATGACCTTCAAAATCTCAAGTGTCAGCCCCAAAGTCAGATTCATTGAGATGTTTAGCACGGAAACAGACCCTTCGCTCCAACTTGTCCCTACCGACCAGATATCCCAAATTAATCTAGTCCCATTTGCCAGTATTTGGCCCATATCCCCCTAAACCCTCCTTATCCATGTACACCATCCACCTACCTTTTAAATGTTGTAATTGTACTAGCCTCCACCACTTCCTTTGACAGCTCATCCATATACACACCACCGTCTGCGTGAAAGTTACCTCTCAAGTCCTTTTTTAAATCTTTCCCCTCTCACTTTAAACCTATGTCCTCTAGTTTTGGACTCACCCACCCTGAAGAAAAGACCTTGGCTATTCACTCTATTGCTGTGCCCCCATGATTTTACAAACCTCTATAAAGGTCATCTGGGCCTCTGACAGTCACCCCTCAGCCTCCTATGCTCGAGGAAAATACACTCAGGCTATTCAGTCTCTCCCTATAGCTCAAACCCTCCAACCCTGGCAACATCCTTGTAAATCTTTCCTGCGACCCTTTCAAGTTTCACAACATCCTTCCTGTGGCAGGGGGACCAGAATTAGACTCAGTATTCCAAAAGTGGCCTGACCATCACCTCACAGCAAAGCTGGGTCTGTTCGTCAGCTTTGTTCCCGGATCGAGTTAATTGGATCTCCTATTACTTTCCCTAGCCGCTCTCAATTGAACAGTTTCTTGTCGTCCCTTTACTGGATTTTGGATAGTTTTAATCAACCAGTCCAAAGTCACCTCTCAGGGGACTGGGCCTTGAACCCAAGCCTCCTGGCTTGAAGTTAGGGACATAATCTCTGCACCACAAGGAACCCCTCTGATTCCACACTATCAGTTATTCAGGTAAGTTCAAAAGACAGAGCCTGAAGATTTCTGCTGTTAGTACATTCATCTTAATTGTACGTTCTTAACAAACACACACACAATTATGTTGTTACCATTTTACGGCAAATATTGATTTCATTAATTGAAACCCCACTTAAGGCTCATCCATTACTCCATCATCTGCTGGCTGGTAGCAAATTTTTGCAGTGAGCTTTAATTAACGCATTTGAATGGATACAATAGACACTGGTTCAAAAAGACAAATTTGTGGAAAACTCTGATCTTTCTTACTCGGTAAATCTCGAACAGATCGGAGAACATGCTGGACTTTGACACGACATGATGCTCAGCAAAATGAGAGAAGTGAATTTCTTTGTCTGATCAATTTCTGTTCGCTCTGCGGTTTCTAGAAACATTTCAGTTCATGCAGAGTGAATGTTTAAAATGAAGATCCAGCCTTTACAATGTTATTGTCTATTGGTTCCTTAATTAAACTTAATCAAGGTTCATTTTTGAATAACAGTGTTTCATGGCTGTTGTTTTTAAGTAACTGAGTAAATAATGTTACAGGATGTGAAATAGAAGTGGGAAGATACTCTTTTTAAGAGCTTAAACTGGCTTCTTTGACCTTGTTACTTCGATCACTGAACAGGTGATTGATTTTTAAAATAAAATTCAATTCTCCAGGTCGACCTACATTACAGTACAGTATTAACATCCTGGGGGTTATCACTGACCAGAAACTGAACTGGGCCAGCCCCACATAAACACAGTGGCTGCAGGAGCAGGTCAGAGGCTGGGAATCCTGAGAGTCACTGATCTCCTGACTCCGACTCCGACTCCACCACCACACAGGCACACAGTCAGGAGTGTGATGGAATCCTCCCCACTTGCCCTGGATGGGGGCAGCTCCAATAGCAGCTTCAGGATAAAGCAGTCAACTTAATTAGTGCCCCACATTGACTACTATGGACAGATTTTGTTTCACTATTGCCCTGGTTACTGCACTCAAGAAGGAAAAACACCAGGAACCTATTCCTGTAATTGTTCTGTTTCTTGTACCTCCATTCTGTAACCATGGGCAAAGCTCTTACCATTATACAGTAACCCAGAAGTCTACATCCTAAATCATTTTTAGAAATACAACAATTACTTCTCCTGATAACAACACACATTCCAGTTGTTCTTTTATACAACAGAATCAGAATTCTCCACTGATCCCAATTATTAATACCTCAGCTCCCATCGAACTCTCCGGAGAGACAGAATCAAGTCTTTCTCTAGTAAAAGTGATTGTGTCGTTCCTGTATATCTTAGTACGGTTATTGTGTTTTTCCTTTATTCATTCACGGGATGAGGGTGTTGCTGGCTAGGCAGCATTTATTGCCCAGAGGGCACTTCAGAGTCAACCACATTGCTGCGGGTCTGGAGTCACATGTAGGCCAGACCAGGTAAGGATGGCAGTTTCCTTCCCTAAAGGACATTAGTGTAAGTTATAGGTTTAACGACTTCACATGAAGATAAAGCAGTCACCTTCCCTCTTGATGAAAATCCTGCATTTCTCCATCTACCTTCACACATTTTTTCACTGATGACAGAATTCAGCTTTGGCCTTCAGTTACAGTTTGAGCTACAAACCGGTCCGTGGATTTATCTCTTGGTGTTCCCTTCTCACACTCACTGGAGTTAGTTAAAGTAAGTCCCAAAAGATCTACCGAGCAACTTCCAAACACATGGAGAATCCTCACAGTGCGGAAAGAGGCCCTTAAGCCCAGCGAGTCCACGCTGACCCTCCAAAGAGCGTCCCACTCAAAACCAACCCCCTATCTATCCTTGCAACCCTGAATTCCCCACGGGGAAATGCATTCAGCCTGCACATCCCTGGGCACTATGGGTAATTTCCCATGGCTAACTTACCCAGCCTGCACATCCCTGGGCACTATAGGTAATTTTCCATGGCTAACCCACCTGAGCCTGCACATCCCTGGGCACCATGCGACACTTTTAGCACGGCCACTCCACCCTTAACCTGCACATCTTGGACTGTGGGACGAAACCGGAGGAAACCCCACACAGACATGGGGAGGAGAATGTGTAAACTCCACACAGACAGTTGCCGGAGGGTGGATTTGAACCTGGGTCACTACGTGAATTCTGACTACAGAAGGTGAGGATCGTTTTAAATTCTTTGAAAAGAATAATTTCTCAGAGCATCATAAGTGTTCTCAGTTTTTAAACACTCCATTTCCACCTATCGAAATTATTTTAACTCTCAAACTCAATATAGGTTTGTCCAGGCTATTTCCATATGTTCCAAAACCTCTGTCTGATTGAGTCATACAGAACGGAAACAGACCTTTCGGTCCAACCTGTCCACGCCGACCAGGTGCCCTAAATAAATCTAGTCCCATTTGCCAGTATTTGGGCCATATCCCTCTAAACCCTTCCCATCCATGTACCCATCCAGATGCCTTTTAAATGTTGTATTTGTACCAGCCTCCACCACTTCCTCTGGCAGCTCATTCCATGTGTGCACCACCATCTGTGTGAAAAAGTTGCTCCTGAGGTCCATTTTAAATCTTTCCCCTCTCACCTTAAATCTCTAGTTTTGGACTCCCCTACCCTGGCGGAGAAAAGACTTGGCCATTCACCCTATCCATGCCCCTCATGATTTTATAAACCTCTATAAGGTCACCCCTCAGCCTCAGACGCTCCAGGAAAAATAACCTCAGCCTATCCAGCCTCTCCCTATAGCTGAAACCCTCCAACTGCAGCAATATCCTTGTAAATCTTTTCTGCACCCTTTCAAGTTTCACAACATCTTTCCTATACCAGCTAGACCAGAACTGAACGCAGTGTTCCAAAAGTGGCCTAACCAATGTCCTGTACAGCCGCAACATGACCTCCCAACTCCTATACTCAATGCACTGACCAATAAAGGCAAGCGTACCAAACACCTTCTTCACTATCCTGTCTATCTGCGACTCCACTTTCAAGGAGGTATAAATCTGCACCCCTAGGTCTCCTTGTTCGACAACACTCCCCAAGACCCTTAAGTGTCAAAGTCCTGCCCTGATTTGCCTTTCCAAAATGCAGCAGCTCACTTTTATCTGAATTAAACTCCATCTGCCACTCCACAGCCCATCTGATCAAAGTCAGATTGCTCCTAGGTCCAGCTCGTATGCACTTAGAATGGCCCTTTCCAGCTTTCTGACAGGGACACATAAATCTCTTGTGCTTTCTGAGTTAATTTACTTTGCATGGGCATGAGCATGGTCCAAACTGCTTTTGGCCTGCTCAATTGTGTGCTGCTCCCTTCTCAAATGACGTGAAAATTTCTTCCATTGATTCCTTCTCTTCAAATATTGGTAAAGCTTGCATAACCTTAAACATCTTCTGAATGAACTGTGGATTACAACTAAAAATTTTATCTTCTAAGTCTTCGGAAACCTTTGTTTTAACTTGTCTAAACTGCATCATTTTTCCTTTAAATTCCTGTTCTCTCTCTCTCTCTCTCTCTCTCTCTGTGCCCCTCTCCGTTGAAGGGTGGCTTTATAGAGGTTTAAAAAATCATGAGGGGTATTGATAAGGTGAATGGCAGGTGTCTTTTCCTTAATATTTCAAGACTAGAGGGCATATTTTTAAGGTGGGAGGAGAAAGATTTTTAAGAAAGGCACGAGGGGCAACTTTTTTTTTTACACTGAAAGCGATTCACGTGTGAAATGAACTTCCATAGGAAGTGGTGGATGTGGATACAGTTACAACATTTAGAAGACATTTGGATAAGTATATGAATAAGAAACGTTTGGAGGGATACGGGCCAAGCGCAGGGACTATTTTAGTTTGGGATTATGGTCGGCATGGACTGGTTGGACCAAAGGGTCCGTTTCCATATTGTCTGACTGTATGACTCTAAGTCAGAATACAAACCTGGAGTTTGAACACCAAAATCCAACTTCAGACCTATGTTTTCTGCCTACCAAGATCGAGGAATAAAGTTCCCAAATTATCGGAGACAGGCAGCTAAACTCAATTAGACTTTCTACCTCCATACTCACGACACAGCAAAATTAATACCTTCAAAGACCATCAAGATTAACCCCACAGCTTCTCTTCAGACTTTTGAAGAACCGATTCAAGACTTGGCGAATAATTAATCCCAGGCACCGGTCTGTACTTTAAACAAAAGATTTTGCAATTGACTAACAATGTTGTAACTTTAGGACAGTAAAATTAAACAAAATAATCTAATTGGTCTGTGCGATAAACCCAAACCATATATTTTCAGACCCATTCACCTGGAAGACAGAAGGACAATGAATCACAGTTAAGAATTAAATAAAAAAAAAGCAAAACTTGCCAGAATGAATAGTTTTCAGAATGTATTCAGCCATTGATGGTAGTTTCTTTGTTGAGTCTCTACAGGGTCTCCTTTACAGTTCACTCAGATAAAGGGAGAAATATTTACAACTTAGTTTCTTATTCTCTGAGCTTCCAAGAGCTGCTCATGGGTGGTTAGGCAGGGAGATTTCAAATTTTCATTCTGCATCGTCAAGATTCTTTGTCACTGTCCAAAACCTAATTCAAACTCTGACCACACCCTGACAGGCTGGCTGTGCCTTCAAGAAATCCCGGTTACCAATGTCTGCCAATTACTTGAGCATAAGGTCTCTTCCAGACTTGCTGGAACCAATTCTCAGGTCGTGATCTTGATAGACAACTTCTGTTAACTGCTCTTCTCCAGTGAAGCGTCTACAGAGCATTTTGATCAGGAACCAACGTGCAATTGACTTCCAGGTCTCACGAGTAAACAAAAGCTTGTTTGGTCAATTTTCTGTTTAATACCAGCTGTTATCCACATTCCAAAAGTCATCTTTAGCTCAGTTTCCAGTTCCAAACCAAATTTGATAGAAAAAAAGAATAAAGGAAAAGTAATGAAAAATAAAACAGCAAGGGCTAACATTGAAAAATGTACGGAAAACAAATTCCACTGTATCTTCCAAAAGGGAATTAGACAGAATTCCAAGAGGAAAAGCAGCACGGTGGCTCAGTGGTTAGCACTGCTGCCTCACAGCGCCAGGGACCTGAGTTCGATTCCGCCCTCGGGCAACTATCTGTGTGGAGTTTGCACATTCTCTCCACTGTGTCTGCGTGCATTTCCTCTGGGTGCTCCGGTTTCCTCCCACAGTCTAAAAATGTGCAGCTTAGGTGGATTGGCCATGCTAAATTGCCCCGTAGTGTACAGGTTAGATGGGTTACGTGGTAAACATGGGGTTACAGGGATAGGGTGAAGGACTAGGTTAGGATGCTCTTTGGAGGGCCGGCGCAGACCCGACAGGCTGAATGGCCTCTTCTATCTTTCCAAGAAAATGACTTGAGCCTTGCAGTTAATTGGATAGAGCTGTCATGAATGCGAGGGGCTGACTGGAGATAGAATGCTGCAGTAGGATTGACTGGTTTGATTTACAGAGCGTGGCATGGATTGAACAGGCTTATTCCCCATCTTTGTGTCATTCTCATAAATCCTCTCAAAAGAATTTCCCAACCTTCCTTGAGAACAGGGTTCTTTTCTACATCCTATTAAACTTATTTCAAACCAGGGTTAGTCTCTACCAGGAGCACTGCCATCATTTGTCATCTCCGTTTAGAGAAATGGAACCCAAAGTGAGCCCTCTTGTTGAGCAGTGGTAGTGTCCCCACCCCCTGGACTAACATCTCTGGTCAGGTTGATGAGAAAAAAAGGTTAAATTTAAAAAAAAAAGTCACTAACCCTCTTGCAGTGCAGCAGTCGTGTCCTACCCCTGGACTGGGATGCCCCGGTTCAAGTCCTAACTGTTCCAGAGTTGGGAAGTAACATCTCTGAACAGGTTGACAACAAAAAGGTTAAACAAAGAAAACAAATTTTTTAAAAAGTCATTGGCCCTCTTGTTGTGCAGCAGTATTGACCCTACCCCAGACCAGGAGGTCCAGTTGCACGTCCCACCTGCTCCAGAGATGCATAATTGCATCTTCGAACAGCTTGCTGAGTAAAATAAGTTAAATTAGAAACTGATGGAAAAAAGCAAAAAGGTAAAAAGAAAAAAAAAGTAAAAAAGTAAAAAAAAGGTAAAAAGACAAAGAAAAAAAGGTAAAAAGAAATAAGGTAAAAAGATAGAATAGAAAAAAAATGAATAATGAAAGGAAATAGAAAACATAGAATAGAAAAAATAGGAAAAAAAGAAAAAAAAGTCATTGGCCCTCTTATTGTACAGCAGTCGTGTCTCTACCCATGGACCAGAAGGTACAGTTTCAAGCCCCACCTGCTCCAGAGATGTGTAACAACATCTCTGAACAGGCTGATGAGAAAAATAGGTTAAATTAGAAAAAGAAGGAAAAAAAAGAAAAACTAAAAAGAGAAAAGAAGAAATAGAAAACATAGAATAGAAAAAAAATAGGAAACAAAAAGAAAAAAAGTCATTGGCTCTCTTGTTGTGCAGTAGTGTCTCTAGCCCTGGACCAGGAGGTCCAGGGTCAAGTCCCACCTGCTCTAGAGATGAAAGAAAACTGGAAACCCAGTCATCGAAAAAACTGAAACACAGGGTCACAAGCCTAAACACCAGAATTGACAGCATTTAGCTCCCAGGAAGGGTTAGACAGACCTTTTTATTTTCTGGAAAAAGGGAAGACTGAAGGGTAACCTGCTCCAAGTTTTTAAAAGTTTTGTGAATTGTGGAAGGGAGAAACCTCTTTAGCCAGTGAGCAATGAGAATGTGGAATTCGCTCCCACAATCACCAGGAATTGGTTTAAGGGGAAACTGGATACATACAAGAGGGGAAAAAGGAATAGAAGGATATGCTGATGTGTGGAGATGACGACAGAAGGATGGAGTAATAAATACTGAGAGTCCAATTCAGTTGACTGGGCTGGTCTTCTGCTGGAGACTCAATGTACAGAGACAAATATATTGATTTTACATCTAGCTGCGGTGGTAAGAAAAGCATTGTTTACTATCCAGGGTTAAACAAATACCCTTCAACAGCTTCTGGGGTCATTTCCGTGGGAATGCGCACTCCCAGGCTTAAAGACCATCACCCTCACTGGAAGCAAAGTCGGTGAGAGTAGCCAGTAAGGCTGAAAGAATCCCTCGGACCCTCCCACTTCACCCACTGTCAGAATGTATACGGCCAAGTTCTAAAATCATAGAATCCCTACAGTGTGGAAGCAGGCCTTCCGGCGCATCGAGGAGTGCACAACGACACTCCGAAGAGCCTCCCACCCAGACCCATCTCCCTACCCTATCCTTGCAACCCTGAATTTCCCATGGCCAATCCACCCAACCTGACATTCCTGGACCCTATGGCCAAGCTAAATTGTCCCATAGTGTCCAGGGATGTGCAGGTTAGGGTGGATTGGCCGTGCTAAATTGCACCAATCCACCTAACCTACACATCCCCAGGCACTATGGGCAATTTAGCACAGCCACTCCATCCCAACCTGCACATCTCTGGGCACTACGGGTAATATCCCCTGGTCAATCCACCCTAACCTACACATCCCTGGGCACTATGGGTAATTTCCCATGGTCAATCCACCCTAACCTGCACATCTCTGGGCACTATGGGTAATTTCCCATGGCCGATCCACCCTAACCTGCACATCCCTGGGCACTATGGGTAATTTCCCATGGTCAATCCACCCTAACTTGCACATCCCTGGGCACTATGGGTAATTTCCCATGGCGGATCCACCCTAACCTGTACATCCCTGGGCACTATGGGTAATTTCCCATGGCGGATCCACCCTAACCTGCACATCCCTGCACACTATGGGCAACTCAACATCTCGGGACTGTAGGAGGAAGCCGGGGCACCCAGAGGAAACCCACCGAGACGACGTGCAAACTCCACACAGGCGGTCACCCAAGGCTGGAATCGAACCCGTGTCCCTGGGCTCAGCGAACAGCAGAATCCGAACCTTGGCGATCACTTGTGAAGTCGCTGGTGGCTGAGGAGGGCGGGAAACTGAGCGAACACCTTCCCGCAGGCGGAGCAGATGAAGAGCCGCTCGCCGGTGTGGATCTGCTGGTGCCTCAGCAGATTGGACGAATTGCTGAAGCCCTTGCCGCACTGGGAGCAGCTGAATGGCCTCTCGCCGGTGTGGACCCGCTGGTGCCTCAGCAGGTTGGACGAATTGCTGAAGCCCTTGCCGCACACTGAGCAGGTGAAGCGCCTCTCCCCCGTGTGGACCCGCCGGTGTATTAACAAGTTGGACGACTTGGTGAACCGCTTGCTGCACTCGGAGCAGGCAAAAGGCTTCTCCCCGGTGTGGACCCGCCGGTGGCTCAGGAGGTGAGCCGACCTGGTGAAATTCTCGCCGCACTCCGGGCAGGCGAACGGCCTCTCCCCGGTGTGAACGCGCCGGTGCGTCTGGAGGTTGAACAGCCGACTGAATCCCATTCCGCACTCCGAGCAGTTGAACGGTCTCTCCCCGGTGTGACTGCGACGATGGCTCTCCAGCTGCGAGGGGGAGCGTAACCCCTTCCCGCAGTCGCCACATTTCCACAGTTTCTCCATGGTGTCGCCGCCTCTCAGAACTGATTGAGCGGAGTATATGGCCGATGTGAATGTTGCAAACTATCTTTCAGTCTACGCGACTGAATAAAGATCTTTCTGTAACGGCGCATGGAAACACTCTCACCAGCTATGTCCGCATCTTGATGCTTTTCCAGTGACTTGTTTTGAAAAAAAGTACAGACTCCAAGGAATCGATGTTAGACCTCGATGTGATGTTCGGTTCGAGATTTCTATCTGCCAATCCTCCTCTTCTAATATAACAAGGATGAACAGCTCTACAACTTGTTATTTCAAATTCTCCAGCATCGGCAGTTCCTACTATCTCTCCTCTTCTAATATCCTGCGAAAGGAATTTAGAGCAGTTACAACTGGTGGTACTGAACAGAAATTCAAAACAAGTAATTCCAGTTTGTAAATTCTGAGGAAGGGTCACTCGACCCCAAACGTTAACTCTGATCTCTCTCCACGGGCACTGCCAGACTTGCTCAACTTTTCCAGCGATTTCTGTTTTGGGACAGAATATTTTTGTTCTCTGTCATTCTCCAAAAGCTACATCCTACACTCTCTATCTCCATTCTCAGTCTGCTGTACTTTTATATACACCCTTCCCATTCTCCTTGACTGCTACTTAATGCTAATATGCTCAACTCTTCCAGTCTCAGAAACAGAGCCATACAGCACAGAAACAGAGCCTTCAGTCTAACTCATCTGACCATGTTCCCAAACTAAACTAGTCTTGCATGCCTGCTTTGGTCCATATCCCTCTAAACCTTTTCTATTCATGTATCTGTCCAGATCTCTTTTTTTTAAAATGTTGTAACTGTACCTCCATCTACCACTTCCTCTGGCAGCTCATTCCACATACGAACCACCTTCTGTTTGAAAACGTTGCTCTTCAGGTCCCTGTTAAATATTTCTCTTCTCACCTCAGAAGTATGGCCCCGCGTTTTGAATTCCCCATCTCTACGAAAAAGACCCTTGCTATTCACCCTATCCATGCCCCTCATGATTTTATAAACTTCTCTCAAGGTCATCCCTCAATCTCCTACGCTCCAGTGAAAGAAGTCCCAGCCTATCCAGCTTCTGAAACCCTCTAGTCCAGGCAACATCCTTGTAAATCTTTTCTGAACCTTCTTCAATTTAATAATCTCCTTCCTATAACAGGGTGACCAGAACTGGACACAGTACTCTAGAAGAGGCCTCACCAATGTCCTGTGCAACCTCAACATGACATCCCAACTTCCTAAACTCAAAGGTCTGAGCATTGAAGACAAGCACGCTAAACATCTTCTCAACCACATCCACCTATGATGTAACTTTTAAAGAATTACGTACCCAAACCCCCAGGTCTCTGTGGTCGACAACACTACCCAAGGCCCTACCATTAATTGTATAAGTCCCCGCCCTTGTTCATTTTACCAAAATGCAATACCTCACATTTATCCAAATTAAACTCCATCTGCCACTCAAAAAAAACCGAAGAACTGCAGATGCTGTAAATCAGGAACAAAAATCAGGAACAAAGTTGCTGGAAAAGCTCAGCAAGTCTGGCAGCAGCAGTGACAAAACAAAAATCAGAATTAACATTTCGGGTCCGGTGACCCTTCCTCGGAACCCTGAAACACTAATTCTGATCTTTTCGTCTCAGATGCTGCCAGACCTGCTGAGCTTTTCCAGCAGCTTCTGGTTTTGTTCCATCTGCCACTCCTCAGCTCATTAGCCCAGTTGGTTAAGATCCCTTTGTAATCTTAGATAAACGTCTTCACTATCAACTATACCACAACTGTGTGAAGTCAGTGGATCTGGGTGAGGTCTTCAATTAATATTTCTCACCTGCATTCACAGAGGAGAAAGACATTAGAGTTGGGGTTATCAGTTAGGATGGTGAGGTTCTAGAACACATTAGGATGAACAAGGAGGAAGTGATAGATATTTCAGTGCGTATACATGTGCATAAATCCCTAGGGCTTGATACAATATATCCCAGGCTGCAATTGGAGGCAAAGATGATGATTGCTGGGACTCTAGCAGAGATATTTAATACATCACTGGCCACGGGCAATGTGCCAGAAGACTGGAGGATAGCTAATGTGGGTCCTTCGTTCAAGAAGGGCAGCAAGGATAGGCCAATTCAGTCTAATGTCAGCGGTAGAGAAATTTTACCAATAATTTCTCAAGGACAGGCTTAAATCAATACCCGAAAAGTCAGGGATTGATCAGCGATAGTTAGCATGGATTTGTTCGAGGGACACCAATTTAGTTCAGTATTTTTTTGGAAAGGTGATTACATCGATTGATAAGAGTAAAACAATTGATATGGTTTACATGGACTTCAGTAAGGCCTTTGACACGTTCCCACATGGAAGGCTGGTCCAAAAAGTAAGAGCCCATGGGATCCAAAGCAAGTTGGCAAACCGGTTCCAAAATTGGCTAACAAACAGGAAGCAAAGTGTGAATACTGGAGTGTTGTTTTGGAATTGGAAGCCTGTGACCAGCAGTACACCACAGGCATCAATGCTGGGACCCTTGCTGTTTGTTATGTACATTAACGACTTGGATGTGAATGTAGAACTTACAATTAGTAAGTTTTCAGATGACACAAGAATTAGGGATGGTGTCGACAGTGGGAAGGATGGTCTCGAGTTGCATGCTGATTTTGATCAGCTGGTAAATTGGGCTTAGCAATGGCACGTGGAATTTAATCCCGCTAAGTGCAATGCATTTTTGGAGGTCTAATAAGGGAAGGATATGCACAATGAATGGCAGGTCCGTAGGGAGTGAGAAACAAAGGAATCTTGGTATATAAAGTCCATAGATCCCTGAAGGTGTCAGCACAGGTAAGATGGTGAAGGCTGCATACAGGACGTTTGTCTTCATTAGCCTGCGTGTAGAATATTGGATCAAGGAAGTCTTGTCACAACTTTATAAAACATTGGTTAGGCCACAGATAGAACCCTGTGCGCAGTTCTGGTCGCCACACTATTGGAAAAATGTGACTGCACTGGACAGGGTGCTGAGGAGATTCAACAGATCTTGCTTGGGATGAAAAGTCTCAGGAATGAGGAAAGACTGGCTAGGCTGGGTTTGTTTTCCCTGGATGAGAGGAGGCTGAGTGGGGATCTGATTAATACAAAATTATGAGAGGTACAGACAAAGTATATCATGGCCAAGGCGTCAAAGACCAGAGGATATAAGCTTAAGGTGAGGAGCAAGTGATTTAAAGGAGAAAATGCTTTCATCCAGAAGATGATATATATATGGAATGTGCTGCTTGAGGTGGTGATGGAGGCAGGTACTCTTGCAACTTTTAAGGAGCATCTGGATGAGTACTTAAAATGCTAGGGCATAATCAGCTATGGACCAAATGCAGGTAACTGGGATTACTGTTATTTGGTGTTTGTTGGTCAGTATACACACAGTGGGCCAAAGGGCCTGTTTCTACACTGTATGACTGTAATGCGAATATGGCTGTAAGGCTAGACTGAAAACGTAAGACTCAGAAGTATATCACATGATTGATCTACAGGGGAAAGTGGGGATGAACTTAATTTCATCGGTTAATCTTTGTATTCTAGACTAGTTGCCTCTAAGGTTGGAGGACGTGGAGAGAGTCCATAATTTCAAAATTAGATTGGATAGACATGTAGAACAAATAGGTTTGCAGGGTTACAGGGATATAGAGGGAGGATACTACGGACTTGTTGGCTTGGCAGAGAGTTAGCAGGGACTTTCAGATTATTCTGTGACTGGAACTGTCTATACTTCCACTATAATAATCACAGCATTGTTTCAAAGACTAGCGTTAGTTATAAGTCAGGGTTTGATAACCATAAATATACTGAATGGTACAATACACAATAAATATACCTCTGTCCCATATTAAATTACTACTCCCATAAACACAATAAGAGATGTCAATACCTTTCAGAATAGGTGGAGAACCTGGCCAGACATCCACCTCCCTGGATTCAGTTGCTGCAAGTGTACTCCCAGGATGAGAAATGGAAAGGGAGAGACATTGCTCCCATATGTTGCACAGAGGAGGGAAGTTTCACTCTGAAGCTCATTGGACAACTTCCGCATTGTGACGTCCACGACAGAGGGTGGGGTCAGCATGACGCAGCAAATAGGAAGCGATACTTGGCGGTGACGTTTTCGGGTTCCAGGCCGCAGGCCAGGAGAGGTGCTACTGGGGCCCCACCCCCACCAATCACCTTCCCGCATTCCCCCCCCACCCAGTGTCCGCGAGCCACGGTTTCCAGGGCAACCGGCTCTTGGCCGGAGCGAGAGGCCGCTCGGGGAGCTGCCCCGCCCCCTGCCTCCCAATGGGCGCTGCTCCCGAAAGGTACAGATCGAGCCCCGCCCACTGGAGGCACTGCGTCTGCTCCGGACAGCGGCTCCCGCTCCACCAAACGACAGCCGAACTGCGTCTGCGCGCTGGTTTGCACTCCAGCTTGGCGAATGGTCACTTTGTTAAATCTCTGTATTTCATTTCTCTCCAAGTCATGCAGTTTACTTTCAAATAGTACGGGGTTTCTTATCAGCTTTAAGCTCACAAAAGCTTCATCCCTGTCAGAAATCACTTTGATTTTTAGAGTTATGGCACTCCGGAGTTGGAATTAGTGCCATAGCTGGGTAAATGCTGTGCAACATGTCTACATTGTACGAAGTGTTTAAAACTGAATTAACCCTGCCTGACATCAAAAATTTGCAACCTAATCAGCATGGGTGAAAATAGAGAGCTGGGGGATTATGAAGCATTTCTGTTTGAAGGGAGAAACTGCTCAGTTTTCGGCTAAGATTCATATTGTAAGAAAAAACAGAAATTGCTGGAGAAACTCAGCAGATCTGGCAGTATCTGCGGAGAGAAAGCAGAGTTAATGTTTTGGGTCCAGCGAAGTTTCTTCAGTCTGTTTCTGTTTCAGACTTCCAGCATCTGCAGTTCTTTGTCTTTAGTCTAGAAATATTGTAATCCTGAGCTATACTGTCTCAGCTCAGAGCTTATTATTGGATTTTGACTTTTGATTAAAAGTTTTGCTGAATAATAGTTCTACAGCATGGAAACAGATTCTTTGGTCCAAGTCGTCTACCCCGACCAGACATCCCAATCTGACCTAGTCCAATTTGCTGGCATTTGGCCTGTATCCCTGTAAACCCTTCTTATTCATATAATCATCCAGATGCCTTCTAAATGTTGTAATTGTATCCACCTCCACCACTTTCTTTGGCAGCTCGTTCCTTACACGCACGACTTTGCATGGAAAAGTTGCCGCTCAGGTCCTTTTTAAATCTTTCCCCTCTCACCTTAAACCTAAGCCCTCTAGTTTTGGACTCCCTCCTCCCCAGGAAAAACACCTTGACCATTCATCCTATGCATGCCCCTCATGATTTTATAAACCTCTATATGGTCACCCCTCAGTCTCCAATGGTTCAGTGAAAATAGCCCTAGCCTATTTGGCCTCTCCCTATAGCTCAAACCTTCCAGTCCCAAACACATCCTTGTAAATCTTTTCTGCAAGTTTAACAACATCCTTTCTATAGAAGGGTGACCAGAGCAGCACACAGTATTCTGAAAGTGGTCTCACTAATGTCCTATACAGCAGCAACATGATGTCCCAACCCGTTTACTCAATGCAATGACAAATAAAGGCAAGCATGCCAAATGCCTTCCTCACCACCCTGTCGACCTGCCACTGCACTTTCAAAGGATTATGTACCTGCACCCTGAGGTCTCTTTGCTTGACAACATTCTGTTTTAATAAAGGTTATCGATGGCAAGTGCATGTCTGTCCCATTGTTCAGAATGAATTGAAATTCTGCTTATGGGTAAAGGAGACTTCTTTTCCAAATTACACATTAATCATGTGGATTTTATACTTGTGTTGTGACACAGTGGGAAATATTGGTACACCAACTGGGTAGGGTAGCATGCCGGAAATTAAAATCTCCCATTCCTTGGGCTTGTCCCAAAAGTTTAGTATTTTAAAAGTATGCAGAATTCCCTAATTTACCCCTGTCTCTCAGACCTTTGTTGATGGAAAGTATGTACAAGGTTTTAGTACTTTACTATTTATTCCAAATAAATAGAACAACTACAGGTAAACAGTTATGAATTGCTCTTCTACTTAAAACCTCTGATCGCTTTATCACCACCATTGGTGGTCCCTCATAGATGAGGATGACTCTCTTCCAGTCTCAGAGTGAGTCCGTTGGTGGCTGTACAGACCGATACGGCTACTGCAGGCTCTGTTACACTTGGGGCAGAAGGTGGTCATGGGAAGGGGTGGATGGGGCGCTGGTGTGGCAGCACGCTCCTTTCACTGTTTTCCCCTGGCTTCCGCATTTTTCCCCTGACGGCAAGCCTCGAGGTGTTCGATGCCTTCCTGAATACTCCCCCTCCACTTTGGACTGTCTTGGGCCAGTGACTTCCAGGTATCTGTGGGAATGCTGCACTTCGCCATTGAAGCCTTGAGGGTATCGCTGAAGCATTTCCTCTGCCCACCTGCCATATCGGAGCTGGGAGTAGAGCACCAGCTCGGTGAGTCTCGTGTTGGTCACGTGGACGATGTGCCCAGCCCTTCGAGGGTGGGCAGTGCCTCAATGCTGGCGATGTTGGCCTGGTGGAGGAAGCTGGTGTTGGTGTATCTTTCTTCCCAGCAGATTCGCAATATCTTGCACAGGCAGCGTTGGTGGTACTGCTTCAGTACCTTGAGATGTCTGCCAGTCGACGTCTCAGAGCCATACAGGAGGGCAGGAACCACCACAGCTCTGTATACAATGAGCTCGGTGTTGGATCTGATGTTGTTGTCTTTGAACACCGTTTCCCTAAGGCGGCCAAAGGCTGCGCTAGCACACTGGAGGGAAAGTCTTGATGTCCTTATTAACTTCCCTTCTATGCATGCATACAGACGAGCACAGGTAAGGCAAATAAACAAGGATGTGGTGGGTTAGAGGAAAGAACAAGGAACAGAAAACAGAAATTGGTGAAAAAGCTCAGCAGGTCTGGCAGCATCTGTGAACAGAATTCATAATTGATGTTTTAGGTTGAGTGACACTTCTTCTGTTCTGAGTAAGGGTCACCTGACCTGATATGTTGACTGATTTCACATTTCTTTTGCAGTTTTTTTGGTTTTTATTAAAAGAACTGTAAGCACAGGAACAGGCCCTTTGACCCTGTTAGCCATAGCCATAGCCTCAAGATTAGAGGGAGCAGATTTAGGACTGAATTGAGAAGGAATTTCTTCACCCAGAGGGTTGTTAATCTATGGAATTCCTTGCCCAGTGAAGTAGTTGACGCTACTTCAGTAAACTTTTTTAAAGATAAGGTAGATTTTTTTTGAACAATAAAGGAATTAAGGGTTACGGTGAGAACGCAGGTAAGTGGATCTGAGTCCACGAAAAGATCAGCCATGATCTTATTGAATGGCGGAGCAGGCTCAAAGGGCCAGACGGCCTACTCCTTCTCCTAGTTCTTATGTTCTTATGACCCACCGAGACTGGAAAGGCAGTTCAATGGTCCCTATTAGGGGTGGCACGGTGGCTCAGTGGTTAGCATTCTGCCTCACAGTGCCAGGGACCCAGGTCTGATTCCACCCTCGGGTGCCTGTCCGTGTTTGCACATTCTCCCCATGTCTGCGTGGGTGTGCTCTGCTTTCCTCCCACAGTCCAAAGATGTCCAGGTTAGGTGGATTGGCCACTGGAAATGCAGGGTTACGGCGAAAGCGTGGGTCGGGGTGCAATGCTGTTCAGTGGGTTGATGGCCTGAATGACCTGCTCCCACACCTTGCCATTTGGATACAAAATTGGCTTAATGGCAGGAGACAGAAGGTGGTGGTTTAGGGTTGTTTTTCAACTGGAGGCTGGTGACCACCAGTGTTCCAAAGGGATTGGTGCTGGGTCCACATTTGTTTGTCATTTACATAAACGATTTAGGTGAGAATATAGAATGCATGTTTAGTAAGTTTGCGGATGACACAAAGATTGAAGGTACAGTGGACGGTGAAGGAGGTTATCTAAGACTGCAAAGAGATCTTAATCAATTGGGTCAATGGGCTGAAGAGTGGCACATGGATTTTAATTTGGGTAAATGTGAGGTATTGCATTTTGGTAAAACAAACAAAGGCAAGACTTTTCCAATTAATGGTAGGGCCTTGGGTAGTGTTGTAGAACACAGAGACCTAGGGGTTCAGGTGCATAATTCTTTGAAGTTTGCATCACATGTAGACAGGGAGTTTAAGAAGGTGTTTAGCACACTTGCCTTCATTGTTCAGACCTTTGAGTATAGGAATTGGGATTTATGTTGAGGTTGTACAGGACATTGGTGAGGCCTCTTCTGGAGTACTGTGTCCATTCTGATCGCCCTGTTATAGGAAGGATATTATTAAATTGGAGAGGGTTCAGAGGAGATTTACCAGGATGTTGCCAGGAATGGAGGGTTTGAGTTGTAAGGAGAGGCTGGATAGGCTGGGACTTTTTTCCACTGGAGTGTAAGGGGTTTAGAGGTGACCTTATAGTGGTTTATAAAATCATGAGGGATATAGATAGAGTGAATAGTGGGTGTCTTTTCCCTAGGATGGGCGTTTCAAGGCTAGGGGACATATTTTTAAGGTGAGTGGAGAAAGATTTATAAAAGACACGACGGGCAAATTTTTTACACAGAAGATGGTTCGTGCGTGGAATCAACTTCCAGAGGAAGTGGTGGATGTGGGTACAGTTACAACGTTTAAAAGATATTTGGACAAGTACAGAAATTAGAAATGTTTGGAGAGATATGGGCCAAATGCAGGCAGGTGGGACTGGTTTAGTTGGCAATTACAGTCAGTGTGGACTAGTTAGACTAATCTGTTTCTGTGCTGTATGTCTATCTGATTTATGAAGGTTCGGCATATGTCTGCTGAAGTTTAGAAGACTAAGAAATGACTTGACGGAGAGTCTTCACAGAGTGCATTTGGAAAGCATGTTTCCTCTCATGGGAGATTTTAGATCTAGGATTAAAAATACAGGCCTCCCCATTGAAAAGAGAGGTGAGGAAAATTTGTTTTTTCTCTCACACAGAGGCTCATAGACTTTTGGCACACTCTTATTCAAAATGCAGTGGATACAAAGGCATCAAATATTTTTAAAGGCAGAGGTAGCTAGATTATTGACATGCAAAGGAGCTGAGGGTTAGCGGGTGGGCTGAGTATTTGGAATAATTAGATTGGCCACAATCTTATAGTGTATTATTTAAATGGAGAAAAGCTGCAACACCAAGGGACTTGGGGCTACTTATGCATGAAATGCAGAAAGCTAACACACAATGGCAGCAGATTGGTGGCCCTTATTTCAAGGGGGTTGGTATATAAGAGTAGGGTAGTCTTCCTGCAAGGTGCTGGTGAGACCACATCTGGAGTACTGGGAGCAGTTTTGATCACCTATTTTAAGGAAAGGTATCATTTCATTGGAGAAAGTTCAGAGAAGGTTCACTAGGATGATCCATGGTATGGAGGGATTATCTTATGAGCAAAGGCTGAATAGAGTCATAGAGTAATTTATGCATGCTGCCCAGCTTTCACAATTAAACTAGTCCCATTTGCCTGCATTTGGTCCATATCCTGCCATACCTATCCCATCCATGTACCTGTCTAAATGTTCCTTAAATGACAAAATTGTACTTGCTTCCACCACTACCTCCGGCAGTCCATTCCAGGCACTCATCACCCACTGTGTGAAAAATATTGCCACTGTGGACCCTTTTGTATCTCTTCTCTCTCACCTTAAAGCTCTGCCCTCTCATTTTAGACTCCTTTACACTGGGAAAAAGCCGTTGGCTATCTACTTTATTCATGTCCCTCATGATTTTATAGGTTGGGAGTCTACTCACTGGAGTTTAGAAGAATGAAAGGTGATCTCATTGAAATGTATGGGATTCTTAAGGGGCTTGATGGGGTGAATGCTGAGAGGATGTTTCCCCCCATGGGAGAATCTAGGACCAGAAGACATAGTTTCAGGTTAAAAAGCCATCAATTGAAGACTCAATTTGAGGAGGAATTTCTTCTCTCAATGGGCTGTGGGAGGGTGGGTAGGGGGTGGCAGAGTCCTTGTGCATATTTAAGACTGAGATTTGACTACACGTTTCCAGCTTTCACTGTTATTCTTCCTGGCTCTAAAAACAGCTGTAATGCAACCTTCTGTTCTAAGTCTAGGGATTCTGAACTATGGCAAAAAAAAATTGGCTTGACATCCTCCTCAGGGTTAACCCACATATCCAGTCCTGGACGGAATTAACAGTGACATTTGCATCAGAATCCAACACTTGCTGTTAGCCTTCGTGGGACCTCATGTTAAAACCTGTGTTGTCTGTGTTTCCTGTGTTGTCTCATCTCTCCTTCAAACAAGGTAGAGAACTCCGACTAAAATGTCATGAATGAATTTGCCCAGGTGTCCCACAGTACTGAAGTGGTCAAATCACTTTGAACATAAGCTGGTACCAAAGCAAAACACTCCCAACTTTACTAGGAACAAAGTTACAATAACCTTTAATACCAAACTATGCTATCTCTAATCCTATTTCGTCCCTTAAGTTTACAATACTTACTGAGTCGCTTGTAGATTTACCCAATTGCTGTCTCTCTCTGGCACTGTCTCTGGGTCGGCAAGGCTGCTTTCTTCCTCTCTAGATGGTCAGTTGGTGTATGCCTCTTGCCATACTGGTCTCCTCAGAAGGCCTCAGAAGATGCAAGAGATTCCAAGGGAACAGTCTGCAGGTGAACCCTGTTTTTATACCTTTGAGATGGTTTTCTGGAACTTTGTGTAGTTCTGACCAATCAGGGAGATACATTTAATAGTTTGAAACAATGTCAGTTATTTGAATGGCTTGCCACTGTTTGCTTCTTTATGTCGCAGGACCCGGTGCCTTTCTGTCTGGACCCTCCTTTGTTTGGTGGATAAGTCATTGGGGGTATGTCTGTCCAGGATAACTGTTGCCTTTTACATTATGCTAATGTTATTGGCACCTAACTGCTGTGCTTGCAGTGAGCCTGGTTTGTGGGTTTGGAAATTCAGAGTTTTAATTGGCCAATATACCCCACATCCCTTGCTGCTTGGCCCAAGTCAGTGATTTACCTATGTTTTAGCAGCCAGGATGCAGGTACACTTGTAAGTGAAATTGCTGGCATGATTTAGTGATACGATCCTGATTATGGAATATCTTGTGATGTCAGTGCTATTTTGAGCTTCTTTTTAATCAATGTGACTCGCTGCTGGTGGCAAGTCGAGCAATTCTGAATTTTAATTCTAAAATTTAAATTTTAAAACTCTGAACTAAACAGATAAAGGAAACATTGCAGTTTATCCAGGGCATACAGGTTGTCCAGAGGAACATTCATAAGAAGCATCATTCTTGATTGCTACCTGATGATTACTGCATTAAGTGAAATAAAAGACTTTTGGAAGGTACATGAATAGGAAAAGTTTAGAGGATATGGGCCAAATGCAGACAAATGGGAGTAATTTAGTTTGGGAAACTTGGCATGGACGAGTTGGACTGAAAGATCTGTTTCTGTGTGGTATGACTCCATGAGTTATGGTCCACCTGGTGTCTCAGAGATGAGATGAGTGAATTTGGGGATTTAATGTATTAATCAATTAAAACCTTCTAACTGATTATAGATTTAACAGCATCTTAGGTTTGTTTAGTAGATTCTCATCAATGGTGTGAACTTTGATCTTTTACTGATAAATTCTGTGTCTGATACTACTTCTCTCTCTAACGCCTGAAGAAGGACTGAGGCTCTGAAAGCTTGTGTTTTCAAATAAACCTGTTGGACTATAATCTGGTGTCCTGTGATTTCAAACCTTGCCCATCCCAGTCCACCACCAGCACCTCCACATTATGGGTGGAATAGAATAAAACAGAATGTCCTATATTGTCACTTGTACTCCAGTACAGTAGTTACAGCAAAAAGTTTTTATAATGGCGCAATCGTAGGTACAAGTACATAGGTACAAATCTTACAGTAAAAAAAATATAGTGTTATTATACAAAAGAGGAAGAAACGACCTCAAGACTTCTCGCCCAGGTTATAAAACTACCGGGGCACTAGGACCCTGCTGCAAACAACCTCTTGTCCCGCCCATATTCCTTTACGTCACTCGCATGCGGGTTGCTCCCCGCGAACCAAGATGGCGGCGGCTCACCAAAACTTAGTCCTGGCTACGGACCCGAGTGTCGCAAAAACGGGACCTGCAGGTTGTTAACCGAGGTTTGAAGTGTTTAATAAGTGTTTATAAACGTTCGCGGTCCACTCCCTCCACCCCGGCTCCCGCCGTCCCTCCTCGGTCCCGCACCCTTACTGTCTGCCGATGCGGAAAAGAAAACAGCGTCTCTGCCCCATTGTTATCATCGTCACTACGCATGCCCCAGACCCTGGAACAGTACTGCGCCTGCGCACCGCTCCCCCGTGACCTGGATGGGGGACCTTCAGCACCGCGAGGGATGGTGGGTAAAGAACCCAACGATTGTGCGTTGGTCTCTTTGTGTAATGTGAAATGTGGGGCAAGGCGTGTTGCAATCAATAACATTACGAGGAAAATTATAGTGGGAGTGTAAAGGACACTGAGGTGCAAGAGTTTGAAAGGGGAGGTAATGGCCTGATAGTATTTTCGCTGGACTGTTAATCCAGAGACCCAGGTAATGTTCTGGGGATCTGGGTTCGAATCCTGCAGATGGTAGAATTTGAAATTCAATAAATATCCATGTGGTTCACTAATGTCCTTTAGTGAAGGGAACTGCCATCCTTACCTACATGTGACTCCATACCCACAGCAATGTGATTGACTCTTAACTGGCCTTTGGGCAATGAATGCTGGTCTAGCCAGCGATACCTTCATCCTGTAAATGAATTTTTAAAAAAATTAAAAGTAAGAGTGGAAATTGTAGACACACTGACCATTATTTTTCAGTCTTCCATAGACACTGAGGTAGTACCAGAGGACTAGAGAATGGCATTTGCTACAACCTTGTTCAGAAAAAAGTTCAAAGAGCAACTACAGATTAACTTTTGTTTTCAGTTTAATTCCAGTCAAGGGAAAACTTTTAGAAACACGAATTCAGTGCTAAATTAATAGAAAGAAGTATAAAACCGATGAATTGCAGAAAGCCATCTTAGATTTCTTGAAGGGAAAGTGTGAGTCATAATTTATTGGAGGTTTTGAAAAGATACCAGAGAGCACTGATGAGGGGAATTCTATTGATATGGTGTGGGTGGATTTCCAATAGGAAGTTCATACAGTGTCACACAACGGACTTGTGAGAAAACATACAGCTCGTAGACTTAAAGGGTTTGGAACAATTTGGATTCTCAATTGCCTGAGTGACAGGACACAAAAACTGTAGTGTTATCAAGTAGGTCTAAAAATAATGGATGCTGTTTAGGCTGGAGGAAGATTTATAGTGGAGGTACCCAGGGGCCAGTGCTAGACCCTTGTATTTACTGATATAAGTTAATGGCTAAGACTGAGGTGTTGGGGACACCATTTCAAAGCTTGTAGACAAAACAAATCAGTGTGAGCTGGCAAGATGGATACAGAACTGGCTTAGTCATAGGAGACAGGGAGTAATGGTGGAAGGATGCTTTTCAGAATGGAGGATTGTGACGAGCATGTTCTGCACGGATCAGTGCTAGGACCTCTGCTGTTTGTGATCTATATAAATGATTTGGAGGAAAACATAGCTGGTCTAATTAGTAAGTATGGGGATGATACAAAGATTGGTGGAGTTGCGGATAGTGACAAGACTAGTCAGAGGATACAGTAGGATACAGATCAGTTGGAGGCATGGGAGGAAAAATGGCAGATGGAGTTTAATCCGGAAAAATGTGAGGTGATGCATTTTGGAATGTCAAGCACAGGTGGAAACTATACAGTGAATGGCAGAACCCTTAAGAGTATTGATATGCACAGGGATCTGGGTGTGGATGTCCACAGATCATTGAAGATGGCAGTGTAGGTAGATAACGTAGTAAAAAAGGCTTACGGCATGCTTGCCTTCCTTGGAAGGGGCATTGAGTATAAGCAGAGACAAGTTATGCTGCAGCTTTATAGAACTTTAGTTAGGCCACACTTGGAATATTGCATAAAGTTCTGGTCACCACGCTACCAGAAGGATGTGGATGCTTTGGAGAGGGTCAGTAAGGTTTACCAGGATGTTGCCTGGTATGGGGGATTTTAGCTATGAAAAAAAGTTGGCTAAACTGGGTTTGTTTTCACTGGAATGCAGAATTTTGAAGGGTGTGACCTAATGGAAGTTTATAAGGTTGTGAATGACATGAATAGGGTGGAAAGTATGAGGCTTTTTCCCAGGGTGAAGTGGCCAGTTACTAGGGGACACAGGTTCAAGGTGTGAGGGGGGAAGTATAAAAGACATGTGTGAGGCACATGTTTCACACAAAGGGTGGTGAGTGCCTGGAATGTGTTGACAGAGGAGGTGGTGGCAGCAGACACAATAGCAGCATTCAAGAAGTACCTGGACAAATATATGAATAGGAAAGGAATAGAAGGATACAGATTCTGTAAGTGAAGACAGTTTTAGTATGGAAGGACAAAATGTGGTGGCGCAGGCTCGGAGGGCTGAAAGGCCTGTTCCCATGCTGTTTTTTTTTTGTTCTTAGGTTTAAACCTTGGATGCATCATATATTGTAAGGAAGATAGTATTGAGCTTCAAAAAGTTGTAGATAAGGGGACGGAGTGAGTGCGTTTATGGCAGATGATGTTCATTGCAGAGAAATGTGAAGTAATTCATTTTGGTAGGAAAAACATGCATTTAGCACGCTTGTCTTCATTGCTCAGACTTTTGAGTATAGGTGTTCTGAGGAAGGGTCACCGGACCCGAAACATTAAATCTGACTTTTTCTTCGTAGATGCTGCCAGACCTGCTGAGCTTTTCCAGCAACTTCTGTTTTTGTTTTGAGTTTAAGAGTTGGGACATTATATTGAAGTTGTACAGGATGTTAGCGAGGCCTATTCTGGAGCACTGTGTCCAGTTCTGGTCTCCCTGTTATACGAAAGATATTACTAAGCTGGAGAGGATTCAGAGAAGATTTACCAGGATGTTGCTGGGAATGGACGGTTTGAGTTTTAAGGAGAGGCTGGATAGTCTGGGCCTTTTCTTCACTGGAATGTAGAGGTTGAGAGGTGACCATATGGAGGTTTATAAAATCATGAGTATAACTAAGGTGATTGGCAAATGTGTTTTCACTAGGGTGGGAGGTTTCAAGACTAGGGGGCATATTTCTAAGGTAAGAGGAGAAAAATTTAGAGAAGACATGAGGTGCAATTATTTTTACACAGTGGTTTGTGAGTGGAATGAACATCCTGAGGAAGTGGTGGATATGGGCATAGTTACAACCTTTTAAAGACATTTGGACAGGTAAGTGGATAGGAAGGATGTAGAGCGATATGGGCCAAATGCAGGCAAGTAGGACGAGTTTAGTTTGGGAAACTTGGCCTTTGTGAAAGTGCTGACGAAGTTAATGTGAATGGTTCCAGAGATGGGGATCTTCAGTTATGCAGATCAATTGGAGAAGATCGTACTGTTTCTCAAGGGGAAGTGTAGGCTGAGAGGAGATGTGATTGAATCATGAGGTTCACAATCATGAGGTGTCTGGACAGAGAATCTGTTCCTGCTTGTGAACGCATCAAGAATAAGAGGATAGAGATTAATTGGGACAGAGAGGACAGAGGATAATTGAGGATAAAAGAGAACAGAGAATAATTGGGCAAAAGAAGCAATATGAGACAAAACCTTTTCATGCAGCAAATGGTTACGGGCTGAAAAACATTGACTAAGTGTATGGTGGGGCCAGGTACAACTGAGGCATTCAACAGGGAAATGAATGGTTCTTTGAAGAGTAAGAATGTGTAGTGTTATGTGGAGAAAGTAGGACAAAGGCAGTAAGTGAGATGCTCACCAGATGGCTGGTTCAGACATGTTGTCTTAAATTACCTCCTCCTGTGCTGGAAGGGTTTTGTGATTCTGTGAACATTTGACACCAAACCACATTGACATCAGGCCAGGTGATCAAAAGCTTGGTCAAAGAGGTCGGTTTGAAGGAGTGTCTTAAAGGAGGAAAGTGAACTGTGGAGTTGGAGAGGTTTTGCGAGGGAATTTCAGAGCTTATTGTTTCCCGTGGCAAAACAGGGATGCTCAAGAGGAAAGAATTAAAGGAACTCAAAGATCTTGGAGGCTTGTGGGATCAGAAGTGATTGTGGTGATAGGGAAGGGCATAGTCAAAGAGAAAGTTCAAAACAAAGTGGGCGGCCGGTGGCTCAGCGGTTATCACTGTTGCCTCCCAGCGCCAGGGAGCTGGGTTCGATTTCACCCTCAGGCGACTGTCTGTGTGGAGTTTGCATGTCTCCCAGCGTCCTCGTGGGTTTCCTCCGGGTGCTCTGGTTCCCTCCCACAGTCCAAAGATGTGCAGGTTAGTTGAATATGCATTGCTAAATTGCCCTATAGTGTCCAGGGATGTGCAGGCTGGATAGATTAGCCATGGGAATTTCAGAGTTATGGAGATAGAATGGGATGCTGTTCAGAGGGATGGTGTGGAATGTATAGGCCAAATGGCCTGCTTCAACACTAGGGATTCTATGATTCTATAATTTGGAAATGGAAGATGTGCAGGGAAATGATCACAGGAGCAATGGCTGAATAAGACGTTGTGAGAGTAAGGACACAGACTGTAGAATTGTTGGTGATCTCAGATTTACGAGGTGGTTTGAATGTGGGAGGCTACACAGAACAGCCAAATTTCAAGGTGACAAAGAAGGGGATGAGGGTTTCAGCAGGTGTTGAGCTGAGAATAGATATTGTTCTGTGGTCAGAAGCTCAGCTGGAGGCGAAATATGGTACTTGTGGATTGTGACCGGTCTTTACCAGTCTCAAGGAGAGGGATGGAGTCTGAAGAAAAAGAACAGAGTTTGTAGCAGGGCCTGAAGACAATAGCTTTGGTCTTCTCTATTTAAGTAGAAGACATTTCTGCTTCTCCGGTGCTGGGTGTCAGACCGGCCAGAGTGTTGTGTGTGTTGGTAGGGAAACAAGAATAGGAGCAGGAGTGGGCCATTCAGCTCCCAAAACCTGCACCACGATTTGACCAGATCATGGTTGATTTGCCCCATGCCTCAACTTCTCTTTTGTATCAGCTCCTCAGAGCCCAAAGCTTCCCGATATTTCAAAGATCTATCTCCCTTTTCTTTGAATTCAACTAACCAGCCTCCACCATTCTCTGGGTAGAGAATTCTGGACATTCTTGGACCCTCTGGGAGAAGAAATTTCCCGCATTCAGAATTAAACGAGGGCTCCTTAGTCTATAACAATATCTGCTAGTTTCAGTCATAGTGTTATACAGCATAGAACTGAACTCTTTTGTCCACGTTTACCATATTCCCAAACTAAGCTAGTCCCACTTGCCTGCATTTGGCCCATATCCCTCCAAACCTTTCCTATTCATGTACTTGTCCAAATGTCTTTTAAACGTTGTAACCGAACCTGCATCCATCACTTTGACTGGCAGTTCATACATGAACCACGCTGTGTATAAAGAGGTTGCCCCCATGTCCATTTTAAAACTTCCTCCTTTCATTAAAATAAATGTTCCCTAGTTTTGAACTCCTCCACCCTAGGGAAAAGACCCTTGCTATTTTCCTTATATATGCCCGTCATGATTTTGTAAACCTCTCTAAGGTCACCCCTCAATCACCATTCCTGACAATATCCAGGTAAATCTTTCCCGAACACTCTCTAACTTAATGATATCCTTCCTATACCAGGGCAACAAGAACTGTACACCTTACTCCAGAAGAGGCCTTACCTACGTCCTGTACAACCTAAACATGACGTCCCAACTCCGAGAGTCAATGTCTGAACTATTGAGGCAAGATGCTAAATGCTTTCTTAGCCACCCTGTCTATCTGTGACACAAATTTCAAAGAATTATATACCTGAACCCCTTGGACTGTCTGTTCTACAACACTACCCAGGGCCCTACCATTAATTGTTTAAGTCCTGCCCTTGTTTGAATTACTAAAATGCAATACCTCGCATTCATCCAAATTAAACTCCGTCTGCCACTCCTCAGCCCATTGACCCAATTGATCAATATCACTTTGTAATCTTAGATCACCATCTTCACTGCCCAGTTTACTACCAATTTTGGGCAGCATCTGCAAACTCACTAGCCATGCCTTCTATATTCTCATCCAAATCATTTATATAAATGACAAACAAAATTGGACCCAGTACCAATCCCTGTGGAATATCACTGGTCACAGGCCTCTAGTCCAAAAAAAAAAGCGTGCACCACCACCCTCTGTCTCCTTCCGTCAAGCCAATTTTGTACCCAGTTGGCAAGCTCACCCTGAATTCCATGTGATCTAACTTTACTAATTAGTCTACCATGCAGAACCTTGTCAAAGGCTTTACTAAAGTCCATATAAACAATGTCTACCACTCTGCCCTCATCAATGTTTTTGGTTACTTTCTTAAAAAGCTCAATCAGATTTGTGAGTTACGATTTCTTTCACACAAAACCATGCTGACTGTCCCTAATCATTCCTTGCCTCTCCAAATGCATGTAAATCCTATCTTTCAGAATCACCAACAACGTACCACTGATGTCACACTCACAGGCCTATAGTTCCCAGGCTTCTCATATTCCCAGCATCCTCTGCACATCTACCCTCACAATCATCCTCAGAATTTTGTAGGTTTCGATAAGATCTCCATCATTTTTCTAAACTCAGGGCCTAAATTGTTCAGCCACTCTGGATAAGTCAACCCTTTCATCCCAGGAATCAACCTAGTGAATCTTCAGAGGTGATGATGCTCACATACACCCACTGCCCTGATCCTTCTGGTTGGTGGAGTTTGAGGGTTTGGGAGATTCTGCTAGTAATGGTTTGAGATGTGGATGTATAAAATCCCGTTTCATTCAGCACCCTCTGATGCTCCCACCCTCTGGCTGCCCTCCCAACGAAACCAGAGTCTGGCGTAATTCCAGACTGGGTGACAGATTCGCATCCCTGATGAACATTAGTTGAGTTTTTATGGTAAATCAACATCTTCCCGTGGCTGCTTTGTCCTCGTGTCATTCCCACAGATGACCAGATTCGTTTAGCTCAACTTCACAACCTGTCTTTGTGTTTTTTCATGGGCTCTTTCTGCTTCCTTTCTTTCTGTTTTAACTCCATTTCACAGGGTGTTAGAAGGAGAGGATTTGCAGCCGGGAAACCTGAACCATACATCACATTTGTGCCTGACATAGCCACCAATTTATCGTAACTTGAGCAACGTTGGATCTTGAGCATGGAAGGGGAAAACACTGTTCACAGCGGGGAGAAACTGTTCACCTGCTCTGTGTGCGGGCAAGACTTCAGCCGATCGTCTGCCCTATCGCGACACAAGCTCTGCCATACCGGCGAGAAACCGTGGAAATGTGGGGACTGCGGGAAAGGATTCAATTATCCGGTTGAACTGGAATCTCATCGGCGCAGTCACACCGGGGAGAAACCATTCACCTGTTCTGAGTGCGGGAAGGGATTCACCCTGTCGTGCAACTTGTTGGCTCACCAGCGGGTTCACTCTGATGAGAGACCTTTCAAATGCCCGGACTGTGGCAAGTGCTTCAAAAGTGCCGGGGAGCTGATGCGCCATGAACGCATTCACACTGACGAGAGGCCGTTCCGATGCTCTGACTGCGGGACCGGGTTCAAGCAGTTATCTGACCTCACCGTCCACCAGCGGGTTCACACCGGGGAGAAGCCCTTCACCTGCCCTGACTGTGGGAAAGGATTCACCCAGCTGGCGAACTTGCTGACCCACCAGCGCATCCACACCGGGGAGAGGCCGTTCACCTGCTCGGTGTGCGGGAAGGGGTTCACCACCTTATCCAACCAGCTGGAACACCAGCGAGTTCACACCGGGGAGAGGCCATTCACCTGCTCCGTGTGTAAGAAGGGATTCGCTCACTCATCCACCCTGCTGAGACACCAGCGGGTTCACAAGTAAACCAGTGTGATCGGATTAATCACATCCAGGACTGGAAACATTATCACCGCGGTTTGTTTCTGCTGATGTTAATTCCTAAAACTGAGCTGGAGTTTAATAATATTCTGGATAAAAGTCAAAATAAATCATTTCAAACATTTTAAAGAGATGCATGTCAAGCCTTTAATTTCTTTGTCATGAGTGAATTTGTTTTGAGTTGTGCCTCTCTCTTTTTCATTTTGCCTCCTCCTGGCTTCCACTGTGTGCTCACGAAGGAGGGTCTTATGGGCTTCTTTATCCCTCATGATTCAGGCTATCCAATCAGCTGTTTGTTCTACTTCCCTCCCTTTCCCAAACCCACTGGGCCAAATCTTCTTTAAACTTCCTATTTGTCCAGGCCCTGAAATGTGCATGTTTCTCTAGTTTCTTTCTTCTTTCCCCTCACATTTTCTCAGGGTTTATTTTGTCCCTTAGACCCACCTGACCACTCAACCACATTCCCACTAGACAACTGAGTACAGAACAGAGGGAGGGAGGGAAGGAAGGGAAAATTCCCCAGCTCTGCACCAGACAGCTAACGATCCTGAATCAGTGTCCGAGGCTCCGCAAGGTGTTGCAAAACCTCTCCTGGACCAGTTACTGGCTCCATCCCTCCTGGCTGTAGAAGTGACAAGCAAGTGACTGTGGAGGGGATAGCTGACATTGCATATGGTCCACGTTTACACAAGCAAAGACAGGATGGCACTGCACACGTACACTGGTCTGTTGATTACCGGCTGTGCTCTGAACATACTCAGGACTGAAAGTGGAGGAAAGAAGTGGAGAGGTGTGTTTGGATTTTGGCCCAGGGTGAAGGGACAGTGTGTTGTGCGGGACAGGGATTTACAGCTTTTGGGGAAACAAAACGGTAGGAGAGAAAGAAATGTCCTGTAGAAACTGGAATGGTCTGAATTTCTATCCTGTATTGACTGCAATGACTTTTGTCCTTTTGCAGGTCTTTAGAAGCGAAGGATTTTCAGATGGGAGACTCAAACCAAACATCGCATCAGGATCTAACAGAGTCACTCAGTTCATCAGAACCTGTATATCATCAGCCTTTGACTGTGGAAAGTGAAATGTTTCTCTGTTCTGTCTCTGCAATAAGGTTTTGAATATTCAGCGAGACTGGAAAAGTACCGATGGATGTATGCACCCAAGTCAGGTTGTTCCGGTGAACCTACAGTGGAGAGAGCTGCAACCAGTTCCACAACCTGAGAAAGATCAAAACATTCACAGTACGGGGGGGATGTTATCAGTGTGTTTTGTGTATGGATGAGGCCCAACCCCTGAGAACCACAAGGACACCCACACCATGGAGAAACTGCGGAAATGTTTGGACTGTGGAAAAGGATTTAATTACCCATCCCAGTTGGAAATCCATCAATGCAGTCACACCGGGGAGAAGCCACGCACCTGTTCCGTGTGCGGGAAAGGATTTACTCAGACATCCTCCCTCATGTTACACCAGTGAATTCACAGTGAGGAGAGGCCGTTCAGCTGCACTCACTGCGGATAGATGTTCAGATCTTTGTCCGATCTGAATCAACACTGGCGGGTTCACACTGGGGAGAGGCCTTTCACCTGCTCCATGTGTGGGAAGGCATTCACAAAGTCATCCAATCTGGTGACTCACCAGCGGATCAATTCCGAGGAGAAGCCATTCAACTGCACTCACTGCGGAAAGAGGTTCAAGCATTCGCACAGCCTCAGTGAACGCCAGCGGGCTCACACTGGGGAGGGGCTGCTGACCTGTCCTATCTGTGGGAAGACCTTCACAAAGTTGCACAATCTGATGGTTCACCAGCGAATTCACACAGGAGAGAAACCATTCACCTGCTCCGTGTGTGGAACGAGATTCAGTCTTTCATCCGCTCTCAAGTCACACCAACTAATTCACACTAAGGAGAAGCCTTTCAGCTGCACTTACTGTGATAAGAGTTTCAGATGTTCGTCCACTCTCCTTGTTCACCAGCGAGTTCACACCGGAGAGAGACCATTCACCTGCTCTGCGTGTGGGAAAGGATTCACCAGGTCCTTCAACCTATTGGCTCATAAGCAAGCTCATAAATGACTGCAGGAGATGCGTTCTGCTGTTACTAATGCTGTTAATCACATCCAGGATTGGGAGTCTGACAATATTAGGTTGTTTCTTCTGAAGTTAACAACGCTGTAACAGGCTGGAATTTAATTTTCTGGACATATCACTGATTTTCAAGGTTGCAATTTCCCCCTTTTTCTCCTTGAAAAGTGCCATATTCAATCCTTCCCTTTAATTCAAGAAATCTCATCCAGAACTCAATAAATTTTTGAACTTTTACTTCAATCTTACATTGACCTTTGGCGCAAAATCTACAACTCAGTGTCTGAAAGGTACCATCGACAAACAACTCCAATTAGTTGATTAACCCTTCCTGACAGTTCTTGCACATTCTATCACCGTGGTGCCTCCATTACGAAGTTATGTTATTGAGGAACGAGAAACAGAACAGTGAAATATTTTACAGGCACATCAATAAAACCTTCATCAATCGACATTGGTATTGACAAAGGTTAGAAGTTGCTGAGTTCATTCATTCCAGCCAAATTGCACATGCGTAGAAACTCCCAGCCACTGCTACAACTTCATGACCTCCTATTCTAGATGGATGTCTGCAAAGGGTCATGTGTTTCTGTTGTGGGTTTTGATGTAACTGAATTTCAAACCACTCATCTTTGAGCAAACAGGGCAGGATTTTAATCCTTTATTCATTAATGCGATGAGGGCATCACTGGCTAGGCAGCATTTATGGCCCAGCCCTAATTGCCCAGGGGGCAGTTCAGAATCAACTGCATTGGTGTGGGTCTGGAGTCACGTGTAGGCCCGACCAGCTAAGGATGACAGTCTCCTTCTCAAAAGGACACTAGTGAACCTAGTGCGATTTTCTGACAAGTAACAATGGATTCGTGGTCATTAGATTCTTAATTCCAGATATTTTATTGAATTCGAATTCCACCATCTGCTGTGGTGGAATTGTGAACTTGGGTCCCCCAGATTGTTATCTGGGTCTCTGGATTAACAGTCCAGCGATAATACCACTAGGCCATTCCCTCCATCTTAATGACCCCTCCTGTTCCAAAGACTAATGGATTGTTTCCCCTATGTCTGTAACATGGTTTTCTTTGCTGTAAACGTCAGGAAGCTAGGCTGTGGGGCAGGGTGTCACATCTTTCATCTCTGATACCATTGAATAATACCCCACAGAAGCAAATCATTAAGTGCAGAGAAAGCTGCGACCATGTCTGGCTGACTCTCCAATTGTGGATCCTCATCAGGCAATGGCGACTGCTCTAGCTCAAGCATTGAGCCTGTTTGCAGGATGGAACATGGTCATGTTCCGAGGATTTTCCTTGATGGCTGCTGGAGGATCAGCAGGATGTCTAAAAACATGTTCTAAGGATGCTTGCAAGCCTGACATGGAGGTCCAAAATATTGACTTTCACACCTGGGAGACACTGACTGACAACAGAGGAAGATAGCAACATCACATCACCTGTGGAGTGAGCATATGTCTCCATGGCATTCAGTAGCTACAGTGAACAGGCAGCAACACCGAAAACAACAACAATGTACATTGTCACCTGAAATTCATTTCACATGTGGCAGAACCTGCCTCTTGCAGATAGGGCTCTTCAGACATCAATAAAAGTACTGCAGGTACCTCATCTTACAGATATGGAAGGTTGGCAACAGAATATCACCATCCTCTAGTTCATACACTTGCTGTGACCTTCCTGCTGATTTGCTCCACTATCTCTCTCTCTCTAATCATTTGAAGCCTTGTAAACTATCTATTGCTTTCAACAGAATTTTCTTAATTCTGAGCTTGAACTTTGGTTAGGCCACACTTACAGCATGCATTCAATTCTGGTCACCACATTACAGAAAAAGATGTGGAGGTTTTGGAGCGGGTCTTGGAGCGGGTGCAGAAGCAGTTTACCAGGATGCTGTCTGAATTAGAAGGTATGAGCTATAAGGAGAGGCTAGAAAAACTCGGGTTGTTTTCTCTGGAGCAGCGGAGGCTGAGGGGAGACTTGACAAGCGCCTATAAAATTCCGAGATACATAGACAGGCTTGACAGTCAGAGTTTTTTCCCCCGAGTTGAAATGTCTAAAATTATGGGGCGTGCATTTAAGGTGAGATGGGCAAAGTTCAAAGGAGATGTGAGGGACAAGTTTTTTGACACAGAGAGTGGTAGGAGGCTGAAATGCACTGCCAGGACTAGTGGTGAAGGCAGATAGGATAGGGGCATTTAAGGGACTTTTAGATAAGCACATGAATATGCAAGGAATGGAGGGATATGGACCAAAGGCAGGCAGAAGGGATTAGTTTAATTTGTTGTCATGTTTGGCACAATGTAGGCCAAAGGACCGTTCCTGTGCTGTACTGTCCAATATGTTCTAAATTAATTCTGTCCTTGCACCTTCAATAAAATCCTCTTTACAAAACAAGACAACATCTCCTATAATCAGCACTGCCACCCATCTCCTTTCTTTTCTGAACATGTATCTGAGAATATTTATTATCCTGTCTTCACATTAAGCAGCTTTTTGCTGTTGCTGCAGATAGCCATATTCCCAAGTGGCTATTTATGCTTGTAATTTCTAACCTTAGTCACCAAATTTATGCATTTACGTGCAGTTATTTTGAGAGATGAGACCTGCCAAAGGCACAATGAACTGAATGATTTCCTTTGTGCTGGAACTTCTTGAGCCTCTCAATGAGTCTTTCCTTCACCATCCCCTTGACTTTGACATCATTCCTGGTGTAAGATAGCATAAACCTGGAGCAATATTCTAACTGCAGCTAAACCAGTGATTTACCAGTTTACTTCACAAATGTAGGGTAATAGGTCCAAACAACATTTTAAACTTAAAAGAAACCCAATGAACTGTGAATGCTGGAGATATGAAACAAAAACAGAAATTACTGGAGAAACTCGGCAGCATCTGTAGGGAGAAAGTAGAGTTAACGTTTCAGGTGAAGTTCTGAATTTAAATATTTTAATATGGAGCTGCCTAACTGACCAGTTCTGAAGAAGGATCACTGGACCAGAAATGTTAACACTGTTTTCTCTCCACAGATGCTGTCAGACCTGCTGAGTTTCTCTAGCAATTTCAGTTTTTGTACCACATTTTAAACTTGTCCTTCAAGCTTATAGCTTTGTGTGCCTAAAGCACCTGTAACATGCCTAAGATACATCGAGATAAAGTGTCTGATAGATTGTGTGTGATACTGATTACATATACATTCAATGTAGAAAATCCGCAGGCTGCAGCCTCTCATTTTGTCCGAAGGCTGTGCTGGTGGTTTTAAACTCCTCCCTTAATCTTTTACTGTTCCCACAAAAGAAACCTAATGCGGAAGTTAGATTCCGGACATGAAGCCGCCTTTCCCCTTGTTTTCACCACAGAGAGAAAGAAAGAGAGAGACGCGAACAAAATATCAGAAGTTGGTCCGGGAACATGAAATGGCGGTCCTTTTACCCAGCATGCACCGTAGCGACGAAAGCCCTTTATGCCCAGCGCGCGGAACTGTGCGCACGCGCGGTATCGGGGGAGTGCCGGGCATGCGCAGGCCGGGTAATGGCGATGGCGAGTCGTTTGTTTGTGTCTCTGCGGATGGTGAGTGGCGGCGGCGGAGGAGCGGCGCCGAATAACGGGCCGGACCGGAGTGGGGAGGGTCCGTTAATACCCGGTGCAGGTTTCAAACGCCGAATATCAAATCCGCGGTTCTCGCTTTTATCTCTCCGAAGATTTTTTTTGAAACCCCCCCCACCGGCGCCATCTTGTTCCAGCGCACGGCGGCGGGTTGGAGGGGGAAGAGAGTGGGGATTACTGCGCGTGCGCCACAGTCTAGGGATGACGTAAAGAACAAGAGAAGATCATTCAGCCCCTCGAGTCTGCTCCACCATTCAATAGTATCATGGCTCAACTCATCTCAGCCTTAACCTCCGCTTTCCTGCCCGCCCTCCACAAACATTTCAACCCATTGCTGATTGAAAAATCTATCCTCCACTTCGTAGAATCGTTACAGTGCAGAAGCAGACTATTTGGCTCGTTGAGTCCACCCTGACCCTCCCAACAACTTCCCACCCAGACCCACCCGATCCCTGTAATGTTGCATTTCCTGTGACTAATCCACCTAGTCTGTATATCCCTGGACGCTATGGGGCCATTTAGCATAGCCAATCTACCTTAACCTGCAGGGCTTTGGGCTGTGGGAGGGAACTGGAGCACTCGGAGGCAACCCATGCAGATACGGGGAGAACGTGCAAACTCCACAGAGACAGTTGCCCGGGGTTGTAATCGAACCTGGGTCCCTGTTGCTGTGAGGCAGTGGTGCTAACCACTGAGCTACTGTGCCTGGAATTTACTCAATGTCCTGGCATCCACCACACCCTGCAGGAATGAATTCCACAGATTCACCACCCTTTTAGCAAAACAACCAAGGGTAGCATTTATACAATTAATGGTAGGTCTTCAGACAGTGCTGTAGGACAGAGAAAACTAGTGATTCAGGTACTTAATTCTTTGAAGTTTGCCTCACATGTAGAGAAAGTGGTTAAGAAGGTGTTCAGCATGCTTGCCTTCATTGTTCACTCTTTTGAGGACAGGAATTAGACCATCATGTTGAGGTCGTACAGGATGTTGGTGAAGCCTCTTCTGGAGTACTGTGTCCAGTTCTGGTCACCCTGTTATAGGAAGGATATTATTAAGCTGGAGAGGGTTCAGAAAAGATTTACCAGGATGTTGGTGGAAATGGAAGGTTTGAGTTATAACGAGAGGCTGGATAGGCTGGGACTTCTTTCACTGGAATGTAGGAAGATGAGGGGTGACCTTGCAGAGGTTTAATGTCATGAGCATAGATAGGGTAAATGGTGGATGTCTTTTCCCTAGGGTGGGGATTTCAAGACTGGGGACATATTTTTAAGGTGAGAGGAAAGAGATTTACAAAGGACATGAGGGGTAACATTTTTACACTGAAATTGGTTCATGTGTGGAATTGGTGGATGCGGGTACAATTACAATGTTGAAAATACATTTGGATAAGAACATGAATAAGAAATGTTTGGAGGATGCAGGCAGGTGGGACTAGTTTAGTTTGGGAACATGGTTGGCATGGACTAATTGGACTGAAGGGTCTGTTTCTGTGCTGTATGGCTGTATTTTAAGTCTGCAAACCCCTTCTCCTAAATCTACAATGTCTCACTCCAAATTGCCCCACATGATGAAATGTCCATGCCACATTCACTTTGCAATTCCCTTTAGCATCGTATGTGCTTCAGTTAGGTCTCCCCTCATTCTTCTAAACTCCAGAGACTATCGGCCTAAACTGCTTAATCTGACTTCAGAAGACAAACCCCTTGTGTTTGGAATCATAGTGAACTTCCTCAAATACAACTACATCCCTCCTCAAGTTAAGGGACTAACATTGTATGCGATACTCCAGGTGCTGTCTCACTAATGCCTTATACAGTTGCAGCAACACTTCCCTACTTTTATACTCCATTCTTTAGCAATAGATGCCAAAATTCCATTTGCCTTCCTTGTTACCCACTCTACCTGCAGCACTGCAGTGACCCAACAAAGAGGCTCCAGGCTTCCATGACCAGGAGAGAAAATGATTGACTCATTGTGGTGGGTGAAGTGAACCCAGCAGAGAGAGGAGCAAAACTGGGACTGAAGAAAGAGACGGTGCAATGTATTTGGATTTCAGCCTGGAGAAGAGGAGAGTGTGTGGGACAGGGAATTACAGATTTGGGGAGCAGGAGAGAAAAGAATGTTCCTTAGAGACTGGAATTGTCTGTTCTGAATTTCTCCCCTACAGTTACAGTCTCTATTTACAGGAAATTACAAGGGGAGGATTGCAGAAGGGTAACTTAAAGTAAACATCATGTTAAGATTTGACAGTGATTCAAATCATTAGCATGGAATATCACCAGCCTTTGAATATGGAGGAAAAAATGTTTGTCTGTTCTGTCTGTAGGAAACGTCAGTGTTACTGGAAAAGTACCGAGACACATGCACAGCAAAGTGATCGTGTTTCAGTGCACTGACTGTGGAAAGAGACTTAACCAGTTACACAGCCCGAATATAAATCACACTGTTCACAGCGGGGGAACCGCACTTGTGTCCTGTCTGTGGACGAGGCTTCGACAACTTGAAACAAGAAAAGACATCCTTACCATGGAGAAACCGTGGAAATGTGGGGACTGTGAGAAGACATTCCCATGCCCGTCCAAGCTGGAAATTCATCGACGCACTCACACCGGAGAGAGACCCTTCACCTGCTCTGTGTGTGGGAAAGGATTCACTCAGTCATCCAACCTAGAATTACACCAGCGTGCTCACACAGGGGAGAGGCCCTTCATCTGCTCCGTGTGTGGGAAAGGCTTCATTTATTCATCCAACCTGTTGACGCACCAACGGGTTCACACCGAGGAGAAGCCCTTCAGCTGTGTCTCCTGCGAGATGAGCTTCAGGTTCCCATCCAGCCTGCTGATCCACCAGCGGATTCACACTGAGGAGAAGCCGTTCAGCTGCACCGACTGCGGGAAGCAGTTCCGGCACTCTGACAGCCTTGTCGTGCACCAGCGCATCCACACCGGTGAGAGGCCGTTTACCTGCTCAGAGTGCGGGAAGGGATTCATCGATTCATGCCACTTGCTTAGGCACCAGCAGGTTCACACCGGGGAGAGGCCGTTCACCTGCTCAGAGTGCGGGAAAGGATTCACCCAGTCTTCCACCCTGCTGAGGCACCAGCGAATTCACACTGGGGAGAGGCCGTTCACCTGCACGGAATGTGGGAAGGGGTTCACCAGCTCGTTCCACTTACTGAGACACCGGCGGGTTCATACTGGAGAGAGGCCATTCACCTGCTCCCAGTGTGGGAAGGGCTTCACGACTTCATCGCACCTACTGAGACACCAGCGGGTTCACACGGGGGAGAGACCTTTCAGCTGTTCCCAGTGTGGGAAGGGATTCACGACTTCATCTCACCTATTGAGACACCGGCAAATTCACGCCATCGAAAGGCCTATGAAAAGCCCAGACAGCGGGAAGTGCATTCAAAGCTCTGAGGAACTGCAGCCCCATCTGTTGTACAAGGAAGTTAGTACCTAAGATGCTGAACTAACATGAGATAGGCTTCAGATAACTGAGCCTGACCAGCTAAACCAACTGCATCCACAAACTGAAACAAAATCCCACAACTGCCTTCAAGTAAATTATTGAAATCCAAGAAGTAACAGCAGTTAAATATGGGGACAATTGAGAAAGATCTCACAGTTCCAAGCAGATTTAAAATCACAAATACCATAGACACGTAATTAACCTGGATTATGTGGAAGAGACAATTCATTTGGTACAGAATTGGTTCCAGATTGCAGAAGAAGCCCAGAGAAGAACAAGTGAACACGTTTCTTTACTTGGCGGATCCAGTAGCAGATCATATCTTAAGACAATAGAATTCAAAAGAAGTGACAGGTAGTTTTGATAACATTGTCAGAGCATTTGACAAAGCACCAAATGCATAATAGCAATATATGATAGAAGAAATTAGCTTCTAGGACCATCTGTTGACAACTTTATTAATCATCGTTATAGGTTGTAAGAATTTTGAGATTATGGAAAAATGCAACGAGAACAAATTTGAAACAGAATTGTCATCGGAATTTCTTATCAGTTTCTTTCTTGGATGTTACAATCAATAGATTTCACATTTGAAAGGGCTATCCAGATATTGGCGGAATAATCAAACAGTACAAGAGAACAGAAAGCCAATCCTGTTCAAGAGGTTTGTCAGACTTGGTTAACTTTCTAAGGTGCAAAAATACCAAAACCATCACACAGACCAGCTCAAATATCTTCAAGCCCTTTGATGCTCGAACTCATTGTTCCAGATATGGAATTAATTAAACTGTGTAAACTGAAGTAATGCCCAGCTTTATCGCACCAGTGCAACTTTTGTATGAGAATGGTGATTCCCAAAGCATGTACAAAAGTCAAATACTATCTTTCAACCACAGTGCTAGTAAAGAACAAGTGCTTAACATCTTACTGCAAGCTCCTGTGGGGTGGGTAAAAAAAGACAGATGATCAGGACTGCCCATCACTGGAGTATATATCTTCACATTGATGAGATGCTATCTTTGGAAGAGACAACTGAACCTTTCCTGGGGGTGACTCAACTTCACCAGATATGACAGAGATCATACAGGCCATCCAATCCCCACGGCCTGATAATTGTCATCCCAGAGTACTGAAGAAAAATGGCATGAAATATAGTGGATGCATTGGTGGTCATCTTCCAAGACTCTTTAGACTTTATAACTCTTCATTGAGATTTGAGAGTAGCTAATATAACCCCACTATTTAAAAAGGGAGGTAGAGAGAAAACAGGGAATTAAAGACTAGTGAGTCTGACGTTGGTAGTGGGGAAGACGCTAAACTCCATTATCAAGGATTTTACAGCAGAGCATTTAGAAAACAGTGGCAGAATTGAACACAGTCAGCATGGACTTACAAAAGGGAAATCGCGCTCGACAAATCTACTGGAATTCTTCGAGGATGTAATTTGTAGAGCTGTTTGGGGGAATAAGCGGGCATCGTTTATTTGGACTTTCAGAAGGCATTCAACAAAGTTCCACATTAGAGAATAATATGTAAAATTAAAGTGCATGGGATTGGGGGATAGCGTATTGAGATTGCACCATTAGATAGCAGACAGGAAATGAAGAGTTGGAATAAATGAGCCCTTTTCTGAGTGGCAGGCAGTGAGGTACTGCAGGGGATCAGTCCAAGGACCTCGGTTGTTCACAATATATGTTTGTGATTTAGATAAAATGTAATATCTCAAAATTTGCAGATGTCAAATTCCTGGGTGGAAGGATGAGCAGCGTGCAGAGGTGTTGCTTGTGATTGTGGGCAAATGCAATATAATGTGTATAAATGCAAGGTTATCCACTTTGGTAGCAAAAAATAGGAAGGTAGATTATTACATGAATGGCTGTGAATTGAGAGGCAAATTTTCAACAAGATCTGGGTGTCCTGGTGCACCAGTCATTAAAGGTAAGGTCGCCGATACAGCAGGCAGTAAAGAAGGCAAACTGTATGTTGACCTTCATGGCAAGAGGATTCAAATACAGGTTAAAGGAGTTCTGCTGCAGTTATATAGGTCATTGATGAGGCCACATCTCGAATTTTGTGTGTAGCTTTTGGTTTCCTTATTTGAGGAAGGATGTTTTTGCTATAGAGGAAGTGCAGCGAAATTGATTCCTGTGGTGGCAGGACGGACTTATGAGGAGAGATTGAGTCAGTTAGGATTGTATTCAGTGAAGTTTAAAAGAATGATGGGGGAGATCTCGTAGCAACCCATAAAATTCTAATCGGACCAAACAGGATTGATGCAGGAAGAATGTTCTTGATGCTGGGGGCATCCAGAACCAGGGGTCATAGTATAAGGAGTAAATGGGTAAATGGGAAGGGTTTAGAGGCATATGGGCAAAATACTGGCAAGTGGGACTAGATCAGTTTAGGATATCTGGTCAGCATGGACAAGTTGGACCGAAAGGTCTGTTTGACTCTAATGACTCTATAAGGAGACATTTCTTCACCCAGAGAGTGGTGAGCCTGTGGAATTCACTATCACAGAAATTGGTTGAGGTCAAAATGTTGTGCTTTCAAGAAGGAGATAGATCTAGCTCTTGTGGCTAAAGGGAACAAAGGATACGGGTGAGGGTGAGATTGGGTTATTGAATTTAATGATCAGCAGTGATCATAATGAATGGCTTAGCAGGCTTGAGGTGTTGGAGGCCTACTCCTGCTTCTATCTTCTCTGTTTCCACGATTTCAAACTTGATGTGGTGGGGGATGGCAAGTGTTACTGTTCCATTTGAAATGTAAACTTGATTAAAACGAATGAAATTACAACCATCTGACAACCCTATAGCACAGCAGAACACCACTTTAAGCTGAAGGAATACTGAGCGTAGTCTTAAAATACCGGGACCAATGCTATGTGGAAGAAATGTACATGATCAGAAACCAAGCCTCACTTCTGAGCAGAAATGCCTGCTTTGCTCCTAATATTCGTCAGTATGTTAGAGAAGCTTAATCAGCTCAAGGGAGGCGACGGCCGAGTAGTATTCTCACTGGACTGTTAATCCAGAGACCTGGGTGGTCTTTTGGGGCTCAGATTCGAATCCTAGCATTGCGGATGGTAGAATTTGAATTTAATAAATATCTGGAGTTAGGCATCTAATGATGACAATGAAACCATTGCCAATTGTCTGAAAAACCCATCCGGGTTCAGTCATGTCTTTTAGGGAAGGAAACTGCCATCCTTACCTAATCTTGCCTACATGTGACTCCAGACCGATAGCAATGTGGTTGACTCTTGAGTACCCTCTGGGCAATTAGGGATGGGCAATAAATGCTGGCCTAGCCAGTGATGCCATTATTTAATTCGCATGAGTGAATTTAAAAAAAAGCCAAATAAGAATGATCAGTGTAACTTTACTCAACAAAAGGAAGACTTCATAGGTGTCAGAAGAATGTCCGCTGAAATGAAGAGGAAATGTGCACTGCTGTAGATTTAACCACCTTGGTGTCCATCACTCCTTTATGACTGAGAGTTCAGCAGAAACAACAGATTTCACAGGTTTGTGGAATGTTTCAATTTTCTTCCAACTGCACACACATCTTCAAAATCTGTTCATCAGACGTATTTGACACCACAAGGACCAGGAGCTCATGGTGGCCTCGATATGGTCAATCCAGCTGTTTGGAAGTGTTCAAAGTGATGTGATCAAACCTGATAAAATGACTGTGTCATCCAAAAGAATGGAAGAATCGCATGCAAGTATATCTTGTTACAACAGTAAAAAGAAGATCACCTTTTTCAGAAACAGCTCTCGTTTCCATTATAAATTGGGGAGACTACAGATCCTCCGACAGTGACAAATATTCAACAGCAACATCGATGCCAGAGAACGTTCTCTGGGCAAAAGCATTCAGGAATTCAAAGATCCACCAAAGTCCCAGTGAACCTCCACCTGAATGTTTGGACCACAAGCAGCGACTATAACACCATAAAATGTAGGAACAGAAGTAGGCCTTTCAGCCCATCGAGACAGCTTCACCATTTGATGAGGTCGTGGCTGATCTGATGATCCTTAACTCCCACTTTCCTGCCTTTGTCCCGTAACCCTTGATTCCCTCACTGATTAAAAATACCTCATCCTTAATGACCTAGCCTCTACTGCCCTCTGCAGTAAATAATGCCACAGATTCACTACCCTCTGATCGAGAAAACAAAGTTCCTCCTCGTCTCTATCTTTAAATGGGCAACCCACCTAAGTCATTGACCAGTTAGAAATTGGGGGTTGGGGCAGTATATGGGCAATGATAAGCCGATTTTACTTACTTGTAACAGTTTTAAAAATAATGTAATACCCCAGAAAATAATTTTGGGGACATGTTGTGTAAACAATTAGTGCCAGCAAGTGTTAACTGACAGCATTTAATAAGTTCCACCCACCAGCTCTTCCCAGGAGGAGCTAAATAGTGAGTTATTACATTGTTTGGCTTGTTAATTGTTTCTAAGCAGATCATTTCAATAGCAGTAATGTGTACTCGCTTTTGCATATATCCCAAAGTCTCATAAAGGACTGTCATGTATCTCCACTGTAATGTAACTCGCCATTAAGTACTATGTAATAAACCAACTCTCCTCATTCAGACTGAGTCTATCTTCTGCTGAAGACTTTGTGTGGGCATTCTTTCCCAGCTGGTATCAGAAACTTAGGCCAATTCCAAGAAGGATTGGTGGTGATGTATCTACCCATGGCATCACAGATGGCTCTGGTGGACACGACCAGAACATATCACCAAGAAGATAGAGGTCAACAAGATTAAGAGAGGCGTGAATAAAGTGGATAGATACAGGCTTTTTCCCAGGGTGGAAAGGTCAACTACAAGAGGGCACAGGTTCAAGGTGAGTGAGGGAAATTTTAGGGGAGAAGTGCAGGGAAAATGTTTCACGCAGAGGGTGGTGGGTGCATGGGATGCACTGCCGATGGAGGTGGTAGAAACAGGCATGTTAGCAAGGATTAAGGCGCATTTTGATAGACATTGAATGGGAGGCTAACAGAGAGACAGAAACCGTGCATGGGCCATAAGTAGCGGGTCTAAATAAGGACTAGGAATTGGCACAGGCTTGGTGGGCTGAAGGGTCTGTTCCTGTGCTGTATTGAATACAGGACGATTAACATGTTCACGTTGAGATAAGATGCTTCAGGTGCTCTCGCTGCAGGACTGGCGCCAAGCCATTAGGAGCCTCATTTTACAGCAGTGAATCCACACTGGGGAGTGGTTATTTAACCCCTGTGTTCGTGGGAAAGGATTCAGTAATGCATTTAATGCAATGTGAAGTCAGTAGTATCATGAGGTGTCAGTGGTTTGATTTCATTGCTCTTTTCACAGTTAACTCAGATACATGAATAATCCAGGTTCATTCTGGCAGTTCCTCATTCCTGCCTGATTGTTAATAATTCCTGTAACTGGCCTGGTGTTTAATATCCACAGAGGAGATCTTTCTTATTCATTCAGGGGATGAGGGCATTGCTGGTGAGGTAGCATTTATTGCCCAAAGGGCAGTTAACAGTCAACCATATTTCTGTGGTTCTGAAGTCACATGCAGGCTAGACCAGGTAAGGATGGCAGTTTAGTGAAGCAGATGGGTTTTCCTGACGATCAATAACAGATTCACGGTCATCATTGGATGATCAATTCTAGATAATTATTGAATTCAAGTTCCACCATCTGCTGTGATGGGATTCGAACCTGGATCCCCAGAATGTTATCTGGGTCTCTGGATTAACAGTCCAGTGATGATACCACTAGGCCATCGCCTCCTTCACAGTAATATCAGATGGACTAGAAATTCACAGACCAGGCTAAACTCTGGGGTCACTAGCTCAAATTCAATTAATTAAAATAACAAATCTGGAATTGAAGACTAATCTCAGCAACGAAACTTCAACAAACTGTTGTAGAAATCCATCTGATTCGCTAATGCCTTTTAGGGAAGTAAATCTGCAATTCTCATACTCTGGTGTATGTGATTCTGGACCATCAGTGATGTGGTTGACTTTTAACCTGATTTCCGAAATGGCTGACAAATCTCTTCAGTGGGGATACCCACATCCTGTGAAAAGATTGTGATCCCGGAGCCACAGTGTTGCTTTTGCAGCTCCTGTCTGTGATCGGACACCATAATTCAGGAACTCTTGTCAGAATTTGCAACAAGATTGTGAACATTGACTTCAATCCTGAATTGATCTCTGTCACCAGCTCTGCAATCCATTGTCTGAAAGGCCCCATTCATTAACATCTCCGAGTATGAAGCCCTGAATAATCTTTGACAATTGCATTTTTTAAATTGTGGAATGTGGTGTCACTGGCAATGTTTGACTTGCTGGGCCATTTCAGAGGGCAGTTAAGAGGCATTACTGTGGGTTTAGAATCACATGTCCTACACTACTCATCTACTGGCACCCAGAGCGGGGAGGGGCGGACAAGTCTGCGGGTCTTCTCATGGCTTTGCTCCCTGACCTGGCCGCTGGTTACGTCCATGCTTGGGTGTCCCTGGAGAGGGAGCACGCGGAGGTCACTGGCGTGGTTGAGGCCTTTCGAGACCACTGGGAGCCGAGGGCAGTGAAGTGCATTATCAGCCTGGATAATGATATTCTGATTTAGTTAATTGTTTCTGCAGTATAAGTTTATGTTCATTTTCGGTTTGGTGCCAGAAGAAGAGGGCTGTTTTATTTTTCCTTTGTTCTGATTTTGCATTCTTTGGAAGAGCTAAGGGGCTTTTGTTTTAGCCCTGCACTATCCCTTTCCTAGATGGGGATCGGTGTGATGGGAATCTTATTTTTAGTTGAAATGAACAGGGGAATTTCCCTCTTGATTTCAAACTATTGTTGTCCCTGTCCTCGGAGCGTTTGGGGGGGACAGAGCAAAAAGGATTTATTTATTTATTTTATTTTATTTGTTTGTTTGTTTCCATTGATTTTGCTTGAGTTTATTTTTATTTTGGCTCCCTGTGGTCCCTGCCCAAAAGACGTTGATAGGGAAAAATTAAAGAGAGCCATTTTTTGTTTGTTAATTTACTTATTTTTGTTTCTCCCCAGTGTAATAGGGTCTTAATTTTCATTTTAATGAAGTCTAGGAAGCTTTATTTTCCCATTTGAAAGAGTAGAGTGGACTTTGCTCTGTGTTTCACCCGGTGCTGTCCTGAGAATATCTGATGGAGGCAGATTCGGGAGGCCTTGGTTTTTTTCTGTTTACACCTTTTGTTTGAAAAAGTAGAGTCATATTTCGGCCAGATTTGGTTAAGGAGCTAGTTTCCTTCCCTAAAGGGCCTTAGTGAACCCAGATGGACTCCAGACTTTTAAACTGAATTTGAAGTCCATGTGCTGCTCTGCCGAGATTCAGACTGTGTCCCTAAAGCATTAGCCTGGGCTGTTGGATTACCACTCCACTACCCGTACCAGTATGCCACCATCTCGAGCCACAGCGATACCTTCGTTACCTACCTGTGCACAGAACGTAAGAAGTAGAAGCAGGAATAGCACATTCGATCCCTCAAATTTGCATTACCATTCAACAAGACCATGATGGCTCTTTTATCTTGATGCCATTTTCCTACGCTGTCCCCCATCCCTTGATCTTTAATGTCTAGAAATTGATTAATCTGTTGTTGGGTAGAGAAGACCAAATATTCACCAGCCTCTAGGTGAAGAAGTTCTCTTCATCTCAGTCCTAAATGATTTGCCCGGCACCCCTGCCTTATTCTGAGACTGTGTCCCCTAGTTCCAGACTCGCTAGCCAAGGGAAACATCCTGCACCTACCCCATTGAGCACTTTAAGGATCTTGTAAGCTTCAAAATGATCACCTTTCGTTCCTTGATTCTCTAGAGAATGTAGATCTAATCTTTCCTCTGAGTACAAACTCATGTTAGAATTTACCTCACCAGTGTATACTTCTGTTCACTGATTAACCGGCTGGTCTGGCAGTTTACTGTGTGAACAACTTACAATTGAATGTGTCTTCAAAAAACATTAACGTATTTTTCTGATTAAGCATTTCAGTGATGTTATTACACGCCTCTGGAGCAGGTGGGACTTGAACCCAGGCCTCCCAGTCCAAGGGTAGGGACACTACCAGTTCACCACAAGAAGATACAATGAGGAGCTTTAAGAAAAAAGTCAAGTTATGGTCAGAGCACCCCCTGTTCCAGGGCACCCTGTTTAGATACAACAATCTATCGATAGTTATTAGAATGGACTCAAAACTGATTGGCTCCAGGGAGGCTGTCTGACCTCAGGAATTGTCATAGCAACTGGTAACAGGTTCCTATTGGTCTAGAGTCGTAAATAACAAAGAGGTGCCGGTAGTGTCGGGAAGATGCGCAAAATTTTTTGAAAAATTGCAAATTTACTTTGAGAAAGCACACAAGGGCACATTACAGAGTGTGATGATGCTGTGGCTTTAAGAGGTTATTTCGTCCTGGTTATTTTTGAAAGAGGTTGTAAGGCAGAGACGCCGAGCAGTCTACCAAAACCACTTGCGTAAACAGCTTGGGAGACCTTGAGTTTTTGTTTAACAGGCTGAATGGGTGTGGCCAGCTCTCAGATCGGGATTTCCAGGTTTTGGTTCCTCAGTAGGGTCAGAAGTTGTTGGGCTCTCGGCAGAGTTGGATGCTTTAGTAAATGTCTCCTGGCTACTACTCTCTGAATTTTCTCTTGATGTTTTTTCCTTCTGGATTGGAGAACTGCATGTGAGAATCTGTGTCTGAAGTTTCTTTTTTGCCAAGGAGTGTACTTAGGAAATGTTACTACACTGGAACAGTTAATTAGTAATAGTTACTGTATCTACTATTCTGTAAAGTTTTCTAATAGAGTTAGGTTATTCTATGTTCTTCTTTCTTTTGTTTGTATTTTAATGACAATATTTAAATGAATTGTGTTTTGCTTAATGTCGAGTAGTTTGACCAGTCAAATTGCATCTGGAACACTACTTCACGTTTGCTTTTAAAGTAAGAAAAAAATTAGGATCTAGGTTACCTTCTTAAAATATTTTTAGGGGGTTTAGTCTGGTCCATAACACTGAGATCTTTAAATTAGCCAAGGGTGAGAAGTTCAGGAGAACTGGAGTTGGGAGGTAAAGGGGATAGAAGGCTAGAAGTCAACAGGTTGTTAAAGATTTGATTTGATTTAGGTTTATTGTCACATGAAAAACAAGTATGAATACAGTGAAAAGTGTACAATGTCGCCATTCCCAGTGCCATCTTAGATAGAATCCCTACAGTGTGGAAACAGACCAATCAGCCCAACAAGTCCACACCACCCCTCTGAAGAGCATCCCACCCAGACCCATTCCCCTACCCCTGCATTTCCCATGTCTAACCCACCTAAGCTAAACATCCCTGGGCACTATGGGCAATTTAGCATAGCCAATCCACCTACCCTGCACATCTTTGGACTGTGGGAAGAAACCGGAACACCCAGAGGAAACCCATGCAGCCAGGGGGAGAATGTGCAAACTCCACACAGACAGTCGCCTGAGGTTGGAATTGAACCCGGGTCCCTGGTGCAGTGAGGCAGCAGTGCTAACCACTGAACCACCTTGCTGCCCCAAAAGTATGAAGGTACCTGGGTGCAAAATCTTTGGTACAGAAATAGAAAAATAAATAAGTTGAAAAAAGTTCAGTACTACAGTTTCTTCTTAATATGAAAATAGATTATGAAGAAATAAATTAAAAAGTCAAACATTACGGATGTTAGACAGCATCTGTGGAGCGAAATCAGAGTTAGCATTTCGGGTTGAGTGACCGTTCCTCTGTTCTGACCCGAAATGTTAACTCTGATTTCTCTCCACAGATGCTGCCAGACCTGCTGAGCTTTTCCGGCAGTTTCTGTTTTTGTTTCTAATTACAGCATCCACAGTTCTTTCAGTTTTCATTACAGATGTTAGCCTTGGTTAGATTCACCACTCCCTGCTTCCCCACAGTTTTTGAAATTCACTTCCGGTCACTAATCCAGCCTCTCACTCTCCGCCATTCCTGGCAGATTCCATGCCATTCGCTCAGCAACACTTGAGCACAGCTACCGTTGCGAGCTGCAGGCAAGTCTAGGGTGGGGGCGGGTTATTGATGGATCATGACGGATTGCTCAGTTCTGGTCCCCCTGCTATAGGAAAGAATGTTATGAAACTTGAATGGGTTCAGAAAAGATTTACAAGGATGTTGCCAGGTTTGGAGTGTTTGCACTGTGGGGAGAGGCTGAATAGGCTGGGGCTTTTTTCCCCTGGAGCGTTGGAGGCGGAGGAGTAACCTTATAGAGGTTGAGAAAATCATGAAGGGCGTGGATAGGGTGAATAGCCAAGGTCTTTTTCCCTGGGGTGGGGGGAGTCCAAAACTAGAGAGCATAGGTTTAATGTGAGAGCGGAAAGATGTAAAAGGGACTTAAGGAGCAACTTTTCCATGCAGACCGTGATACGTGCGTGGAATTAGCTGCCAGAGGAAGTGGTGGAGGCTGGTACAATTACAACATTAAAAAGGCATCTGGATGGGGTACGCGAATGGGAACGGTTTAGAGAGATATGGGCCAAATGCTGGCAAATGGGACAAGATTAGTTTAGAATATCTGGTTGGCATGGACGAGTTGGATTGAAGGGTCTGTTTCCGTGCTGTACATCCCCCTGTGCAGAACCTGTATATTTGAAGGAACACTGTTTCCTTCTGCTGTTGTCATTTAAAAGGACAGAGATATCGCAAGAGAGACTGATTTCACCGGAGTGAGCAGGTTCTAGAGTAACCACTAGAATGTAGAGGCAGAAACTCTGTTCTGAATTCCTCCTGCAGTTATATTACGTGAATGATTGAGATGAACTTGTTTTTTTCCCAGGGAGAGGATTCGCAGGTGGGAAACCCAGACCTGACAACACATCAATCCGAGAGTCACCCGATTCAGCAGGACCTGATCATCATTGGTGACGTGGAAGGGAAACGCAGTATCCCCAGCACGGAAAAACCGTTCACATGTTCTGGGTGTGGCCGAGGATTCAGCCGGTCGTGTGATCTGGGGAGACACAAGTGTAACCGAACTAGGGCGAGGCCGTGCAAATGCTGGGACTGTGGGAAGGGGTTCAGTTACCCCTCCGAGCTGGAAGCCCACCGCCGCAGTCACACTGGGGAGAGGCCGTTCACCTGCCCTGCCTGCGGGAAGGGCTTCACCCGATCTTGCAACCTGCTGACCCACCAGCAGGTTCACAGCGGGCGCAGGCCATTCACCTGCTCCGTGTGCGGGAACGGGTTCATTCGGATCTCCCACCTGCTGCAGCACCAGCGCATCCACACCGGGGAGAGGCCGTACACCTGCTCCGAGTGCGGCAAGGGCTTCACTCAGTCCTCCGACCTGCTGAAACACCAGCGGGTCCATACCGGGGAGAGGCCGTTCACCTGCTCTGAGTGTGGGGAGCGATTCACACAGATCTCCCACCTGCTGAGGCATCAGCGAGCTCACACGGGTGAGAGGCCTTTCAAATGCCCCATTTGCGAGAAGCGATTCACTCAGGCCTCCAGTCTGCTGAGGCACCAGCGAGCCCACGCTGGGGAGAAGCCCTTCATCTGCTCGCTGTGTGAAAAGGGATTCGCCGAGTCGTCGATGCTACTGAGGCACCAGCGGGTGCACACAGGGAAGTGGTCGTTCACCTGCTCCGTGTGTGGAAGAGTTCACACATCGCTGCACTGCTCCGACTCCGCAGTTATCGCCGCCGTTCGTCAGATTCAGGACTGACCCCATTCATCTTGACACTGCAGTGCTGTTGATGCTGCCACTGCTGACCACAGTGACTGGTCTGGGACACAACAGTATTTGCATTTAATTTACAAGTTTCAGGATGTCTTCTGTGGGCGTGAGCCTCCACAGTCAGCAATGTGATAATGACCAGTGCTGATCTGTTTCTCGTGAGGTTTTGTTGAACGCAAAATATTGGCCACTGGGGAGAGCTTTCCTGCTCTCCTTCAAAATCACAGGCAGATCTTTTACATGGCTTGAGAGGGCAGGCATGGAATCTTGGTGTACCATCCTCAACAAGCCCTTGTGGGACTCCTGCAAAGGATCTTGAATGTTTTTGTATTGCATGAGAGTAACTTGATGAATATAACCTTGTAGGTGTAGATAGACTGGAGCTTCAGTGTACAGACGCTGCTTGTGTGTTTTCTCACTGAAAAACTGAGCCCCAGGTCAATTTGTTGACTGTTCCTCCTGAAGCACAAGAGACAATAGGCCTTTCATCTATCATGCAAAAAGAAAATAGAATTAAGTTTTAAAGTCTTTTCCCAGCCAATTCACACAGCAAAACCCCTCCTCCTCAATCAATTAACAGCAGCATCCTGGAACATGTGGATCATTTCTCATACCTAGGGAGCCGCCTCTCAACGAAAGCAATGTACAGATGACGGAAATTTGTCATCCAGTCCAAACTGCGACCATCCAATTGAGGAAAAGGGCATTTAAAGACCAGGATCTCAAATCTGAGACTAAGGTCATGGTTTACTGGGCAGCAGTGCTCCTATGTACTTTGTAACTCGGAAAACCTACAGCAGCCACATCAAAGCACCAGAGAAACAGGGGGCTTTTGCATGAGATCGGTAGGAATATGCTATTGGATAAAGGGGGCACTGATCAGGTCTGGAGGGTGAGAGAGATTAAATAACAACCATGTCATGGAACTAAAGGCAAAGGCTAACACATTGGTCCAAAGTGTCAATGTCAGAAATGAAGGTCAAAAGGTCTGGTTCAACCCTTCATAAATTTCTGTGAACTTTGGATATCTGCTTGTATACTGGTCAGTTCACTTTTCTGCTGGTGTTGAGCATGATTGAGAAAAGAAGGACCCAACTGGGAAATCTTTTCCATTCATCTCTTTCAGATACAATGTCTTTCTTGTATTGAATTGAATTAGCTTTATTGTCCCATGTACTCAAATGAGGACAGTGAAAAGTTGATAAGTCACTGCTTACAGCACCACCTTAGGTACAAAGTTACCGAGGTACAGCTTCTTCAGTTACCAGATTAGTTTACTATGTGACAATGTCACCAACACACAGCGTCATCTTAGGTAGGGGACCTAGGTGCAATCCTCAGTTACAGAATAGATAAATAATTACAGCTATACACAGTACAACCAATGGTCAGAAAAACAAGAAGTTAAAAAGACAGACATCACAGTCTCTCTTCAAGGGCTCTCCACAGCAAACCAGGGCAGGGGGCCTGGTCTGACTGCTGGCTGCCCCCACTTTGGGCCGCCAGCCCCGTTTCGGAGGTTGAGGGTCAAAGGCCAGGGATGGGTGTTCGAGGCTGAGAGAAGGGTGGTAAAGAGGGAGAAGAAAAGAAAAAGAATAGGCAGAGTGGACGAGCTCTGGCTGGAGCGTCCTACTTTGGCGCCATTACTGAAGCATAAAATTCTTACTTTTAGATTCAATTTCTCTTATAACAAAAGATAGCACCCCATTAACCTTCTTGATTGTGTGTTGTACCCACACACTAACTTTTTGTGACTCTTGTTAGAATGCCTAAATCCCTCTGCACCTTCGTCTTCCGCCATTGTTCGCTGTTTAAGTAATATGCTGATTTATCGTTTCTTCTTGCCAAAATGAACAACTTCACGTTTTCCCAAGTTACATTAAATCTGCTGATTGGGGAGACTATGGCCTAGTCATATTTTCGCTAGACTATTAATCCAGAAACCCCAGGTAATGTTCTGAGGACCTGGGTTCAAATCCCGCTCACAGCAGATGGTGGCATTTGAATTCAATAAAAATTGGGAATTAAGAGTCTAATGATGGCCAGAAAACCATTGTAGATTGTTGGAAAAACCCATCTGGTTTACGAATATCCTTTAGGGAAGGAAACTGCCATCCTCACCCAGTCTGGCCTACGCGTGACTCCAGACCACACAACAATGTGGTTGACTCTTGACTGCCCTTGGGCACTTAGGCATGGGCAATAAATTATGGCCTAGCCAGTGATGCCCACATACCATGAATGAATTTAAAAAAAAAAATCAGTTTGGGAACATGGTCGGCATAGACTGGCTGGACCAAAGGGTCTGTTTCCATGCTGTCTGACTCTAGATACGTTGCCCTGATAGTGCCAGCAGGGCTGTGGATTTAATTGGATAGGGTTCCAAAGAGTGAGTCCAGGCACGAACGGGCTGAAGATATTTCATCTGTATAGCATGGATCTGTAAAGCAATGGATATTCAGTACCTGGGAATGCAGAAAGAACGAGGGAAGGAACGGTCAGTGTGGAATTGAACACAATCAGAGTAAGCACCTTCAGGGCTGAAAAGAGAGAGAGAGAAAGAGACACCAATGAGGAACTCGTTATAAGGTCAGCATATTTCCGTAGCAGACTAATGGTTGCAATCACTTTCAAGATACGAATCAGTGCAGAGCACTCTTTCATTAGGATTCAAGTGTATTTTTAAACTTCATAGAATCCTGACAGTGTGGAAGCAGGCCATTCAGCCCATTGAGTTCATGCTGACTATTAATCCAGAAACCCCAGGTAATGTTCTGAGGACCTGGGTTCAAATCCCGCTCACAGCAGATGGTGGAATTTGAATTCAATAAAAATTGGGAATTAAGAGTCTAATGATGGCCAGAAAACCATTGTAGATTGTTGGAAAAACCCATCTGGTTTACGAATATCCTTTAGGGAAGGAAACTTCAGCATCCCACCCAGACACACTGTAACCCTGTAACACTGCATTTCCCATGTTTAATCCACCTAGCCTGTACATCTTTGACTGTGGGAGGAAACCAGAGCACCCAGAAGGAACCCACGTGGACACGAGGAGAACATGCAAATTCCACACAGTTACCAGAGGGTGGAATCAAACACAGATTCTTGGCACTATGAGGCAGCATTGCTAACCACTGAGCCAACATGTCACCCTGCTCATTTATCTCAATTAGGTAATGATATTATTTTCCATTCAACATTTAAATCAAGGGGGCAGGATGTTTTGAGGAGGGTGTGAGCGTATTGTTTTTTTGCTCAGACCATGGTGGGAATCTGAAAGAGTGGGAGAGGCAGGAACCCTCATTACATTTAAAAGGATCTTAGAACCACTTCCAAGCCAAACAGGACATGGGTCAAGTGCTGGAAGAATGGCCTGAATAATTAGGTGCTGGTTTTTGACTCGATGGGCTGAATGGCCTTTTTTGTGCAGTGGCTCTCTTTGACTCTATTTGATTCTATTACCCAGCATTCCCTGTGGATGTGAATGTCCTCAAACACAGGAATTGCTGGAGAAACTCAGCAGGTCTAGCAGTATCTGTAGAGATAAGCAGAGGTAATGTTTTGATACCAATGGCCCTTCTTCAAATCTGATAGTAGCTAGGAAAAGGTGGGATATATGCCGGAGATTGGGAGGGAGGATAGTGGGAGAGGGAGGGAGAGAGAGAGGGAGATTGACAGTTAGGGAGTCAATGGAATGGATAATAGGATGCTGAGGAGACAGAAAAGCAGATGACAGGGTAACCATAAGAAAGTAAAAATGGGTTGACTGAGCTGAAAGCAGCTCATGTCATGACAGGGCCTAAGGTATGGGGAAAGGGCATGGAAAATGCATTCCTGATTTAAAATTATTGAAGTCAATATTGAGTTCTGATGGGTCCCCACATGGAAAATGAGAATCAGAGAAATTTTACAGGACAGAAGGAGGCCATTCAGCCCATTGTATCTGCACCAGCTCCTGAAAGAGCTGCCCACTCTCCAACCCTGTTGCTGAAGCCCTCTAAATTCGTCACTTTCAAATGTATATCCAGCTCTCTTTTAAAACCTCCTGTGGAATCTGCCTCCACCACTCTCCCAGGCATTGCATCCCAAATCCTAACAACTCTCTGAGGAAAGAGGTTTCTCCTCATCTCCCTCTTGGCTCCCTTGCTGACAATAGGGAAATTGTGACTCCCAGGGACTGACAACCCGACCTGTAGAGTCGTACAGCACAGAATCAGACCCTTCAGTGCAACCAGTCCATGCTGACCATAATCCCAAACTAACCTAGTCCCACCTGCCTGAACTTGACCCATATCCCTCCAAATCTTTTCTATTCACGTACTTATCCAAATATCTTTTAAATGTTATAACTGTACCCGCATCCACCACTTCTGCTGGAGTTTATTCTATACACAAATTACTCTTTGCATAAAAAACTGCCCCCATGTCTTTTTTTTTAACAATCTTTCTCCTCTAACTTTAAAAATATGCTTCCATGTCGTAAGATCCCCCAACTTATGAAAAAGACACTTGCCATTGACCTTATCTATATCTCTAGTGATTTTATAACCAGAATATAGAAATTATAGAAACAGAATATCCTTCTTTACTCTGTCAAAATTCTGAACACATCAATACGGTCACCTTTTAATCTCTGCTCCAATTCCTGTTTCACTAATCTTGCCTTGTATCTAAAAATCACTACTATCATTTCTAGTCATCCTCCTGTGCTGGCCTTTGGGATGTTGATTTTACTTTTGTGAACAAGGGACCTGAAAAGTTGACTCTGTTTTCTCTGTCAGACTTGGCGCTGCATTTGCAGCGATTCCTGCTTTTGTTGCTCATTCTTGTTCCCAAGGTATTTGCTAGAGACTGGAGAGGAGCGTAGTGCGCAGGAGCCGTGCTTAGGGCTCTACTTGGAGTATGCGCAGTTCCGCATCGATCAGAACCGAATGAGAACTGGAGCCGCTTCCGGAACCGAGTGAGTAAATGAGAGAGGAGGGAGGCAGAAAGAGAACGATGGAGGGAGACAGTGATGGGAGAGACGGAGGGGGAATAGAGGGAAGAAGGGAGAGGCGTAGAAGGGAGGAAGGTTAGGGGGAGAGAGAAGAAGGAGGGAGAGGGAGGATGTGAATGAGAAAGGAAGCGAAGAAGGGGTGGAGGGGAGAGAGTGAGGAATGGAGGCAGTTATTGCACCAAGGCTGTTCCCAAGAACAGGCCCTGAGTATATGCCACCTTTGTGGATCATGTTGAGGGCGGGCTGACAGGGACTAGGCTCCGAGCCCTTCCCCGGTGGCCTAGAGTCTGCTTGCTTGGGCTTTTAATCACAATATACAGCAGCTTTCATCGTCACTTTTCCCTGATTCCACTCCACTTAGTTATTAAATTCATCCAGCTCAACCTACTTTTGTTTACGGGTTTTTAATTCCTTTACTTTTGTTTCAAATCAATTTCACAAGGTTGTCGTGGATGGAGTTGGCCAAAACTAACAACCTGAAGAGGTTTCTGATGAAGGGTCTAGGCCCGAAACGTCAGCCTTTCTGCTCCTATGATGCTGCTTGGCCTGCTGTGTTCATCCAGCTCTGCACCTTGTTGTCTCTTAACCTGAAGAGGTGATTGGATTCCGAACATGGAAGGAGGAAGCATCACTCACACTGGGGTGGAAGCATGCACAATCCCTGTGGGTGGGCAAGACTTCTGCCAAGAATCTGAACTCAAGGACCACCAGTGTGGTCGCCCTGGAGTGAAACCCTGGAAATGCATGGACTGTGGGGCAGGATTCCGTTACTTGACTGAGCTGGAAACTCACCGACGGAGTCACACCGGGGAGAGACCGTTCACCTGCACTGAGTGCGGGAAGGGGTTCACTCAGTCGTCCAGTCTGTTAAGGCACTGTCTAATTCACACCGAGGAGAGGCCTTTTAAATGCCCAGACTGTGGGAAGTGCTTCAAAAGCTCTGGCAGTCTGACATCTCATCAGCGTGTTCACACGGACTGGAAACCCTTTAAGTGCGCGGACTGCGGGAAGTCTTTTAAAAGTTCTGGGGAACTGACACGCCACCAGCGGGTTCACACCGAGGACAGACCTTTTAACTGCCAGGATTGCGGAAAGAGCTACAAAAGCTCTGGAAATCTCATGTCCCATCAACGTGTTCACACTGAAGAGAGGCCTTTCAAATGTCCAGACTGCAGGAAGTGTTTTAAGAGTTCGAGGGATCTGATGTCCCATCAACGGGTTCACTCCGAAGAGAGACCGTTTAAATGCCCGGTCTGCGGGAAGGGCTTCAAAAGTTCTGGGGAGCTGATACTCCACCAGCGTGTTCACACCGAAGAAAGGCCGTTCCGGTGCTCTCACTGTGGCACTGGGTTCAAGTGGTCATCGGCACTCACTGAGCACCAGCGAATTCACACCGGGGAGAGGCCCTTCTCCTGCACGGAGTGTGGGAATACATTCACTCGCTTATCCACCCTGCTAAACCACCAGCGAGTTCATACCGAGAACAGGCCGTTCAAATGTCTGGTCTGCGGCAAGTCCTTCAAAAGCCCCACGGAAGTGATGTCCCATCAACGTATCCACACAGACGGGAGACTGTTTGGGTGCTCCATCTGTGGGACTGAATTCAGGCAACCGTCTCAACTCACCAAGCACCAGCATACTCATTCCGCGGACAAGCTATTCTGACTTTGGGAAGGAACTCACTCAGTGACCTGCCCTAGAGACACACCAGTGAGTTCACGTTAGGGAGAGAACTTCTGCAACCCCAAAGTAGGGGAGTGCGATACAAATCTGTGATTTATGATTTCTGTTTGATGTGTTCGCACTGGGGAGAGACCATTCAGGTGCTCTCTCCGCAGGGCTGGGCTCAGCCAATCATCTACCCTCACTATAAATATCAGTGAGTTCACACGATGGGGAGGCTGTTCACTTGCTCTGAGTGTGGGAAGATTCGCTCAGACACTGAACGGAAACCCTTTAAGTGCACAGATTGCAGGAAGTCTTTTGTAAGTTCCTGGGAACTGATACACCACCTTGTGAGAGACCAGCGAGTTCATTAGCAACTGCAGAAGTTGGATTTGCTGTTAATCACATGCTGGACACACCCATGTTTCATTGGGTCTTTTGATTGATGTTAGTAAATTCCAGAACAGTTTAATGTGTGAACATTCAGAATAAAAATCATGTGAATTAGCTTTGCATTAAACCCAGCATGTTGAGTCTTCTTAACATCTCTAATACAAGTGAGTCCCTTTTCAAAGCTTTCTCCCTCTCCCCTCTCTCCTCCAACAACAAGTGTGAGGAGCTCTTTTCCCCAGGGTAGGGGAGTCCAAAACGAGGGGGCATAGGTTTAACATGAGAGGGGATAGATTTGAAAGGATCCTAAGGGCAAATAAGATAGTGTGTGTATGAAATGAGGTGCCAGGAGAAGTGGTGGAGGCCAGTACATTTGAAAGGCATGTGGATGGATACATGAATAGGAAGGGTTTAGAGGGATACGGGCCAAATGCTGGCAAATGGGACTCGGTTAATTTAGGATATCTGGTTGGCACAGACGAGTTGGATTGAAGGGTCTGTTTCCATGCTGTACATCTCTGTGTCTCAAGGATCATCGTCCCGAGTAAGGTTGAAACAAACTGATTAGCCGTCTCTGCTGCTCCCCTCCTTCCACTAGCTCATTGTCAAACTGCCTGTTCCTCCTTGTCTGATTCCTGACCCCACTGCTTTCTCCAGTTTTTCTCCTGTCAGAGTTAACTATTCACTCTTCTGACACTGTCCCTCAAACCCTCATAATAAAAAAAAAATTGACTCCACAGTGTCTGCAAAGACCTTATAATTGGTGTCCATCCAAAGAGCTATCCTTGGTCTGTCTTATTTCTCATCTATACACTCGCTGGTTGACATCAACCAGAAGCAGTGGGTTAGTTTTCACATTATCTCTGTAAACACCTCCAGCCCCTACACTCTATCTCTGTCGCCTCCTCCAGCTCCTGCATCCCTGCCTATCCCTGTAATATGTTTCAGTCCCCACATGCCTCCCTCTCTCTGTGTCATCCTCCAGCAGCTACATCCCTCCCAATATGTGAAACCACCTCCATCATCTCCATCACTTTGTATCTCTGTACCGTCTTCCATCCCCTACACCTACATCTCTCCCTATCTCTGTCACACCCCCAGCCCGTACAGCCTTCCCTAACTCTGTAGCCTCCTCCAGTCCCTATCTCTGTAAGCTCCTCCAAAAGTGCATCCATCTCTATCTATGGAACTTACAAACCTCCCTATCTATCTTTGTAAACTCCTGCAGCCCCTACACTCCTCCTGTCTCTGTCACCTCCTCCAGCCCCCTGTGTCTCTGCAACTTCTTCCCTCCCCTACACCTCTCCATTTCTCTGGAACTTACTCCAGTGCCTACACCCCTCCCTATCTTTGTCAACTCCTCCAATCCTTGCAACTCTCCCTAACTTTGTTATTTCCAATCCCTGCAACTCTCCCCATCTCTGCTTCATCCTCCAGCATGTACAGCCCTCCCTATCATTGTAAACTCTGACAGCAATTACATCGCTCCTGATCTCTGCATCATCCTTCACCAATGTAGGTATTGGCTAGGTGAGAGGAGGAGAATGACATTTGGGATTGAAGTTTCTGATCCACATTAAGAAATAATTCTGGATATTTTGCCAGTTTAAATAATCTCTGAACTTCCTGAGAATTAATCTCTGGAGCATTAATTCTCCATTTCTGACCGCCTCCGTCCCAAACCATCAGCCTGTGCAAGAGGAAGAATTTTAGGCTAACCTTTCAAACCTCACCATCTTCTTCTGATCACTTCCCTGAAGTTCTTTTCATAGCATGGTGTTCCTTTGTAAAGTGAAGCTGTTTCAATCTTCTCTTTGATCACATTCATTCCTAGACAGATCAGCCAGATGCACGGTCAGTGCAGTGACCTTGTCTTCCCTGTGTTTACTTGTGCAGCCTCATCCCTCAGATGAAACCAGTTTACAGACCTATTGTGATGTCTGATCTCACTCTGTGAGTTATAAGGTGAGGGTCACACTTGTTCTCTGAGGTCACACTTTGACGTATCCAGTTCAAGGGACCACCATGATCAAACAGGGAATTACAAAATCGCTCACTTTTCTGAGGTTAGAATATGTTGATACTCCAGAATTCACAAAGGAGTTCCAGACCTAGATAGGGTAATGGGCAGTGAAGAGACTGTCAGGACTCTTTGTGCAATCCCTTGGTAATACCCAGTAAACATCTGTCATTATTGTCCACTTACTTGTGATCACCAATGGCTGAGAAAAGCTGCTCAGTGAGGGAGCTGAAAATTATCATTAGTCACCACCCTTCACTATCTCAGTAACCACCTGCAGCGGCTACATGCCTCCCTAACTCTGCAACCTCTTCCAGCCCCCAACACAGCACCCTATCTTAGTAATCTCCTCCAGCTCCAACACCTCTCCCTATTTCTGTAACCACTTCCTACACTGACACCCCTCAGTAACCTGCTCCAGTTCTAACATCCCACCCAACATCTTCCCTCCGTGGCGTGGTGGCTGAGTGGTTACCACTGCTACCTCACTGCCCCAGGGACCTGGGTTCGATTCCACCATCAGGCATCTGTGTGGAGTTTGCACATTCTCCTTGTGTCAGCATGGGTTTCCCCCAGGTGCTCTGGTTTCCTCCCACAGTCCAAAGGTGTGCAGGCTAGGGTGGACTGGCCATGCTAAATTGCCCACAGGATGTGCAGGCTAGGTGGGTTAGCCATGGGAAATGCAGAGATAAGTTGGGAGTGGTGAATCTGCGTGGGATGCTCTTCGGAGGATCGGTGTGGACTTGGTGGATTAAATGGCCTGCTTCCACACTGTGGGGATTCTATGTTCACTGACAACTGCCAGCTCCATCTCAACACCATTCCTCTCCACTCCTCCACTGTTCCTAAATCCGGAAGACCTTTGACAAGATGCTGCATGGGAGGCTGCTAAATAAGAGCCCGTGGTGTTAGGAACAAGGTAATGGCATGGATAAAGGATTGGCTGACTGGCAGAAGGCAGACAGCAGGGATAAAGGGGTCCTTATTAGGATGGCAGCAGGTGACTAGTGGGGTTCCGCAGGAGTCAGGGTTGGGACCACGGACTATTCATGTTATACATTAATGATTTGGACAAAGGAACTGAGGGAATTGTTGCTAAGTTTGCAGATGACACAAATATAATTTGAGGGACACGTTGTGTTGAAGAAGTGGGGAGGTTGAAGAAGGACCTAGACAGGCTAATGGAGTTGACAAAGAATTGGCAAATGGAATACAATTTCGGGAAGTGTGAGGTTATGTACTTTGGTAGGAAGAATAGAGGCATAGACTATTTTCTAAATGGGTAAAGGCTTCAGAAATCTGAGAACAAAGAGACTTGAGAGTCCTAGTTCAGGATTCTCTTCAGGTTAAGATGCAGGTTCAGTTGACAGTTTGGAAGGCAAATGAAATAGGGCTAGAATAGAAGAGCAGAGTTTTACTGCTGAGGCTGCGTAAGGCTCTGGTCAGACCACATTAGGAATATTGAGAAATACAGAGTCCAAAACTGCTCACAATATTCTGTACTTCTCAGTTTTCTGCAAATTTCATTGAGATTCCCCCTTCATCCTTCTAACGCCACCAAGTATAGACTGAGAGCCCTTCATCCTCAGGATCAATCTTGGACGAAGTCCAGAGGAGTTTCACAGGAATGATCCTGGGGAGGAAGAGAGCATAGACAGAATAAATGGATGGAAGGCCGATTTGTGTGATGGACTGGGTTGAGTTCATAACTCTCTGTAATTTCTTGTGGTCTTGAGCAGAATAGTTACCATGCCAATCTATGATGCATCTGGATAGGATGCTTTCTATGATGCATCTATAAACATTGCTAAGACACATTGTGCACCAGGACAGATTGTTAGTGATATTTACTCCTAGGAACTTGAAGCTCTTGCCCATACAATTTGGATGAGAATATAGGGGGCATCATCAGTAAGTTTGTGGATGACACCAAAATTGGTGGTATAGTGGACAGTGAAGAAGGTTTTCTAAGATTACAAAGAGATCTTGATCGATTGGGTCAATGCAATGAGGAGTGGCAGATGGACTTTAATTTGCCGGTGGGCAGCACGGTGGCTCAGTGGTTAGCACTGCTGCCTCACAGCGCCAGGGACCCGGGTTTGATTCCAGCCTTGGGTGACTGTCTGTGGAGTTTGCACATTCTCCCTGTGTCTGCGTGGGTTTCCTCTGGGTGCTCTGGTTTCCTCCCACAGTCCAAAGATGTGCAGGTGAGGTGAATTGGCCATGCTAAATTGCCCGAGATTAGGTGAGTTATAGGGGGATGAGTCTGCATGGGATGCTCTGAGGTTCGGTGTGGACTTGTTGGGCCAAAAAACCTGTTTCCACACTGTAGGGATTCTATAAATGCGAGATATTGGAGAGGACTGATACAATTAATGGTAGGGCCCTGTCGAATAGAGAGACCTAGGGATTCAGGTACGTAATTCTTTGAAATTTGCGTCACAGGCAGACAGGGTGATTCAGAAGGTGTTTAGCATGGTTGCTTTCATTGCTCAGATCTTTGAAAAAAGGAGTTAGGACATCATGTTGAGGTTGTATAGGATGTTGGTGTGGCCTGTGTGCAATTGTGGTTGCCCTGTTATGGGAAGGATAATGTTAAATTGGAAATAGTAATAGACTGGGACTTTTTTGCCTGGAGCATAGGAAGTTGAGGGGTGACCTTATAGAGGATTATAAAATCACGGGATACATGGATAGGGTGAATAGCCAAGGTATTTTTTGCCCAGGTAGGGGAATCCAAAACTAGGGGATATGGATTTAAGGTGACAGGGGAAAGATTTAAAAGGGACATAAGGGGCAAAGTTTTTCATGCAGAGGGTGGTGCGTGTATGGAATGAGCTGCCAGAGGAAGTGGTTGGAGCTGGTACAATTACAACATTTAAAAGGCATCTGGATGGGTACATGAATAGAAAGGGTTTAGAGGGATATGTGCCAATTGCTGGCAAATGGGAACAGATTTATTTAGGATATCTGGTCATATGAGTTTGGACCGAAGGGTCTGTTTCCCTGCTCTTTAACTCTCTGACTTTAAGTAGATGCAAAACTACAGATACTAAGTAAAATTTAATCAGTAAAATCATTAATTAATTAAGATCAATGAAGATGGCAGGGAAGGTGATGTGTTGTGACTCCTGGAAACTGGTGTGATCCCAGATAAAGATACCTGTGGCTAGAGAACCTCAGCTCAGGATCACTGAGTTGGAGGTTGTGCTGCAAACACTGCAGTACATCAGGGAGAGAGTTAGCTGGACAGTTAGTTCTAGGTGACAGTCACATCTCATGAGGTATGGTCTTATTTAGTCCATGGGATATTAAAGTGTGACTCCGAGTGTAGCAGGTTAGCACTGCTGCCTCATGGTGCTGGTACCTGGTTTGATCCCACCCTCAGGTGACTGTCTGTGTGGAGTTTGTATGTTCCCCTTACATCTGCATGGGTATCCTCCAGGTACTCTGGTTTCCTTCTACAGTCCAAAGATGTAGGTTAAGCATGTTGGCAGTGCTAAATTTTCCATCATGTCCAGGGATGTATAGGTTTGCCATGGGAATTATGGAGATAGAGTAGGGGCTGGTTTTGGTTGGATAATATTTGGAGGGTTGGTGTACACTCGAAGGGCTGAATGGCCTGTTTCCACACTGTAGAGATTCTAGTGCTAGGTCAGAAGTTGAGACAGATTTTAGGGACCAGCAGGGCTTAGCACTGCTGCCTCACAGCACCAGGGGCCGGGGTTTGATTCCACCCTCAGGCAACTGTCTGTGTGGAGTTTGCACATTCTCCCTGGTATCTGCTTGAGTTTCCTCTGGGTGCTCCAGTTTCCTCCCACAGTTCAGGCTAGGTGGATTGGCCATGCTAAATTGCCTTTAGTGTTCAGCGATGTGTAGATTACATGAGTTATAGGGTGATGGGTTTGGGTGGGATGCTCTGAAGGTCGGTGTGGAGTTGTCGAGCTGAAGGGCCTGTTTCCACATTGTAGAAATTCTATGATTCTATGAAAAGAGGTAGGAGGCATGAAAGAATACTAGCCAATAATATGAAAACAGATAGTAAGACTGTTTATGGGTATTTAATGTAACATACTTGGGGAAATGCATTGATTCTCAAGTCTCACTACTCCCTGGGTCACCACAAATATTAACGATCTAATCAAAGCACAAAAAAATCCCTCAGAGATAATAAGAACTGGAGATGCTTTAGTCAGAGACATAGTTTTGCTTTTATTCAGTTGTGGCTCGTGATTGTTGCTGGCTGGTCAGCATTTATTGTCTGCCACTAGTTGCCTTTGAGAAGGCAGTGGTAAGCTGATTTCTTGAACTGCTGCAGTCTGTGTGCCTATATAGACTCACAAAGCCCACAATGGAGGGAATTCTATTTAGCTGTTTGTTGGAATCAAGCTAATGGAAAAAGAAGTTACCACATCTGCAACTCATAAGAACTCTTGTTTGCTACAAATAAGTACTTTCTAATCACCAGTAAACAGCTATGAATTATCAACGTACTGCTTTGATATTTTAAAGCCTCTTTGAAAACCCCTGCACATACAGACAAACAAAACAAAATATTAGTTATTTTGGATGGAGAGGGAAAAAAGAAACCAGAAAACACAGTTCACCAGTTCACATGGTTCACTGAGATAATCCGTATAGCTTGCCAAGAGTTTTGGTACTTCGATCCACTTTCTCCAGGTTCTTTCACTTCTTCGCAGGAGGCACAAGGTGATTGGTACCCTAACTGCAAACTCTGTCGGTTATTGATTGCAGGCAACAGCTGACAGCAAATGATGGGAGAAAATAACTGGCTTTCTTCAGGCTTTGTGTATTTTTGCTGCAAAGCGGGAGACACACAACGTGCCCTTCCAGATGTCCAAAGGCTTCTCACTGTATCGTCCACACCCACAAGCTGTTTGGCTACCCAGAAACCACCAGAGAGTTGTCATCATGCTGATGACTTTTGCCATCCACAACTAGTCACACTTTCACCAATCAGCCATCTATTTGTTGCCAGACAAATTTCACCCTGCAGACACCCTGGGTACTGGCCCACCTACAAAAAGCTTCCCCCTCAACTGCCTGAACAAAGCAGCAGTGCAAACACCACACACAATGAGTTTCAGTAATTTGTTTTTAAACGTACAGCAATTCGTTCCAAAATAAAGATCTGGAATTAGGAGTCTAATGATGACCATGAATCCATTGTTGATTGTCAGAAAAAAAAGTCTTCATTCATGTCCTTTAGAGAAGGAAACTGCCATCCTTACCTAGTCTGGCCTGATCCACAGCAATTTGGTTGACTCTTAACTGTCACAGGGCAGCATAGTGGCTCAGTGGTTAGCACTGCTGCCTCACAACTCCAGGGAACCAGGTTTGATTCTAGCCTCAGGTGACTGATTGTGTGGAGTTTGCATGTTCTCCCCATGTCTGCATGGGTTTCCTCCCACTGTCCAAAAATATGCAGGTTAGGGTGGATTGGCCATGCTAATGGTGTCCCATAGTGTCCAGAGTTGTGCAGGCTAGGTAGGTTAGCCATGGGAAATAAGGGTTACAGGGATGGAGTGGATCTGGGTGGGATGCTGTTTGGAGGGTTGGTGTGACCTCGATGGGCTGAATGGCCTGCTCCCATCCAGTCGGGATGCTATGAGCTGTCCTCTGGCAATTAGAGATGGGCAATAAATACTGGCCAAGCTAGTGACACCCTCATCACGTGAATGAATACAAAAAAAAATTGGTTTTAAAACATTTTGGCTTCTATTTCAGTCCACAATGAATGATACAGGAAATAAAATAATGCCACCTTTACATTAACTAAAACTCATGTTGGTCTGCTACAGAGAAATTTGATAATTGAAAATGAGGAAATGGCAGAGGTGTTGTACAGATATTTTGTGTCAGTCTTCACAGTAGAAGACTTAGAAATTATCATCAGGGAAAGGCACTGGGAAAAGTATTCAACCCAAAGTCTAAGAACCATGCATAGCATGGAAACAGATCCTTCGGCCTAACTCATTCTTGCCAACCAGATATCCTAAATTAATCTAGTCCCATTTGGCCCATATCCCTCTAAACCCTTCCTCTTCATGTACCCATCCAGATGCCTTTTAAATGTTGTAATGGTACCCACCTCCACCACTTCCTCTGGTGGTCCATTCCCTACACACAACAACTTCTGTGTGAAAAAGTTGCCACTGAAGTCCCTTTTAAATCTTTCTCCTCTCACCTTAAATCTATGCCCTTAGTTTTGGACTCCCCTACCTTAGAAAAAAGACCTTGGCTATTCACCCCATCCATGTCCCTCAAGATTTTATAAACCTCTACAAGGTCACTCCTCAGCCTCCAACGACCCAGGGAAAATAGCCCAGCCTATTCAGTTTCTCCCCGTAACTCAAACCCTCCAACCCTGGCAACATCCTTGTAAATCTTTTCTGAACCGTTTCAAGTTTAACAACATCTTTCCTAAAGCAGGGAGGCCAGAACTGAATGCAGTATTCCAAAAGTGGCCTAACCAATGTCCTGTACAGCCACAACATTGCATCCCAACTTGTACACTCAATGTTCTGAACAATGAAGACAAGCGCACCACCCCCTGATCAAACTGCCTGTATCCCATGGTCTTGAAAAAGGTGACTGCAGAGATACAAGAGACATTGGTGAGAATTTTCCAAAATTTCTTATATTCTGGAAAGGTCCCAGTGGATTGGAGAATATCTGGTGTGACACCATTAATTTAGGAGGCAGACAGAACACAGGAAACTACTTCCCAGTTAGCCCAACATCTCTTATCAGGAAATTGCAAAATTCACCGTTCAGGAGGCTACAGCAGGATACTTAGCAAGTCATTGTGTGATCAGGCAGCGTTGACATGATTTTAAGGAAGGAAAGCCACGTTTAACTCATTCATTAGAATTTTTTGGGAAGTAATGAGCAAGGCAGATAAAGTGTATTCTGGTGTACTTGGATTTCAAGAAGGCATTTGACAAGATGCCACATCAAAGATTACTATTCCATAGCCCTCTAAATTCATCACTTTCAAATAAGGTTGGATAGGCTGGGACATTTTTCACTGGAGCCTAGGAGGTTAAGAGGTGGCCTTATTGAAGTTTATAAAATAATGAGAGGTATAGGCAGAGTTAATAGTAGTTGTCTTTTCCTTAGGATGGGGGATTTCAAGATGAGGTGGCACATTTATAAGGGTACAGGAGAGAGATTTAAAAAAGACATGGGAGGCAAATGTTTTACACAGAGAATGGTTCGAGTGTAGAGTGGACTTCCTGAGGAAGTGGTGGATGTGGGAACAATTACAACATCTAAAAGACCTTTGGACAAGTATGTGAATGGGTAAGGTTTGGAGGGATATGGGTCAGGAGCAGGCAGGAGGGACTAGTTTCATTTGGGATTATGTTCAGCATGGACTAGTTTGACCAAAGGGTCTGTTTCCATGCTGTGTGACTATATATCAGTATGTATCCTCCAAGGGAATCAGCCTCCAACATGCTCCGCAGCCCATTTCAGATCCTAACAACTTTCTCAGGAAGGAGGTTTCTCCTCATCTCACTCTTAGCTCTCTTGCTGCCAATCCCAGGGATAACATACCAACTGGTAGAAAAAGAAAATCTTTCTTTACCCTGTCAAAATTCCAAACACACCAATAAGGTCACCTTTTAATCTTCTCTGCTCCAAGGAGAGTTAGTCCAGTTTCTCTAATCTTGCCCTGTATCTAAAATCCCTCATTCCTGCTATCATTCCAGTAAATCTCCTTTGCAGGTCTTTGAGATGCTTTGGCGGTGGCACAGTGGCAAACAGTACCTCATAATGTTGGGGACCCGGGTTCGATTCCATCCTTGGGTGACTGTCTGTGTGGAGTTTGCACATTCTCCCCCCATGTCTGCATGGGTTTCCTCCGGGTGCTCCCGTCTCCCCCCATAGTTCAAAGATGTGCAGGTTAGGGTGGGTTACCATGCTAAATTGCCCATAGTGTCCAGGGATATTCAGGCTAGGTGGGTTAGCCATGGGAAATATAGGGTTATAGGGATGGAGCGGGTCTGGCTCTTTGGACGTGTGGTGCAGACTCGATGGGCTAAATGGCCTGCTTTCCCACTGTAGGGATTCCACTGAGTATAAGAGGGAAACATATTCACAGGGATAAAGGATTGCACTTGAACAAGAAAGTAAAAGTAAATGGATTTTTTTTGGGTTGAAAAGCTATTAACTAGTGGATTGTCATTGGGTTCAGCAGTGGGCCTTCAACTCCATGTCATTTATTTCAATGATTTGGATATGGGGACCAAATGTTTGGTAGCCAAATTGGGAATTGTGGCATTGTTGAGGTCTGGAGCTTTCAGTGGCAAGGCAGTCGGTGAATTCAAGTGGGACTCTGGTGTTGCGCATTGATATACAAACATTGAGGAGACCAAGCCCTCATGGGGAAAGCCCAGCATGGAGCATCTGCGGGCCCATGGCTAAAGAAAGGTCATAATGCTGAACTCTTAACTTTCTTTCTTTATTTTTCTACTTTGTACCTAAGATTTTGTACCGAGGTACCTTTGTACCTAAAGATGGTGCCGGGAAAGGCGACATTGTACACTTTTCACTTTACTCCTGTATCCCTGTACTTGAGAACACGTGACAATAAACCTAACTCGAAAACAAAAAATTGCTGATGACACCAAGATAGGTAGGAAAGTAAGTTGTCAAGAAAAGACAACAGAGTCTGCCAAGAGGTGTGGGTAGGTGAAGCAAGTAGGCAGTGGGATATAATTTAGGAAAATGTTGTCCAATTTGGCGGGAAGAACATCGAGGTATGGAAGGAACTGAGTGTCCTAATTCAAGGATGATAAGATTGACCCTACCATCGAAGACTGGGCCCAGTACATGGAAAGAATGCAATTTTTTTCCGCATAAATGACAACTGGGGAAGATGAAAAGCAAAACCAAATACAAGAATCATATAAAGTTTGTCTGCAGCTGATATGGAGACAAATAAAGTGTTCTCATTGATTGCATAGGGAATGCAAAGTAAATGCAGGGACATTTTGCTACATTTGTATGGAGCATATGTGATACCACGTCTTGAGTACAGTGTACGGTTTTGATCCCCTCATTTCAAGAAAGCAGCTCAGAGAAGGATCGCTGGACTCATTCCTGGGATGCAGGGCTTAACTTATGAAGAGCACAACAGGGCACATCTTTACCCGTTTGAGTTTGGAAGAATGAAAGGGGATTCATTGAAACACTGAGATCCTGAGGGTCCTAACAGGGTGGATGCTGAAAGGATGCTTCCTCCGAGAGAGCAGAGGTGTAGGAGAAACTAGTATAAGAATTTAAGAAAAAGACATCTGGTTTTAAGACAGAGATGAGGACTTTTTTTCTGTAAAGGGTCAACTGGGTGTTGAATTTATTCAAGGTCATGTTCAACATATTTTTAGCAGTCAAGGGAATCAAGGGGTAGACAGGAAAGTGGAGTGGAGGCCATAACCAGAGCAGCCACGATCTCCTTGAATCGTGAAGCAGGCTCAGAGGGGCTGAATGGCCTCCTCCTGCTCCTAGGTGCCTCCTACTTCCTGGAATTATTTGTGAACGCGTTGGTGCCTCAGCAGAGTGGACGACTGAGTGAATCCCTTCCCGCACTCTGAGCAGGTGAACGGCCTCTCCCCGGTGTGGACACGTCGGTGTTCTACCAGGTCGGACGATCTCCGGAACCCGGTGCCGCAGTGGGAGCATCGGTAGGGCCTCTCGTCGGTGTGAACGCGCTGGTGGAGCATCAGTTCCCCGGAGCTTTTGAAGCTCTTCCCGCAGTCCGGGCACCTGAAGGGTCTCTCCTCGGAGTGAACCCGCTCGTGTATCTGCAGATGGGACGACTGAGCAAAGGCCTTCCCGCACTCGGAGCAGGCAAACGGCCTCTCCCCGGTGTGAACCCGCTGGTGGACGGTGAGCTGAGAGGACTGCTTGAAGCTCGCCCCGCAGCGGGGGCACGCGAACGGCCTCTCCCCGGTGTGAACCCGCTGGTGCTTCGTGAGGGCCGACGACGTCTTGAAGCCGGCCCCGCAGCGAGAGCACCGGAACGGCCTCTCGTCGGTGTGGACCCGCCGATGGGACGTCAGGTCCCGGGAACTCTTACAGCGCTTCCCGCAGTCTGGGCACCCGAAAGGCCTCTCGTCGGTGTGGACCCTCCGGTGTGTCAGCAGCATGGATGAATCGGTGAAGCCCTTGCCGCACTCGGTGCAGGAGAATGGCCTCTCCCCGCTGTGGGTTCTCCGGTGCCTCTGCAGGCTCGACAGCTCGGTGAAGCCCTTGCCGCACTCGGCGCAGGCGAACGGCCTCTCCCCGGTGTGAACTCTCCGGTGCCTCAGCAGGTGGGACGATTCCGCGAACCCCTTCCCGCACGCCGAGCAGCGGAACAGCCTCTCGCCGGTGTGGACCCGCCGGTGCTTCTGCAGGCTGGACGACTGAGCGAATCGCTTCCCACACTCGGGGCAGGCGAACTGCCTCTCCCCCGTGTGGCTGCGCTGGTGGGATTCCAGGTAGCATGGGTAACTGAAGCCCTTGCCGCAGTCCGCGCATTTCCACGGCTTCTCCCCGGTGCGACCGCACTTATGTTGGGACAGGTCAGACTGTGCGAAGCCTTGCCCGCACCTGGAACACACGTGCGATTTCTCTACGCCGCACACGGAGCTTTCTCCTTCCATGTTCAATATTCCACTTAGGACAACTTTGGGCGAACTGTCCGTGAAGTTTAGTTTCCGGTTTCCCGCCTGGAAGTCCTCCTTTTCTAATCACCTGTAAAGTTCATCAAAACAGGGGGAAAGAATGAAAAAAAAAGGGAGCGAGAGCGAACCCACCAATTGAGCTGAATGAATCTGGTCATCACTGGTGTTGGGCGTCAGCAGAAAGGGAACATGAAAGCTGCCGAATCGTCGTAAACAGACCTAACAGGTTCACGGATGTTGATCAGAGAAGGAAGGGTCCAACCCGAAACGTCAGCTTTCCTGCTGCTCTGATGCAGCTTGGCCTGCTGTGTTCATCCAGCTCTACAACTTGTTATCTCAGATTCTCCAGCATCGGCAGTTCCTACCATCTCTGGTCTGGACTTAGAATCCCTACAGTTTGGCCCATCGAGTCCACACGACTCTCCGAACAGCATCCTACCCAGGACGAACCCCCAACACCTTGCCCCTGTAACCCTACATTTACCACGGCTATTCCACCCAGCCTGCACATCTTCGGACCGTGGGAGGAAACCGGAGCACCCAGGCAAAACCCACGCAGACATGGAGAAAATGTGCAAACTCCACAGAGACAGTCGCCCAAGGGTGGAATTGAACCTGGCGCTGTGAGTCAGCAGTGCTAACCACAGAACCATCTCTCCTGCTCCTTTCTCTTTCTCTTCTCCCATTCAGGCCATAGCCTTGCATATGTCCATGGTGATCTAGTGATAACAATTCGGCACTAACACCACCACAATCCAAGTTCACTACACTGGCAGGGAGTGACAGTTTATGGGCAGCACAGTGGCTCAGTGGTTAGCACTGCGATTAGCCTCACAGTACGAGGGACCCTGGTTTCAATTCCACCCTTGGGCGACTGTCTGTGTGGAGTTTGCACCTTCTTCCCCTGTGTCCGCATGGGCTTCCTCCGAGTGCTCCAGATTCCTCCCACAACGATGTGCAGGTCAGGTGGATATGAAAATGCAGGGTTACAGGGATAGGGTAGGGAGTTGCGCCTGGGTGGGATGCTCTTCGGATGGTTGGTGTGGACCTGATGGGCTGAATGGCCTGTTTCTGCACTGTAGAGTATGTATAATCCCTCACTTCAAGAGCTAACTCAGCTTGAGGGACAGGTAAAGGGACATCACAGGATAAGAAAGTGGCCCTAGAAATGGTAGATGAATCGACAGTCAACTTTCAAGATTATATACACTTTGGAACAGGTCCTATCCATTGAAGGGTAGCTAATCTAATCCTGCAATTTAAAAGATGGGGTAGAGAGAAAACCGGGAGTTACAATCAGCCTGACATCGCTCGTGGTGAAAATGCTGGAGTCCATTATGAAAGATTTAATAGCCGGGCACTTGGAAAACAATAGCAGGATTGGACAGAGACAGTATGGATTTATGAAAGGACAATTGACAAATCTACTGGAATGTTTTGATTATGTAACTTGTAGTTGATAAAGGGAAGCCAGTAGATGTGGTTTACTTGGACTTTCAGAATAAGGTCCCATGTAAAATATTAACATGTAAAATTATAGCACATGGGACTAGGGGGAGTGTGCTAATATGGACAGAGAACTAGCTGGCAGACTCAAAGCAAACAGTAGGAATAAACAACTCATTTTCTGAACGGTAGCCAGGGACTGCGGGAGTACTACGGATATCAGTACTTGGATCACAGCTATTCACAATACATATAATAATAATTAAGGTGACAAAACTGTGTGTATATCTCCCGATTTGCAGATGACACAAAGCTGGGTGGGAAGGTGAACTTTGAGGAGGATGTTGAGATGCTTTCGTATGATTTGAACTGGCTGAGTGAGTGGGCAAATGTATGGCAGATGAAGCATAATGCAGTTAAATATGAGGGTTTTTGGTAGCAAAAACAGGAAAGGAGATTAGCTGAATGGTGATAGACTGGGAAAGCGGGTGGTACAATAAGACCTGGGTGTCCTTGTACACCGGTCACTGAAAGTATGCATGTGGGTGAAGAAACCAAATAGGTTATTGGCCTTCAAAGTGAGAGGATTCGAGTACAGGTGCAGGGATGTCTTGCTGCAATTGTACAGGACCTTGTGAGACCACATCTGGAGTATTGTGTGCAGTTTTAGTCTCCTTAACTGAGAAAGGATGTCTTGAGTATAGATCAGGTGAATTGCATGTGTCTTCAAGATTTCAAGACTAGGGGCATATTTTTAAGGTGAGAGGAGAACGATTTAGAAAAGACACAAGGGGCAAGTTTTTTTACATGGGGGATTGCTCGTGTGTGGAATGAACTTCCAGAGGAAGTGGTGGATGTGGGTAAAGTTACAACATTTAAATAACTACATGAATAAGAAATGTTTGGAGGGATATGGGCCAAGCATAGGCAGGTGGGACTAGTTTAGTTTGGGATTATCGTCAGCATGGACTAGTTGGACCGAGGGTTTGTTTCTGTGCTCTATGACAGTGGAGAGTGTGCAGCAAAGGTCTACCAGACTTTACCAGATTCATGGGAAGACAGGACTGACACGTGAAGAGAGACTGAATCAGTTAGGAGCAAATTCACTGGAGTTTAGAAGAATGAGGGGGCAACTCACGACAACCTGTAAAATTCTGACAGGACTACACAGAGTAAACACAGGAAGGGTGTTCCCGATGACTCGGGGAGTCCAGAGCCAGGGGTCACAATCTAACGACATGGGGTAGGACTGAGAAGAGGAGAGATTTCTTCAGCCAGAGAGTGGGTGAGCCTGTGGCACTGTCGCTCACAGAAAGTGGCAGGGACCAAAACATTGAATGATTTCAAAGATGAATTAGATACAGTTCTTCGGGCTACTGGGATCAAAGCGGGGAGGGGGGAAGCAGAGGGACAGGATGCTGAGTTGGATGATCAGGCTGAATGGCCGGGCAGGCTCCTGCTTCTACTTTCGATGCAGTTGCCAATCTGAGTGAATTCCATTCCAGCCCCTCGTTGCTGTCGCCCCCTACAAAGATGGCGGCTGAACGGCCCCATTGCGCCCCAATAAAGATGGCGACGCGCACGCGCGGTCCGCGCCATCTCATACCCAACAAGATGGCGGCCGCGAGCCGGGGCGTGGAGTGAGCCTAAAGCCGGGAGCTTAGGCACCCCCCCCACCCACCCACCCCGGACAAGAGGAGGGACCCCGTCAGTTCTGCTCAGAGTCTGCTCTTCGCGCGAGGTTATTTCTGCAGACTTCCCCAGCCCCGCTCCGCCCCTCACTGTCTCCGTCTCACCGATTTTTAAATCCGATCAGGAACCGTCCTCCATCGCAGGCCCTCATCCTGCGCATGCTCCATTCGCCCCGGCCCCACACCCGCACGGCGCCTGCGCACTGCCCTCCTCTGGTGCGAATGGGCAACATTCCCATTTGCAGGCAGTGAAGGGGGTCTGCCTTCCACCCATAGCGGGAATCAACCTGAAACACTCGGCACTTCAATTCTAACTGCTGTGGAAAATATGCAACATGTAGAACAAAAACTGAAACCCAGCGCGAGAGGCACAGACAGGGTCTTTGCTCCAGGGGAGGGGAGTCCAAACCTAGAGGGCATAGGTTGAAGGTGAGAGGGGGAATATTTTAAAGGCACCTGAGGGGTAACGTTTTCACACAGAGGGTATACGGAACGAGCTGCCAGAGAAAGTGGTGGAGGCAAGGTGCAATTATAACATCTAAAAGACATTTGGACAGGTGCATGGATCGGAAGGGTTTAGAGGGATATGGGCCAAACGCACGAAAATGGGACAAGTTTAGTTTGGAAAACTTGGTTGGCGCAGACGTATTGGGCCAAAGGACCTGACAGAGGGTTTAGGCCCGAAACATTGACTTTCCTGCTCCTAGGATGCTTTCTGACCTGCTGTGCTTTTCCTGCTCCACATTACGGTATACGGTAAATGGAAAAGTCCTGGGGAAAATTGATGCACAGAGAGATCTGGGTCTTCAGGTCCATTGTACCCTGAAGGTGGCAATGCAGGTCGATAGAGTGGTCAAGAAGGTATACGGCATGCTTTCATTCATCGGACGGGGTGTTGAGTACAAGAGTTAGCAGGTCATGTTACAGTTGTATAGGACTTTGGTTCAACCATATTTGGAATACTGCGTACAGTTCTGGTCGCCACATTTCCAAAAGGATGTGGATGCTTTGGAGAGGGTGCAGAGGAGGTTCACTGGGATGTTGCCTGGTATGGAAGGCGCTAGCTATGAAGAGAGATTGAGTAGATTAGGATTATTTACATTAGAAAGACGGAGGTTGAGGGGGGACCTGATTGAGGTCTACAAAATCATGAGAGGTAGAGGCAGGGTGGATAGCAAGAAGCTTTTTCCGAGAGTTGGGGACTCAATTAATAGGGGTCACGATTTCAAGATGAGAGGGGAAAGATAAGGGAGATATGCGTGGAACGTTCTTTACGCAGAGGGTGGTGGGTGCCTGGAACACGCCAGCGGAGGTGGTAGAGGCGGGCATGATAGCGTCATTTAAGATATATCTAGACAGATACATGAATGGGCAGGGAGCAGAGGGATACAGATCCTTGGAAAATAGGTGACAGGTTTAGATAGAGGATCTGGATCGATGCAGGCTTGGAGGGCTGAAGGGCCTGTTCCTGTGCTGTCATTTTCTTTGTTCTTAGTTCTATTTATTGACTAATGTGATAAAGAGCCTGGGTGTGGGTGAGAATGGGTGACTGTGTTAAAGCAACTGATGTCATAAAAGGACCGGGTGTGGGCTGTGTAAAAAAACACGGGAGGATGAAATCTCACAATATCAACAGCATTAGAACTCCAACTGGAAATCGATCTTTGGTGTTCAGACTCTGAAGTTGTTGACACAAAAGCAGAAGTTGCTGGAAAAGTTTAGCAGATCTGGCAGCATCTGTGAAGAGAAATTAGAGTTAACATTTTAGAGTTAACATTCCCTTACTCAGAACTGATGCTAACTAGGAAAATATTGGTTTATATGCAGAAGATAGTGGGGGAAGGGGTAAGGAGTAAATAATAAGTGGGGATTGAGCCCAAAGAGAGAAAATAGCAGTTGGACAGACAAAGGAGTAGATAATGATCTGTCTAGAAGGGTGAACAGTTGTTAATGGAGACTGTTAGTGGCTAACAATAGGCAGTGTGTAATGGCAGACTATTTGATAACAAGGCCTTGTCTGTGGGGTAGTGCGCTATGACATGGGACAGTTCAGGCCCTAAAATTATTGAATTCGATATTGAATCCAGAGGGCTGCAGGGTCCCTAAGCAGAAAATGAGGTGTTGATCTTCCAGCTTATGCTGAGCTTCGTTGGAACACTGCAGCAAGCCTGAGACAGAGATGTTGGCCAGGGAATAGGGTGGTTTGTTAAAGTGGCAGGCAACTGAAAGCTCAGGGTCTTTTTTGCGGGCAGAATGTAGATGTTCTGCAAAGTGATCATCTATGATTTGATTCCCCAATATAGAGGAGACCACATTGTCAGCAGGGAATGCAGTGGACTAGATTCTTGGAAGTGCAGGTGAGGTGCTGCTTCACCTGGAAGGTACGTTTGGGTCCATAGATACTGAGGAGGGAGCAGGTAAATGTGCAGGTGTTACACCTATGGTGGTTGCAGGAGAAGATGCCTTGAGGCTGCTGGGAGTTGTTGGGAGTGAAGGAAGAGTGGAACAGGGTGTCCTGGAGGGAACGGTCCCTGTGGTAGGCAAACAAGGGAAGAGAGGGGAATATGTGTCTGGTGGTGGCATCTCGCTGGAGGTAGCAGAAATGGTGGCTGATGATCTTCTGGATGTGAATGCTGGTAGGATGGTAGGTAAGGACAAGGGGAACGCTAATGCTGTTGCAGGAGGGAAGAGAGGGGGTGAGGGTGGATGTGTGGGAGATGGGTTGGACCCAGTTGAGGGCTGTATCGACAACAGTACTAGGGAATCCTTGGCTGAGGAAGAAAGTGGACGTTTTGGAGACTCCGTTGTCGAAGTTGGTCTCATTGAAACATGTGCAACAGAGACAGAGGAACAAGAGAATGGAACGGAGTCTTTACAGGAAGCAGAGTGCAAGGATGTATACCTTTTCTGATGAAGGGTCTAGGCCCGAAACATCAGCCTCTCTGCTCCTATGATGCTGCTTGGCCTGCTGTGTTCATCCAGCCCTGCACCTTTTTGTCTTGCAAGGATGTATAGTCCAGGTAGCTGTGGGAGTCGGTGGGTTTATAGTGGATATTAGTGGTCAGTCTGTTCCCAGAAATGGAAACAGAGATGTTGAGGAAGGGAAGGAAGGAGTCGGAGATAGACCAGATGAAAGTGAGGGCGAGGTGGAAATTGGAAGCAAAATCGCTGAACTTTTCCAATTCCGGATGAGGGAGGGAAGCAGCACCGATGATATCATCGATATATTGGAGAAAGAGTTGTGGGTTGCGACTGGAATAGGACTGGAACAAAAGGAATTTTCTATGTACCCCATGAAGAGACAGGCACAACTGGGGCCCATGCAGATACCTGTGGCCACCCCTCTTGACTGAAGAAAATGAGAGGAGTTAAAATATAAGTTATTGAGGGTGTGGATCAGTTTGGCTAAGTGGAGGAAGGTAACGGTGGGTGGGGACAGTTCAGGCCTTTGCTCCAAGAAGAAGTGGAGAGCCCTAAGACCATCCTGGTGTAAAGGGATTACACAGCCATGGTAAAGAGGACACGGATGGAGCCTGCATACTGGAAATTCTAAAATTAGGGTAAAGCATCAGAGGAATTGTAGATGTATATGGGCAGGGACTGGACTAGGGGAGAAAAGATCAAGACAAGGTAGGAAGAGATGAGTTTTGTGGTGCAGGCTGAAACAATGAGTCTACCCAGGCAGTCCTGTTTTTGAATTTTTGGAAGGAGGTAGAAGCGAGCTGTGCAGGGCTGAGGGACTATCAGCTTGGAGGCAGTGATGAGGGGGGCGGGGTGATCACCAAATGAAATGAGGTCAGTGACTGTCATTGTTACAATGTCCTGATGTTCTGTGGTGGAGTTATGGTCCACACGAAGATCGGAAGGGGTATCTGAGAGCTGGCACTCAGCCTCAGCAATGTTGAGGTTGGTGTGCCAGACTACAACAGCACCACCCTTATCAGCAGGCTTGATAACAAATTCAGGGTTGGATCTTAAGGAGATAGGTTGGATTGGGTGAGGGGGGCAAAGAAATCGAGGTGACCAATGTCATGTCTATGGTTTTCAATGAACAGATCGAGTGCAGGAAAAAGACCAGAGGGTGGGGTCCAGGTGGAGGGAGAGTGTTGGAGCTGGGCGAAGGGGTCTGTGGGATGGGGAAAGGACTCTTGTCCAAATAAATGTGCATGGAGGCAAAGATGGCAGAAGAAGAGTGTGACATCATATATTCATTAAGGTGGGGATGCAGAGGGATAAAGCTGAGACCTTTGCTGAGTACAGACCTTTCAGCATCAGAGTGGAAGGTTAGGAGGGATGGTGAATACCTGAGAGGAAGTGGGGTTGGGGGAGGGAATAGAGTGAAGGGGAGGGGAGGAAGGTTCCAGAGGGCCATGGGTATCTCTGAATTGTTGCATCTTGTGTGACTTGATGCCTGAGAGCATCTTGTTAGCTTGATTTCTTGTTAGCACATCGAATGAGCTGGAACTGCAGAGTGGTACAACCCTGGGTCAGCGTGATGCAATGCTGTTGAGAAGCATATGACGCCGCATGGCACTGAGTGTTGATCTCAGGATGCGGCGAGAGCAGCTGTCTATGGAATGTTTCTGAAGCTATTGAACTCGATATAGAGTCCGAGACCCTAAGCAGAAATTGAGAAGTTGTTCTTTGAGGCTATGCTGAAGCTGCAGCAGTCCTGCGACAGAGATATTGGCATGGGAACACGGTGGTGTGTTGAAGTGGCAGGCAACTGGAAGCTTGGTCAATTTTGCAGACAAAATGTGTTCTGCAAAGCGGTCGCCCAGTCTGCACTTTGTCTCCCCGATGTAGAGGAGACCACATTGTGAACAAGAAATGCAGTAGACTAGATTGAATGAAGTGCAGGTGAATGGCTGTATCACCTGGAACGTATGTCTGGGCCTTCAGAGGGAGGAGGTAAATGGGAAGGTTTAAACTACTGCAATTGCATGGGATGGTGCCGTGGGAGTGTGAGGAGATGTTGGGAATGGAAGAGGAGTGGACCAGAGTGTCCCAGAGGGAATGGTCCCTGAGGAATGCTTACAAAGGAGGGGAGGGAAATTGTCATGGCATCCCGTTGGAGTGTTGGAAATAGCAGCTTACAATCTATTGGACACAGAAGCTGGTGGGATGGTAAGTGAGAAACAGGAGGACGCTATCATTGTTGTGAGAGGGAAAGGATGGGGTGAGAGCAGAAGTGTGGGAGATGAGTCAAACATAGCTAAGGGCCCTGTTGACCACAAACATTTAGATCCTCAGATTTAAAGAAGAATCTAAAACATGTTTCTAAGAATTCCCTATTTTATTGACATCTGTTTCCCAGATACATGTCATTAAAAACAGGAAAGGCATGGTTAATAAGTTTTTGGATGACATCAAAATTGGTAGTGTAGTTGACAGTGAAGAAGTATATCTAAGATTACAAAGCGGTCTTGATCAATTGGGTCAATGGGCTGAGGAGTGGCAGATGGAGTTTAATTTGGATAAACATGAGGTTTGCATTTTGGTAAAACAAACAACGGCAGGACTTATTCAATTAAAAGTTGGGCCTTGGGTAGTGCTGTAGAACAGGGAGGCAGAGGGTTCTGGTACATAATGCTTTGAAGTTTGTGTCACATGTAGATGGTAGTTAAGAAGGCATTTTGTATACTTGCCTTCATTGCTCAGCCCTTTGAGTGTCATAGTTGGGACATCATGTTGAAGTTGTACAGAATGTTGGTGAGGCCTCTTCTGATGTACTGTGTCCAGTTCTAGTTGCCCTGTTATAGGACGGATATTATTAAGCTGGAGAGGGTTCAGAAAAGGTTTACCAGGGTGATGCCGGGAATGGAGAATTTGAGTTGTAAGGAGATGCTGGGTAGGCTGGGAATATTTTTATTGGAGTGCAGGAGGTTGAGTGGTAACTTACAGAGCTTTATGAAATCATGACGGGTATAGATAAGGTGAATGGCAGGTGTCTTTTCCCTAGGGTGGGGGATTTCATGACTAGGGGGCACTTTTTAAAGTGAGAGGAGAGAGATTTAAAAAAGACATGAGGGACAATTCTTTGACACAGAGAGTGGTTCATAAGTGGAATGAACTTCCAGAGGAAGTGGTGGATGTGGGTACAGTTGCAATGTTGAAAAGACATTTGGATAAGTACATGAATGGGAAATGTTTGGATATGGGTCAAGCGCAGGCAGGTGGGACTAGTTTAGTTTGAGATTATGGTCAATGTGGACTGGTTAGATTGAAGGGTCTGTTTCTGTGCAAATATCATCCTTGTTAGAACAGCATAGAAATCAAGAACAGATCATTTTGGTTTCAAGGGGACATTTTGTCATTTTCTATTTCTCTTTAGGGTTAAAGATCATTTGAGACTTCAAGTCATCTCTATTTGATTGGAAATCTATTTATTCCACTCAAATGATAGGTAATGCACATCTGCAACAAGAGTATATCTAACCAACTCTGCTTGAAATTCAATGGCATTACCATTGCTGAATTCCCCAATTATCATAATCCTGGTGACTTACATCTTTAAATCATGCAGGCTGGGCCAGCATTTATTGCCTTTCCCTAGTTGCCCTTGAGGAGTTGGTGGTGAGCTGTCTTCTTGAAACACTGAAATTTATTTTTTGTAGATAGACCCACAATGCCATTAGGGAGGAAGTTCCAGTTAGCAGAAGTTTGAACAGGAGTAGCCTTGGATAATCAGCCATATTCATGCTCAGTGGCAGAACTGGCTCAAAGCGTCAAACAGCCTGCTCCTGTTCCTATTTTCTATGTAAGTCAGGAGTAACATGGAATATGCTTCACTTGCTTGGATTAGTGCAGCTCCAACAACGTTCAAGAAACTTGGCACCATCCAGGACAAAGCAGAAAGAAACATGAGGAAGCAGAAACCAGCAAGCTGCTCATGTTGTAGACTTGGGAACATATCTGAATTAGGTTTTATTGTTGCGTGTTCTCAAGGAGTACAGTGAAGAGTTTACAATGTCGCCATTCACTGTGTCATCTTTAAGTACAAAATCTTAGGTAAATAGTAGAAAAATGAAGAAATAAGTTTAAAAGTTCCTTCAGTGTGGCTAGGTCAAACTCTTGGACCTCCTTCCCATAAAGCAGCAGCTCATCATCTCCTTCTCAAGGACAACTAGAAACGGACAACGAAACACAGTGTGGAGCTGGAGGAACACAGTGTGGAGCTGGAGGAACACAGCAGGCCAGGCAGCATCAGAGAAGCAGGAAAGTTGACGTTTCAGGTCGGGACCCTTCTTCAGATTCAGAAAATCCTTCCTGCTCCTGTGATGCTGCCTGGCCTGCTGTGTTCCTCCAGCTCCACAGTGTCATCTCTGACTCTAGCATCTGCCATTCTTACTATCTCCAGAAATGAACAAACGCTAGCCCTATCTGCGCATACTCCAGATCGCAAAGGGGCCCAGGTGATTGACAGCAGACGCAGACCAATAGGAAGAGGGAGCGCCGCGTGAAGTCCCCGCAAGGTCCACTGGTCCTCCAACCAATCGAACGGAGGGTTCGGCCCTAACGGTCCCTACGCGCATGCGCAGGTTTATCGTGCCCGCTCAGCGATCAAAAGAGCGGCTGCTGAAGGAGAAAGGAGACGGTGGGACGCGAGATAACGGCGAGTTCAGGAGAGAGTGGAGCTTGGAACGCGGTCTGGCAGGTTTCGTAAACGTTTGATGCAGGTCTCTAGATGCGAATTAGAAGCTCACTGTCCCATTGTCGGACCCTGTGCGGTGGATCGGCTGCGGGTCTTGAGCGGGGCTAGGCCTGGATTGAGCGCCGTCATCTTTATTCGGGGCACCGTTCAACCAGACGTCTGTGAGGTAGCCATCTTTATAGGGGGCAAAGGGCCGGTGTGCTGGTTCACTTGGGTGGATTTACATGCAGCAAAGACAAACGAGAGCAAATGTTGAAGGAGGAGTGTTTTTGGGACCAATTTGCAGATGTTTGCGAACAAGTGAGGAAAAATGCTGCCTCTAAACTAAAATATTTAAGCATTATTATCCTGGACAGACGATTTTTGGAAATCCTTTCTACTGGGTATTGAAAAGAAAGAATTTATACACGGAAAATTCCAATCGAATTTCTCATCCAGATCTGACAGGGTCTCTTGATTCATCTGAATAATCTTGAACTTTGTGGAAGTAGAAATAATTACCTGGTCCTTCTTAGAGAAAAGATCTTAGACAACAGCATGGCTGGGAAATCACCAAGACATCCACACCCAAAGGAGGGTGTTCTAGTGCACTGACTGTGAACAGAACTTTAACCAGTTGCATGGCCTAAGAAAATCATCACAGCATTTACACTGTGGTAAAACCGCTGCGTTGTAGACAAGTCTTCAGTTCGATTATCTAACATGGACCGACAAAAGGACGTAAGCACTACAGACAAACCATGGAAATGTGGGGACTGCGGGAAGGGATTCAGTTACCCATCCAAGCTGGAAGCCCACCGACGTAGTCACACTGGAGAGAGACCATTCACCTGCTCTGACTGTGGGAAGGGGTTCACTCAGCTATCCACTCTACTGTCACATCAGCGAGTTCACACTGGGGATAGACCGTTCACCTGCTCTGTGTGTGGCAAGGGATTCGCCAAGTCATCCACCCTCACTGAGCACCAGCGGGTGCACACTGGGGAGAGGCCGTTCAGTTGCTCTCACTGTGGGAAGAGATTCGGACGATCATCCAACCTCACTGAGCATCTCCGTATTCACACAGGGGACAGGCCGTTCACCTGTCCTGTGTGTGGGAAGGGATTCACTTGTTTAACTAATCTGACATCACATCAGCTTATTCACACCGATAAGAGACCCTTTCAATGTTCTGACTGTGACTCCAGCTTTAAAAGCACGAGGGACCTGCTGACACACCAACGTAGTCACACTGGGGAGAAGCCCTTCATCTGCTCAGAGTGTGGGAAGGGATTCACTCACACGTCCAACCTGCTGGCACACCAGCGACGCCACACCGGAGAGAGGCCGTTCAGCTGCTCCAAGTGCGGGAAGCGGTTTCGCCGCTCATCTGACGTTCTGAGTCACCAGCGAGCTCACATGGGCAGGATGCGTTCGGCTGCTCTGTTTGTGGGTGGGGAGTCGCTCAGTCACCCCACCTCCTGACACAACAGTGAGCTCAGACTTGGGAAGAGACCATGCTCCTGCTCTGAATGTGGGAAGGAATTTACTTAATAGGGCAACATGCTGATGAACCAGTGAGTTCACACTGACGGGAGACCATTCGCTTGCTCAGTGTGTTAGATGCTCAGTCATTGTACCTTCTGAGACCGTAGCAAGTTCACAATAAGAAAAAAACAGTGATTGCATTTTGCTCTGAGTCACATCCAGGACTGAATCATCTTAGAATCCCTACAATGTGGAAGCAGGCTATTTGGCCGGTTGAGTCCACACCGACCCATCCCCCTACCTTATCCCTGCATTTCCCATGGATAATCCACCTAGCTTGCACATCCCTGGATGCTATGGGCAATTTAGTGTGGCCAGTCCACCTAACCTGCACATCTGTGGAGTGTGGGAGGAAACTGGAGCACCCAGAGGAAACCCACGCAGACACGGGGAGAATGTGCAAATTCCACACAGACAGTTGCCTCAGGATGGAATTGAACCTGGGTCACTGGTGCTGCGAGGCAGCAGTGTTAACCACTGAGCCACTGTGCTGCGAATTATTTTCATTGGGGTTTATTTCAGCTGTTTGAAAGGAACTCCAGCCAGCACAGGTGTCAGTTTTCTGGATAAAATTTAAATTGATCAGTTATGTGTTACATACAGTATGCCCATTTTTTTCCTTTAAGGGCTCTAAAAGCAATCCAAGTCCAAATGCAAACAGTATCTCTGCTTGGGCTGATAAGTGACAAGTAATATTTGTGCCACACAAATGCCAGGCAATGATCATCTCCAACAAGAGACAGTCTAACCATCATATCTTGGCATTCAATGGTCATACCATTGATGAATTCCCCCACTGTTGAAACCTTCAGGATTACCACTGACCAGACGTTAAAACTGGACTTGCCATAGAAATGTGGTGTTGCAAGAGCAGGTCAGAGGCTGGGAATCCTGCAGTGAGTAACTTGCCTCCTGACTCCCCAGAGCTTGTCCGCTATCTACAAGGCATAATTCAGGAGTGTAATGGAATACTCTTCTTTCCTGCATGAATGCAGTTCCATCAATGCTGAAGAAGCTTGTACCATCCAGGGTGAAGCATCTTGCTTGATTGGCACCACATCCACATTCATACACTCCGTTGGCACGCAGCAGCAACAGTGTGTGCAAGATGCACTGGAGAAATTCCCCAAGACTCCTTAGACAGCACCCTCCAAACCCACAGTGACAACTATCCAGAAGGATATGGTCACCCGATATACTGCCTGCAAGTTACTCTCCAAGCCACACACCAGCTTCCAGTTTCACTGGGTCAAAATCCTGGAATTACCTCCCCCTGAACTGACTATGACATTTCAAAAAGGTAGCTCACTATCATTTAATGATGAGCAATAAGTGGACCTCTCAAATTTTCAATTTAATGTTGACCTCGCTCTTTGTGCACCTTCTCTGCAGCCGTAACATTGTGCTCCCCACTCTGTTCTGTCCCCCTACTGCACTTTGTATGGTGTGATCTGCCTGTACTGCATGCGAAACAAAACTTTTCATTGTACCTAGGTACGTGACAATAGTAAATCAAATGAAAAAAAGTGCTGATCTAGCCAGCGAAGCCCACATCTTATCAGTAAGAAAAGAAAAGTAGTTGTTGAATACACTGAAATAGAACAGGCAAGCTGAGGAAGACTTAAGAAGAAAAGGCCAGGCCCAGAATCTGGAATTTAAGCTGTTGCTGTTATTCAAAAATAACATTGATTGACCCTATGCCATCCAGCCTGGGATGAGCAGATTCTGCAGAGGTATACCACTGTGCTGTCACCCATGGAACTCTGGCTGGAGATGAAACCAGCTCAGAGAAAGAGAAGGGCTTAAATATCTCCTGAGCCATAGAGATGTACGACATGAAAACAGACCCTTCAGTCCAACTTGTCCAAGCTGACCAGGTATCCTAAATTAATCTAGTTCCATTTCTAGCATTCGGCCCAGATCCCTCTAAATGCTGAAGAGGAGAGTGTTTAAATGACTTTGTGCCTGAGAATGATCACTAAAATCTGAATAGACTGTTGGGCCAATTCATAAGATTGACTGCATTGTATCTGCCATTTGACGTGTAATTTAGATTGTAACTCACGACAATTTGCCTGTTAATATGTGTTTACCAGATGTTAATTCTTGTTATATTTTAAGGATATTTAGTGTTTGCCTTATTGGTTTTTGTATAGTAAAAAATACATCTGTTTAAACCCATGGAATCTTATAATTGCTTTATCATATTTAATAGCAAATAGCCTGGATTTCAAGTTTGTCTATATTAAAAGATGTTATTGATATTTACCAGGTTCATAATGCAGTGTAAAAGTCAAAAGGACTGCAGGTGCTGGAAATCAGAAACAAATGCAGAAATTGCTGGAAAAGCTCAGTAGGTCTACCAGCATCTGTGAAATCAGAGTTAACATTAACCCACTCCTGAGGAAGGGTCACTGGACTCAACATTAACTCTGATTTCTCTCCAGAGATGCTGCCAGATCTGCTGAGCTTTTCCAGCAATTCCTGTGTTTGTGGATAATAATGTGTAATTCGTTACATTCCTTTGCGCAGTAAGTGCACTGGAATATGTTTTCTCAGTTGTGTGTGTAGGTGTGTGTACCTTTCAGCTATTCCGTCCACGCTACGATGTAAAATCTTTCCTTTCAGAGGGAACAGACAGTCATTTCTCCTTCCAGGTAAAAAACCAATGATAGTCAGATCCAGGTGAATCAAGTGACCTCTGTCAGATGGTGACATGATGTTTGATGTGGTTTTTGAGCAGTAAAAGTAGGATGAATGTTCCCAATAACCGGGAATCCAGGCCAGGGTAAATGTACAAGAATAGAGGGTGTCGGCCATTTATGATAGCAGTGAGGGAAAATTTAGAGTCATAGAGATTTGCAGCGAGGAAATAGTCCCTTCGGTCCAAGTCTTCCATGCCAAGCAGATATCCTAAGTTAATTTAGTCCCATTTGCTAGCATTTGACCCATATCCCTCTAAACCCATCCTATACATGTACCCATACAGATGCTTTCTAAATGTTTTAATTGTACCAGTCTCCACCACCACCTATGGTAGTTCATTACAAACACGCACCACCCTCTGCATAAAACTGGTGCCGCTTTAGTCCCTTTTAAATCTTGCCCCTCTGACCTTAAGCTCATGTCCTTTAGTTTTAGACTCCCCTATTCTGGGGAAAAGACCTTGGCTATTCACCCTATCCATGCCTGTCATGATTTTATAAACCTCTATAAAGTCACCCCTCAGCCTCTGATGCTCCAGGAAAAATAGCCCCAGCCTATTCTGCCTCTCCCTAAAGCTCAAACCCACCAACCCTGGCAACATCCTTGTAAACGTTTTCTGAACCCCTTCAGGTTTCACAATATCTTTCCTGTATCAGGGGAACTAGAATTGCACACAGTATTCCAAAAGTAGCCTAACCAATGTCCTATACAGCTGTGACACAACCTTCCAACTCTTATACTCAATGCACTGATCAATAAAGGCAAGTATCCAAAACGCCTTCTCCACTACCCTGTCTACCTGCAACTCCACTTTCAAGGAACTGTGAACCTGCACCTCAAGGCCTCTTCGTTTGGCAACACTCCCCAGGACCTTATCATGTGTCTAAGTCCTGCCCTGATTTGCCTTTCCAAAATGCAGCACTTCACATTTATCTAAATGAAATTCCATCTGTCACTCCTCGGCCCATTTGTCCATCTGATCAAGGTCCCCTTTTACGCCAAAGTAACCTTCTTCGCTGTCCACCAGTAATTTTGGTGTCATCTACAAACGTACTAACCGTACCTCCTATATTTCTTAATGCAGAGATTAGTAAGCCTGCAGAGTTTCTGTCACAGAAAGTGGTTGAGGCCAAAGCACTGAATGTTTTCAAAGAGGAGTTAGTTATAGAACTTAGGGCTAAGTTATAGGGAGAAAGTAGGAACAGGGTACTGAGTTGGATGATCAGCTGTAATCATATTGGATGGTGGAACCAGCTTGAAGGGCTGAATGGTTTATATCTGCTGTGAAACTAAATGCAAAGGTTACTACTTTAGTTTAGAATGGCCATTCATAAAATGGAGTTTGGGACCTCAAGTGTGGTTGTGACCTCCAAGGCAGCATTAGCCACTGTGGTGGTTGGAGCCAAGTCCATAACAACAGAGGTCAGATAGACAGGCACAGCTGCCACCATCTCCATCATGATCTGTGTACCTTTGCTAACATTTTCAACTAACAAGTAGCATTCTCATGATCTGCTTTTCCCTTCAGTTCTCCTCCTTGGAAGGCACTGACTGTCCAGTTTCACAGTCTCACATTGCCGTCCCCAGTATGTCAGCCAGCTCATTCGTTATGCCTGGGGAGGTGATGACCTAGTCGTATTATTGCTGGATTGTTAATCTAGAGATCCAAATAATATTCTCAGGACCTGGGTTCGAATCCTGCCACAGCAGATGATGGAATTTGAATTCAAGAAATATCTAGGAATTAAGAGTCTAATGATGATTGCGAATACATTGTTGATTGTCAGAAAAACCCATCTAGTTCACAAATGTGAGATAACAAGGTTTAGAGCTGGATGAACACAGCAGGCCAAGCAGCATCAGAGGAGCAGGAAAGCTGACATTTCAGGCCTAGACCCTTCTTCAGAAATCATTTTACACCTTGTTATCTCAGAGTCTCCAGCATCTGCAGTTCCTACTATCTCTAGTTCACAAATGTCCTTTATGGAAGGAAGCTGCCATCCTCACCTGGTCTGACCTACATGTGACTCCTGACTCACAGCAATGTCGTTGATTCAACTGCCCTGTGGGCAATTAGGGATGAGCAATAAATGCTGCCTAGCCAGGGATGCCCTCATCCTGTGAATGAATAAAAGGATTCTTTACGACTGGACTTAACAAATTCTTTTCTCAAGAGCGGGGTCCCTCACATTCAAATCCAGTGACTACTCACATCCTTTAATCACATCAGGTGACTGCGCACCGCATTTCCAATTTTCATCCTTGTTTCGTACAGTGGTGGTTTTAGGTATCCATTGCACAATATGGCTGTAGCACCCACAAGACACTGCGCCAGTGAAACCGCTCTATCCGCCACACAGACAGTGGCCCGGAACCGCACATGTGGAAGTGGGGAGTAGCACTCCGCATCTTTAGTTGATGCGCTACACTATTGTCCAATGGAAAACGTTGGAGGACCGGAAGCAAGTCGGTCCTCCAGCCAATCAGAACTCCCTTATTGTCTGAATGCGGACGTTGGATGCTTCTGTTGCCTCTCCTCTCTGAATGAAGGTGGAGCGTCACCCAGATTGAACGTTCTTCCTCTGTGAGCATAGCACAGTTTTATTTTTCCACTTTCCATTTCTTTCCTCATTCCAGGTTTAAACTGTTGAGTTGCTAGAAGGGAAGGGTAGGGAAGTGAATTCAGGGAGGATGCGCACTCTGGAAAGATTGGCCCAGGTCTCCTGTTCTGGAAAAGACGTTGACATCCTTTACTCCTTCAGCTTGACACTTTTACTTGGCTAAAAGAATGGCGTCTTTTTCTAATGTTCAAAATTAAAAGGGGTAGTTCCCAGGAACGAGCTGACATGTAATGAGGCTTTAAATCAATATCACGTTAAGATATGCCTCATTGTACTATATTATACATATTTGATATCATTCAATTATAACATTCGTGTTATTGTTTCTATTCTTGAATGAGATTTGTTTTGAAATTCTATATTTCAAAGATGGACTCGTTACGGTACTGGAATCCATTCAGTAACTTGAATCTGTGCTGACTCGTAAGCAATCCAGTCACTCTCGTTCCCTCTCTACATCCCTGTCACCAGCGAGTTCATTTCCCTCAACTGCTCATCAAATTTTATTTTGAAATTATTGTTGAATCTTTTTAATTTTAAATCAATTGTTGCAAATAATTGTTGCCACTTTTACCAACCTCATATAGATTCATAGCCATAGAGTCATACAGCATGGAAACAGACCCTTTGGTCCAACAGTCAATGCTGAACATAATCCCCGAATAATGTAGTCCCACCTGCCAGCTCCTGGCCCATATCCCTTACCTTTGTGTCTTTTAAACATTGTCACTGTGCCCACATTCACCAGTTCCTCAGGAATTTCATTCTACATGCGAACCGCCCTCAGTGTTAAAAAATTTTCCCCTCAAGTCTTTTTAAAATCTCCCTCCTCTCACCTTAAAAATGTGCACTCTAGTCTTGAAATCCTCCATGTTAGGGAAAAGGCAGCTACAATTTAACCCTATCTCTACCTCTCATGATTTTAAATACCTCTTTCAGGTCACCTGTCAACCTCCTAAACTCCAGTGAAAAATATCCCAGCCTTTCTTTACAACTCAAACCTTTCATAACAGGCAACAAACTGGTAAATCTCTTCTGAACCCTCTCTAGCTTGAAAATATCCTTCCCATAACTGGGTGACCAGAACTGGACTCAGTACTCCAGAAGAAGCCTCACCAATGTCCTATACAAGCTCAACATGGCATCTCAACTCTTATACACAAATGTCTGAGAAATGAAGGCAAGCGTGCTAAATGCCTGTAACCACCCTGTTTGTAAGTGAGGCAAACTTGAAAGAATTATGGACCTGAAACCCTAGGCCCATCTGTTCTACAACACTACCCAATGCCCTACCATTAATTGTATGACCTTTTTATCGTACCAAAATGAAATACCTCACATTTATCCAGCTTGAACTTTGTCTGCCATTTTTCAACCTATTGATCCATTTGATCAAGATCCCTTTGTGATCTTAGAAAACCTTCTTCACTGTGTAGTGAGTTCCAATGCAAGCCTAATCATCTTCCTGACATGCCTACACCCCCAACCCCCAGGAGTTTAATCAAGTGGTACAGTCCAGTAAATTGTACATTTTTAGTCCAGTAATCTACTTGTATTTCTCAGAGAACAAGCTATAGTGTTGGGCTTAAGCATTATCGGACTTCACCTCATTGGGGTGTATCCGTAATATAAACTAGCAATACTAATTCTTACATGGATTAAATATTTTAACTCAATAAATTAGTTACATAGTGAAGTGTATGTGGCTTCTTATAATCATTTTGATCAGGCCCTAAAGAACCTGTTTGGTACTTTCGGCCAGACAGTACAGAAGAGGCACCTCAGCCCATCGAGTCTGCACCGACAATGAGCAGAAATCTTGTCAGTAAGCGTGAAATACCAACTTTAGAAGATTTTGTTTTTTTTTTAATCTTGCACTGATAGTGATGACGTTTTAAACCTGCTTTTACAGGATATTCGAAGGGGACGATTTGTCGGAAGAAATCTGAAACTAACATCACGACTAGATCTGACAGAATCACACGATTCATCGGGATCTGAATGATGTAGGCCTTAAGCTGTGAAAGAAGAAATGATCCACTGTTCAGTCTGCATCAAAGTTTTAAAAGTCAATGTGAATGGAAAAGGATTTGCGACACACACACCTGAGTGAGAATGTTTCAGTGCATTGACAGTGAAAAAACTTTAACTAGTTAAACAGCCTGAAAAAATATTGCGCAATTCACAGCAGAGGGAAACCAGACACACGTTCTGTGTGTGGGCAAGTTTTCAACTGACTGGTAAACCCGGAGAGACAATGAGAACACTGTCAGCATGAACAAATCCTGGAAATGTGGGGACTGTGGGAAGGGTTTCTGTTCTCCATCTGCAGTTGAGATTCATCAGCGCAGTCACACAGGGGAGAGGCCATTCACCTGCTCGGTGTGTGAGAAAGGATTCAGTGCTCTCTCCAATCTGCTGAGACACCGGCAAGTCCATGCTGTGGAGAGGCCATTCACCTGCTCTGAGTGTGGGAAGGGATTCACTGATATATCCACCCTGCTGACGCACCAGCGAGTTCACACCCAGGAGAGGCCATTCCCCTGCTCTGACTGTGGGAAGGGATTCACCGATTCGACCAGCCTGCTGAGACACAAGCGGGTTCACACCGGGGAGCGGCCGTTCACTTGTTGTGAGTGTGGGAAAGGATTTACTCAGTCGTCCACTCTGCTCACTCATCAGCGGATTCACACCGGGGAGAGGCCGTTCATTTGTTCTAAGTGTGGGAAGAGATTCACTCGGTTATTCAACCTGCAAACACACCAGCGAGTTCACACCGGGGAGAGGCCATTCACCTGCTCTGAGTGTGGGAAGGAGTTCACTCAATCATCCAACCTGCTGCTACACCAACGGATTCACACTGGGGCGAGACCGTTCAGCTGCTCTCAGTGTGGGAAGGAATTCACTCGATTGTCCAGCCTGCAGAGACACCAGGGAGTTCACAAATGATAACAGGAGTGCATTATGGTGTTATTGCCGCTGCTAATCACATCCAGGACTGAACCACATTCATTCTGATAGTGGGTGACATGGGAGGGTTAGAGGGTTTCGTTCTGCTGGACTGGCCGCTCTCTCCACTTTACTTCTAGTGGCCTGATGTGTCAAATTTCATCTGAATCACTGAATGGAAGGAAAGGTTGGAAGATAAAAGGTATTTAGTTTGCATTTCACTTTCTCCAATAGTTGGCATGGAGCCGGTCACATTGTTTTGTTTAAATCATGTGGATACTTCTCACAGAAAGTACTTATAGATTTGTAAAGTTTGCACCTTGTTTGTCGTCGCCAAGGGGAAAGGAAGCTGGAAGGCTTGCTGAGCTTGGAACTGGAGGAGGAACTCTCCAGTGACCCTCTCAATGAAAGGCAGAGAGTCTTGTGGCAGAAATCTGTCATATATGGGACAAATGAATGAGGTATAGGAGGGCCAATCCAACACTTCGAGACTGCTTCACCATGTGAGAAGGTTGTGATTGATCTGATTGAAGAAACGTGGAATGGAGATTACAAAAAGCTGTGCAGAAGATAGAACTGACTCAATAGAATTGTTATGTTTTCACTGCCATAGAGTGGGATATTTAAAGGCAAACTTTGGAGATCAAGAAAGAGAAGGATTTGAAAAAAAATGAGGGGCAAAATTTTTACACAGAGTGGTTTGTGTGTGGAATGGAGCTCCAGAGGAAGTGGTGGATGTTGGAACTATTACGTTGAAAAGACACTTAGATAAGTACATGAATAGGAAAGGTTTGGAGCGATATGGGCCAGGAGCAGGCAGGGATGACTAGTTTAGTTTGGGTTTATGTTCAGCATGGACTGGTTGGACCGAAGAGTCTGTTTCTGGGCTGCATGACTACAAGTCAATCAGAAACAAAAGCAGAAATTGCTGGAAAAGCTCAGCAAGTCTGGCAGCATTTGTGGAGAGAAATCAGTTAATGTTTCAGGTCGAATGACTGTTCCTTAGAACTTGCTGAGCTTTTCCAGCATTTCTGATTTTGTTTTCTGATTACAGCATCCACAGTTCTTTCGATTTTTATTGTATAAGTAAATCGGTGTTGGTAAAAATGTCTAGTGTTTCTCCAGAGAATGTTCTACCAAACAGGGAAACTTGTGAGAAACCAGTACATTCTAATGCATTTACCATGAGTGAAAATAGATGTGAGGGATTCTGAGGAATTTATATTTTCAGGGAAGTCACTCCAGTTTATGCAAGAAAGTCGAGAAAGATTTGTATTTAGGTTCAGCTTCAACCTTTTTGGAAAAGCTTTGAACATTTCTCCAGAAAAGTTCATTATATTAACACAGACTATTGTTAAAAAAGTGTGTGTCAAAGTTACTAGTTGGACCATAGCCGGAATACTGTGAACAGTTTTGACCTCTTATCTTTGGAAAGGTATACTGGCACTGGAGGCAGTTTCCAAAGAGCAATGAACAATATAGCATGGGAACAGGCCAGTTGGCCCTCTAAGCCTGTGTCGACACATTTGCCCATCCATACGAAAACTGTCTTCACTTTCAAGATCCATATCCCTTTATTCCCCTCCTATTCACGTATTCGTCCAGGTGCTACTTGAATGCTGCTATTTTGCCTGCTTCCACCATTTACTCTGGCAGCGTATTCCAGGCAGTGACCACCCTCTGTGTGAAAAATGTGCCTTAAAGATCTCTTTTAAACTCCCCCCGCCTCGCACCTTGAACCCCTGTGTCGCCTGGTAATTGACCCCTCCACTGTGAGAGAAAGCCTCATACTTTCCACTCTATCCATGCCATTCACAATCTTATAAACTTCTATCAGGTCGCCCCTCAACCTCCTGTGTTCCAGTGAACACAAACCCAGTCTGTCCAACGTTTCTTCATAGGTAAACTCCCCTACAGCAAGCAACATCCTGGTAAACCATTTCTGTATCCTTTCCAAAGCATCCACATCTTTCTGGTAGTGTGGTGACCAGAATGTACACAATATTCCAAGTGTGGCCTAAAGTTCGATAAAGCTGCCATAGGCTTTTTTTTTGACTACCTTACCTACCTGCGCTGCCACCTTCAGTGATGTGTGGACCTGCCCATCCGGATCGCACTGCATATCAATACTCCTAGGGGTTCTGCCGTTCACTGTATAATTTCAACATCATAGAATCCTTACAGTGTGGAAACAGATCCTTCAGCCCAACAAGTCCACACTGACCCTCAGAGCATCCCACCCAGAACCACCCTCCTATTCTAGGCATCCCTGAACACTACGAGTAATTTAGCATGGCCAATCCACCTAGCCTGCATATCTTTGGACTGTGGGAGGAAACCGGAGCACCTGGAGGAAACCCACGCAGACACGGGGAGAACGTGCAAACTCCACACAGACAGTTGCCCAAGGGTGGAATTGAACCCGGGTCCCTGCTGCTGTGTGGCAGCAATGCTAACCACTCATGTTGCTACCTGTATTTGAACTTCCAAAATGCATCACCTCACATTTGTCCAGATTAAACTCCATCTGTCTTTTTCCTGCCCATGCCTCCAACTGATTTATTTCCTGTTGTATTCTCTGACAATCCTCCTCACTATCCTCAACTGTACCAATCTTTGTCCACAAAGTTACTAATTTCTTCCAAATTATCTATGTAGACCATGAACAGCAGAAGTCTCAGCAAAACTCCATGTGTAACACCTGCAGTCACAGCCCTCCATTCGGAAAAGCATCCTTCCACCGCTACCTCCTGTCTCATTTGACTAAGCCAGTTCTGTATCCATCTTTCCAGCTCATCCTGATACCATGTGACTTCACCTTTTGTACCAGTCTGCCATGAGGGACCTTGTCAAAGGCTTTACTGAAGTCCATGTAGACAAATCAACCACTTTTCCCTCGTCAATCATCTTCGTCACCTCCTCAGAAAAGTTGGTCAACTTACTGAGGCCTGACCACCCTGCACATAACTATGCTATCTATCACTAATAAGTCCATTTCCTTCTACATGCGTACAGATCTTGTCCCTGAGAATCTTTTCCAATAATTTCCCTGCCACTAACCTAAGGTTCATAGACCTGTAATTTCTTGGAATGTCCCTGCTACTCTTCTTGAGCAATGGGACAACATTGACTATTCTCCAGTCCTCTGGGATGTCACCTGTGGCCAAAGGGGATGCAAAGTTGTCTGTCATGCTCCAGCAATTTGTTCATTTGCCTCCCTCAATATTCTGGGATAGATCCCCTCAGGACCAGGGAACTTACCTACCATAATACTTTTTCAGACACACAACAGCTCTTCCTTTCTAATAGCAACTTGGCTTAAAAACTCGACACTCCCTTCCCTGAGATTATCCTCCACCAATTTCTTCTCCTTGGTGAATACTGACATAAAATAGTAGTTTAGAACATCACCACCTGTTCTGACTCGCTCCTTGGTCCTTGAGTGAGCTAAACTTTTCCATGGCTACCCTGTTGCTTTTTAAATATGTATAAAAAGCCTTGGAATTCTCCTTAATCCTGTTCACTAACAACTTTTTATGACACCTTTTAGCCCTTCTACTTCCTCATTTGTGTTCTTTCTTACTTTTCTTACATACTTCAAGGCATTGTCAGTTGCCATCCTTCTGGACCTTACGTGCGCTTACTTTCTCTTTTTGACCAAGGTCATAACATCCCTGGTCATCCAAGGGTCACATAACTTGCCATACCTATCCTTCATTCTTGCAGGAATGTGCCGCACCTGAACTCTTATCAACTGCCATTTTAAATACTCCCAAATGTCCGATGTGCATTTACCCTCAAACAGCCACCTCCAGTCAAAATTCTCCAGTTCCTGCCTAATGTTGTTGTAGTTCATCTTCCCCCAATTTAACACCTTCACCCGAGGACAGCTGTTATCCCACATCCATGAATGTCTTAAAACTTATAGTATGATGGTCAATCCTCCCAAAATGCTCACTTGACCGGGCTCATTTCCCAAAACCAGGTTCCCTGGTTGGACTGTTGATATACTGTGTCAAGAAACCTTGCTGAATGGTCCTTACAAATTCTTCCCCATCCAACCCCCTAGCACAGAGTGAGTCCCAGTCAATATAGGGGAAGTTAAAATCACATACCACAACAACCCTGTGGTTTTTACATCTTTCAAAATCTGTCTACAATATTCTCTCCTCTCTCTCCTGCTGGCTGTTGGGAGGCCTGTAGTATACCCCTAGAAGTGTGATTTCACCCTTTCTATTCCTGAGTCCTACCCATAATGCATCATTGCATGAGTCCTCTTATATATCCTCCCTCAGTACAACTGTGAGATACTCCTTTACCAGTAATGCATCTCCATCACCCCTTTTACTTCTCTTTCTATCACACCTAAAACATCTAAATCCCGGGACATTAAGCTGCCAGTCCTGCCCCTCTTTCAGCCAAGTCTCTGTAATCACAATAATGTCAAGGTTCCAAGTACTAACCAAAGTTCTGAGTTCATCTACCTTGCCTATTATACCTGCATTGAAACACATGCATTTCCCCTGCTCTTTTCAGCAGCGCTTCCCTGTCTGATCTTGTTCTCTGTCATGTTTGCTTTGGTTTCTACCTCTCCCTCAATTTCTGCATCTACTGCCCTACTCCTCTGGTTCCCATTCCCCTGCCATTGCTACCAAGTATGTCCCATCCCCCCCCTCCCCTGGACATCAGTCCTGGTCCTGCCCAGGTGTAATCCATCCAGTTTGGACAGGTCCCACCTCACCCAGATCGGGTCCCGGTGCCCCATGAATCTTAAACCTTCCCCGGTCACGCCACCTTTTCAACCACGTGTTCATCCGACATATCCTCTGTTTTTACTCTGACTAGCTCTTGGTCGTAATCCTGAGAAGAACTACCTTTGAGGCACTACATTTCAACTTACCTCCTAGTTCTCTATATTTTGTTATTAGGACCTAGTTCCTTTCATTTTTAACCTTTGTCATTCGTATCAACTTGTATCACGACAACTCGCTGTTCGCCCTCCCCTTACAGAATGTCCTGTAACTGCTTCAAGACATCCAGTGCCCTAGCCACTGGGAGACAACACGCCATCCTGGATTGTAGTTTGTGGCCACAGAAACACCTATTTCTTCGCCTTACAATTGAATCCCTTATAACTAGAGCATTTCTATGTCTAATCCTCCCTCCCTCTGCAGCAGAGCCAACCATGGTGCCATGAATTTGGCTGCCTCAGAATCATTTCCTCTCATCTCTGCCTTAAATGATGGCTCCTTATTTTTAATCTATGGCCCTTAGTTTTAGCTTCACTCCAGTGTAAACCAGAAAGTAGCCCAATAGAAGATTCCCAAGTCGAGCCCTTGGGCGAAAAAAAAAGGCCTTCTCAAAAATCTTTCACTTGTGCAGCAGTGTCGACCCTGCAGCAGGTGGTGGCATTATATAATTTTAATCAGAAGACAGCAACAGGGAGAGACGCTTTGGCATTGAGTCACTCAACCTTCACCTACGTTTCTCCCATTGCGCGCAGAAATGAATATGCAGCCAGGAATGCACAACGACAGACACATCTAGAAAAGACAACTATTCACAGACATATGCACGGAAACAGAAATGCACAGACACACAGAGACACACATTTACAAACACACATAGTAGATGCACACACAGACAGAAACTCAAAGACATGCACACACAGGCACAAAATGCACATCGATGCACACATACAGCACAAATTTTAGGCTTAGAAAGTATATGAGTGTAACTTGATCGGATTGGGGTGTCTGTTCGGCACGGATGGTTTGGACCGAAGGGTCTGTTTCTGTAAGGTATGTCTCTATGAGTTAGCAGTTAGAAAGGCAAATGCAGTGTTAGCATTCATTTTGAGAGGGCTAGAATGCAAGAGCAGGGATGTATTCTTGAGCCTTTATAAGGCTCTGGTAAGATAGCTTTTGGAATGTTGAGAGCATTTTTGAGCCCCATAACTTAGGAAGGATGTGTTGGCCCTGGAGGGGGTTCAGAGGACGTTTACAAAAATGATCCCGGGGAAGAAGGGCTTGTCATATGAGACGTGGTTGAAGACTCTGGGTCTGAACTCAAAGGAGTTTAAAAGGAAGACAGGAGATCTGATTGAAGCTTACAGAATACTGAGACGCCTGAATAGAGTGGTTTTGGAGACGATATTTCCACTGCTATGAGATACTGTGACCAAATGCAAAGCCTTAGAGTGAAGGGACAACCCTTTAGAACTGAGGTGAAGAGGAATTTCTTCAACCGGATGGTGGTGTATCAATGGATAGCATTGCTGCAGAAGTCTATGATGGCCAAATCATTGAGTTTACTTAAGACAGAGATAGATAGTTTCTAGGTTAGTAAGGGGATCAAGTGTTACAGGGAGAAGACAGAATGGTGTTGAGAAATATATTAGCCATGGTCAAATGGGCTGATTCTGCTCCTCTTTCCCTACTCCCTTTCAGTTTCCATCCTATCCATGCCTCCACTTCTTCTCCAAACCTGTCAGATTCCACTTTCTTAGAATCACCAGTGTAAAGAATGCACTACACCCTCTAGTGGAAGGAGATGCTCTCTCTCTCTCTCGCTGTGTATGTGTGTAGGCGTGTGTTTGTGTCTGTGTGTGTGTGTGAGAGAGAGAGAGAGAGACAGAGAGACAGATAGAATGAGTGTGAGAGAGAGAAAGGCAGAGAAAGAGTGTGATATCAGACAGATCCCAGCTGAATGAATTACTGTAGTGAGCTATCAATATTGCTCTTCATTGTGAAAATGTTGTACATAACAGAAATAAATATTCACTTTTTAATTTCAAAAATATATTCAAAAAAATCTCTATATATACATTGTCAGAAGAGCAGTTCAGTTCTGAACAGTTACATACCAAGTAAATAAACAAACATTGGACTTTGACTCTATCCAAAAAACCAAAGACCACTCTTACACATACAATACTAATATTTACGTATATTTGACGCACTAGGAGTGTCTGAGAACTGAACGGGCCCCCCCATTTACCTTCACCAGGAAGACCTCAGACAGTGGTCTTTCTCCAGTGCACCTTTGCAGCAGCTGCCCCAAGCTTTAGTGTGCCCTTCAGCATGTAGTGCTGAACCTTAGAATGTGCCAGTCTGTAACACTGGGTCAGGGCCAACTCCTTGCTCAGAAAGACCAACAAGTTTCAAGCAGACCATAGAGGGTCTTTCACTGAGTTGATGGTCCTCCAGTCACGGTTGATGTTTTTCTTAGAGGATGTCCTGGAGAAGAGAGTGTAGGATACAGAGTCCCGCGTCGTGGAGCTGCTCAGGACAAACTTCAACAAAAACGACTGCATCTTCCTCAAGACTTCCTTTGCAAAGGCACATTTCAGAAGGAGATTTGAGACAGTCTCAAACCCCCCACAGCCACTTGAAGGGCAGCATGTGGTGGTGCAGACCAACTGGACATATGTAAAGGATCTCACAGGTAGTGCCTTCCTCACCACCAGCCAAGCGATGTTCTGGTGCTTGTTAGAAAGTTTTGGTGATCAGGCATTCTGCCAAATGACTTTGCCAGTCTGCTCAGCGAACCACACAACAGGATCCATCCTCTCCTTTTCCCTCAGAGTCTTGAGGACTCTCCGTGCTGACCACTTCGTGATGGACATTTGGTCAAAGGTGTTTTTCTTTGCAAATTTCTCTATGAAGGACAGGTGATACGGAACAGTACAACGACTTGGAGTCTTCCGCGGCAGCGAGGCTGGTCCCATCCTTCGTGACACTGGGGACAGGTAGAACCTCAGTACGTAGTGATGCTTGGTGTTTGCATACCGAGGGTCTGTGTACAGCTCAATGCAACCGCATCCATAGGTGGCCAAAATGAGAAGGGAAACATTGGGTATGCTCTTCATCCTCTTATTCAGAGTTTTGTACATAGAGTTCCTGCAGATATGGCCAGGCTTCAAGGTGAATTGGAAAATGGCTGGGGTGACTGAAATAGTGCAGTTTTGGGGAATGGGCCAGATTTGCACCATGTCCAACAATAGTGAGAGTACCTTACACCTGATGACCAGGCTTTATCCTACAATGGAGAGGGAGTGGTGCTCCCACGAGATCAGTCTCTGCTTCACTTTAGCAATGTGCTCCTGCCAAGATTTTGCACATGCCCCAGCCCCTCCGGACCATATTCCTAGCACCTTTAGGTTAATCTGTCCTGATGGTGAAGAGAATGAAGGATCAGTCGGCCCAGTTTGTATCTCAATTTACCTTGGCCCCAGAGGCCAGTTCAAACTGGTTGCAGATGCTCATGAGCCTGTGCACGGACAGCGGATCTGAGCAGAAAACGGTGATGTCATTGATGTACATGGAGGCTTTGACCTGCAGGCCTCCGCTGCCTGGAATATTCACCCCTCTCGGGCTCGCTTTCTTCCTGATGAACTCAGCAAACGGCTCTATAAATGCGCAAACAAGGCAGGAGAGATTGGGCAGCCCTGCCTGACTCCAGATCTGGTTGGGAGGCTTTTTGATTCCCATCCATTGATTGTGACTGCACTAACA
>NC_063373.1:5228011-5258027 GCF_021869965.1 Rhincodon typus | reverse complement strand
TTAACAATTGCATATGTTTAAATTAGATCACTTTTCCTTCTTCTAAACGCCGAGCAATGCAGCTCAGACTTCACAATCACTTCACAAAGGAGAACAATACTATCTTCAGTGACTGCATGATGAATCTTCGCTGCACTTGCTCCAAAATAAACCGTTCCATCCTCAAGTGAGGCGAGCTAACTTTTACCCACAATTCCAGGCTGGAACGCATTCCAGCCCTTCCCTCTATAGAGCTCAAGAAACACCCTGGTGAGGGGTTGTAATTTGATTGATGGCCCAGAAATTGTCATAAATTCCTTTTGAGGAACTTTCACTTTCTTGTTCTGAATGAGTATTTCTTCAGGTTGCATTGATTACCTTCAGCAGCTACATCACATCAAAGCGACGTCTCAAAAAAACTGTATTTAAAATAAAAACGGGCTTTCAGTTTTACATCCATGTCTAAGGCTGGAATGTCAGGAATATGATTGGCTATATGAAAGCATATATAAAAACCATCGAAAAAATGCCACATCGATCATTCGTCTCAACGATTCCCGAATGACGAAAATTCGTCTTGACATACAGCCAGATCATGACTGCCTGGTGGTCGCTGAGTGATACTTTCAACTGTTTTCGTGAGGCAAATGTTTCTATCATGTTTTCCCACCCGGGATCTTACACGGACTTTATTTCCTGCCCCGTTTGGAGCTCCATGATGCCACCCCTCTGACCTAAACGATACACTGTGCCCTTTCGGTCACAGGTTACTGTTGACTGTTATACTAATAATGCCCCAGATGCAGTGAAATAGTCGACTCGTAGCCAGGTTTCATAGTCTTCCGCCTGAGCAAAGTGGGACCCAGCTCCCGTATTCTGCTCACAATTCGGACACTGCAATGCAGATGACTTTTTTCCAAAATGTTTGTTTTAATTTCGATGCAATTAAAGGTCAAAGTAATAAACTGATCATTCACCACGACAGTGTATAGAAAGGCGAACAGCGGACTGACTTACCAGCTGTGACACTCAGCACCGACCCGGATCCATCTACATAGTCATAATATCACAGTAATGCTCCTCTCAGTCTCCCCTGTACAAGAACCATTGCTTCCTCAAAAGAAATGAAATCATCATCACGTGGTTTGAATAGTTCATTTATTTTGGAGATTTAGAGAAATAACCAATACTCTACTTGTCCAAGTTTCCTTTGATTCAAGCTCATTTTCTGACCTTATTGCAAATAGTGCAGAGTTCAGGAGGCAGATGTTCACTTCACACAAATGGAGGAGAATCGAAAAAAAAAAAATTGGTTGCTGGAGAGTGAAAGTAAATTAACCCATACTACAACGAAGGGAATTTCAGGCCCTCAATTGTCTATAGGGCCTGGAGAATTTATGTATTATCAATCCAGAGAAATTTCGTTGGCTCCCTCTCACTGTGCATTCTCCCAATCTTACACAATGTTCCAAGCCTGTGTAAATGTTCTCAGAACTGATGTGGGGACATTACTGAAACAGCTGGACTGTATTTCTGGATTCCAGTTGTGAGAACAAGATCCCGGCTCATGTGAGCATCCTTTAAACTTAATCAGTTTTTCCGAATTTGCAATCACCCGCAGTAATCCTGGGAAAGACTTCGCCATCTGAATATACTTGGAACCTGTGAAACTCAAGATGCTGTTGACAATAATCCAATCTCAGTATAAATTGGACTGTAGGGTAGAACTGCAAGGCAGAACTGTGGGAATTTCCTGAAGATTAACTTAGTTTTCAATTTGTTTCTGAGATGATCTCCAGTGACAGATTTTGTGCGACGTGAAGCCGAGCTCCATCACTGTGTCTGTAGTACTGAGCCTTACAGTAATAGGTGGCAGTGTCTTCAACTCTGATATCCCGAATTTCCAACGAAAATGTCTTTTGTGCTTCATTCGTGGACACAACAAATCTCCCGCCGCTGGTGATCCGCTCCCACTCCTTCGCTGTCCGCGTGTGTTTGAAGAAATGTCCACCCCTAAAATAATCATCCGAATAGGGACTACTAAACTCACAGTTGATGCTGACGGACTGACACTCCTTCCTGGTCACCGTTGCCGGGCTCTGTGTCACCGACTGACTGAAATAACCTGGACATTAAACAGAGTGAGGCTAGTGAGAATTAGAAGAGACCCTCACAACTGGGTTAAAACCCCAGGCTGTGTCTGCGATTCGGACGAGCTTGGGCAGTAATGTAATTTTAATTACACACAATGTCGTTTTCTGTGATCAGTACTTACTGGGTAAACAGAGACACAGGATCAAAACAAGGAGAATATCCATCGTTGCCGTGCTTGGAGTTAATGGTTTTGGTGGTGGGAAACGACAGACTACTCTGCGAGACTGGGTCGTGATCTGCAATGAACTGGTGTAGTAGGATGGATTTGACTTGCATTTATCAGTGTCCGTTGAGGTGATTGATGGGCCAATGGATTCAGGGTCTCCGGACTTGCCTTATCTGAATAAACGGTAGGTTTTAAAGAGCGAACCTCGAGTTTTACGTCACTTCATCAGCTCTGTGATCTGAATATGTAATCCCCTCTCATATTGACCCGATGTACAGGGGTGGAGTTGTGGCTGAATGTGGGTACATGTTCTGTCAGTAATCGCTGAAGTTCTCCGTGGTCCCGCATGAGTGAGCTGGGCGCTCGGTCCGTGTTTCCATTGAGTGACATGTGTTGAACAAAGAATGTGGAGGTGGGATTCCCGGAGAACCAAAAATCAACCTCCCCCACTCCACCATGCCCACCATTACGTTCTATTACACCTTGCCCCACCCAGTCCTCATTTTAATTCATCGGTACTGATGATTATTCAATGCCGAGCAGGTTGATGGGACCTCGATCAAAGATCTGATCAGGAAAACTGTACCTCAAACCCAGCAGCTTCATTCAGGCTTGCAACTGATCACCGGATTGCAAGATGATATAGTCCAGTTAGAATATTGTGGTGAACATATATAATTGACAAGACAAACAAACTTTCCCATACATTTAAACAAACATTTTCTGCAACAGCCCTTTCTGCCTGTTGGTATAATTTAAACCTAGAAAGATTTTATACGTTTGAATGCGATTATTGCCCGTTCTTCTAAACTGGAGAGATTACAGTCTGACACTCTTCCAGGGACAATCCGTTTGTTCCACTCACCGTTAGTGAAGCACCTTTGCTCTCCCTCTCTGTAATAGGGCCTGGTGCTGGTGGTGGAAACTTGTTTCTGAAAGAGAGTCATCTAAGATTTTGTCAGTAACTAATGATGTGTGACCTGCTGTGAATATCCACATGTCTGTTCTTTTCAGTTTTTTATGTTACTGAGTATTGTTCTTTTCTTTTCCTGAAACCTCTGCTAAAACGTTTTCTGTGTGTAACACTGAGATCCAGAGGAGTTTAAGTCTGTTAAAGCCAATTCCTGTCCATAGCAGGAGGATTCGACTAGTTCTCAGTTCGTATCAAATCAATAAAGAAGAAGCTTTCAAGGTGTCTATGAAATGATGAAGTGTTATGAAGTGTTGGAGAACTCAGCAGGACTGGCAGCTTTCACAGAGACAGAAAGAGTTACTGTTCCGATTTCAACGAGTCTCCTTTGTAACATGTTCCAAAGATTCTGCCAGACCTGCTAAATTTCGGGAGCACTGCGATGTCATTATTTCAGATCTCCAGTGTCTGCAGCAATTTGGGCTATGGACGTACATACATGAAGCACCATTTGCGGATACACTTCACTGCTGATTTTAAATAATGTACCATTGATGCCCGTGCATTCATCTGCCTGGACCCTAAAACCTGGAATTTCCGACCGAAATATTTGAAAACGTTTTACTTTGTTTTCCCCCTTGAAAACACTCCTTTCAACTGATAAATTTGGCCAAGCTTTGGATCATGTGATTTTATATGGCCCTAAGATCCCGCGAAACTCTGATACATTTTGTTAGATTAAAACTACAGTCTTCAAGTGTTTATTGTTCAGTGAGACGTGACCACTGACTGAGTGAAAGAGGCTTTACCAATGTAAGTCACAAGAGACAGCTTGTTATAACAGAGCTGAGAATGAGTGAGCTCTGAATCCACCGTATTATTCCTGTTGTCTGGATCAGGTTTGGTGATGCTGTCACTTTTAAAAGGTTATTTTATGCTGGGTATTTTAAAGACATGTTGTAAAGGCAGAGATACCGAAATTTCTACTGGATCCTCCCTGAGTCACTAAATTAATAGGCGTTTGGGTTTTTTTTTCTGAAAAAGATGGAACAATGGAAGGTGACTTACCAGTTCGCCCAGATCAGGGTTTTTAAGTTTATTTTAGCTGTAGCTGTTGAAGCTGTTAGGGTCCCAGAAGGTCTGCAAGCTTCAGTAAATATTTCTTAACCATAACTTTGTCTGAAATCTCTTTTCATGTTGTTCCCTTCTGGAGTTGGAAACTGCACGTAATATTTGTGTATGAATTTACCTTTTTGCCAAGTGTTGTGTTTTGTGAAATTGGTATTATGGAGCAGTTAATTACTAATAGGTACTGTATCTAGTTTTCCAATACTTAAGTTATTCTAAATTCCTTTTTATTTTGTTTGTATTTCAAACATAGCATTTAAATAAATTGTGTTTTTCTTCACGTCGAGTGCTTTGACCTCTTGCCTCACATCTGGAACACTCAGTTCACATCTACATTTAAAAGAAGAAAATGTTGGGGTCCAGCGTTCTTAACATATTTTGAGAGGGTCTGGTCTGCTGCGTAACAAACTGGGGGCTTGTGCGATATCTCATTCTATAATTTCAATTTGGGTTTAGGGTTGTTGACTCAAAGGCAGCGAATAGAATGTGTTCGTGTCTTTTGTTTCGGGTGCTGAATCGGGTGTTTCGAACAGGGAATGCTTTGTGTAGTAATGGCTCTTTCAGTCACTAAGAGCTTTTTAGGGATGGAAGAAGTGACTTTAGGAGTCTTACGAAATGTGAGCAAAGCAAAGCTGTTGGAATTGGCAGACAAGCTGGAGTTTGAGTTTACTTTATCTATGAGAAAAGGGGAGGTATTTTCAACAACAGCTCGTCATTTAAATTTGCTGGAAATGCACACAGTTGTTTGCCCGTTCACAGGCTGTGAGTGTGGGAAAGTATTTCCCCAGTCGTCTACTCTGCCCACTTGACAGCGGATTCACATTGGAGAAAGGCTGTTCATTTGTTCGAAGTGTGGGAAGAGATTTACTCGGTTGTTCAACCTGCAAACACAGCAGCGAGTTTAAACCAGGGAGAGGCCAATCACCTACTCCGAGTGTGGGAAGCACTTCAGTCAATCATCCAACCTGCTGCCACGGCAACGCATTCACACTGGGGGGAGACCGTTCAGCTGCTCTCAGTGTGGGATGCAAATCGCTCAATTGTCCAGTCTGCAGAGACACCAGGGAGTTCGCAAATGATTACAAGAGTACGTTATGCTGTTATTGCCGCTGCTAATCACATCCAGAAATTGAACCACATTCATTCTGATAGTGGGTGACATGGGAGGGGTAGAGGTTTTCTTTCTGCTGGACTGGCCGCGCTCTCCACTTTGCTGTTCGTGGCCTGATTGGTCAAATTCCATCTGAATCACTGAAAGAAAGGAAGGTTCAGAAGATAAAAAAAAAATTAGTTTGCATTTCATTTTCTCCAACAGTTGGCATGGGACTGGTCTCGTTGTTTTGTTTAAATCATTTACTTGTAGATTTCTAAAGTTTGCAGCTTATTCATCGTCGCCAAGGGGAAAGGAAGCTGGAAGGCTTGCTAAGCTTGGAACTGGAGGAGGAACTCTCCAGTGACCCTCTCAATGAAAGGCAGAGAGTCTTGTGGCAGAAAGCTGTCATACCTGGGCCAAATGAATGAGGTGCAGAAGGGTCAATAAAACACTTTGAAACTGCTTTACTGCGTGAAAAGTTCATGATTGATCTGATTGACAGGAACATGGAGTGGAGTTTCCAAAAATTTGGTGTAGAAGATGGAACTGTTTCAATGGATTTGTTATGTTTTCACTGTCATAGATTAGAACATTTAAAGGAAAATTGCTGGAGATCAAGAAAGAGAAAGATTTGAAAAAAAAAAATCATGAGGGGCGAAATTTATACACATGGTGGTTCGGATGTGGAATGAATCTCCTTTGGACGTGGTGGATGCGGGTAATATTACGTTTAAATGACACTTAGATAAGTACATAAATCGAAAAAGTTTGGAAGGATATGGGCCAGGAGCAGGCAGGGATGACTAATTTCATTTCGGATTATTTTCAGCATGGACTGGTTGGACCAAGGGCCTGTTTGTGAGCTGTACGTAAATCAGAATCAGAAACAGAAACTGCTGGAACAGCTCAGCCAGTACGGCAGCATTTTTGGTGAGAAATCAGTTAACGTTTTGGGTCAAGTGACCATTCCTCAGAACCTGCTCAGCTTTTCCAGCAATTTCTGTTTTTGTTTTCTGATTTACAACATCCGCAGTTCTTTTGGTTTTTATTGTATAAGTAAGTCAGTTTTGGTAAAAGTGTTTAGTGTTTATGCACAGAATGTTCTCCCATAGAGAGAAACTGTGAGGAACCAATTCCCTTTGAATTCATTTTCCATGTGTGAAAATAGATGTGAGGCATTGTGAGAAATTTATATTTTCAGGGAAGTGACTCCAGTTTATGCAAGAAAGCCAAAACGATTTTTAGTCTGAGTTGCTGTCTCAGCGACAACCTTATGTGTAAAACGTTTGTATCTTTCTCCAAATAAGTTAATTCTATTAACACAAAGTATTGTTAAAAAAATGTGTCAAAGTTACTGGTCGGACCATAGTATTGGGCAGCATATGAATGGAAAGTTATATTGGCATTGGAGGCAGTTTCCAAAGAACAATGAACAATGCAGCACAGGAACAGGCCTGTTCACCTTTCAATTGTGCGCCACCACATTTTGGGCTTTCATACTAAAACTGTCTTCACTTGCAGAATCCATATCTCTTCCTATTCACGTAGTCGTCCAAGTGCTTCTTGAATGCTGCTATTGTGTCTGCTTCCACCATTTACTCTGGCAGCGCATTCTGAGCACTCACCTCCCTTTGTGTGAAAAACATGCCTTGCAGATCTGTTTTAAACTTCCACCCTCACACCTCGAAACTGTGTTCCCTAGTAATTGACACCTCCACCCTGAGAGAAAACCTCATTCATTCCACTCTATCCGCGCCATTTACAATCTTACAAACTTCTATCAGGCCGCCCCTCAACATCCTGCATACCAGTGAAAACAAACCCAGTCGATCCAATGATTCTTCATAGATAAAAATCCCTATCCCATGTACCCTCTCCAAAGCATCCACATCCTCTGTTAGTGAGATGACCAGAATGTACGCAATATTCCAAATGTGGCCTAAAGTTCTATAAAGCTGCAGCATTTCTTGTCTATCCTTATACTCAATGCCCCTTCCAATGTGGGCAAGCATGCCATAAACCTTTTTTACTACTTTATATACCTTCGCTGTCACCTTCAATGATCTGTCGATCTGAAAACCCAGATCCCTGTGCATATCAATACTCCTAAGGGTTCTGGCGTTCACTGTATAATTTCCACCTGTATTTGATCTTCCAAAATACATCACCTCACATTTGTCCGGAATAAATTCCATCTGCCTTTTTACTGCCCAAACCTCTATAAGATCTATATCCTGCTGTATCCTCTGACAATCCTCCTCACTAACCGCAATTACATCAATCTTTGTATGGTCCATAAACTGACAAATTCGACCAGCCATGTTTTCCTCCTAATTATTTATGTAGACCATGAACAGTAGATGTCTCAGAACTGATCCACGTGGAACACCCCTCGTCAAGCCCTCCATCCGGAAAAACATCCTTCCACCGCTACCCTATTTCTACTATGACGAAGCCTGTCCTGTATCCATCTTGCCAGCTCACTCCGACACCATGTGACTCCACCTTTTGTACTAGCCTGCCATGACAGACCTTGTCAAAGGCTTTACTGAAGTCCATGTGGAGAACATCAACCACTTTTCCCTCATTAATCATCTTCGTCAACTCCTCAGAAATGTTGATCAACTTACTGAGGTATGAACCCTTGCACAAAACCATGCTATCTATCACTAATAAGTCCATTTGCTTCTACATGCGTATAGAACTTTTGCATGAGAATCTTTTCCACTAATTTCCCTGCCACTCACCAAAGGCTTCGAGGCCTGTAATTTCTTGGGCTATCCCTAGTACCTTCTTAAACAATGGGACAACATTGGCTATTCTCCAGTCCTCTGGGACCTCACCTGTTGCCAAAGTGGATACAAAAATGTCTGTCAATGCTCCATCAATTTGTTCATTTGCCTCTCTCAATATTATGTGAAACATCCCCTTAGGACCCGGGGACTTACCTCCCGTAATACTTTTTCAGAAACACATCATGTCTTCCTTTCTAATAGTACCCCGGATTAGAAACTCGACACTACATTCCCTGAGATCATCCTCCACCAATTCCTTCACTGTGTTGAATACAGACACAAAATATTAGCTTCGAACGTCACCACCTGTTTTGGCTCGCTCCTTAGGCCTTGAGTGAGGCAATCCTTTCCATGGATACCCTCTTGCTTTTTAAATATGTATAAAAAGCCTTGGAATTCTCCTTAATACTATTTACTAACTACTTTTCATGACACCTTTTAGCCCTTCTAATTACTTGTTCAAGTTCTTTCTTACATTCCATATACTTCAAGGCCTTGTTAGTTGCCATCCTTCAGGACCTTAAGCATGTTTTCTTTTTCTTTTTGGCCGAGGTCATAACATCCCTGGTCATCCAAAGTTCACGTAACTTGCCATACCGATCCTTCATTCTTGCAGGAACGTGCCGCTCCTGAACTCTTATCAACTGCCATTTGAAATACTCCCAAATGTTTGATGTGGATTTAGCATCAAGCAGCTGCCTCCAATCAAAATTCTCCAGTTCCTGCCTAATATTGTTATAGTTCACTTTCCCCCAGTTTAAGACCTTCACAAGAGGATTGCTGTTACCTTTCATCCATTAATGTCTTAAAACTCATAGTATGATGATCAGTCCTTCCAAAATGCTTGCTTAGCCGGGCTCATTTCCCAAAACCAGATTCAATATAAATCCTACTCTTGTTGGACTGTTCTTATACTGTGTCAAGAAACCTTGCTGAATGGTCCTTACAAATTCTGCCTGTCCAACCTCCGAACACATAGTGAGTCCCAGTCAACATAGGGGAAGCTAAAATCACTCACCACAATAACCTGCAGTTTTTCCATCTTTCCAAAATCTGTCTACATATTCTCTCCTCTATCTTCTGCTGGAGTTGGGAGGCCCAGCATTGTGATTTCACATTGCATATTCCTGAGTTCTACCCATATTGCCTTGCTGCACGAATCCTCTGATGTGTCCTCCCTCACAACAGCTGTGAGATCCTCCTTTCCAAATAATGCAACTCTCCTAACCTTTTTATTTCTCTTTCTTTCACAGCAAAACAAATCTAAATCATAGGGCATTCTTTGAATTCTGTCCCTCTTTCAGCCAAGTCTCCGTAATCAAAATAATTTCACGGCTCCAAGCACTACCCGAAGTTCGAAGTTCATCTACCTTGCCTGTTATTCTTGCATCGAAACACATGGATTTCAGACCACCTCCCCTGCTCTTTTCAGCAGTGTTTGCCTGCCTTTCTTGTTCACTTTTGCCTTGGTTTCTACTTCTCCCTCAATTTTTGCATCGACTGCCCTACTCCTTTGGTTCCCATTCCTCTGCGATGCGACCAAGTATGTCTCCGCTCCCCCTCTCGCAGTAATCAGCCCTGGTCATGCCCAGCTGTAACCCATCAGTAACCCACCTCCCGCACATATGGTCCCAACGCCCCATAAATTTGAAACCCCGTCCCTCACACCATCTTTTCAGCCACATGTTCATCCTATTTCTCCTGCTGTTTCTAATCTGGCCAGCTCGTGGCACTGGTCGTAATCCTGATATAACGACCTTTGAGGCAGTACATTTCAACTTTCCTCCGAGTTCTCTATATTTGCTTTTTATGACCTTGTTCCTTTCTTTTTTACCTTTGTCGTTGGTACGTACCATGACCATGTATCATGACCACTGGCTGTTCGCCCTCCCCCTCCAGATTGTCCTTGATCTGCTTCAAGACATCCAGGTCCTTAGGATCAGGGAGGCAACACACTCTCATCTATGTATTCCCCTTACAACTGAATCCCCTATAACTCTTGCATCTGTATGCCTATTTCACCCTCCCTCTGCAGCAGAGCCAACCATGGTGCCATGAATTTGCCTGCCTCAAAATCCTTTCCTCTCATGTCTGCCTTAAACGGTGGTTCCTTAGTTTTAATCTATGCCCCTTAGTTTTAGCTCCGCTCCACTGCAAAGTAGCCCAATAGAAAATTCCCAAGAGGAGCCCTCAGGGGTAAGAAAGGCCTTCTCAAAAATCCATCCTGTGTGCAACAGCGTCGAACCGCCAGCAGGTGATGGCATTATATAATTTTAATCCTAATAGAGCAACAGGGAGAGACGCTTTGGCACTGATTCATTCAGCCTTCACCCACATGTCTCCCATTGCACGCAGACATAAACCCACAATGAAATACACATACAAAAAAGGTAACTACACGCAGACAGAAATGCACATGCAGACAGAAATGCACATGCAGACAGACACACCGAGATGCACATTTGCAAACACACGTAGATAGATGCACACACAGCTAGAAACACAAAGACACGCACATGCAAGCACTCAGACACAAAATGCACACACACACAAGCACAAACGTTAATCTTGGCAAGTACATGAGTGTGACTAGATCAGACTGGTATGTCTGAATGGCATGGATGGGTTTGAACCAAGGGCCTGTTTCCGCATATTAGCCTCTATGCAATCAGTGAGACAAATGTAATTTTAGCAATCATTTTGAGACAGCTCGCCTGCAAGAGCAGGAGTGTATTCCTTTGGCTTTATAAGGCTTTTGTAAACAGCAATTGGAATGTTGTGAACAGTTTTGAGCTCCATATCTAAGGAAGGACGTGTTGGCCTTGGAGGGGGTTCACAGGAGATTTGCAAAAATGATCCCACTGATGAAGGGCTTGTCATGTAAGAGGTGGTTGAGGACTGTGGGTCTGGATCAATGGAGTTTAGAAGGAGGAAGGGAGATCTGACCAAAACTTACTGAATACTGAGAGGCCTGAATAGTGTGGACGTGGAGAAAATGCTTCCACTACTAGGAGCGACTGGGACCAGTCGGCACAGCCTCAGACTGAAGGGACAACCCTTGAGAACTGAGATGAGGAGGAATTTCTTTACCAGAGCTTGGTGAACCTGTGGAACTCATTACTGCACAAGGCTTTGGAGGCCAAATCATTGAGTGAATTTAAGATAGAGATAGATCGGTTCCTGGCTAGTAAGGGGATCAAGGCTTACAGGAAGAAGTTAGAAGAAAGGTGTTGAATAACACATTAGCCATGGTCAAATGGCCGAACAGGCTCAAAGGGCCAAATAGCCTGATCAAATAGCCTGATTCTGTTCCTCGTCTCCTGCTCCCTTTCGGTTCCACACCATCCATGCCTCCATTTCTGCACCTATCTTGCATGATCCCACATAATCACAAGGATAAAAAAAGTTCTGCCTGTGTGTGTGTGTTTGTGTGTGCGTGTGTGTGTGTGTGCGTGTGTGTGTGTGCATGTGTGTATGTGTGCTCATTTGTGTGTGTGTGCGCAAATGTGCGTGTGTGTGCATATGTGCGTGTGTGTGCATGTGTGCGTGTGTGTGTGTGTGTGAGAGTGTGTGTGTGGGAGAGTGTGTGTGTGTGTTTGTGTATGTGTGTGTGTGTGTGTGTGTGTGTGAATGAGTGAGAGAGAGAGAGAAACCGGCAGAGAAAGAGAATGATTTCAGACAGATCCCAGCTGAATGATTTACTGTAATGAAGTGTCAATAAAGCTCTTCCTGTGGAAATGCTGTACATAACAGAAATAAATATTCACTTTTTTAATTCAATATTATACTTTATTTGGAAAAAGATCTCTGTACATATACATTGCCACAAGACCATTTCAGTTCTGTGCAGTTGCGTACCAAGTACATAAACAAAACATTGGACTTTGACTCTGTCCAAAAAACCAAAGACAGCTCTTACACGCACAATATTAATACTTACACATATTTGATGCACTAGGAGTGTTTGATAACTGAACAGACCCCCATTTACCTTCAGCAGGAAGACCTTCGACAGTGGTCTTTCTCCATTGCACCTTGGCAGCAGCTGCCCCAAGCTTTCGTGCTTCCCACAGCATGCAGTCCCAGACCTTGGAATGTGCCAGTCTGCAGCACTTGGTCGAGGTCAACTCTTTGCATTGGAAGACCAACAAGTTTCAGGCAGACCATAGAGAGTCTTTCACCGAGTTGATGGCCTTCCAGGCACGGTTGAAGTTTTCCTTGGTGTGCGTCCCGGCGAAAAGAACATGCAGCACAGAGTCCCGAGTCACGGAGCTGCTCGGAAGAAACCTCGATTAAAAAAAAAACCCACTGCATCTTCCTCCAGACTTCCTTTGCACATCGACATTTCAGAATGAGATATGTGACAGTCTCAAACCCTACGCAGCCACTTGAAATGCAGCGTAGGGTGACGCAGACTGACTGGGAGCACAGAAAGCATCTCGTCAGTCGTCCCCTTCTTAACACCAGTCAAACGATATTCTGGTGGCCTTGTGATCAAAGGTGTTTTTCTTTGCAAATTTCCAGCACAGTTTGGTTGGACAGAAAGAAATATTCACATCGAATCAGTTTGATGATGCACACCGTTTCAAAGTACAAATGGATATTTTAAGACGAAATGTGGGGATATTTCTCTCGTTGCACTGACAGTGATCACAGTGTGGAATAAGGCTTTGGGTACAATGCGGCAGGAAAGTATTCTCAAGTTGTTGAATGATTCAATTGAAATTGAAATGCAGAATCTCGCAGTGTTATACCGGGAAGCGGGATATATCTGCTTTTATTGAGCAGCATCCGATGAACTCGAATTTGTTTGTGAATTTGAACGTCGCAATTACTTGTACACGCCACTAGATGGTAGTATGCATCTGAATTAATATCGACGATGAGGGCTGAAGGAAGAATGACGTTGCAGACAGTGTGAGAAACTACCAGTGTGAGAGGTTTGTTACAAAAACAAACGCCAAGTCTCAGCTTCTTCTGCAACTTCAACGAGACAGCGGTTCTGAGTTAGCTGTGAAGCGAGGCATTCTTCAAGCTGTTTACTCTTATAGATATAATATTAATCCTCGGCTCCTCAACAGATCTCTGTAGACAACTGCTTTTGCATTTGTTCCTGCAATCCGATAATGCTCCGAATTTGCAGAGTCCTCCTGCTGTTTTACACTCTGATGTCCACGGAGGTGACTGGAGAAGGCGAAGTGATGCAACTTCTATCAACGAATGTTGTTAGTAAATTGGGAATTACGTTCATGAATTGCTCCATTGCCACTACATTTAACAGCGTGCATTGGTCCAGGCAGCAACCAAATATGCCACCGTAACATCTGGTGATGGCCAAAAGAGAATCTGATCAGCCTGAGCGGATCACTGCTTCAATCAGTGGAGATTACAAACTCAGTATCTTGACTGTGAAAGACGCCAGACTTAATGACACTGCCACCTATCTCTGTGCCAATGACGGCACAGTGTCACAAACAGGGAGGGTCCATACTAAAACCTGCACAGAGTGGGAGTTCAGCTGGGCTGATTTTGATATATCTGTTTACTAATTGTGTGCTCCAATAAACCAAGGTAAGCGAAACTAGAGTAAAATATAACAGAAAGTATGGAGCAGCAAAAGTTAAAGATGGTCAGACGTGAAGATAATTGGCTATGCGGATGGAGGTGAAGGAAGCGTATTTTGCAAGCCAGGAACATTGATGGAGGAAACGGAAAGGACGGACAGCAATAATAACTGCAGAGGATAGAATGGTGTGAAAAGGTTGAGAAAGAAACGGAACGAAGTGAAAAATAATCGAACATGATGCACAGAGTTTAAAGATCAAGTTAAATCACAATTGAAGGAAACATGAAGTAAATATGTTGGCCTTTCCTTTAACATGGCGCTACTTCACTGAATACCCCACTATCAACATCCTATAGGTTTAATTGATCAGAAACTCATCTGGATTCACCACATAAACACAATAGCTACAAGAGCAGGACAGACGCGAGGAATCCTGCGGCGAGCAACATTTCTCCTGACTCCCCAAAACCTCCCTACCATCTACAATGCACAGGTCAAGAGTATGATGGAATACTCCCCACTTGTCTGAATGAGAGCAGCCCAACAACACTCCAAAATCTTTACCCCATCCAAGACAAAGCAGCCTGCTTGATTGGCACAACATCCACAAACATCTGCTGCCTCCACCACCGATGCTCAGTGTGTACTATCGACAATATGCACTGCTGAAATTCACCAGACAGCAACTTCCAAATCCACAACGACTTCAATCTGGAAAAGCAAGGGGCAACAGATATATGGGAATACCACAATATTTAAGTTCCCTACCAAGCCACTTACCATCCTGACTTGGAAATATATTGCTGCTTTTGCATTGTTGCTCAGTCAAAATCCTACAATTTCCTCCCTAAGTGCAATGCGGGTCAAACCACAAGAGGTGGGCTGCACCTGTCCAAGAAGGCAAATCACCACCTCCTTCTCAAGGGAAACTCGGAGCGGGTATAAATGCTTGTCTGGCTGCCACGCCGAAATCCCACAAATTAATAAATAAAAATAAAATCAATAGTAACACGATCTAATCATCTAATCCCTACAGTGTGGAAGAAGGGCATTGGGCCCATCGAGTCCATACCAAGCCCTTGAAGAACATTCCACCAATCCCTGTACCCCTGCATCTCCACTTAACCTGTCGACTGTGGGAGGGAACCAAAGCAGCCACAGGAAATCCAAGCAGGCAAAGGGAGAGTGTGCAAACTCCAAAAGACTGTCGCCTGAGGCTGATATCGAACCTCGATCTCTGTTTTTGTGTGGCAGGAGGGCTAACCACTTCGTCACTGTGTCTTCATCTAAAGAACGCTTCCAGAAAATTCATCATTTGGTATTGCCCCATTCATAAATTGTTAACTTCCTGGCACCGCAAACTTCCTAGAGGTCCCGCCAGTATACGCTATATTCACATTCACTGAAACAGTATATAACTTTGTCTTCTTGTAGACTCTTTGAGTCATCCTCACCACTTTTCTTCCGATTTGTTCTTGTGTCATCTGTAAACCGGGCAGTGGTACCTTCACTTCAATCAGAATTTGGATTGTGCATTGACGTGTATCTCTGCTGTTTCACCATTCCCATTCAGATGAAGGAGACTCGACCACAATGTGTTTTTTTTAAAAGATCCATTATTCTTGTATGGGCGTGACTGGCCACGCGAGCCTCCATCTCTAATTTCCCGTGACAATATGGCAATGAGGCATCGATTTGAACCACTGCAGTGCATCTGATACAGATACTGGAGTTACATTTACAATGACAATAAGCAAATTTAATCGAAAATGGTAACAATGGATCTTACCAGTAAATGCAGCAAAAGCAACATTCGATTCTACTGCTTCGTTCATTAGAAATTTGCTTTTTTCTTTATATATTTGGTTATTTTTCTCATTATTGTATCCAATCTCTCAGACTCTCTGGTCCTCTGCGTCAGTTGCAGGGGGTCATCAGAGTCCGAGAGCAACTTTTAAGTGGGGAAACACAGTTCTGATACTTGAACAGATAAACTAACTCCCTTCTCTGGTTTTGCTTACAGAAATAACAACTGTTACGGGACAACATTCGATTTGATCTCTGTCCAAAACATTGTTTGTTAATGAACAAACTTATTTTGCTCCTGAAATAACTGCACAGAGGCCGATATCCCGTCACCAAGTGACCCTTCATTTACATATGCAGACTACACTGGCTGCGGCCAGCCAGCTTGGAGTCAGTCCCCTGAAATTAGAAGATTCAGAGCCTCCCGGTTATACCAATTGCCCAGGGCTCCCTGACTAGCCCAAGTTAATAAGCCCAACCATCGATCTCATAGTCAATGAGATCCACCTGTCTCCAAACGCTACAGTTCCTTAAGCAAAAATAAGAAAGAACTGCGGATGCTCGAAATCTGAAACAAAAGCAGGAATAGCTGGAGAAACTCAGCAGGTCCAGCAGCAATTGTGAAGAGAAAACTGAGTTAACTTTACGGGTCCCGTAAACCTTCTTCAGAACTTTGGTCCTTTCTCACAACAGCCATGATATGGAGGGGATTGAAAATAGCAATTACTGCAGATGCTGAAGTCAGACACAACAGTGTGGAGTTAATGGAACTTCTCTGATGCTGCCTGACCTGTCGTGTTCCTCCAGCTCCACACTGTGTTTTCAGATGAGTTTGAAGCTGCTTGTTTCAATCGAAGAACAAAGGATCTTGAAGCTCATTGGCTGTCATCGGATGCGTTTGCCAACTATGAACCAATGAGTAGAGATCCGGAAATTACTCAACCTGTTTCCAATACTTGCTGAAACCCAACTTATCTTCGGCCAGTTCTGCTCACTTTCATCGTGATCTCTCTGCAAACATGTCGCCTGGAGCTCTGTGTTTACTTCTCACAGTAGCAGTTCTTCTAATCGGTAGGTTGAAAAGTTGTCTATTTCTATGCTTCAGCTCTTTGCCGTGAATTACATTTACTCAAGCAGTTCGGGCAAAATGGAGGCAGCAATACATTCTCTCCAAATAAAAACCAACTGGATATAAACATGTCCCAACAATGAGCAGAGTTTGGGAGAAATTAGCAAATGTACCTGAGTGAATGACAGTGGAAGACTTAGGCTGGACATTCAGACAGGACTGAGGCCAAAGAGATTATTTAACCGAGGGGAGAGTGTTAAATCCACCAACACTTTTCAGCTTTCCCTTTAAGTTTTCGGAAATGAAATTGGAAATGACTTCCTCATAATGGATTGTAGTTCGACTTCCCTGATTTATTTCTCATGTTAATGATGAAGGTTAACGGGCTGATTCTGAGCGATAGAATGTTGAAGTGTGTTATTCAATTTTCTAAAACTCTCCGCTCTTACAGGACTTTGTCGTGGAGATTCTATCTCTCAAACAGCGGCTGCAATTGCAGTGAATGAGGGGGATGATGTCCTTTTGTTCTGTAATTACACTACAACAAACAGCAACCCTTACCTGTTCTGGTACCGTCAACATTCCAGGAGCTCCATGCATTTTCTACTGCAGAAAAACCGATATGGTGAGAAGGGAGCGAGTTTTCTAAAGGACCGGCTTTCCTCGGATTTTGATCATGTGAACCGCACTATCCAGATGAGAGTGTTGAAAACAGAACTATCAGACTCCGCAGTGTATTTCTGCGCACTCAACCCCACAGACACTCAGAACTGAGCTGACCCTGTACAAAAACTCTGAGGGCGCCACTGATCACGATACTCCGTCAGGCAAACAGTGAGATAGGAATGGATCTGAAGTGGTTCCCGAATTCACGGTGATGATTCACACTTCTAATTCGGACGCAAAACTTTAATCATTAGAAATCTGTTCTTGAAATAAACTAATGCCACCAGTTTCGTGAATATAAAACAAATTATTTACTTTGTGTCTTTCATGATGTTCCAAATTACAGCGACGTGGTACGATCGAAAATTCAGCAACTGGTTTTGATCCAGCAAAATCCTCCAGTAATATAGAGAACTGGGTTTGACAGGCAACGACGTGGAGCAGGATGCTAATAATGAAACAAAGGAGCAAACTGAATATTGTCAAGCACATTGTGGGTTCTTGCCCCTCTCCCTCACGTTATAGTTCCAGAATGACAAGTGAGAGATGCACAGGTCCAGGATAATGCAGACTTGCTCGAAAATATTAGGAAGGAAGTGGGATGTAACTCATACCTGAAAAACTCACACAAATAATTAAAAGCATTTTATACCGGCTGATTAATGAGTCAGGTCCGGCAGTGAAAGTCTCAGTCACTTGAGTCTTTTGCTGTTAGGCTGAACGGAAATGAACATTTTTCATCACAGATCCAAATTTGTTCATTCTTTGCTAGCAATTCAGATGTGGACATTTAAGTAGTGCACAGACCAGCGGGTTCCTCTTTTCCCTCTGGCGACATTTGAGAGAAACCGACTCCTATTTTGATTGTGTGTCACAAAAGAGACATTCCTGACTCTGGGTGTTCAAAGACAGTGAAACCTGTTTCTGCAGATAACAGGATGCACGTGGGAGATAATACATTCTGCACGGTCAGAATGCCACTTTCATTATAAACCATGTTAAAGCCGTTGATCTGGATCACACATGTGAGGCGACATTTTGAGAAGTGCACTGTCTTGAGATTTTGTGATAGGCAGCTTCACAGATGATTAATAGGAGTGCTCAGTCTATGTCTCAGTGCGCCATTGTACGTGATACACTGCAGTGTCTGACAGCTGAGTGCCACCAGCACCAATAATGTCATGACTTACTTTTGAATAATTTAAGTGAAAATGACCCAAGTGACATTCGGTCATCGAACAGTACAGCACAGAAACACAGAACGTCGGCCAAACATGTCTCTACTGACTGCATTGCCGTTATAAACTAATTCTATTACCTACTCATAGTCCGCATCCTTTATTCCTTGCCGATTCGTGCACATGCTAAGTGCATATTAAACATTGTTAGCATATTTGCTTCTACCTCCTTCACTGCTAGCACATGCTTGGCACCGAGCACTCTCGGTGTAAAGTAAAGTGACTCGCACATCTCCTTTAAACTTTTCTCCTCTCATTTTAGACCTATGCCCCTTAGTATTTGACATTTTCTGCCGGGGAAAATGTTTCCGCATATCTACGCTTTCACGCCTGTCATAATTGTATAAACTTTTATCAAGTCGTCTCTCACATCTGACACTGATGCGAAAGTAGTCTGGGTCTATGCAAGCTCTCCTTCTCGCTGATACCCTCCGACCAACGCAACATCCTGGTAAATATCTTTATTGCACCGTTTCCTATTGTGTGGCAACCAGTGCTGCACACAGCCAGTGTTGTTGCCACTGAGACGTCGTAGAATGCAATTTTCGTGATTAATCTCTCATTGTCGCAGTGTCATGCTTCAACATCAATTGCAGAAAGCAATGAACCGAGTGTATATTCCCATCTTTTTCCCGGATTCCATACAAAGCGTTATTTCACACTCCAGTCATTCTCAGCACAACAAAAGGAACGATCTCACAGCATACAATTAGATTCTGAAAACTGACAACTCATCGCAATATGTTGTGGTTAAAATGAGTCCTTTTCTTTCAGATTTAAAATAAGGCTGCACGATCTTCGTCTGTTCCTTTGAACATCTTTCTCTTAGTATTTTTTTTCAGAACACTGTTGTGACTCTGGAATATTAGAGACACCATTCTCTCGCATTGAACTCTGATGGCGAGGAAATAATGATATTACATGCGTTCCCGTCGCAAGAATGTACCAACTTATTTTCCGTCCCAAACACTACAGCAATTTATTTATTTTGTATTCTGCCCTTTGTACGTTGCCCGATGGTGATGAAAATGTTTTGCATAATTGTACCCTGCTCAACGCTGCTGGGGTTATTCTCTCCACTTAACTTAAACTTCGTACATTGAAGGTATTTGGAATGCCGAACAATTATAAAGATTATCATGAAACAATCGCTCAGAGAATCTAAGTGCACATAGTCAATGGCTACAGCAGGTATGTCTGTATTAAAGCAGAACACAATTTGCTGATACTGCCGTCCCTTTCCCTTGGGATCGACAAAGCGTGGTGTTTCTCTTCTTCCTTTCCTTCCCAATATGTTAGGAATGAAGAGAGGGTGTGGGTTTTTTTGAGAAATATCAGATAATGGCGCGGATACGTCTGATGGATTGCCCGTTTTTACTTATGGGATAACTGTATCATTTTAGACCAAATTTATCAGCATCCGTTTAGTGGTCATGGCTGAATTGGCAAGACAACGATCTCAGTCACCTTGCAGATGTTGGAATCCTACCAGCTATATTTCACACCAGCTCTTCACTTGGAAAATGTCTAAGGAGGACAAGAAAACCCGTCCAGTTTGAGACGTCATGAGCACCGAGTTTGTAACATGCACTGGAGACATGCAGAAATCAAACATGGAATCTGCCGGTGCAGCATAAGACACATTACCTGTTGCACGAGCGAGCATGCAGGGGATTAGCTCACATCCTGTGATGTGCGCCTTTTGTGAACAGGGGCATTTGATGGAATGGCAAAATTCACAAGCTGAAGAATCAGGAAAAATAATTGCTTTCACTGCTCAACTTCCATGGTTCTGTGGATTAATTGTATGTTGAGACTGTTTAATTTTGGCTGAATAGTAATGAGCTAAAATAATGCATGACTCGGAGCACGAAGTAGAGAAACTTTTGCATTATGAAACAGTGCATATTGCTGTAATTGCACCCTGCCTTTCCCGAGCCTAAGAAGTCACGTAGGATAGATAGTAAAAAGGTAGAGCTCGCAGCATCTGTACACTCTTATCTGTTTGCCTCAGTAATGACCTTGCCTTGCTCAAACACAATACAAATGCAGTTTGTTTGAACTTGTTTGTACCACTGGATAAATTCTGCTTCTTTTTTATGCTTGTTGGAGTCTTCAGATCTGACCTTTTGTCAGCGTTGACGCTCCCTGATATCACGAATGAAATCTCTTTACCTCGAAGTCTGGACCTTTGGTGTGTAATTTAATTCAGTCTCTTCGACAGATTCTCTTTGAAAAGTGTGGAAATTTATGGATAAAAACTATCCGGAGGAAATGGAGTTTTTCTTGCTTTTCTCTATACACCAAAATTCACTCGTTTGCAGATGCACATGGAAGACGATTATCGCAAACCACACTAGGGTACCATTTGGACCTTCATATCCTGCCTACTGGTTCAAAACCTTTTTTCCTTTATTCGTTCAGTGGATGAGGGCGTTGCTGGCAAGGCAACATTTATTGCACATTCCTACTTGGCCAGAGGACAGTTAAAAGTCATCCACATTGTAGTGGGTTTGGAGTCACATGTAGGCCAGACCAGGTAAGGATGGCAGTTTTCTTCCCCAAAAGACATCAGTGAACCAGATCAGTGTTTCCCCGACAATCTACAATAGATTCAGGGTTATCAATAGATTCGTACTTCCCGACATTTACATAATTTAATCTCTACATTCGAGCTTGGTGGGATTCGAACCTATGTCCCCAGACCGTTACGGGGGGGTCTGGATTAACAGTATAGCGATAACACCAGTACACTACTGCCTCCCCCATAATTATGGATGAATGATTTCCTTTCCACTACTCATTCCACAGAACCGGTGTCTCCATCCTCCAATACATACAGACTTATCCGGGCACCTTCTGAAAGTCTTTCTTTCTTTTCCTCTTTACCAGTAACTTGGCTGTATATCCCAGATCTTAACAACTCACTGCGTACAAGTTCACATCCTCACGACTAGTGTACCATTTAGCTGCAATCAATTCCCCCGAAATATTGATTGAAGCAGACAAAATTCTTTTACAGCTAAGTTAAGATAATTTAGGGAGCTCAGTGTAATACGCTCTGATTAAAGATAGGCAATACTTTAATCGTAATTGAAAAAAAAAAAGATGTTACAGATGTGCAAATGCATTTATTTTCTGATGGTCTTCATAATTGGCCACTGTTATAACTGACTTCAGTTAGAAAAGTCTTGATCGACAAAACGGCTGGGATGCGTCTTGAATGCTGTAACCATTTTTATTTGTGTCTCTCAGTTGTTGCAAAAAACTTTACTGTGCGCCAGATGCAACATAGAAATGGTTAAAATCGTGCACTTCGTCAAATCGTAGAGTTGTGCAAACAAAAACTAATGGATTTTGTCAATGTACACTTTTTGTTCAGAATCTTTCAGTTTACCATCAGAAGATCATCAGTTGTGTTTCCACTTATTACCTGTATACCATAATAATAAAACAAGGACCTACGGAAGTTGTAGATTTGAAACAAAACATAAATTGCTTACGAAACTCAGCAGGTCTGGCAGCAGCTGTGAGGAGAAATGAGAATCAACGTATCAAGTCCAGTGACTCTTCATCAGAACTGTCTGTCCCACTTGACTGTCCATGAGAAATTAAAGGTACGCCTTGAGGTCAACCTTACAGTCCCATTTTCAACATCTACGAGTATTGGAACCTCCATGATTCCAATCTCTACTTGAGTTTGAACAATAAGCACCAGACTTGTTGGTCACATTCAAATCCAAAGAAAAGATTACACAGTTTCTAATATATTTTTTAAATAGATTAAACATATGTTTTAATTATTTAGTGATATTCAAAATAAATAAACAATAATGTAGATGTCCACAGAAGTTGCAATAGAGGAGGAATAATTTCTCCTCATCATAATATAGTTTTCCTTGAAGAATGAAGAGCAATCATTCAACATTTCAGTGACTGAAAATTGACGCACCTCATTTATCCGAATCCCCCACTAGGTGGTGCACTTCCCCCATTAGGAATATTCACGCAGGGACGAGAGAAACGATTGTTAGGAACTGGCAAATGTAATTAATTGTCTAAAGTACACGCAAGATATCCTTACTGTTTGACTTGATTAATATTGATCACCTTAATCAATAACATTGATTTTTTTGTGGTAGAGGGAAGGTGGAGCACGTAATTCGCGTGTGTGTACGTGTGCGTGTGTATGTATGTGTGTGTGTCTGTTTGTGTGTGAGTGTGTGCATGTCTGTGGGCGCGTCTGTGTGTGTGTGTGAGTGTGAGTGTGTGTGTGTGTGTGTGGCGAGGGGTGAGTGGTGGTGAGACTTTATCTGGATCTGCTGATAGTGTGAAAGATATAAACTAAATCTGAGCATTACTGAATTATCGCACAGATCGTACGATCCAGACATAAAATGAAAACAGCCAAGATCATCGTTGATGACATGATGGGCTGTTCATCAGTACAGTATCAAAGTGAAGTTAAACGTGAGAGATTCAGATAAATAGATGCAATCGTCCCGAGACATGAATGAGGGCGACGGAACAAAGGATTGACAGAAGAATGGCAGCGGAGAGGGAAGGACATAAAGAGCTGAATACCAAATGAAATGTCCCAGACCATTAGAAATCTAAAATACTGATCACAAACACAGACTGTGGTTTAGCGTCTCACCTTGAAATATACAGCTTCTGGTAGTTTTACATTCTGTTAGTTTTAGCAACAACGGATTTCAAGGCTGAAAATTTTACTGTTCATTTCTCGAGTGGAAAAGCATAAACACACATATATTTTTAAAATTTGAATGAGAGAGAAAGAGAATGCATTGCACACTGAGCCAATCTGACGAAAGCAAAACAACATGACAAAATTATTTGCACCGAGTGAGAGATGTGAAGGGAGACAACAGAACCTTCTTCAGCTCGTCTCGGAACGTCTTCTGGGATACTGCATAAATGAAGACGTTGTTGCAGGAACTGAGTATCTGCAGCATGTTGGTCGTCTCTTGGAGAGTGAACTGTGGGTCAGTGAAATCCAAGCCGCTGAAGTAGGTTTCACCAGTAACCCGCACATAGAGGAAGCGCCCGAAATAGGTGACCCATAGGAGGAGGAAGCTCAGCGAGATAGTGAAGAGCAGTACAATAGACCTCTTGCGATTGGCCATCTCTGAATCTCCGTGTCTCCCTGTGTTCCGGAGCTTCCTTCGGGCACTGTTGGCCACCAAGATGCATCTGACAGTCAAAGCATTCAGCAGCAGAACAAGAAGCAACGGGAGAACAGGCGTCAAGATGTGATTCAGCCAGTCATAAGATTTCCATGCAGGTGAATTATAGTATGCGTCTCTGAATTCACAGAACCAGGACACACCATCCACAATGTACAAAGGCTGGTAGACGAAGTAGGAAGGCAGGTTCTTGACGCAGCTCAGGACACAAACCACTCCGATGAACAATGAGGCCGTTTTCTCAGTGCAGTACTTGGTCTTCAGACTTTGGCAGCAAATGGCGACAAATCGGTCGATGGTGAAGGCCACTGTCAGCCAGACTGATCCATCTCGGCTGGCATAGATCATCACAGTGCTGAGTGCACAGGCGTTTGTCGTAGACAGGGCACTGTGCCGGAAATAAATGCCGCCGATTCGATTGAGGATGCACCCAGTGATGATGACAAGAAAGTCGCTCACTGCTATCCCCACCAAATAATAGGTGGTGCACCGAGAGAGTCCGCACCGTCCTCGTAATAGTACGACGATCGCCAGCAAGTTGGCTGTGAGAAATTTCAAAATATGACTGTACTAACTCGAGTGTTCACTAGTTCACTACTTTAATGTTTAAATTAACGACAGATCTGCAGTAATTTCCTTCGAAATTATCATGAAATCTGTGCCGAAAAATGTCGAACAAAATGATAGCGGATTATGCCAAATAACACCAATAACATTAGATTCAGTTTCCAGCATAACAATGGAATTTAATCTTGAGCAGTTTATCGGCTTAAAGTTCAGTCAATGCTACACATTACAATTCAAAAATCAATAATCTAACAAACAATTGTTCTCTAATTTCTCAGTGTAACAGTTAGATATAATAAAAACTAAAAGAACAACGGATGCTGTAAATCAGGAACAAAAACAAAGTTGCTGGAAACGCTCAGCAGGTCTGGCAGCATCTGTGGAGGAGAAAACAGAGTTAACGGTTCGGGTCCGGTGACCCTTCCTCAGAACACTGTTTTGAGGAAGGGTCACCGGACCCGAAACGTCAACTCTGTTTTCTCCTCCACAGGTTAGATATAATCTTGCGTCTTGCAAGATAACTTAACATTTTGCATGTGTATATATGAACTTGGGCCGAGGTCCCTTCAACTGGGAATATCACACAAATTCTGATATTGAACAGAAAGATTTTGTTGCACTGAAAAACAAATATTTGGAACCTGTTACTTACCAGGGACACCAATAACAGCAACAATTGGATAATAAATGGCATAGAACGGGCCATTTGCTGGGCCATGCATCTCTTGCAACAAACTGGTAGACTTCTCGAAAGCTCTCACCTGAGCTCTGTGTTCCAATTGAAACTTCTCTCATTTATTCAACGTCTGCGTCTCGAGAGGTTCAATTAATTTCGAACATGTACCTGAGTTTCAGTTCAGTGAACAAACATTTCAACTCATGGTTTCACGTATTCTATGTAACATTGGGAAGATACACAATTACATACAATTTATACGTGAACAGCTGTGTGCAAATTCTGAAGCCCCCTTCCACGTGTTTTGATGTCTCAATCAAACTGAGTCCCGATGGCAAAATTTGAGCTGAGGCCTGATGCCGAATTTGAAGAAAGTCTCAGACGTTCTCTGCGATTATCCCAATTGTTTTATATATTTAGCAGTCAGATTATTTAAAGATTTTTGTACCACGGTAGTGTTATTTTAACATTCGTCTGTATTTACAACTGAACAGTTTGAAATAATGTTGTACCAATATGGGGTGATGCCGAGAAGGAGGCCAGCTCTTGCAAATTCTTTGGCAAGTGAGAACAGAATACTTCTTGCATAAACGGTTGATAGATCTCTGGCCGAGACGGGATGCGTTCCAAACTCTTGAACGATGTGTCTGGAGAGACGATGAGTGCCTTGATGGTTATCGTTGGAAGCTTGAGAAATTCCAGAAATGTTTCTGGGGATTGGAAAGACACCATTGTTTAAGAAGGGCGGGTGAAGATATATTTAACTAAGACGTGTTCAGTGTCAGCAACAGGGAAAATGTCAAATCATATAATAAAGCAGATGATAAGTAGGCACTTCGAAAATAATGAGGATAGAATGGGACCGAGGCAGACTACCTATATGGAAATGAACCTGGCAAATGGTACATAATATGATTAATTGCGACGTTATCTACATTAGTTTGAAATACAGAAAGCAGAATTTTTCTCAAATTGTGAAATATGGGTAGTGCAGGCGGTTAAGGGGATCAGGGACACCTTGTCCATGAGTCACTATAAGCTAGCTGTCTGGTGAAGGATGCAATTAGATCAGCAGATGAAAATGTGGTCTTCATTGCAAGACGAACAGAATACTCGAGTCAAGGTATCGTGCTGAAGTTGTACACAGCCTTGATGTATGCTGGGAACTCAGGAAAAGGCCAACACGGATTGGCCACTCAGCACGTATGGGTAAAGATGGGGGCCAACAGTTCAAACTTGCCTTCAGCACTAATTTTCTGGCCTCCTCTAGTTTTGAGTAAAGGGACCTTTCGTGCCTCTACCTAATATGAACTAGATTAAGCACGATTAACGATTTCTTCGTGTCTGTGTAAAAATAACTGCAAATTTCACTTATTCAATAACTTGTCTCCATCTGGCTGATTCACAGTTTAGTCTGGAATATACTGAAAAACTAAATCACGCGTTTTGGATACACTTTCCTCCAAAATTTATGTGATGTAACTTGGGAATGAAATGTGGACCCTCGGTAATATTGAGACGAGCCCTGATTTAAATGACTGAATTCTCTGTTCTCTGCCTGTGTTGGGTTTTCACCTCGAACTGAATATTTTACGTAATCTTTACCCTCCGAGATTTTTCGAGGATATTCTGTGTTTGCTTGCAATTTAACTGACCCTGATGATATTGCACTCGTTACTGGCACCAAGACAATTTCAGCATGCACTTATTGTATCAGTGCTGTACCAGGTCCCCATTATGATTTAACCTTTCCCTGCCTCCTTGATTTGAAGGCATGGTTGTGCCAGTGTTAGTAAGGCCCTAATACTTGTTTCACAAATCTCTGTCTCCTTTATTATCAATTTAGCTTCGGTCTGTGTTGGTGTTTCAACCAAACCTTCTAAAAAAAATTGAATAATCCTTGCCACACACTCGTGTGCATTCTACATATGTCTTTGCCTCGGATTGTATTCTTCAAGGAGCAGATTATGCTTTTAATTGTCCATACCTCCTTGGTCACATTAACCTCAAACTGTGCAAATATTGCTATGGATCTTCAAGTTCTCTAGCTCTTCTACATAATTCCACATGCTTATACGTCTTGACTTTCACACAAAATTGAGTCATGCAACATGGAACCGGCCCCCTCAGACCAACCAGTCAATGCCGATCATATTCTCAATCTAATTTTGCCCTACCTACTTACATTTGACCCAGATCCCTCCAAATCTTTTGAATTCACGAACGCATCCAAATGCCTTTTTCAACATGCTAATTGTACCTGCATCCAACTCACTATTTTTGTAGAAATCCGGGGCTGGTTATGTAATTCAATAAACAGTCCACAGTGTACTCCATGAACTCGCTCTGTCTTTAAAAATTAATAATGTCTCAAGTATTGCTGCGTTAGCTCCTATTTCTGCTTTTGCAAAAATCTGACTATCCACATTTCTTGAAAATTTGACCAAATCATTCTTTCCATTCCATGCGTCATGTTAATTTAATAATAATGTTAATAAGACACCAGACCACGTCAACGTTTATACTTGCGTTGATTTTGACACTCATTAGATGACAATGGACTTTATCAGTTTAATTCACACTTGATCCTCTCTCTGGTTGCATTAAACAATCTGTCCATAAGTTTGTTTCTATGAAGCTAGATGATGCCCCTGTTTAAATTATAGTCGGATGTTTCACATTTATTATCACATTGGACGAAATTGCCCGACCCTGTCTCTGGTCCTGATGCACATCTTTAGGTCACTCCCACTTGAAGTATCAATGTCAGCCTAAAGGGGTGTGATGGTCTGGGAATTTTATGAGAATTTTACTTTTTGGACAATTACACCCGACCATAAAATGATAGACGTGTACTTATACCACCTTTGGAAGGAGTGTGGATGAAAATGCTGCCTTTGTCTCACGACACAAGTACAAGAAACAAAATATCCATCAACCTTGTATCATGGAATTGTTTAATTTTGAATGTGGTCCTGATGATTAAAGAAACGACAAAATGTCAGTTTTCTTTTCAACATCAACATTCAATGATTATCCAGGGTGAATTGTTGATAATCTACTTCGTTAAAAAGAGCATTGTTCTGTGATTGTCTTGGGTAATTCAGGAATCTCAGACAAGATATCTCAGAATTCAATGGAAATAGCAAAAATAAAACAAATAGACGGCGTAAGTCATGTCAATGATATAATCCCTGCAATACCAATTTAGGGAGGCACCGTGGCTCAGTGGTTAGCACTGCTGCCTCACAACGCCAGGGAGCCAGGCTCAATTCTATTCTCGGGCGACTGTCTGTGCAGAGTTTGCACATTCTCCCCATGTCTGCGTGGGTTTCCTCCAGGGACTCTGGTTTCCTCCCACAGTCCAAAGATGTGCAGGTTAGGTGGATTGGCTAAGCTAAATTGCCCGTAGTGTTCAGGGGTCTGTAGATTAGATGGGTTATACGGGGATGGGTCTGGGTGGGATGCTTCAAGATTTGGTGTAGACTTGTTGGGCCGAAGGGCCTGTTTCCACACGGGAGGGATTCAATGATTTGGTGTAAGAATTACCCATCAAAACGTTTAGCAACATTTGAGAGAGAACAAAGAATCAATGTCAAAACGTCAGAATTCCACTGGATGGCGCTGCAGCAGATTTGCTGTGACCACAATTGACAGAACTGTCAGTTTTGCCGTGTGCCAGCTGACAGCTGGGCACTGCAGAAAATAACTTTATGTCACATTTCACTTTATATGATGATATAGTTCAGGGCAGGAACTCTACATAAAATGTTCGTGGCTTTGCAAAGGAGAGGGCAATGAAGAAAGGAACTGTTTTGAATGACAGCACTCATGTTGCAAATGTCACGGTCAACAAGTATTTGTATTTGGATTCCTCATAAATGTTACATCTATCAAAATTGAACATCAACAAAGCCAGATCGTAAAAGCAGCAACAAGATAGGTCAGACACTGAGAAACTCTCCATTTATACTTTACTATCAGAATCTGCTAAGTACAATAGAGGAATGAAACAAAAAAAAACTCCTTTCTCAATTGCTCGTTTCCAAAGTCAATATGCATCGATTAACAACAAAATGCATCTTTCCCTGCGTTGTCGAATGAAAAAGAGACTCAGAACATGGAACACGAACCTGCTACAGGATAAATTCCAGGATAACTTTGCGAACAAAGATTTACAGACAATTACAGCTCCGGCAAAATACAGAGATATTTTGTACTGGTAAGGACAGATTACGCACAAAATTGTGAAAACAAAATTCGCTGTTACAATGAATTATAAATTGTATATATTCAATTATATAAATTGTACATATTTTACGTATTTAAGTTAATTTTTAATAGGTTTTCCTTGCCTTGCTTTCGATTCAGCAGTCCACTATTATCATCTCCTCAGTTATCGGACCGAGTAAGTTCTTGTACAGCTTCATACTCTTTTTTGTATCACTGAGTCTCAATGCACTGTAATACACCACAGTGTCTGCGAGCTGGGCGATGTTAACAGTGAGCGTGGTGGAGCTTTTCTCACCATCGACAGATACTTTAAACCTTCCTTCAATTCTTTCATCCTTGAATGTGGAGACAAGGTACTCGGGAGCATGATTAGTGAACTGTCTGTACCAAAGCACATATTCCATCGAGCCGATGGCAGCGGTGTACTGGAGCGAAATGACTTGACCGAAAATTCTCTGATAAATAGATATCAGAAATGTTTCAGAGTGACAACAGGTAGCTGCAAGACACGAACAGCAGTGAACTAAATTAACATAATGTTTCATTAATAAGAATTAAATAAAGTGAGTGTGAAATAAGCATATCTATCTATCTATCTGTCTATCTATCTATCTGTCTATCTGTCTATCTGTCTATCCATCCGTCCATCTATCCATCTGTCCATCTATCTATCTATCTATCTATCTGTCTGGCTATCTATCTATCTATCTGTCTGGCTATCTATCTATCTATCTATCTATCTATCTATCTATCTATCTATCTA
>NC_063373.1:5182412-5228001 GCF_021869965.1 Rhincodon typus | reverse complement strand
TCTATCTATCTATCTATCTATCTATCTATCTATCTATCTATCTATCTCTTCAGTCTTTAGCATGTCTCTTTGCCGTTTCATGCAAAGAGCAAAGACATTTTTGTCTCCGTTATTTAACTTTAAATGTAACACAACAGAATAGAGAACATCGACTGAAGATCTTTTCCACACTTTGTCTGAAGTAATAGTGAAAAAGATTTGATCACTTCATCCCGATGGATGCTTCAGGAACAGGAAGTATGAATGTGGAATGTCCCTGCTATTTGTGACACTTACCGTATGGAAAAAAAAGTTAAATGTGCCAGCAGAGATATGGCACTGCTAACAAAAGGTACAACGGGATTCACACTTCATCTCACTGTGTCTGCTTTGCACGGTAGTACAGTCCGGCGTTCCCGATCACGGTGCCATCTATTGAGATGATGTCGGACTTCTTCTATCTGTCAAAAGACAGTGTGCAGTGGCCTATCGACTTATTGCCCTGGTATATGGAGCCGATAAATGTGGGAGCACCTGTCCGTGTTTGTCTGCACCAGGCGACCGTGTCTGAAGTACCAAGGGAGAGCTGACAGTCCAGTTCAACCCGTTCACCATCTCTAGACATTACCTGATCTATCTGTGTGCTTTAATTCTCACACTGGACAGCTGTAATGAAAGAAACGTCACTCAAACCCCAGGAGACATCACGGGATTGGTAAAACAAGACGTCTGGTTAGAACAATAAACTCACAAAACATCAAGAACATCAGAGTTCCAACTTGAAAAAGGTCATTGCAGGTCTTTCTGTTCATGACGATGAAAATAGAGAGGAGGCAAATCAATCAGGCTCTGATATCTAGACCAGGACGCGCTCGTGAGACCAAGACTCTCAATGGTGGTGATGGAGAAGCAGACGGGAGAACTTTAAATTCTCGTGGTACAGAGATACTCTGACTGGCGGGCTTATCAACAGCGGATAATTATGGGACATTGTCACTAGACGTCATTCAGCGTCATACTCCGATGTGGAGCCTTTGAAACAACAAGGGAAAAATCTCTCTCTCTTTCCATCTCTCCCCTGTCTCTCTTTCTATTTGTCTCCCTCTCTATTTCTCTCACACTGTGTGACAGCCGATTCAATTCTACATGAAGCAATGATCTTCGTCATATTTCCAACTGAAATACTCATTGCCATTTTGGAACTATTGAATTTGGTATAATTTCTGTCTTCTTCCGAAAATTCTGCCAGAGAATCCCTGAAAACTTTCACGACTTTAAGTTTAATTGTGTGCCGGCTGTATGTTCCCTTTCCTAACTTATCCAGTCCATATTTGGCTTCCTTTCCCAATGGTTTTGATTATTATTACTTCATCCGATTTAAAGAAACAGAAAGAACAATTATCGATAGACTTTTAGCTCGTAATCTAAGTGTAAAATCCACAATGGCATTCATGCTACCTGCTGGTGAAGTTGGTCTAATCTGTCAAACTGTGTATTCAGTTTATTATTATTTGTATTGATCTCATTGCTGAACAATTTACTGCAGAGTGGATGCATATTTCACTGAGAATTTCACCTATGAGAGAAAAGAGATCGAGGTAATAAAAGAGAGAGACAAAGAGGCACTGAGAAAGTCAAAGAAATAATCAGAGGATGTTAAAGTTTTCAGGTTTTTTTTGATTGTTGTGCAGCTGTCATTTGTTCTGACAGAGCAGCCAATTCTGCCCCTGGGAGGCGCCTCTCAGTAAACCAGAGACCATGTGCTGCACACAGTATTTACTGATAGAAATGATGTTGCTAACTGGTGAGTGTGCTTTAAATATCTGGCTGTCTTCCAGGGGTTATATCTACAGTATAACTGCTGAGACACGGTGTATGCATGTCTCAGGCACGGGTTTCAACGACTCTCTGCCACAAAACCCATCTGATTTAACTGTGCGGGAGGGACAGAGCTTAAAACTAGACTGCCCTTAGTCGATGATGACGCTGCCGGAGCCTATCCTGATACGTTCAGTGTTGCCTGGAAACTCTGAGATATTTACTGAAGATACGCAGTGTTGATGATGAACACACATCTCCAGAATTACAAGACAGTTGCCAAGCAATTGTTCATCTTCCACAGTGTTTCTCAGGAACTTTCCGAAAAAATCATCGAAAACAACAAGACTCAACAGAAATAGTCGAGGAGCACTTGCAAATTGACATTCATTGATTTTATTTATCACTTGTAATTAACAGATTTTCATGAATCCATTCGATTACTTTCAATGACCATTGATTCTTATTGTATTTTCTGTGCCTCCCAAACATATTATGCAGCAATATCCCAACTTCACTGAAAGTTTTGCGGACACTTTGACACCATCCTTTTCACAGGGTTCAGTTGATCATATTCAGTCGCTGTATCAGAAACTGTTCATGCAGAATGAACAGGTTTTGCAAGGGAGCGACTGTGATAACCGAAAGAAAATCAATGTGCAGATTATCTTCAGTGATCACTGATCTTCAATAATGTTCCCGCATTACTGGAATGTTCCATTTCAGGGTTAACAATCCTGATTTTTCTGATGACAATAAACAAATGAGGATTTCAGCACCACTCACCTTCATCCCGTTCTCTAGTCTCAGGACGCCAATTGCAATCCTGTTCATCACGTTGCCATTCAAGGGCAGTGAGCTCCCCACTGAAGATTTTGCCGACCCAGAGAGGCACAGGTGTTTAGTCGAGAATTTCTTGAGATATGGTAGCTAGTTATTCAAGGTGGAAATAAGAGCCAGTATCCTCAAGCCCGGTTCTGTGATGGGTTGGTCAGGCTGAATGAATGATGCACGTCATTTTCACACTTGCTTTTGGAAGGAGACGTGTGATTTATCATGTCGTTGTAGAAAATCCAATTCATCCAACTCTCCTATTTCAAACAGTGCTAATTGCTCCGTGAATGGGGTCAATTACAATCGACAAAATGTAATAATGCTATTTCCGATTCAAGATGAAAACGGAAGCTATTGCATCGAAATTCTCAGTATCTAGGATGAGTATGAATCAGGTTGCCATCCGAAGCTTTCTTTTTGCAGTCAATGAAGATCGGAATAATATCACGACTTTGGTGAGTTCACTTGCCTAAAACCAATTTAAATTGACTGCCATGTCTGAATGATTAAAATGCAAAGAAGGGCAAAATGAGTTTTCAATTTAAAGTTGATATTATTTCTGTGTTCATGTTTATCTGGAGTGAAGTATACCATGAAAGGAATAATAACAAGCAGAATGAGGCATAATTATTCAAGAAAGTATTCTTGCGACTTGTGAATTTAGAGATTTTGCAGGCAAAGTTTATTTTGCTCATAGTATGAGAAAAGGGAGCTTCATCCTCGTATTTGTCTGTTCACTGCAGAAGGTCCAGTTTCGTTAACATCAATGATGTGTACCAGGCCAGAAATCCACCCGAGATAGATTAATAATCTGACTTCATGATCTGAGGTTTGCTCTCGGAAAGTGGGAACTTGAATTTAGTTCATCAAGTATCATCTGGAATGAGCACTAGTATTTGAAGGGAGTATCGGATTGTGATAAAATCAATTTGATTTAAAATATTGTGCAGGAAAAGAAATCTGTTGTTCTCTCTAATTTATTTTGGACTTCAAACCATCAAGTACAAGGTTAACTGTAAGTTTCCCTCTAAATTTGCCTTTTTATTTAAGCAGCGATGAAGATCTGTAACTGAAACAGAACACAGCTGTTCAATATTGATTGATAATTGCAAAATCCCCACATTTCAACAGTTTATTCCAATTATTCTTTTGCATAGTCTGAGTGTTTTCCTTTGAACCTCCAACTTTCAATAATTGAAATCGTATTATATAGTAACGACTTTGATTAAAAATAAAATGCTCTTCAGTTGACAGTAGATTCATGTGTTATATTTTCTCTGTGCAAAAGACAAGTTCCCGCTGTTGCACCACGTGACATAAAGTTGCACACACCAGAAATGCAGCAGCAATACGGAGGAGCTGGACAGACTCTGGTCCATCTCCACAGAGCAGAATGTGGAGTGGAAGACTGGAACCAGACGGAGAAACGTCATGATTTGGAAATGAAGAGAAATGGAGCCTCACATGACGTGGTAAAAGAAAAAGCAAAAATAAAAGATAAACAGAGGGACAGAGATTCGACAAAAAATTGTAGTGTGAATCAACGGGAAACATAAAAGGTGAACCAAACAGAAAGGTAAGTGAAGAGAGGGAGAGGAAAAATCACAAATGCAAATATGAAAGCGAAAGGACGAGGAAAGAGTGAAAGAAAGAGTGGAGTACAATCTGAAATAGAAATAGTGAGATATATAAAACCGAGAGAGAGCAATTGGTAGAGAGAGAGTAAAAAAGAACAAAGCAGTGTTATAGAGGCATAAAGCGTCATGGAGAGAAAGCGAGCGGCACAAATACTCTGATAGTAAAGGTGAAAGAGAAAGAAACACGGAGAGAATGAGTACAGAAACAGAGAAAGGAAAATAAAAGAGGAGGTTTATGGAAAAAACAGATGGGCAACCGTGAAGTAGAGTACAAAGGGAATGTAACATTCAAGGGGAGAGAATGGGGGGAACACACAGATCTAAGGAGACTGAGAGTGACTGACAGAAAGTCAGAGAGAGAAGCAGAAACATAGAGAAAGACAGAGGTAGAGAGAGAGAGACAAAAAGAAAGACAAAGATCGAGAGAGAAAAACAAAACAAAACTTGAAGGTGAGAGAAGCATTAAATCAGATTTAAGGAGATAGTGAAACAACACTATGGATAAACATTGAGAGAAAAGTTGTGATAAACATGGATGTGGAAATAAGGAGGCCAAAAGCAGTAAGGGAGAGGGATCCCAAAAAGATATCATGAAGATGAAGTAAAGGAGAGGTACGGATTGAGAAAAACAGACAGAAAAGAAATGGAAGCAGAAATCAGACAAATATGAGTATAATGAAATGAAATGAAACCATCTGCAAATGGAGAGAAATACAAGTGAAAGAACATAACGATTAGGAGTGAAAGGGAATAAAAGGAGAAGGATCGAGTGAAACAAAGAGCAGACTTGGCGAAGAAACAAGAAGCAGACTGAATCTATCTCAAGAGCAAGTATTGGAATGGCTCCACATATAATTCGCTGGTTTGGGAAAATAATTTCAGCATCGTTATAAAATAAAAGCTGTGCCAGCCATGCTTTCTGTCTTGCACGTTTTAGGACAGATGCAAGAATGAAAAGGAAGGGCTAATTTCCCCCGTGTCAGATTCTGTTTCAATATCTCTCCGTTCACCATCCCTTTGTTGACGGCACGAATTGCGAAATGTAGGAAATTTGAGCTGGCAGGCTTTTGTGCAAAACAATGGATTTTTCACTTTGATTGGATGTTGCCTTGTGTCTTTGCCCAGAACAAAGCAATCGTCAGAGAGACCAATATCAGTCCTTCATTTCATTTCTTCACCAAAAACCACTTCAACTGGAATTTTCAAGTTCTCTTCAAATCTGTCATCATTTCGCTCGAAACATTTTGGAACTTAGTTGTTACTTTATTGCTACCACTGCAGCTCTCTTAACTGGTAAGTTGAAAAGATATTTATCACTGTAAGTCGCAAACATCTCATTTATTACATTTATTACATATACAGAATTATCCATATCTTGATCTGAAAAGAAAAGATTTGGATCCTTCCTGAAATCGTCCATAAAACAAATGGGATGCATCAGCTGTAACGTTTTGCTGAATGGCTCATGGACCGAGCCCAGCACATTGAATTCAACGTTTTATTTGATATAGACCGGCTGTATTCACCGAATAACATTCCCTCACATCACAGTAATCTCGTTGGGGAATAGGGCACCATCGGAAACACTGAAAGTACGTTAAATCAAATAAAATTACATGTTGAAGAGCAATTTAACCTTAATATATTTCTGTATAATTTTCTAATTTAGTTCAAAATTAAGTGTCACGATTGTTGGATTGATTCGGAGAGAGAAAACCACAGTGATATATCATGATTTAAATTAATATCTCTCCGGGCTTTTGCAGGGCAATGTCGAGGAGACTGTTTCACAGACACTGGCTGAAATCTCAGTAATTGGAGGGGATGATGCTCAGTTATTCTGTAATTACAAAATTTCAAGGAACAATTTGCCTTACCTGTTCTGGTACCATCAATATTCAAGTGGATTCATAGAGTTTTTGGTACGTAAGAACAGCTTCAGAGGGAAAATAGAAGAATTTGCATAAAATCGTTTCTCAGTGAAGCTCAATGAATCCAGTCAAACTGTGCCACTGAAAGTTACTAAATCACAGCTGACAGACTCCGCCGTGTATTACTGCGCACTGAGCCCCACAGAGACACAGAATTGGAGTGAACCTGTACAAAAGCTGTCAGACTGCCGAGCAACCTGTCAGCGGATGGGCGAGCTGAGACTTTGACAGAATGTTCATCAGCGGTGAGACTCCATGCATTCGAATTCTAGTAAATATATTAAGTAAAAATGCATTAATATGCATTTATATATTCCTACCTTTTTCAAATAACAAAATATGCAGGTTCAGTGACCAAAGAACAAATGAGGAGCGAAGTGCTATTTATGCAAGGAAACACAGGATGAAAACATATTCACAGGCTGGGTCTCTCTGCGAAGTGACAACTGGCACCAGTTAAACTGATATGAAATTAAAATGAATGGTTGTGAACGAGATTAATGGATGTTGTTGTTTATTGGGCAGATCAAATTGGCAGAAAAAAGAAACCTGCAATCTGGTGGCAAAGTGGCTGCCTCACACGGCCAGGGACTTTGGTTTAATTACACCCTTGAAAGACTGTCATTGTGGAGTTTACACATTCCCCTCGTGTCTCGTGAGTTTCCTCCTTGTGCCATAGTTTCCTTGCACAGTTAAAAATGTGCAAGTTCGGTGGATTGTTCATGAGGAAATGTAAGGTTACAGGGATAGTGTAGGTGGATCTGGGTGAGATGCTCTTTAAAAGGGCAGTGTGGACACAATGGGCCGAATGGCCTGCTTCCACACTGCAGGGGTTCTGTGATTCAGTGGATGTGAAATTCAATAAGATGCAGCGTTTCGCTGAACTCAGATGCAGACATAAAAGCATGTACAGACATGGAGCATCAGGTTCACACCAATGTCTGGGCACGCGGGGAGAATGAATGTAGACTTCATATTTACATAAAACCTTAAATCTGCTCTCTTCAGAATTCTCAAAACTCTGCCTGTGCTTGTTGTAAACTGCTTTCTATTTTTCAGGTTAGATTTTTTAAAGATATTCAATCGACTTTCTGGTTCAGCAGGAAAACCATGTAAAATACATTGGTCAGCTTTTATGAACAGGTTGTTACATTATGTTCACAAAGAACTCGATGTTAAAAGTACAGATGTAAACCTTCCCATCCGTCACACTTGGATTTTACAACATTCCAGATAGGCTTGTACTCACTGGGATTTAGAAGAATCGGGGCGGGGAGGTGAGAGGTGGGATCACATCGAAGCATTTGAAATCATATTGGGAATGGGTGGCTACATGAGGGAAGAATGCTCCCGATATTGTGGAAGTCCAGAACTAGGGGTCACAGTCTAAGAATAAGGGGTAAGCCATTCAGGACTGAGATGAAGAAGAATTTCTTCACTCATGTGAACTGTGGAATTGTCTAACTCAGGCAGCTGTTGGGGCCTGTTCCTTAGATATATTTTCGAGGGAGCTGGACATGGCCTTTGTGGCCAATGGGTTCAAGAGGCATGGAGAGAAAGGGGGAGTGGGATACTGAAATTGCATGATCAGCCATGATTACATTGAATGGTGTTGCAGACTCCAACTGCCGACTCTGCCAGCTATTTTCTATGTTTCTACGTTTCTATTTTAAAGCAGCATAAATTGCTGCCAAGTTTAGTAGGTCCAGGTTTCTTTACACTCTGTCCCCAGTCCGTTGACTATTACAACAGAGTTTCTGTACGAGGCTCCGTCTGGTTCTGTCATTGTGTCTCTTAGCCCACAGTCATACATCGTGTTGTCAGACAGCCGCAGCTCACCGATGGTGAAATTCCCTTCTCCTTTCGAAGTATCCAGAAATGCAAAAAGTGGATCGCCAACACCCTCTGCTTTCAAAAATTCTCCATACGATGGGATGTAGATCAAGAATGTGAGAGATTCTCCACTATCCTAACGGTACAGTAGTAAGGACTGGAAAGCAGCAGATATCGAATAGTTGAAGTGAAAACCAGTCTGCACAACTAACACCTGCAGGAATTTCGATGTGACAAAGTCTGTGATTTAGTGTTATATTTCACAATCAATGTAACGGACCACGTTACAAATCTAGGAAGAGCACAATTTAAAGGACAAGATGTCAGTGTCACCTGCAATTGAGAGTTATCAAGTTTGTGGAACTGACATTTTCAGATAGTTGCAGCAGTGATGAATGTGTAAATAGTAATAACCGATGTGTCATGTTTTCAGAGCTGATGGTGGGTTTGAACAGAAGGAGACGAAGACGAAAAGTCTCAGCTCAGAGTTCAGACGAGGAGTCAAACCCAGTCGTTGTTCACGGCTGGCAGTGTCCAAAGGTGACACCCAATCAACTTCCAGCATTTTTGTCCCACAGACCATGAGGTCTGAACAAGGAGCAGTGTATGGCCTGAACTTGTACTCATTACAACTGACTGCACCAAGTATCTTTTCTCAGAACTATCCCCATTGACAGTATTATCGAATCATCTATCACAATTAGTCTTAAATAAAGTCAGGTGCCGAGGAACAACAACTCTTCCGAGGTACAGGACTTTTCTAAGACATGTATGTCACTCATTTTTCATCATTTAACAGATCCAATCTTTGAGATGGGGCAGTGATTGGTAATATTTAATGTTGCTCTGAAGGTGGTGCTGGAGATTATCCGTTACAAATTTTGTTCACTGACCATGAGGAATACTGATATAAGGAGGGACTTTTAATGGAATGACACACATTCAGCACCAATGACAGCGATCATTCGGGCAAGATATCGGTAATATGAGGTTTCAGTGATATTAACAATTCACGATTCAGGTCTCAGATCTGATTTGATGAGAAAAGCTGAGAGTTCCCGTCGGTGTTTGTACATACTGACTGTGCCTGTGCTGGTCCAATTGGCAGTGATACCGCAGAGTCAGGACATGAGAAGCATCAACATTGAAAGGAACTATTTTATTGTCTTCGTCCAAGTAAACTGGTCAGAGAAATCTGGAGATATCTTTTCCCTGGCTCGAGCCATATCTCTTTAGTAAATATCTTGAAGTTTCGCGACAAGAGTGAATGTACCAAAAGAGAATTTCGGCAGCATATTTTGTACTGTAATTACAGTTTAGTGTTACAGCCATTCCTTCCTCAATCATTAATACTGCCAGCTCTTGGGAGACTAAATGTCGGCCATTCGTTCCTTTAAGATCACGTAGAATGTGCGAAAAAATGCTTGTGAATGTATCCTGAGAATCACATACATGAGGCTTTTGTTCAGATCACCGAACAGCATGATCTTCATTGCCAGTAAAACATGGAGAATGCACGTGGTTACTGATTCAGTTGCAAATAGTTCATTAAAAAAAATTTTTGGTACATCTAGTATTCAGTTGAGGTTCCAACTCTGATCAGATGCAAGTTACAATTATTCGGAAAAAGTATCAGCGTTTCTCTGGGCTCCGATTGGCCAGTCTCTCTGAGCTGGCATCAGAAGTGCACCAATGACTATTCCCTGATATACAAAAGCAGCTGGTGTTGTCCAATCCCGTTCCTCTGTGTACAGCTGCTTTTCCTCCCCTCTCCATTCTTTGATTCTTCTTATTTTAATACTGTCACTTGCTCACTTAAACATGCTTTCCGTTGCTTTCAATACTTTTCGATATTGAAAATGTATTTTTTAAAATCTAATTTAGGTGCAGCGATAAATACCAGAAAAATTCCTAATGTTAAATCCACGTGGAATGCCATTCAAGTTACGCACATCATCAATTCTTACTGTGTGAAATCACATACTCATGTTGAGTTGTCATACATTTCTAAACCGCGATTTTTAAAAAAATACTTTCATATAATGCGGGTACCGCTGACGAACCACGAACTTGTTGCCTGCATATCATTTCTCTTGAACTGCGTTGCTCACTATACCATTTCAGAGGGCAGTTACTGCTAAGAGTTAAGCGTATTCTTGCGGATTGGAGTCACATGGGTTCCAGACCAGTGAAGAAGGCATCTTTCTTCCATCAAGACATAATTGAGCAATTCTTTTAATTTACTACAATCAATAATGGTCATCATCATCGTCATTCCTGAGTCTATTTTTTTAAGTCTAGAATTATTCCGTGCACTAAAATTCCGACAGCTCCCCCGGTGAGATTTGAAACAGGGAAAAACTAGTGCACCATAACATTGGGGCTCATTTTGACCCACTAAAATATTGATTCGACCAGTTTTAATTTTAATGAAGAAAATTGATGATGCGAGGCACATGAGGCTGCTTTTGTGATTAATTTACTTTTGAAGGCAGCCAGCTGATTGAGGTGAGTCACACCTAATACCTAAACATTGGATGCATGAACGAAACCTGTTGCTATGAGGCTGACCGTTCGCAAACACTATTTAAAAATAAGAGAACGGGCATTCAAAACATGAACAAACAGGTTTTGTTTAAATTATGGATGATCACAAGTGTTTAGAGTTTTCTTCTTCCTCAAAGACCAGTCGAAGTAGAGTCTGCGAATATTTTAAAAGTTGAGATAGACCGATTCTTAATAAACAATTTGTAGAAATCTTATCGATTAGGTGAGAATATGGGGCGATCAGATCAACTATGATCTTATCAAATGACCGAGAATCATGGAGGGGCTGTAACAACTGCACTTGCTTCTGTGTCTGTATGCATTTATGATTCTCTGTACAGATACTGAATGATTCAGTCACCTGCATTTTCTTGAACTCACCATTGATTTCGACAGACGTTCAGCTTTTGTATGAGGTTTGAGGCATCCTAATTCACTGTGGGTCTCAGAGAGCTTTGATACACGGTGCTGTCTGTCATCTTCAAAACTTTCACGGACAGTTGAAAAGTACCTTGTACGAGACTGAGATTCCCACTGAAATGCTGAAAGCTCGGAACTGTTTTGTTTTCCCCATAATGACTGACTCTGAGCCGATAATGATGGGCTTGACATGGATACTGACGGTACCAGAACAAGTCATGCTATCCGTGTATCCAGTGACATTAGTGGGATGCTATAGTCTGCGCAGTAAATTGACATCAATGGAGCTTGGCGGGGGAGGGGGAGTGGCGGGGTGGAACGTGTGGTGGGGTGAGTGGAAATGTTGGGAACATCGATTTCTGCTGAAACTTCATTTATTTTAAAATTTCTTTTCCCACGTACTTTTTATTGGAAATGATGGAGACAAGTTCATGATCAATATGCGGAGATGGGTGGGACATTGTGCTGGACCTTGGAGAGGCACGATTCTTGGGGCTTTGTGCTGACAAATCGTGCAGGGTGGACGAGTAGACTTCTGTGTTTGCCATGGGGCTGGGGTGGTTTTACGGGTTACTTCGTCATGTTTATGTGATACATCATACCATGTAAAACAGGGAGTACTTTTTTCATGGAATAAATGGATTTGCAGGACAAACATAACAGAGCTTTAAATAGTCATGAGGAAAATAAAGACGGATAAAAAGTCATCATAAAGGCTGTCCTACTTGGAAACTTAAAACTTTAATTTGAGTGAAATGGTACTGGTGAAAATTAACTGTTCAGTTGCCATCGGCTTCAAGATTAATGTAGTTTTCGAATTTAGCACAGAGCTTAACGTTAAGATCAGACTGCACCTGTTGAAAGTTCTCCACTCGAATCTGCAAAGCCTTTTCTCATCACGGATACCTTGCTGTTTGCTTATTGTATCTTGTGTATTACATTCTGTTGGAAGCTGATGAAAAATTCTACCCATTTGGCCAGGCCCAAGTTCGAGAACAGTATCTTTATTGCGAACCATTATGTTATCAGAAAGTCTATAATACAGCTAATTAAGGCAGTTTTCTCAGTTGTTGTCATATCCTGTCCTACGACCTTAAAGGACGAGTGGACAAGCACTCTGAGGTCCTCAGAGCTTTCTGGTATGCTACGGCTCATCATGTGTTTCCTTGCCTTCCTTGTCCTATCTGCGTGGATTACCTCACACTTATCCGGACTGAATTCGATTTGCCTCGGATCAGCCTATCTGATGATCCCATATTTCTCCTCCTGTAATCTAAGACGATCTTCACCCACTATCATCATATCACGACTAATCTTCATAGCATCCACTAACTTACTGATCAATACTCTTGTCTTCAATATTTCAATCATTTATATTAGCCATAAATAAAAGTCCCATAACACTGATCCCTGCAGAACCCTACTGAAAACAGGTTTCCAGTCACCAAAAAACAAAATCCCTGACCATTTCCCTCTTCTTCCTACGTTTCACCTAATTCAGGATCCAGAAACAGCGAAGTTTGCTTAAATCACATGGGCTGTTACCCTCGCATCCCATGTGCTCTTATTCTTGCTATAAGCCTCTCATGCGGGAAATTAGCAAAACCCTTGCTGACGTCCAAATAGTCCATGCCAAATGCATTGTTCTCATCTGTACTCCTGGTCAGCTTTCCAAAAATTCAATCAAGTTGGTCAGTCACGAGCTTTCCTGAACAAAACCATGCTGTCTGTTCTTCGTTAACCCTACCCCTGTAAGTGCACATTACTTCTATCACTTAGAATTGCTTCGAACAGGTTACCCACTGCAGAGGTTATAATGACTGGTCTGCAGTTTCTGGGTCGATCCCTTGCTTCCTTGTGAAATGATGGTAGCACATTGGCTATCCTCCAGTCCACTGACAAAGTCATCAGACACATCAGAGCAAACACATAAATTCACAGGCATAACTCATATGCTCACTGACGATGTTGGCTTTAAACTATCACAAAAATGCTTATTCAATCATTGCATCATTCATGTGATTGCACAGGACTCTGTCTATTCACTAAGGGCACAACATGTAGCGCGGTTGTCTGTGTGTGTCTCTGGGTCTGTACGTCTTTCTCTCCTGGAATGTTTCTGCGTCAGTGACCACCATTTCACTTTTATCGCGTCCTTCCGCTGGTATCCCTGTGTATCACTCAGTCCAGTTCTTATCTCTTTCTGATGGCATCTCTCTTTCTTGATCTGAGTTTCACCTTCATTCCCTTCTTCTATTGCGTTCTGTCTGAACAGATACAGACAGGTAATCGGACTGACTTTGATTTGAAAGATCACAATTTAACAAAAATCAGGTACAAGCGGCTCCTTCAACCTCAATTTCCCTCATCTCCTGTTCAACTGCAGGTTCTGAAATCAACCGGCAGAGCGAGAGAGGCAAACTGAGTGATTACAGAGAAATATAATTAGTGTCTTTTTAACTTATGCATGTGATTATGGGCTTCGGTAGCATTTTCCCCATCCCTAAAAGTGAGTAGAAACCACAGTGCTGTGGGTCTGGCATCACATGTCAGCTCGAACAAACCAGGTGTGGACGACAGCTTCCCTCCCTAAAGGACCTTTTCGTAACAAATTATTAATTCTCAATCCTGACATTTTTGTTAATTTCGATTCCCCTATGGAAGGAATCGAACCCACTTTCCTCGAACGTTACTGGGATCTGTGGATTAATAGATCAGCGACAATACCACGAGGCCATCGCCTTCATTTTGGGCTCGGAGATAGGTGAATGATGTTAGCGATGCTGACAGGTCAGATTGAAATTGAGCGCAGTAATGTGGGAAATGGTATCTGAGGATCTTTACCCTCAGAGTTTGAGGGGCCACCGGGATTTTAATTTGGAGGCGAATTAACGGACGTGTCGTGCGTGGGCAAGTTGGCGGCGTACATTAAATTTGTAACAAGGTAAACTACAGTAAAATGAAGGAGAGGGGTAGAGAAATAGGGAGGTTTGAGAGTAGGACTACTGGCAATTTGAAGAGTCGCTTATCATAGGTGGAAGATGGTGTGTTAAAATGCTTGCTCATCCAGTTTAATGACTGTGACCAGCACAGCATGTGTCAAGTAAGTGACAGTCAACTCTTTTCCTCATGCCCTCACAAAATTTCCACCGACACATAATGGTGAGGTGGAAGCATCTGGTACAAGACAGCATTTTATTGAAGGTGGGGCTTTGTTTTAAATTTGTATCTTCAAATATCTAACTCCGTTTCTCAACAGTGGACCGCGCAGTGCAGCTCCTTAGCATCTGGTTTGCCTGTGGAGGACTTCTAACAGGCAGCTATGGAGGAAATACTGTCCACATGTCTTTTCAAGTTGTATTTTGAACCAGCTCCAGGCTGAAAGGGTGAGGTCTTCTCTTGAATTATTTCCTCATCTCGGTGAAAAAAAAAAGAACATATCCACCTTTCCGGTGGGTTAATATTTGTCAATATCGATAACTAAAATAAATCCGAATGGACCATGAAGTGGGGTACCTGCACGATTAGGGATGTTCACTTGTGTAAAAGAGCGAAACCGACAACCAGTGAAGGTCAGATGTATAAATTAAATAAAAAAGGTAAACTTTGAACAAAAATTTGTATTCTGTCTTCCTCAAATAAGTAAGTAAAAGATCTTATAAAATGAATTGGTAGTGGAGGAAACTACCAATTTATCAAAGAATCCTGAAGAAGTGTCACTGAACTCAACTATCTCTCCGCAGTTGTTACCAGATCTGCTGAGTTTCTCCAGCAATTCAATTTTATTTAAGAAATTAATATGTTTAATTGAAAAAAATGAAGATAAAATAGACTACTAATGCAGAAACTGTAGCTGATGATGTTGGTACAAAGTTAAATAATCCATGTTTTATTAAAAGGAGAAGGGAGTGTAAAACGCACAGAGTCAATAATCAACAGCTCACATCATTCTGATCACACAGTTCAAACACTTGTGTTGAGTTCCCATTTAGGAGATTCCTACGCACTTGATGCAAATGCAATACGCCAACTTCTGTGAATAGCCACAGTTTATTTAAGCAAGTACAAGCTTTGGAGGATCACTTAACAATCTTCGCAGGGCTTGCGGAGCCGTGTCAAGCAATGCTCTCTGTAAGGGAACCGTCATCCCTTTATATAGGTTTTTACAGCACAGTCAGACATGCATACAAGATACAGTATTTTTCTCCCCCATAATCACGTAACTTAATCATCTAACAGTAAAACAAAGGTTAGCTGCCCAAAAACAATGTGTAAGACGAGGTAGTTCCTTATCCTTTTAGCATTTACAGAGAGCAGAGTATAATTAGATTATCACCTTTTGTCTGTGAGATCTTTTTAGCCTTAGTTCAACATTTGCAGAGAGCAGAGTATAATTAGATTACCCCATTTTGTCTGCCAGACAGGGCGCCCACAAAGCACTTAATTTCTTATATGTCAGCAGAACAGATATTAACCCTTTAACATTTCATTCCCTCCTTTTATCGTTCCATGATAACCAACTAAATGAGGCTGAGAAAGGCGTCACCAGCTTATTCGTAAGAATCTCACAGCCAGTATTTAAGCAAGTTATTAACACACAACATACAATGATTATAACAACAAAAATTACTAGCCCATGCAGTAGATAGGAACCCCAGGATCCTTCCAGTAGCCACCTTAGCCAGTCATCTCCTTTACCTTGTCTGAAATCATCCAATTGTTTTTTAATAGACTGGATGGAGTGGGTTATGTTGTATGATTCGTCCGTAACATGGGTGATGCATTTGTCTCCTACTATTGTACAAACTCCCCCTTGTTGAGCCAGCTGATAGTCCACTGCATACCGGGTTTGCTGAGCATAGTGCCGAAGTTCAGCTAATTCTTGATTTACTGCTTCCAATGCCAACATTGTGCTATTTCCCAGGGCGGTGAGTCCACATATAAGGTAGTTTCGGTTTTTAGCGGACACCACCCCTGAGGAGCATCCCAAAGTGACAGTTCCCAGGAAGCCATGTACCAAGGAAGAGCCCAGGCTTACTGGATCCTGCCAGTCGGCACAAGACTCCTTGCTTATGAAGCGTGTGACAATTCGTCGTCGAGTATGTGCTCGTTGGGGCCAAGGGACCGTGAGAGGCCCAATGGTCCCAACAGCAAATAGCACCCGCAAAATTGGAGTAGCAGTAGAAAAGGTCCCATTGAGAAGGAAAACGAATCCCTACTTAGCACGGTAGCAGGTAAAGGACGTACGGACTATCTTGTAACTATTCCAGGAGGATTGATCCTTAAATGGTTGGACGTCTGAGGAGTGAAACGGAATCGTCCCATACCCCGTTTCCACATGGGTGCCATTACAACTCCCACAAGTCCAATGTATGCCTGAAGTCATGTTTACCGGTTTTGATTCCAAACAGGGGCAGTTCAATAGCCCTCCTTTAGTTGTACAAGTCCGTTTTACACACTGATGGGGCCAGGAAGCATCATGGGGATGGTGGGTGACGTTTACTAAGGCATATACACAAGAACTTTCAGTACCATTAAAACAAAGCGGATAGTTGTTAGGATCCGTACAGTTGGCCCCTTCCTTCCCAGACTTAGGTTTAGTGCCTGTACAATTGGAGGGGCCGTTACTTATCAATTCTACACATTTACCCTGCACACCCATACTCCAGGTTCCTCTCTTCCCTTGGCAAGGCTCACCAGCATAATCTACTTCATAGAGTTGGTGAGAGTTCCATCCTGGGGTTGCTGCAAACAAAGCTTCTACAGATTGTGTTCGCGGAGAACACACTATTCGATTACCATGCAGTTGGATATGTCTCTTATGAAACAAACTGTCCTCCAACCCACTCACAGTCTGAACAATACTTAGTCCAATGATTATTTTCAAGATGGTGAGGGAACCCATCGTTTACAGTCACTGAGGTGGATCCAGTGATTCTGCCCTTTGACTTTAAGCGCAGTCGGTGTCTGGAGAAGTATTTGGAATGGTCCTTTCCACCTGGGTCCGAGCTTGGGGCGATCCCAGTCTTTGATTAACACGAGGTCTCCCGTTTGTAGTCTGGGGGGTTCATTCTGGTCGTCTGAGCTCTGATCCGTCGCTTGTGATGGTGGTCCGAAGGCGTGCTTTACCTGTGAATGAAGAAACTTTCGAGACGATGTGAGCTGCTGAAAGTATCTTTGCATTTCCTCTCCATAATATTTAAGTCTACGTGGGTAGGTGGGTCTGCGTCGGCATCCCAAGGGGTCCTGCTGGTTCGGCCACAAATTATTTTTGCGGCCGAGAGTCCAGTAGTGAAGTGGGGTGTTATTCTCATGTGGTACAGAGCTAAAGGCAAAACCTTTAGGCAGTTAAGGCCGGTTTCGGATGTTCGCTTAGTCAATTTAGTTTTGAGAGTTCTATTAGCTCTTTCCACTATCCCTGCCGCCTGAGGGTGGTAAGCACAATGGAATTGCTGCTGGATATGCAGCACCTCACAAAGTTCTTTGTTGATTTTTCCTGCAAAGTGGGGGCCATTGTCTGAACTAATCTGTCGAGGCACTCCAAACTTCGGTATGATCTCTGTCAGTAGTAATTTTACCACCGTTGAGACTTTATTATTAGTGGTTGGAAAGGCTTCAATCCATCTGCTAAATACATCAACAATACCAAGACAATACTTATAGCAATGTACACGCGGCAATTCAATGAAATCAAGCTCTATACACTCAAATGGGCCACCTGACAAGGGTGTTTTCCCTGTTACGCACCACATTCCTTGGCTGGCATTATTTTGGTGACATGTCAGACATAACCTGACACGCTTCTGGGCTGCCTCAGCCAATCGGGGGTGCCACCAGGTACGCAACATGATATTACTCATTCCCTCCTTGCCAAGGTGGGTATCAGTATGAAGACAGTCAATAAGCATTGGTAACAAAGCATCAGGTATACACACTCGCCAACTGGAGTGAACCAGAGACCTCTTGACGCAGAGTGCGAACACTCATGCGTCTTCCATATTTCTTTTCCTGAGTCAGGGGCGTCCCCCTGTAAACGCTGCACAGTGACAATGTCTGGTATACCCGTTGTTTTCGATGCAGGCGAGCGATTTAACGCCTGCCGGTTCATAGAGGACCCAATAGAATTGCATGCTATTGCAGTGTCTTTGGCAGCTCGATCAGCTCTGGCATTGCCTTTGCTGATATCCGTATTGTCCATTACATGGGCCGCACATTTGATTATGGCCAATTGCTTGGGGAGGAGGATGGTTTTGAGGAGATTTTAGACGTATAGTGCTGACGTGGTTGGGCGGGTGGGGCACTCGGTGGAATTTGCCAATCCTCCTCCTGGTCATCGGTGTCATTATTTTGGAACAATATTGGCAGACCAGACATGCCAGGAGGTATCTCCATTTTATTCCCACATGATAAACCGGCTTGACACTTCAACACTGATTCCTTATTTTGCCTCTCCTTTCTCAATCTTTCCTGTTCTGCTTTCCTCATATCATAATCCTCACACTGCTGCTTCAACACCTCCCACGACTTAGGGTTTCCCTCATGATCACATACTCTAATCCCTCTCCGACGTGCATTATTCTCCCAACTGGCCTGTTTCGATTTATTCATTATTTCCTCAGCAGTCCTTCTCCACGTGGATATTAAAGTTTTCCATTTTGTCCCCGTATTACGTTTCCAAATTGCCTCTTCCGCTTTTATGCATTTATCTACATCCCAAGTTCCCCCTATTGGCCAAATTTCATTTCCCAATTTCTTATTTAGGCATGCCGACAGACGTCTGAACCATTCTTCATTTTCGGGGACATCCCGACATAACCGATACAAAGGGGTTCCAACACCCGAGTTATCCAACGTCTGTCCCATTTTAACGCTTCAACTTCTTACTTATCTCTATATACCAGTCCAGGGTCCTTGGTCTCCACACCCAATTCAGGGCCCTGACCTTCGCGTGGGGGATTTCCCCTCTTAACAACCGGTGGTTGAGACAGACACTGTAGTTATCCTTTACCTTCGGTACTACGTTCCAGGGACTCGAACCCCGGTATTGGAGGAATCTAATCTCCGAATTCCCGACTCTTATAGTTGGGAGGACTCTAACCCCCGAATTCCCGGTACTTACAGCTAGGAGGACTCTAACTCCCGAATTCCCGGTACTTGCAGTTTGGAGGACTCTGACCCCCGAATTCCCGGTACTGACAGTTAGGAGGACTCTGACCTCCCTGAGACGAATTCGTCAGCGGACAAGTGCATAGGTTATCTCGGAGATTCCGCCACTACAGAGTTCTAGGGGACGAGGCGTCGACTGAGTGATAGGTTAATGAGAGAGATCAGGGTAAATCTTACCGTGTGGGCCCATCCGTCTCACGTCACCGTCACACAGCCGATCACTTATTCAGTTCATCTAGAAGTTCCGTATATGTTGGAATCCCACCACTGCCACCAAATGTTGAGTTCCCTTTTCGGAGATTCCTATGCACTTGATACAAATGCAATACACCAACTTCTGTGAATAGCCACAGTTTATTTAAGCAAGTACAAACTTTGGAGGATCACTTAACAATCTTCGCAGGGCTTGCGGAGCTGTGCCAAGTGATGTTCTCTGCAAGGGAACCGTCCTCCCTTTATATAGGTTTTTACAGCACAGTCAGACATGCATACAAGATACAATTTTTTTCTCCCCCATAATCACGTAACTTAATCATCTAACAGTAAAACAAAGATTAGCTGCCCAAAAACAATGTGTAAGACGAGGTAGTTCCTTATCCTTTTAGCATTTACAGAGAGCAGAGTATAATTAGATTATCACCTTTTGTCTGTGAGATCTTTTTAGCCTTAGTTCAACATTTACAGAGAGCAGAGTATAATTAGATTGCCCCATCTTTATCTGCGAGACAGGGGCACCCACGAAGCACCTAATTTCTTATATGTCAGCAGAACAGATATTAACCCTTTAACATTTCACTTGTACTGGTTTGCCGGTATTCTTTAGGAGCATGTTACATTGCAGGCGTTGTGAAATTGAGACTGGGATAGATGGAAACAATAGTTCTCAAAAAGGAAAGAAAGTCACGAAGGGAGACAATGATGAAGGAAGTTTGGAAGGAGGGAAATGAGTAAGCAATGAATGGATAGGGAAAAGTAGAAAGAAAATAATTAAGAAGAAAAGAAATGAATTAACAAATGACAGCAGGACGTGACCGGTGGGCAGTGGAAACATTGAGAGTGGACATAAATCATAAGTTCTCCTCTTGTCCGGCAGGAAAGAATTTCCAATAGTTCTGGATATGCTTCCGGTATCTGTAAAGTAGGAGAATTGGTTTCATATCCCTTTACTACTGGAGCGTCTTTTGATCAAATTGCTGAAACGGGTGTATATAGGAGCAGTGCACACTGGGCCAGTCTGGTGGGGAAAAAAAAAGAACAACATGAAGGGATTTTCCAACCCCTCCTCGCTTAAGGAATGCAACAGAATGAGGAAGAACGGGCGAGAAAGGGTAAAGATCTGAAAGAAATAATCCTAAGCCTTCCAAGCTGGCCAGATGCAGAAGTTGGCTTTGATGCTGATAATCCAGGGTATCCCATCCAAAATGAACAAAGGCTTGAATGCAAAGTAGAAAGGGACGTTTTTGATAAAGCTCAGGACACAGATCAGTCCGTTGATCAGTGATGCCGTTTCCTCCATGTAGTGTCTGGTCTTCAGGTTCTGGTAGCAGATGACCACAAAACAGTCGATGGTGAAGGCGACTGTCATCAGATGGAGCAATCGATCAGTACTGGGAATAAATATCGTTCTCTGGTCGCTGAATAAATGTCAGCGGCGACTTGTCTAATTCAGGATAAACGGAATAATGTGGTGCCCATGAACTAATTCATGCCATGCACCGGTCATCCTTCGACCCATAAACGGTGACCAACATTGGCTCCTCGTTAATGATGTCTCACCCTTTACAATCTCATCCTAGTTTTCAGAAGCCCCAGCGTCTCGCCATATCAATTCCTGTAACATCCAACAACAGTTATAAATCTCATGTTAACTGTCATTCTGTCTCCCTCGTGTCCCTCAGATTGGTACTTCCAACTGTGTCGTTTAATGATTTAATGAGTAAAACCCTAATTGCTGGAAGTATCACCTCGTCTGCTCCACTACTGCCACCTTCTTTCAGACGTTCTTTTGATCAAACGTTTTAATAATATATCGTATTCGTCCGGTATAAATTGGTTTACTAAATTGTTCTGACATTTCACCTCTGCAGTGACGTGGCTCGAGATGAAGTGCACCTTTTCTGGTTTTTATTTAAAAATACAAATATCCAAAATTGCGAAACTTCGCAGCAAGGAAGTCAATTAACAACAGCTTAAAAGTCTTCAATCTTCATGGACGTCTTTTGGACTAAACTCTAATTAATTCCAAAGACCACATTAATAATGGTGCAGTCCATTGGGAACTCCATTATATCGTACCATGAAATGGACTGTGGATTCATGTAATCACTGAATGTATGTTTGTGTTACAAAACATCTCGTAAGGTACTACCACAAAATAAATCATATTCAGATACTGCAATCAGACATGTGCAAAATAGACATTTTAGCACAATGATAAACAATTAATATTACAGTGGATTAAACACTCTTTTGCATATTACTGAATTGGAATGGAACCGAGTCTGTGACAATATTACAGTTCAATGTTGAAGCAAAGTCATTCATCACGATTTGTAGTTCAGCGTCCAATAGGCAATTTTCCCATAAATACACAACATGCAGAATTCAAAAACACCTTGCCTTTCATTATACTGAAATTGTAAGTCATGTTCGATTATTTGCCACAGCACAAATAATATCCAATAACGTACTAAATGTACTGGAGACGGGTTGAAGTCCCTTAAAATCAAAATGTTGCATGTTGGAAGAATTCCACCGAATCATGAATGGGAAATAAATTTGTAGAAATACACAAATATGACAAAACTTTTCTTCAGCATCAGTGACTAACCAGAGGCAGTATTTGCAGCAAGTATTGAATAGCAAATGACAAAGAAAAGAGCAATGACTGGCGTGTGCATCCTCGTTCAGTAACTACTGGCGTTGATGTCTTGGTGGATTTTTGCTCTGTGACATAATCAAACATGTCTTCATTTATTTTGAATGATTGTCTCGCGATGGACAATTAAGTTATAACATGCACTTGCTTACATTTCGCTGAACAGAGAGATTATCTTCCTGTTGCATGCCCTCCAACAATGTGAATGATTGCATTTCAATTTTGGAATAGGTTCGTTTTAATTTTTTTGGTTCATTCAACTCGACAAAACATGACATTGTGACTGGATCAAGTGAACCCGCTGACGGCAGACACTGAGCTGAGTCGTGTCGCAAAACTATCTTTCCTGTTTCTGTTTTTTCTCTTATTTCTTAGTTTGATTTTTATTTTAAGTGCCAATTTACATCACCATATACGTTCATTCATACCTGTTTTAGTGCCTAATACGTTAACACTGCTTAAACAGTTCCATAAATTTGAACTTTTAGAATGCACAGTTCGCAAACACGGGAGGTTAATGTGGCAGTGAGCATCAAATGAAAATTTTGGTCATGTTGAAGCTGAAAAATCCTTCATTTTATCAGATCAATTACAAGTGCACGAAGGGAGTTCAAGTGCTCAAGTTCCTGTTCAGAGTTTCTGGTGCAGACACTGTTGACTAATGTCAATGTTTAATATAACGAGAGAAACATCAGGTTAATGAGTGACAGGAAGATGGCTGAAAATAAAAACGCCAAGTTCATCGACAACAAAGACACGGTCGATTCAATGCAGAAAGGTTCATACTCAAGTGCAGTAACAAATGAGCGACAGCCAATGGCAGTGTTCACAGGTGCAGAAATAACATAACTTAAAAAGAGGAATGCAACGTTGTAGGAATAATTAAGAACCCTGAAGGTGCAATATGGACCCAAACAGAGTCGAATGTAGTAAACAACTTTTAATTGTATAATGCCATTGACACAGTCTAGAAAAAAAATTTAAAATAGGAATGGGTTTTAATGGAAGCAGAGGCATGACGCAGCTTATTGGAAACAACGACATGGTGTGATGTAATATCAGCAAAAATTGATAGAAATGATGCAGCGAAGTTAAGTGTGAACAACAACATAGTTATGATAGTACTAGTTGAGGCAGCGTGCATTCTCCTGGAAATAAATTGATGGACAGTTGAAGTGATGGTCAGTTATTACACAACTATTGATAGATAGAGTGTGCCAACACTGTCGGCCCATCAACATACAAACACTGGTCCAAAAGGAGATAGGGCTTGTGAAATGCTACTTCGTACCTGGGAAAGCATAATGGAAAGCAAGCTTGAAAACTTATTAAGGCGACAGGAATTAGCAAAATAATAATGAGGAATGTCAACTTACTAACTAAGACAGAGCCACATCTAAAATTCAAATGATATACGTTTGTTCCTATCCGAATCAAAATCTGTTCATAGACGAAAAGAAGCTCACTCATGTTCCAACTTTTTATGTTTCTGCAAAGCATCGCGTATATCATACATTCTTCTTTTACTGAGTATCTGTCATGCAGGGAGTGAAATGTTCTGAAGGCATTGCGGATCAACTGGTTGCTTTCAACGAGATGACATCGAGTTTTTTTGAGTCATATTGGAGCTTCACTCAGTCAGGCAAGTGCAGATACTTCATCAGCTTGAGAAGATCAACCACCATCATACAAAATGGCAGTGCAAGCTCGAATTTCGAATGTTCTTCCATGTTTCTGATTTTTACGTTCATACACGATCAACGATGATGTATTCTTCGGCTGAAAAAAGGGGCCAGCAGCAATTAAGATCCCCCAAAAGAGTTTGAACTGGTTCGATTTATTTTGTCCAGAAAACATGGAACCAGGAGGTGACTGAACGGAAATATTTTAAATGGTGCATGAGTTAAGTGAAACTAATTTGGAAAATTGTCCTTGTGCGTGACTCCATGACAAAGAGCCATAAATATCAAATGTCACGAAAAAAAAACAGAGATATTAAGAAGAATGCACTCATACAACGATACATTAGAACAGAATAGAACCACCAATATATGGAATTAGTGGAACACAGAAACGACAGAATGGAGGAAGGACTAGAGGGTTGCAGGGCTCCATCTACTAATAAATCATTATACATAGATTGGAGAGGGTTTGTCTTGTGACAAACAAACACTGGTGCTGTAAATTTCGTTCAATTTCCTGTCCCTGTTATGAAGCTTGTGTATGATAGAAAGTTCAGAGGTCACTAGGCCCAGAGAGCACGGGAGAGAATCAGACAATGTTTTTGAGGGAATTGAAATAGTCAGAGACGCTGAAGAGGCAGCTCCCAGTAAGTAACAGTAAAACCGCAGCAGAACCTGTACAAACTGAAACCAAACGACAACTGAGAGACTTTAGGACAAGCTCCCACGATGGCACAAACCACAAGCAGAGCAAAGAAATAAAATCAAACGGACTGTGAAAATTGACATTAATTTGAAATCAGTAAAGTTGAACAACTTGATGGCTAAAATAAAAAACATAAAAGAAAGTATTGCTCTGTCAAAATCATTGACCGCTGACAGTCAATGTTAAATTTAAATTAATTTATGCTTTTGGTTTTATCTTCCTGGCAGCAGTGAAAGAACCTCGCTGGCTCATTCTCGGAAGCAGAGTTTTTGGAAATAAAATGTCTCATTGATGTCAGAACGCTTATTTCGATTTATCTTTAAAAAAAAAGTGAAGATTAAAATCATGAAGTCATATAATACAAAGGAATACTCTTTGACTATGCATGATCCCCCTCTATGAAGTTGGAAACCAATTCGTCCACGAATCTTTGCACTTTCCTAATAGTCCAGCACACAGTTCCTGTTCCAATACTCATCCAATTAGAATACATAAGTTATTGATAAATCCGTTCACACCAACCACCAGTTTTGTAAAACGTAACATGCCATCTCTTTTACTCACTGACTTTCCATTAACAGGGTGTAAAGATCAAGCAACCTACATAAGGCGCTAAGTTACATGAAAACCAGCATTTTTCCTGTGAATAAGACTTTTCCTCTATAAACAGTCCATTGCCAAACAATAAATGCGATTTAATCATGCAGAATTTCACTACAAACCACCTCACGCACCCCTACCCCAACCCCGGGCTCAGAATCCAGTTTACAAACCACTGCAAACATGATTTTGTGCAGGTCTCTCTACGCTTTGTGTCTACGATCCTCACCAAGTCCAGGCTATTGGACAGCTCTCACCGTGTTCTGGATCATTGTGCTGTAATCTCCCCAAGTTCAGGATTTTGTATAGCTTTCCCCTATCTCTGTATCTCTGCCTCAGTATTGGCCACCATGTTAATGTTTTTGTAGAGCTCTCTCCGTGCTCTGTATCTCTGTGTGCTGAGCGCCGACTCCTTGCACAGTAATAAACAGCAGAATCATTCAGTTGTATTCGAGAGATCATTAACCGACTAGTTGTCGCCTCAGGATCAATAGAATCAGAAATTCGTCCTCCGGCAGCATTTTCTTCTCTCTGCTCTCCTGAAGTGTCTCTTTGAAGGAGGTATTTCGGAGCGTGTCCTGGAGATTGACTGTACCAGTAAACTGTGTACTGACAGAATCCTGAATAGTCACAGCTTAAAGTAACGGTGTCACCAGCAGCAGAAGTTTGTAGAGGCGGACGCTGGGACACCAGGGAACTAGAATCTGTGGGACGATATTCAACATCATTACTTATCCAAAGTCTGTTACAGGGAGGAATTGTAAATCACCGAAATTATTCTGCTTTTGTGGCAAATCATTTTATTGACAGTCCATTTGAATCTATTCTCTTTTATCGAAATATGAACGAATGAGGTGATAGTTTCTTTTATATATTTTATTCTTATAAATTGCTAAACATTGCCAAACTCGTGGTTGACACTGATTCAACAGCGACTTTCAAATGGTTGATCGACAGCAGTAGAATCAGGCAGAAAATATAGGGCTATGGGGAGAATGCAAGGACCGGGGGAACAATTGCAAAGAACTCTGGAGAAAACAGTAACCACACGAGGGGCTCAATGCTATCGTGTAAGTTCTGTGATGAATGTTATATTTCGGCGTCTATTTATTCTGTTGATAGACAAGCCCGAGGCAACATCTTATACTAACCTTCAAACCTGGAGGGCATTTTTAAAAATTGAAAGTTTTATGATTTCAAATGTTCCTGTGTCGCAACGTTTTCACACAGGTTGCATATATGGAATGAGCTGCCAGAGGAAGTGTTACAGATAGGTGCAGTCAAAAAAAAAGAAATTAGACAAGTAGACAAGTACATGAAGAGGAAATGTTTGGAGGGATATGGACCAAACACAGGGAAATGGGATTACTTTAGTTGGGGAAACCTGGCCCGCCTGGACCATTTGGATGAAAGGGTGTGTTTCCGTGCTGTATGACTCGATCACTTGATAATCAATTTACATAAATAACTGTGCAAAAGTAACCCAACTGTGTTGTGCCAAAATGCACAGCAAGATCCAAAATAAACCGTGTGTTTGACCAGCACCGATTAGCTCAAGTATTTTTTTGCAGTTTACTTCTGTACAGGAGATTCCACCTGATTTTTAATCTACTTTATATTTTATTTCCAATTAGGATCAGTTTCTTCTCCGTTTACCCCCAATGTGAAATATTTTGAATTGGTACCATTTCATTTCTGCTTTTCTTTTGTGCTTTTTTTCTTTTCTTGCAATCGTGGTAATTTGCGCCAACATCGCTCAGACAACGTTTGCTTTCTGTACTGTTTCTTGCGGGGTTGGGGGGAGGGGTGTGGTGTCGGTGGTTTGCTGTTACTGATGGGATTCCCCTCCAGTTCTCCCTCAGTTTCAAATCTTTGAATTGATTTATTCTCTTCTGGGTACTCTGGCTGGAGAGTTTATTTTTAGTTTTGCATTGAATATTTAGATAAGTATCAGGTCATTCAGCTCCGGTTGTATGCCCGCCGCAGTCTGAAATTTAATTTACATTGTCCATCCAGTACACTATGTCAGTATGTTTTCAAAACCTTCAAGACTCAATACAAAGTGCTCCAATCACTTTTGTCGCAAGTTTCATATTCCATCACCTCATTTTGTGTTCTTCTCCGCCTTCATGACTTGATTTGTTCTGTTATTGAGCATGCTACATTTATGGTTCATTGCTCTTGGCTCCGTCTCATTCATCCTATTTGCAATGTCACGATATATAAGATTTCCATGAAGTCTTGTTGTACTTCTTTCGTCATCAGAGAAAGAGACCAGGCGAAAACAGTTAGGTTTTGGCCCTCTGCTATTATCTGACATGCAGAATGTCACAGATTCAAGTCAATGGCTTGGCTGAGTTCTTCATGTCTTCGCAGTTCTAATTGCTAATATCTTAATTTCAAACTATGAGCACTGTGCAGACTTTTTAGTATGGATTAAATTGCACTTCATAGCTATTCCTTAACAATTGCATATGTTCAAATTAGATCACTTTCCTTCTTCTAAACAGTAAGCAAGTCAGCTCAGACGTCACAATCGTTTCACAAAGGAGAGCACCGTTATCTCATGAGATTGCATGACGAATCGTAGCTGCACTTGCTGCAAAACAAACCGATTTGTCCTCAAGTAAGGAGAGCAAACTTTTACCCACCGTTCCAGTCTTTCCCTCCGTAGAGCTCACGAAACAACCTGGTGAGAGGTTGTACTTTGATCGATGGCCCAGAAATTGTCATATATTCCTTTTGATGTTTTTTCACTTGCTTGTTTCAAATGACCATTCTTTCAATTTGCATTGGATCCCTTCAACAGCTAAATTGCAGTAAACCGATGTCTCAAAACATCTACATTTAAAAATAAACATACTTACAGTTTCACATCCAATTCTGAAGCTGGAAAATTAGGATTGTCATTCGCTTTATGAAAGCATACATGTGAAAACTGTTGAAAAAATGGCAAATCGATCATTCGTCTCACTGATTCCCCAATGAGTAAAATTCATCTTGAGACACAGCCGGATCTCTTATACCTATGTTCGCTTAGTGATGCGTCCAAGTTTCTTGTGAGGCAAATGTTTTTGTCACCTTTTCTCGTCCGGCACCTGATTCGGAGTTCAATCTCTGCCCGGTGCAGGGCTCCACAATGCCACTGCTCCGACCGAAGTGATAGATTGAGCTACTTTGTTCACAGTTAACTCCTAGAGTGGAGTCCAGATTGTTGTCACTGCCCACACATTGAAACCAGAATTCACCAATGGTGATGGTACCGCACTGTTGACCTATTCGAGTAATAATGCTACATGTGCAGTGAAACGGTCGACTCGTGGCTCGGTTTCATAGACTTATGCCTGCAAGCTTTGACCGAACTCCCGTATTCTGCTGACAATACGAACACTACAAATTGAATGATTTCTCCGAAATTGTTTGTTTGAATTTCGTTGCAAATAAAGGGCACAATAATAAACTGAACATTCACCCACCCAGTATATAGAAAGGCGGAGTGCATAGTCACTTACCAGCTATGACATTCAGCACCGACCCGGATCCATCTACATAGCGATAATATCACAGTAATGCTCCTCTCGGTATCCCCTGGACAAAAACCAATGTTACCTTAAAGAGACGAGAAATCATCATCACGCGGTTTGAATAGTTAATTTATTCTGGAGATTTAGATAAATAACCAATATCCTACGTTTCCAAGTTTCCCTTGATTCAATCTCCTCTCCTGACCTTATGGCAAATCGTGCAGCAGTACGGGAGGCAGATGTCCACTTCACATAAACGGAAGAGAATCTGAAAAAAAACAACAATATTTATTGCTGAAGAGAGAAAATAAATTAACCCACAATACAACAAAGGGTACTTCGCGCCTGCAATTGACTGTACGGGCTGGAGAATTTATATTTTATTTATATAGAGTAATTTCGTCGGCCCCCTTTCACTGTGTATTTCCCCAATGTTACACGATGTTACAAACCCGTGTAAATCTTCCTTGGACTGAGTCAGATGTGTGGACTTTCCTGAAACAGCTGGACTGTAGTTCTGGATTCCAGTTGCTCGAAAAAGATCCCAGCTCGTGTGTGCATCCTTTAACTGTGATCAGTCTTTCCTAATTTGCATTGATCTGCACTAATCCCGGGAAAGACATCGCCAGCGGAACACGCTTGGAACGTGTGAAACTCAAGATGCTGTTGACAATTATCAAATCTCATTGTAAATTGGACTGGAGGGCAGAACTGAGAGGCACAACTCTGGGAATCTCCAGGCAGATTAACTCGGTTTTCAATTTGTTTCTGTGATGATCTCCAGTGAGAGATTTTGAGCGACGAATAGTCAAGGCCCATCGCTGTGTACGTAGTACTGAGCCTTGCAGTAATATGTGGCACTGTCTTCAATTCTGATATCCCGAATTTCCAACGAAAATGTCTCTTGTGCTTTATTCATGGACACAACAAATCTTCCATCGCCCGAGATCCGCTCCCATTCCGTCGCTTCCCGCGTTTGTCTGAAGAAACTTCCACTCTCAAAATAATGATAAGAATTACGGCTATTAAAAACACAGTTAATGCTGACAGACTGGCACTCCTTCCTGGTCACCGCTACCGGGCTCTGTGTCACTGACTGACCGAAATAACCTGGAAATGAAACAGAGAGAGGTTAATGGGAATTAGAAGAGACCCTCACGACGATGTTAAAACCCCGTGCCGTGTCTGCGATTCGGACAAGCGCAGCCAGCAATGTAATTTTACTTCTGTACAATATTGGTTTCTGTGATCGGTACTTACTCGGTAAACATAGACACAGGATGAAAACAAGGAGTGTATCCATCATTCCCGTGCTTAGAGTTATTGGTTTTAGTGATGGAAATGGCAAACTACGCTGCGAGACTGAGTCGTGAGCTGCATTGAACTGGTGTAGAAGGATGGAATTGACTTGCAGGTGGCAGTGTCCGTGAGGTGATTAATAGGCCAATGGATTCAGGGTCTCTGGACGTGCCTTGTCTGAATAAGCGAGAGGTTTAAAGAGTTTAAAACCTGTTGTTTTACGTCACTTCACCAGCTCTATGATCTGGATATGCAATCCCCTCCCTTATTGGCCCAATGCACAGGTGTGGGGGTGGGGATGAATGTGGGGAGACGTTCTATCAGTAGTCGCTGCAGCCCTCCTTGGCCACGCAGGAATGCTCTCGGTTCGTGTTTCCATTGGGTGAGATGTGTTGAGCAAAGAATGTGGATGTGTGAAGCCCGGAGAACCCAAAATCAACCTCCCCCACTCCACCATCCCCACCAGTACATTCTTTTACTTCTTGCTCCACCACGTCCTCATTTTAATTCAGCAGTGCTGGTGATTATTTAACGCTGATCAGATCAGCGGGACCTCGGTCAAACACCTGCTCAGGAAAACTGAACCTCAAATCCAGCGGCTTCACTCTGTATTGCAACAGAGGACCGGATAGCAAGATGACACAGTCCAGTGAGAAGGTTGTGGTGAACATATATAGTTTACAAGATGAACAGACTTTCACAGACATTTAGACAAGCATTTTCCTGCAACAGCCCTTTCTGACTGTTGTTACAATTTAACGCTGGAATGATTTTAAACGTTTGAATGAGATTATTGCCTGTTCTTCTAAACTGTAAAGAAAACAGTCTGAGACTCTGCTGTGGACGATCCGAACATTCCAATAATCAGTTTGTGAAGCACCTTTGATCTCTATCTGTGTAATAGGGGTTAGTGCTGGTTCTTTCTGAAGGAGTCTCTCTAAGACTTTATCACTATCAAATGGTGTGTGACCTACTGTGAAAATCCCGATGTCTGCTTTTATCAGTTTTTAATGTCGCTGAGTTTTGTTCTTTTCTTTTCCTTAAACCTCTGCTATAACTTGGTCTAGGTGGAACACTGATATCCAGAGGAGTTTAAGTCTGTTAAAGTCAATCCCTATTCATAGCAGGAGGATTCGACTGGCGCTCAGTTAGTATCATATCAATAAAGAAGAAGCTTTCAAGATGTTAATTGAATGATGAAGTTTTGGAGCACTGCCAGCATTCACAGTGACAGAAACAGTTACTGCTCCGATTCCAACGACTGTCCTTTGGAACGTGTTCGACAGATGCTGCCAGAGCTGCTAAATTTCGACAACACTTCGATGTCATTGTCTCAGATCTCTAATATCCGCAGCAATTTGCGCTATGGACGCACATACACGGAACACCAATTCCGGACACACTTTAAATCTTGTTTTAAATATTGTACCATTGGTGACAGTGTCTCCATCTGCATGGACCCTAAAACCTGGAATTTCCACCGGAAATATTTGATAACATTTTACTTGGTTTTCATTCTTGAAAACACTCCTTGGAACCGATCAATTTGACCAAGCTTTTGGTCATATGATTTAATTTGATCTTAATTCCTGTCAAACTCCGAGACATTTTGTTACTTTAAAACTATAGTCTTTAAGTTGTTGTTGTTCAGTGAGACGTGACTACTGACTGTGTGAAAGAGTCTTTACCAATGTAAATCATAAGAGGCAGATTGTTATAGCAGAGCCTGGAAAGATTGACCTCTCAATCCACTGTCTTATTCCTGTTCTCTGGATCACGCATCGTGCTGTCACTTTTAAAAGGTTACTTTATCCTTGCTCTTTTGAAGACAGGTTGTAAAGACCGAAATACCGATCTGTTTGCTGGAGCCGACCTAATTCACTAATTTAAGAGGCGTTTGAGTTTTTTTTTGAAAAAGATGGAACAACGGAAGGGGCAAACAAAGTTTTCCCAGATCAGGATTTTTTTTTTAAGTTTATTTTACCTGTACATTTAGAAGATTCTGGGGTCCCAGAAGGTCTGCAAGCTTCAGTAAATGTTTGTTAATCGGAGCTTTCTCTGAAATCTCTCTTCATGTTGTTCCCTGGTGGAGTGGGAAACTGCACGTAAGTATTTGGGTCTGAATGTACCTTTTTGCCAAGTGTTGTGTTTATGTTGATGTTATTACATTGGAGCCGTTAATTACAAGTAGGTACTGTATCTAGTTTTCCAATAGTTAAGTTATTCTAAATCCCTGTTTATTTTGTTTGTATTTTAAATATAGTGTTGAAATAAATTGTGTTTTTCTGAACGTCGAGTGACTTGACCAGTTGCCTCACATCAGGAGCACACACTTCACATCTACCTTCAAAATAAGAAAAAGTTAGTACGCAGGTTACCTTCTTAAAATATTTTGAGGGGTCTGGTCAGCTGCATAACAAACTGGAGGCGAGTCCGCTATCTCGTCCTATAATTCCAATTTTGTTTTGAGTTTGTTGGACTCAACGGCAGCGAATCGTCCGTGTTAGTGTCTTTTGTTTCGGCTGTTGAATTCGGGTGTTTGAAATATGGCATGCTTTGTGTCGCAATGGTTCTTTTAGTCACCAAGAGTTTTCTTGGGGTGGAAGAAGTGACTTCTGGATTTCTACAGAAAAGTGGGGAAGGCAAAACTGTTGGAATTGGAAGGCAAGCTAGAAACGGTTTTGGCTTTGTGAGAAAAGGGGAGATAATTACAACAACAGGTCAGCATTTAAATTTGCTGGAAATGTCATCGGAATCTTTGGAAATGTCGAGAATTCAATCGCAGATGAAGTAGCTTGAACCTGAAAATGAAATGAAACACTTTGAATGACGATTAAATGCAGAGGAAAGGGAGATGGAAAAAATAGCCCTGACAGAATAAAAAGAAGAGTAAAGAATGACCCTGGCAGAACGAATGGGAAAGTAAATATCCCTGGCAGAACAAAAAGCAAAGGAGAGGAAGGCGCTAAGCGGCGAAAAGGAGAAATCGAGAGAAGAATAGTAGAAAGAGAAAGGGTTTGAACTTCAAAAGTTTGCAATTAGACGGGAATGTCGATTTAAAAGTATAAATTTAAAAAGTAGGCTTACTGACGGTCGTGATAACTAGCGAACCCATCGTAGCCAACAGCCTGGTGGGGATCTGTTTAAATATGTCCCGTCATTGCGTAAATTTGACGATAAGGATGTACAAGCCTTTGTAATTTCATTTGTGAAGATGGTTAAACAAATGAGTTGGCCGGTGACCACGTGGATTTTGTTGATCCAAACGAACTTGAGAGGTAAAGCTAATGAAGTGTTTGCATTACTATCAGAGGAGGTACCTGGGGCTATGAAGAAAGCCACTTTAAGTACAAATGATCTAGTGCGAGAAGCTGACAGAAAATGTTTCAGGAATCTCAGGAGGAACCCTGGTCAAACATAGATGGAGTTTGAAAGGATCAAACAAAGTAATTTTGATCGGTGGATAGGGTAACTAAAATTAGAGTAAACGAAAATTTTGGAGGACTTCAAAAATTCACTTCCTGAAGTACTGAGAACTCAAGTGAACGAGCAGAGAGTCAAAACTGCAAAATTAGCAACTGAAATGGCTGATGATTATAAATTGTTTCGTAATTCAAAGTTTGGCTTTCGACATAAATATTAATCTGTGGGGGATAGAAATTGGGGAAAAGAGAAATCCTCACGTGGTAAGAGAAGTGTGGATCTCATTCAAGATAATAACTATAGTTACCCATTGAATAAAAAGGAAAGCCATGAAGGCGAAAAAGAAGTTAAAAAAGAAACTCAGGTATTTTCAATGCAATGAAGTAGGCCACATGAAGTCGCAATGTTGGTGCTTTTAGAAGAGGATGGATGTAGGAAAACAGGATAAGCCAGTCAATTTTGTTGAAGTGGTAAAGGAAAGCATAGTGGAGGCTAAAAAGTTGCAGTAGAATGTACAACCTGATCGGAGGTTCATTGAGAAGATTGTTCCAGATTGTCTTAAACAAATTACTTGCGAGGGTAAGGTTTACTTGCATATGCCAGGAGAAGTAAGTAAAGAAATTACAGTTTTAAGAGATACAGGATCATGTCAATCTTTGGTGTTGAGAGATGAGGAGATATGTAATTCAGACGGACTATTTCCAGAAGAAGTGTTAATACTTGAATTCATGGTGAGACGAGAAGTGCTCCTTTATGTAAAGTGAGGTTGGAATGTCCGATGAAAAGCGGAGCAGTGTTTGTCGGAGTATGGGAGAAACTCTCGGCTCCAGGAATCCAATTTGTCGTTGGTATTGATATAGCTGTATAACAGATAGGAACGCTGCACACGTGACTGAAAAGCTACTCGAAAATCGGGCTAATGAGGTATTACAGAAGGTATATGCTGGGATTTTTCCTGACTGCATGATTACAATGTCATAGAGTCACAGGTTAAAGTAGGAGGAGAAATCAAAGAATAAAGGTAAGGAGGTTGAGGCGAAATTATCAGAGACCATGTTTGCTCGAATGTTTGAGGAAAAGAAAAGAGCAAGTGTTCTGAGGAAAGTTCACCGGACTGGAAATGTTACCTCTGATTTCTCTTCACAGATGCTGGCAGACCTGCTGAGCTTTTCCAGCAACTTCTGTTTCTGTTGTAAGTGGAGGCTAAGTGGGTATTTTTAGTTCAGAGCAATTAGCTGAGTTAAAACAGAAAGATGATAAACCGAAGTAAATGTATCAAAAAAACGTGCACATAAGAAGAATCTGAGTATATTCCAGAATGTTGCAATCTTAAAATTGATAACTTGACGAGGAAATGGAGGCCATCACATATCTAAGCAGGTGTGACATGGGCAGACGTTCATCATGCTGTTTTACCAATGAGTTACAGAAAGGAGGTATTGCCAGCAGCACATGAAATACCAGTCGGAGATCATTAAGGTGTCAGAAAAACTCAAACCAAAATACAAAAACATTTTTACTGGGCTGCTCTGTAATCGGACGTAGTTGAATTTTGACAGACATCTCATACGTGTCAGGCAATTGGAAAACCTTAGGCAGTGATAAAACCAGCACCTTTAGTATCCATTCCAGCATTTGAGGAACCTTTTTCAAGCGTTTTAATGGATTGCATAGGACCCCGACAAGAAAGAAGAAGTGGGAATCAGTATTTGTTGACAATAATAGAGTATCCGCTGGAATTCCGGAGCCCATTCCAATGCACAATATCACAGCTAAAAGGATTGTGGAAGAGTTCCTCAAAATTTTCAGCAGAAACGGATTACCCACAGAGATACAATCAGGTCAACCGGTCAAATTTTACATCAAAATTATTGAGAGAAGTTGTGGATAGCTCAGAAATAAAATAATTCAAGTCCACTGTGTACCATCCAGAATCGCAGGGAGCGTTAGAACGGTGGCATCAAAACATAAAGACCATGTTGAGGGCTTACAGTCAAGACTATCCAGAGGATTGGGATGCAGCAAATGAATCGATCAAATTCAGCCCATTTGAATTAGTTGTTGGGTATGAGGTGAAAGCACCACTGAAATTAATTATGGAGAAATTGATTAGTCAGAGTTCAAAGACTACATATTTGAGCTATATGTCAAATCTTAGAAGAACTATTAACGAGAGCAAATGAGTTGGCTCGAGAGTATTTGACAGTATCGCAGCACGTGCTGACAGGAAATCAAAAGTTTGCAATTCTACTCGTGGAAATACCGTTAATCCCAGTGGTAGGTGAACTTTGAAAGGTAAGGTCTGGTCAGCGTTATTAAATCGAAACGAGACTGAGTGAGGTGAATTATTTAATAAGAACGCCAGATAGGAAAAAATCTCACAAACTGTGTCAGGTGAATATACTCAGAAGGTATTTTGATAGGGAAGGAAATCAAATGCAGAATGTGTTACTGATCACAACACAGAGAGAAAAACCAAGTTCTTGGTGCTCGAGTTTCCTACCACAATCCAAAGATGTGCTGGCTCGGTGGATTGGCCGTAGTAAATTGCCCATCATGTTCAGGGATGTGCTGATTAGTTGATTTATGAGGAATGGGTCTCGGCGGGATGTCTGAGACTCAGTGTGGAATTGTTGGTCCGAAGGGCCTGTTTCCACTCTATGGGATTCTATGATTCTGAATTGGACATTCCTCAAATTAAATTAGACAATGAGGAAGTTCTGAAAAACTGGGATGAAATATTGTGTTACCTTCCAGAGGAAAATCGAAATGTCTTGAAAGACTGACACATAGGGAGATATGTGGGTATAGCAGGGAAGGACGACTCTAATTACGCATGATGTAGATATAAGAAACACTGTTTCTATTGAATGCTAAATTTGGCACAGGCTCAAAAAGAGATTGAACGCATACTTGAAGACAACATAATCAAAGTGAATTGCATCTAATGATGTTCACCCACAGTAATGGTCCCAAAACCAGATGCTGCACAACGATTATCTGTGGACTATCACAAAATCAATGCAGTTACGAACTCTGATTCATATCCTATTCCAATCTTGGAAGACTGTATTGAGAAGGTGGGACACGAAACTTCTATTTCTAAGTTGAACTTACTTAGAGGATGCTGGCACGTACCTTTAGCCGAAAGAGTGAAGGCTAATTCTGCTTTCGTGACACCGAATGGGCTGTACAGTTTTAAAGGCATGCCATTTAGTATTAAAATATGCCAAGCACATTTCAGACACGAATTAACAAAGTCATTTCTGGATTTCCCAATTATGTGGTGTACATCAACGATCTTATAGCTTCTTGTCACACATGAAAGGAGCATTTGGAGCATCTATTAGACTTATTCAATCGAATTCGGGAGGTAGACTTGGTGAAAATCCCGGCTAAGAGTGAATTCGCAAAGGCCCAGGTCACGTTCCTGGGACATTTAATTGGAAATGGACAAATGGTCCCACGGGGTGTGAAAACAAATGTTATGGGGGAGTTTCCCTTTCCATGGACGAAGAAGGAAGTACTGCAATTCTTGGGACTGTGTGGTTGTTGTTGGAAGTTTGTACCGAATTTTAACAGTGTCGGTGCTTGAATGACTGAATTGTTGAAGAAATGCAGGAAATTTAAGTGGATGGACGAAGGTCAGAAGATATTTGATAGCGCAAAAGCTGTGTTAACCACTGCCCCAGTGTTAGTCACTCCTAATTATGTAAGGCTATTCAATGTGGCCATAGATGCCAATAATGTGGGTGTCAGTGTTGTACACTTGCAACGACGAGAAGTTAGAAAGACCTATTGGCTGCTTTTTCCGGAAAATTGATTAATCATCAATAGAAATATTCGACGATTGAAAAGGAGACCTTAAGCTTGGTGTTGACGTTGCAACATTCCAACATTTATTTCAGCACAAATGTGTCTGAGACAATTGTATATATTAATCATAACCCATTAATGTTTCTGGGATAGTAAGGGATAAAAATTCCAGACTGTTCAGTTGGAGCTTATTACTGCTGTCATTCAATTTGAAAATTATACATGTTGCAGGGCAAGAGAAAATTATTGCTGACGCATTGTTGCAACTTTGATGAAGGAAGTCAGAGGCGTTCAGTGGCGGGAGAAGAGACTGGAGTCAAATGGACTGTACTAGTGAATGTTTGCATGCTTAGAGTCAATGAAATGCATATGTACTTTAGTGTATCAGTAGAGTAAGACTAGACTTGTTCATAAATAAAGGCAGAAATTGGAGGAATTGCCGATGCTGGAGTCTGAGATAACAAGGTGTAGAGCTGGATGAACACAGCAGGCCAGGCAGCATCAGAGGAGCGGGAAAGCTGACGCTTCAGGTCTGGACCCTTCTTCAGAACATTCTATGTTTCAGCTCTTTGCTTGGCATTATATTTACTCGAGCAGTACTGGCGACACAGAAGCAGGAACACATCCTCCCCAGATGAAAACCATCTGGATCTAAACTTGTGCCAACACGCAGCACTGTTATGGAGAAATTAGCGAATGTTCCTGAGTGAATGACAATGTAAGAGTTCGGCTGGATATCGAGACAGGAGTGAGGCCATTGAGACGGTATGACAAGGGCCGGGCTTTTAAAATCAACGACTGTTTCCAGTTTTCCCTTCAAGTCGGGAGGTGAAATGGGAAATCGCCTCGTTAGAAGGTGTGGCCTGTGTATTAGAGGACGTTTCATTTCATCTGTCGAAGCTCTTCCCAGGCCCAGTCGCTGAGTTGTATGAAATGGATTCTTGTTTAGCTTCCCTGCCCTGTTTGTTTTGTGATTGTTCAAGGTGAACGGGCTGATTCTGGGCGGTAAGAATTAATGAAATTTCTTTTTAAATTTACTATCACTCCTGGTTCTTACAGGACTTTGTCGTGCAGATTCTGTCTCACAAACACCGGCCACAATCGGAGTGAATGAAGGGGAAGATGGCCTGTCATTCTGTAATTACGCAGCTACAACAAACAGTGATCCTTACCTGTTCTGGTACCGTCAGCATTCCAGCGGCTCCATGGAGTATCTGCTAAAGAGAAACCAATGTATCAGGAACTCAGAGAGAATTCCAGGACACCGGTTTTCCTCGGAGTTTGATTATGTGAACCGCACTATTCACCTGCAAGTATCGAAAACAGAACTGACAGACACCGCAGTGAGACCCACAGAGACTCTGAACTGGATTGACCCCGTAGAAAAACTGACAGAGAGCCACTGAACATGACAGTACAATTAGAAAACAGTGAGACCAGGGCCAGATATGAAGTGGTTCCCGAATTCACGGTGATATCTCATACGTCTCGTTCGAAGACAAAACGTTAATAATTAATAATCTGTTATTAAAATAAACTAACGCCGTCACTTCATTGAATGGAAAACAAATAATTTATTGCGTGGTTTTTGACATGTCCCAAAGTGTTTCAATGTTTCAGAGACGATGTGATGTCGAAAATGCAACAACCAGTTCAGCGTAAACAGAATCCTCCAGTGACGCAGAGAATTGCAGCCCTCGGTTTGTGAGACAATAACCTGTCATGTGATTCTAACAATGAAACACTCGTGCAACTCGAACATTGGCAAACACATTGCGGGTTATTGAGTACTGTCCCTGTACCTTCATATTTGCAGCCCCAGAATGGTGAGTGATAGATTTAGTGATCCAGGATCATGCAGCCTTGGTTAAAAATGTAAACGAAACTGGGAGGTAACTCACATCTGAACAACATTAACCAATTCAAGGCGTTTTGTGGTGACTGAGTCAGAACCCCGAGTGAAAGTCTCAGTCACACGAGTTTTTTGCCGTTAGGCTGACGGAAATGAACATTTTTAATGTTCTATTCAAATCAGTTCATTTTTTTCCACCAGTTCACATCTGCATTTTTAAGTTGTGTAAAGACCAATGCGTTCCTCTCCATCCAATGGCGACATTTGAGAGAAGCAGAATCCTATTTTGAATGTGACTCTGCGTGCTCGAATCAAGTGAAATCCATTTCTGTAGAGTACAGCATGTACGTGGGACTTGGCGTCCCTCAGGAGTTAATACATTCTGCACAGTCAGAATAACTCTTTCGTTATGTAAGAATTTAAAACTGTTGTTCAGATCACACATGCGAGGCGACATATTGTGAAGTGAGCAGTCATGAGAATTTCTGATCGGTATCTGCATAGATAATTTGTAGGAGTGCTCAGTCTTTGTCTCGGTATGCCATTGTACAGTGATGCACTGCAGTGTTTGACAACTCAGTACCATCAACACCAATAATGTCAGAACTTCTTGTTGATTAGTTAAGAGGGCGAAACGGCATTCAAAGTCAGTTATAGAACAGCACAGCACAGAAACAAGCCCTTCGTTCCATCACATCTGTGTGGACTATGTGAAGATGAAAATTTTTTCGTAATTGCACCCTGCTGAACTCTATTCTCATTACTCTCTGGCATATTTGGTCAGCATGGACAAGTTGCACTAAGGAGTCCGTTTCCATGGTGTACTTCGCTATGACTCCATGGCTTTCAGTTATCTGAATGCAGATAAAATACTTATAATTGGATGCCACCAGAGATCATAATATATATCAGTGACAGCGACTCTGGACGAACATAAAGTATAAGATTTAGGAGCAGAAGTTAGCCATTCACTCCATAGGGACTCTGCTTTTCATTCGGATTACGGCTGATTTGAATATCTAAGAATCCATTTTTCTGCCTTACTTCCATAAACTTTGACTCTGTTATCGATTAAAGATCTGCCTAACTCGGTAAAATGTTAGAGGAATTATTCGTTTAGCAGTTCGGAAACCCCAAGTATTCAGAATTCATATATTTGGGTCAGCAAACCCATTCTGTTATTGCCGACTTTGCCTTCATTGCAAGAGGTTTTGAGCAACGGACCAAGGAATTCAGTGCAGTTGCACAAGGCATAGTTGAAAACACATCAATGAGCGTTTCACAGTTATTTCCAGACATTAGGCTCTAACTCCATATTATGAGAATACCAAGTCAAATACCTCCAGGTGGAATGATGGGATCCAGGAACTCTAAGACTTAATCTGAGCACTTGGTTTGCGAGGCCAGTGACGTTACCACGATGCCACTGTCTGCCAATCTGGTGAAGGTACACCCCAATGCAATTAGGAAGGGAAAGTCAAGATTTTGACGAGGCCTTCTGCCAAGAATCGTGATAAAGTTCAAACTCAAGATGGTGTATGTTGTTTGGCGAGGAAGCTGCAGTCTCTGCTGCTCAAATGATTTTGCTACCTTTGTCCTGGGTGGGAGAGTTTGTGGGTTTAGAAAGTACTGCTGAAGGAGGCTTTGAACGAATTTATCGACAGAATAAAACCACAAACATTTGAGTAACGGGGAAGCCTGCAGTTGTAATAAATAACTAATAAGCTTCAATGTACTCGGTTATGTTTAAAATAAGTGTGATGAGAATATTTCTCATGATTACTTCACCTCAAGATCACTGAGCCCATGTTCCCTTTCTAATCGCATTTATCAAACAACAAAGTCAATTCCCTCCGTTTGTTTTATTCATTGAAAAGTGGCATTTATATGATTCATTATTATGTTTAGACCCCTCAGGGGCCATTGCCTGTACATATTGTTTGCACAGAGCTCTCATAATCAGTGAACTGCTGTTTTAAAGGGGGCTCTGGATCCGAGACGAGAATAATATCACTGGTTTGGCTTCTCTCTGTCTCCAACTTCCATATTCAACCTGTTAGGTGCATACTCAAGGGTTACTGACTTGTTAAGCAGGCAGACAGGGTTTTGCTTGCTTCTTGTGGGTACTTCCATCTTCCATTGCATTATTTTTAAATCTTTCCGAATCGTCTTTCATGCCTCTTCACCTCTCTACATGTACTTTAAATAACGAAAAAAGAACTTTTACTTCCTGCGCTAACCATGGTTGCTTTAACCCCTGATGAGAATAATTCTTCCTCACTGGGATATCTTTTTTGTGAGTCATGAATCGGTTTCTTAAGTTTTACCGTTGTTATTGATCACCTTTTCCAGACTACTTTGGTTACCGACCTCATTCTTTCGGAAGGAAAATATTGAACTTTAGAATACTTACTTGTGAGCCAAGTTTCTCCATCCTAAACTGAAGGCTAATTTCAGCCATAACATGCTCACCCCTCGCTCGGGAGTCCTGTGAAAATTCTACCTCAGGAATCATTAAATTCATGGTTGGATCTTTAAAGTATGTATGTGAACTGCTGAGATATAAAGGCAGGATTTCCAATTTACCAGGCAGACACTTTAAGCAACTGAGCCCCAGCAGCACAGAACTGTGCACTTCATTCCATCCAAGTGTCCTTTGCATTAAACACTACGCCAGAGTGACTCATGTCATTTTGTTTCATGTTGCTCAGTAAGGACCTGGAAAACAGGGCCACGGGAGATAAGACAAGAGGTATTGAGATGCGATGCGTTTGTGTCCGGATGCTTAAAGAGACAGCGGGATCTCATCAACCTGATTCTCCTAAATACTGATTATAGGAATTTGCAGTGCCAATTATTCCCAGTAACAATATCCTTCCAGTTCTTTGCACATCGTTAAACTTTGAAACCGATCACATTATCGCCCTGTGTTTCAATGTGAAGAAAGCAGAGCTACGACAATCTTATGTTGTTCAGCAGATGTGCTGCAGGAACGTACAGAACAGGTTGCTGCTAACCGGGGCCTGATTTGAATTACTGAGCTGTAGTGAATGGGCAGCACCAATAAAAGTTGTCGTTAAATTCGACTGATTCCACACCCTGGGCTAGAAATGACTAGAAACTTCTCGTTGAATTCGGTCAAGACCTCGACTTCAAAATACCTCACACAAGGCATGAAAGACAATAAATTAGAGGAATGGCTATGAATGAAATCTTAGGAAGTTCCATCAGAGAAAGATGCGAACCAGAGGTACCCACCTGAGGACAACGATGGTTTGGTTTCCAGAAAAGAAATACAGCACTTTTCAAGATTGTATTCAAACAGTGGCGGTTATTACCTTCACTGTTTGTTCATATTGGAATGTTAATATTTCCGCTCATTACACTGTTAATACCACAACGCTGCAGGATCTAAGTTAGATCTGTGTCCAGGACCAGTGGTTTAATGGATAACACATCTGACGAATAATCAGCAGGTTGTAGATACCACTCCTACCTCGTTCGAGTGCAGTATGCAACATGTCTAAACTGGTCGTGCTTCTCAAAATCCATCGGCAATCAGTCATTAATGGGTTTGATTGCCTACCAAGGAAATTGCACGCCACGGATTCTATGGATCGACCTAAGGTCAGCAATTATGACCAAGCATTTAGAAGGTACTTAGGCGTGGCATTGGTCCTTGGCCTTTAAATTGTTGGCATTTCGTCCTCTGACTCCTGTTCTGTACTTCGTCAAGCGGGCGGGTATTCTCAAAGAGTTGTATAGCTTGGTACAAACTATTCAGGTTCTTCCTTTTTCCTTTCTCTCGTTCGCGTGCTTTCCTTGAACTGAGCGATGCTGGTTTGCTTTGGTAGTCGCAGCTGAAACATCCTAACACATGGCCAGCTCAGCAGAGATGATCAAGACTTGGGATGCTGGTATTATTAACGATTTCAAAGAAACTATCGACCCAGCTGATACGGAGAATGTATCTCGAACAGGGTTGATAATACTTCTCAAAGATATTGATCTGACAGCTGTATGCATCTTCAACATTGAGTCTTCAATTCCCGGGTTGAAAAAGACTCCCAAATCTGGAAACGGAGCCTTGGAAAGAATGGAGTCTAGAATTTCAATTTCAACTGGATTCTGCTGCCCGGCAAATCTATTGAACAACAGTTGGTCATCGCCAACACATTCTTCCAGCAAAAGAACAATTTCAAGACTTCTTGGAGACATCCATCATCAAAACACTGGCGCATGATCGACTACCTCATAATTCGATCCCATAGACAAAAGTGTGTCTCAGTGGTTAGCAGGGCTGCCACAAAGCACCGTGGACACGTGTTTGGTTCCGCCTTGGCGCGTCTGCCTGTGCGAGTTCGTACATTTTCCCCCTGTCTGCGTGGGTTTCTGCTGGGTGTTCTGGCTTCGTGCCACAGACCAAAGATGTGCAAGTTAGGTGGATTGGGCGTTCTAAATTGCCGATAGTGTACAGAGATGTGTAGGTTAGGTGTGTTAACCATGGAAGATACAAGGAAAGGGTAGGAAGATGGGTCTGGATGGGATGCTCTTCTGAGGAGACCTGAATGACCTATTTCCACACTGGAGGGATTGTATGGATGAAAAGGATTTCCTTATCTCCAAAGTGATGACTGTTGCAGATGACTGATGGACAGATCACCGACTCAGACTTCCTCTATGTCTGTAGGTTGGGACCAAAACAAAAAGTTGAAAACGAAGAAACAATTCAGAAGAATATTCGATGTGGAGGGGCGACACAGTCTCGGAACGCAAGGGTGCGCCACTCATTCAAACTTTGTGAACAGTAACATTGGCTTATGTCCCATTTAAAAATGTTTACGCTTTCCCCTGTGAGGCCAATATGATAAACATTACATTGGAGAAACACTGCGCTGGGCAAATCAAAAGTGGGCCAAGTTAGACTGCTAATCTGTGCAGTTAGACAGCACTTTCGATCGAAGAGGTAGGATTTGGCCTGAATCACTGGGAATGCTGGTTGCAAATTGATCTGAAAATGAAGTCATGAAACGACACAGCATTTCAGGAGATCTTTCTATCTATCATGTCCATGCCAGCTCTTTTCAAATAACTTGCAATTTATCCAAATTTCCTTCTGTTTCCCCAAATCTCTTATCTATAAACATTCCAGTTATTGTCCAGTGGCTGTTGAAAAGCCCGACTTAAGAAAAAATGAAAATATTGAGGAGTTTTGCCAGTCTCCATGTTTGAAAATTAACTATTACAGACACAAAAGCAAGCAGAGTTGTACTTAGGTACTTTATGCTGTTTTTGACCTTGTAAAGCACCTCTTAAAGTTGCCCTTGAATGCTTCAGACTTGTCTCATTGTTGAGCTTGATGGATTTTGGAAGTTTAAAGCAGTCTATCTGCAGCTTGTGGCTCCACTTCCCTTCGCTTTTCACATCAATTTCATCTCTAACACATTCGAAGATGTCATTGGCTGAAGAGATCGCTTGTGTCTGAATTAAATTTGCTGTTGTTCGGTGCTCCCACTCCCGTCTCACTGGCTTGATCCTTATCAGGGAATGGAGGAGGAAAGGCAGGCGAAGGTCTCGGAGCATTATCGCTGGACTGTTGATCCAGAAAGCCAAATAATTTTATGGGGACCCAGGCACAAATCCTGCCACGGCAAAGGGTGGAATTTGAATTGAGTTAAAAAAAAATTGGAATTAAGAATCTAATGATGACTATGAATCTATTGTCGATTGTCTGAAAAACCCAGTGCGGCTGGAACAGAGACAAGCCAGGTAACTCCTTCAATACCACATTGAATTAGACCCTGTGTACCAACCACTGAGAAACAGACCCGGAAGTAATATCAACCACTACAGCAAACCGAGGGATATAAATAACAAGCAGGACAGAACACTGATACTTCATCGGAGGCGCACTGACAATGCTGTCCAGCAGAATGACGAAATGTTTGCAAAAAAACCCATCGGCTCGGCGAACATGTCTGCAATCTCAATCACGATCACTGCTCAACTTCAATGGTACATCTTGAAAAACAGTGAAATTTACAGACAAAAGGTGACAAGAGGAAATGCAGCGTCACTCACTATTCTCTACACACAAAGAAATATTCATTGACAGCCGCACATCGTTAAATATTTTTGGAAAGAACAGTCGGGGACTATTTGGCCCTTCATATCCTGCCTACTCTGACTATATCTCTGTCACATACGCAATCTCAATATCTCATTCATGCAAAATCTCACTATCTTTCTCGCTCATACTCAATCTCACTATTTCTCTCTCCGACATGCACAATCTCACTGTCTCTCTGATACATAATTTCACTAGTTCTCTCTCTCTATCTCTTATGTTCGATCTTGATTTCGTTCTTGACTGGATCAAGGGATATGGGAGAATGTTGGGAGTAACGCAATGACATCGAAGATCAGCCATATCGCATTTGAATGGTAGCACAGGCTCAAGGGGCCTAATGAACTACTCCTGCTGCTGTTTTTTATGCATGTATGTTTCTTCTTGTTCAATTTACTGCTGATTGATTTACTTTCGACTACTCATCATCCAGAGCTGGCACCTTTATCCACGGATCTATCGATCTATCGATCTATCTATCTATCTATCTATCTATCTATCTATCTATCTATCTATC
>NC_063373.1:5062540-5182402 GCF_021869965.1 Rhincodon typus | reverse complement strand
TCTATCTATCTATCTATCTATCTATCTATCTATCTATCTATCTATCTGTCTCTCTCTCTCTCTCTCTCTATATATATATATATATACACAGGCAGACGGCTACAATCTGGAAGGCATGCTTTCTATTCCTCTCTGTACATTAAAGGAGAAGATTTTGGATATCTTAAATTTCATTAAGGTAGACAAGTCCCAGAGCCTGATGGGATCTATGCCAGGTTTCTGCGAAAGACAAAGGAAGAAATAGCTGGGGCATTAGCAGATATCTTCACATCCTCCTTGACAACAAGCAAGGTTCCAGAAGACTGGAGATCAGCGAATGTTGTTCCCTTATTTTAGAAAGGAAACAGGGATAATCCAGGAAATTATAAGCCAGTCAGTCTGACAACTGTGCTGGGGAAACTCTTAGAGAAGATATTGAGGAACAGAATACATGCACATTTGGAAGAAAATGGACTAGTTAACGACAGGCAGCATGGATTCGTACGGGAAAGGTCAAGTTTTAACAACTTGATCGAATTTTTTGAAGGCGTGACAAAGATAATTGATAACTGAAGAGCAATGAATGAAGCTTTTTTCTACTTCAGTAAAACATTTGATAAAGTCCCACTTGGCAGGTTGGTACAAAACTAAAATCGGATGGGATTCTGTGTTGGCTGGCGAGCTACAAAACTGGCTTAGTCATAGAAGACAGAGAGTAGCGCTGGAAGGGCATTTGTCAAAATGGAGACCAGTAACTAGTGGTGTTCCACAGGGAACAATCTTAGATCCTCTGTTATTTGTGGTATATATAAATGATCTAAGGAAAATGTTGGTGGTCTGATTAGTAAGTTTGAGGATGACACAAAGATTGGTGAAGTTGCTGAAAATGCTGATGATTGTGAAAGGATACGACAGGAGATATATTGATTGGCGATTTGGGCATAGAAATGGCAGAAAGAATTTAATACAGAGAAATTCGAAAATATGCATTTTGGAGGATCAAATTTAGGTGTGAATTGTATTGTTAATGGCAGAACCTTAGGAACATTAACCTACAAAGGGATCTGGGCATGCAGGTCCACAATTTCCTAAAAGTGTCAACACAGGTGGTCAAAATGATTAAGAAGACATATGGCATGCTTGTCTTCATCTGTCGGGGCATGAGTAGAAGAGTTGGCAAAACATGTTGCAGCTATACAAAATCCTTGTTAGGCCGCATTTGGAGCAATGTGTGCAGTTTTGGTCGCCACATCACCAGAAGGACGTGGAAGCTTTGAAGAGAGTGCAGAGGACATTCACCAGGATGTTGCCCGGTCTCAAGGACATTGGCTGTGAGGAAAGGTTAAAAGACTACGATTGTTTTCACTGGAAAGACGACTGAAAAATAATGAGAGGATCAGAAAGGGTGGATAGTCAGAGGCTTTTTCCCAGTGTTGAATTTTCAATTACAAGGGGGAACAGGTGCAAGGTGAGAGGGCAAAAGTTTAAGGGAGATGTGGGAGGAAAGGTTTTCACGCAGAAAGTGCTAGGAACCTGGATTGAACTGCCAGAGGAGGTGGTGGAAGCAGGCACTTTGGCGACATTTAAGAGGCTTCTGGATGATTAGTTGGATAGGGAGGGATAGAGGGATGTGGACTGAATAAGGTTAGAAGGGTTTTCTTTTAGTTTATTCAGGGCATGATGATCGGCACAGTCTTGGAGGGCTGAAGGGCGTGTTCCTATGCCGTGCTTCTCTTTTGTTCTTTTTTGTTCTTTCGTTCAGTGTGTTAAAATGCACAGTGATTCGGCTTAATGACTGTGACCAGGTCAGCGTGGGTCAATTCAGTGAGAGTCAACTCTTCTCCTCATGCCCTAACAAAATTTCGACGGACATGTGATGGAAACGTCAGGCACAAGACAGCAGTTTATTGATGGCAGTGTTTTATAATGGGTATCTTCAAATATCTGACTCTCTTTCTGCATAGTGGACAGCGCAGTGCCGCTGCTCAGCACCTGGTTTGCCTGCGGAGGACTTAAGAGGTATCTATGAAGGAAATACCGTTCACATTTCTTTACAAATTGTATTTTGAACCAGGGTTAATTCTTTGCTTGATTTATTTCCTCACCTCGGTGAAATAAATTGAACAAATACAACTTATCAGGGGCTGAAAAACGTGTTTGTCAATGCCAACAAATAAAATAAACTCGAATGCGCCATGAGGTGGTCTACCCGCAGCATTAGTAATGCTCACTTGTGTAAAAGCAGATCTGACAACCAGTGATCGTCAGACGTACAAATGAATTAAAAAGCAAATCTCTGACCAAAAATGCAGATTCTGCCTTCCTGAAAAATAAGTTAAAAAAACACAAGCATACGAAATGAGTCAGTCGCGGAAAGAAACTAAGAATTTAATGAAGAACCTTGAAGTAGGGTCACTGGACTCCGCTTTGTCTCCACAGCCGTGGCCAGAGCTGCTGAGTTTCACGAGCATTTTATTTCATTTAAGAATTAATTATTTTTAAATTATAATAAAGGTCAACACAAAAATAGAATTCTGATACAGAAACTGGAGCTGATGATGTTACAAAATTAAATAATCCGAGGTTTATCAACAGGAGAGTGGAGTGTAAAACACAGAATCTACAACCAACAGCACACCTCATTTCAGAACAGCAGTTCAAACCCTTCGACTGGGTTGTAGGTCTTCTTTAGGATCATGTTAGATTGCAGGGTGTTGTGAAATAGAGACTGGGTTCGATAGCAACGAAAGTTACGAGAAGGGAAAGAAAGGCAAGAAGGGAGAGAGTGGCAAAGGAAGGAAGTGAGGAAGGAATGAATGGATGGGAAAAGGTCGAAAGAATATAATAAAGAAGTAAAGAAATGATTTAACAAAAGAATCTATTCTCAATGAGAGACGCCATGTTATTTGGAACATTCCTTTTGCATGTAAGGAGTCTTCATCCATCAAGAACTATAGTTATCTGCGATTATAGAGACACAATGTATTACAGACCCATTGCAATCACTTCGCAATCGTCCGTTAATATGAAGAGACAAGACAACCAAAACTGGGACGACGATTGAACATGCACCTTTGTTACAAATCTGTCTTATATTCTAGTCATCTATACAACTGAGTGATTTCATCTCCTTCTTGTTGAAATATATACAATGATTCTAGTTCTCAACCATTTCTGGGTTTATATTCAACTGAATAGCTCTTTAACTATTCCAGCAGGAGACCATGGCTCTGTTTCTAATTTAATGATGCCTGACTTCGTTCTCACAGTCAGCGCTGTGTCAGTTATTACTGCATGAGAAACTATAACTGTTTCCATTGCACTTACATTGCTTCCTTTGTTAGTGCAGTTGATGCAATAATTCCATTTAAAAGAAATTAACTTTTCTTTAATCACACTGTTTCGAGATGTAATTATACACGTCTGCAGCAGTTAATTCTTGAACCCGGGCTCTTGGCCCAGGGGAAGGGACACTACCACCGCGCCGTCAGGTTCACCAATTAACGAAATACAAGACGAATAAGATTCCTAATTGCACAACACAATTGGGAATCTGGTTGAAATGAGAAAATATGTTTTTAGGCTAGTGAGATGACCTCAGCTTAGTTTCTATCATCCATGGCTCCACTTATTGGAGGTGTAAGAGCATGTTTTGTGGCGTGACATCCATATAATTTGCAGCCAGCAATTTGCTGACATGTATAATGGGGTCATCAATCTTGCCAAGGCTACAAAGATAATGTATGAAATCATACATTATTCATTTTGCTCACCGAACTGTAACTAATGTATAGATTGTGACATAGTTCCTCTGGAGACTCTCGCCTGGTATAATTCATGTTCCCTTTGCGCCCCAGAGCTAAAGACTGCAGCTTCAGATAATCTAGTCGTTTCTGAAAGGAAATGCATGGAGCAGCCAATGGTCTCTTCTTTGCAATTTGCTATCCCATTCTTGCAGTTATTGGTGCCCCTGGTAAGTAATACCTCTCCGATACATCTTTATTTGCCTCTGGATTATTTTCTCTTGTCTTTCAGGATAAAACTGATTTGTTTCCTAGTTCGGGACGTAGAGCCAGAAGAACGATGTGAGTGAAGTATAAGCTGAATGAGGAGCAGATTAGGTCCATGCAGCAAGCTCGGGGTGGTGTTTTCAAGTGTAAATATAGAAATGGATTACTGTTCGGATATAGAACTAACAGCCATCAAATAAGTCAAATAGTTTTTTATAAAGAGGGAATGACTCGATGATTAAAGACATCTGTCAATCAGCTGAAAATTGTTGGTCTAGTTGTTGTTGGTTCTTGTATCAGGTAGCTAAACCAGCCAATGACTCATCAGACACTGTAAATAAGAGTTTTCCAAAACACCCGGACATTAAGGGGCACTCTAACACACCTGAAGGAGGCCTACGCCAGTTGAGTAATGAATTATATTTATGTGGAAATTTGATTCATAAGTGAAAGATATGATTTAAGTCAGGTTTATCGGAATTAGTAAGTGTGCTAAGTATTGGGCTGATTTATCAGTGCGAATTGTAAGATTTATCACTGGTTGTATGGTGTATGAAGTTAAGACTACGTAAAATTGTTTATGTAATTCAACCAAAGCAGAATAAAGTGAAGTAATAGTATGGTATTGCAGGGCAGCTCAGCAGCCTTTGGACCGTCTGGCATGCAATATGTGGGAAGATATAGTCACGTCTAGCGGTTTAGATACACACATTTAAGGAGTGTTACAAGCTGCAGACTCTCGACTTCTGATTTTAGAGTCTAGAGTCACAATGGCACATATGTGGGTCTCAATGCACTTTGAAGAGCCTGCTTGGCAAGGGAGGTGCCTCACAGGCTAGAAGCATGGAAGCAGAAAGGGAAATAATTACTCTCAGGCAGTCCAAGACCGTAATGCACAAGCTCCTGAAGTCCCACTTGTTCAGCAAATTTTCATTCTCGATACTGGCAAAGGTGTTGGATTCTCATATGAGTTCAGCCAAAGTCATTACGTGTGGTTAAACTAGATAGCAAGGTTCGAAGGGGAGGAGGAAGAAACAAATGATAGGGGATTCGTGTGTTTGGAGAAGAGGCAGTTCTTTCTGTGGTCATATGTGATACGTTGCTAGCATGTTGTCTCCTTGGCGTCTCCAGCTTTAAGTTACAGCATGATTGCTGGGCATTCTTTTGGAGGATTGTGAACATCCAGAAGTTTGATCACACAGGTACAAATGTCTCGGGCAGAATGAAGATGACATCCTGAAACCAGTATTGCAGAAACCAGGATCAAGATTGATAAGAAGGAACTCAAAAGTAGCAATGTCCGTATTACTCCCAATCCAAATTGCCGTTCAGCATAGAAACAGGACACTTAGCGATTGAACAGAGATCTGGAAAGCTGGTGCAGTACAGCGAGCGTCCTGGGCAATTGTGACTGGTTCTGCGGCAGGTTGAACTTTTACACTATGTTCTTGACGTACTCTAACAGGAGACGGGTAAATATCCTCGCAGGAGTATTCATTCGTGCTGATGGGGAAGGTTCAAAGTAGATTGGGGAAAGAGGACTTCAGCCTAAGCTCGTAGTCGACTGCAGTAAATCAAAGCAAAGAAGAATAAAAGATAAATAGAAGACAAACAAAGATCAAAAAGGATCAAAACACAGAATAATGGCCAAATATTATTCAACGATCTATATCTGATGGCACGTAGAATTTAAAAAAGAATTGATGTTTTGAAAGCGTACATTTAGGTAACTGGACATGATTTGATTGTCAATTCGGAGAAGTTGCTAAGGGTGACCAGTACTGAGGACTGAATATCCAGGGTTATTGAATATACAGGAGAGATAGATAAAAAGAAGACAAAGTGACACGTTTAGTGTGGGACGAGATCAGTAGGAGTGGACCCCAGATCGAAGGATCATGATGTAGAATCAGGATTGGTGGAAGATTATGGTCCTATTGCTAAAATGTCAGTTATGGAGAGGATGCCAGAATTTCAAAGTCAACTTCGACAGGCTAAATCAATAGGCGAGTACATAGCAAATGGAAAACAGCCATATAGATCCATAACAAATAAAACAAAAGCCTTTCCACATATCAAGTCTGCAATGGCCGAATACAAGCACTGATTTATTTCGATCCAATCTTCCAACTGTTCGTCTATAGTTGTGTACGATTTGGCATCGCAAGTGTACATCTCATTACCTGTGAATAAAACGGAAATACATTTAAAACTCCATTTACGGGATATAGGCATCATTGGCTGGACATACATTTATTTCATATCCGTGGTTGCCCTGGATATGGCAGTGATGAGCTTCATTCTTCAACCCATACCGTCCACGTGGTTTAGATAAACTCATCAATGGAGGTAGATCAGGAGTTTTCCCCAGCAACATTGAAGGAATGGACGTATAGTACTCCGTATGGATGATGAGAGTTTTGGTGGGGAGCTTGCATGTGGTGGTTTGCATATGCATGTTTGACCATTATAGTTCTATACAGAGGTGGTTGGAAGTTTAGAAGATTTTGTCAAAGGAGTCTTGGTGAACTTCTGCAGTTCATGTTTTGATAATCCGTGCAGCTGCTGTTGAGGGTCGATTATAGATTTCACCCATAGAATTCAGCTCTTTAGATCACATTTGCTCAAAAGCTGTAATGAGATTAACAACTGAGTGCCCTGACTTGACATCAAACTTAGCAGCAGTGTGCAGATTATTGTTGGGCAAATGCTGCTTGATATCACCATTGATGACACCTTCACTTGCTTAACTCATGATCGAGGGTAGACTGACAGAGCGGTAATCGGTTGGGAGGCTTTTGTCAAACATTTTTGGAAACAATGTACCTGGATAATGTTTCTATATGGTTAGCGAGATGCCAATGTTGTAGCTGTACTTCAACAACGTGGCTCAGGGTGCAGAACATTCTGAAGCAGAAGTTTTCAGTACTATTGCCAGAATGTTGTTCGGAGCCATTGCCTTTGCAGCACCTAGCGTCTCAAATTTGTTTTGAAGTCACGTAGAGCTAATCAAATTAAGTGAAGACTGGTATATTTGATGCGACTGGCCTGTGGAAGAGGGCAAGATGTACGAAATCATTTACTTTGACGTAAGAAAGAAAGACACAATTTTTCTTGTAAAGTGAGAGGTTGAGAAATGTGAGCAACCCAAAGTATCTTGGCGCCCTTGATTGATTCATCAATCACTAAGAGTGAGCTTCCAGATTCACAAAGTAATGAGAAAGGCAAATTTTACGTTAGCCTTCCTTGTATAGGAGTAAACATTTGTTGCATAAGTTGCAAAGAGCCTTGTTCTAACCTGTACAGGAGTGTTGTGAACAGTATTGGCCCCCTTATCAGAGGAGGAATGAAGATATCATAGAGGGAATGCAATGCATTTCAACATAATAATTCCTGGGATGGCAGAATTGTTTTAAAGGGTGAGGCTGGGTTTGCGTTTCATTCAAATTTCGGAGAATGACAGGTGACATAATCGAAACATGCATTTTACAGGGCCCGACTGTGTGGATGCAGATAAAATGTGAAAAACTAATCTTATTTCCGTATCCAAAAAAGAATTGCACGGAAAAACTGTCTTAGATGCATGGCAATATAAGGATTCATTCAATAATTGCCCGAGTCTGCGGTGCCACCTCTGGAAATACGTAATAGTTACACTATTGCCATTTGCCAGCGCACAATATTGAAGCAATATTAGGAATAAATGTTTGAGAGTTTTAAAGATTTGAAATGTGTTGCAATGATTTTCATCTACTTTGTAATTTGACTTGTGCTACTTTGTATTTAACACTTAAATGATATTCTGAATAATCATGTTTGAATTCATTCATGAGATGTCATTGTTGCTTGCGAAGTCAACATGTATGCCTAATTTATAGCTTCGAATTCAGGAACTAGCGATTTTTTTATGCCTCAAATAATGGAATCGTGGGACCGCATCACACTTCAACGAACAAATTTAATTTCGAATTACATAGGAAGCCGTTTGATCGAAACCTTTGCGGTCAACAAGTTAGAAGGGTATAAGGAATGTCCCTATTAATGAGGGATAGACTACCATTGAATGAGGGATTTCCAGAGATCAGAGACCTCACTAGCGTCGCACATTGAAAAGTACATGCCACTATTCCCTTAACATCACAAAGGTCAATGATCTTATGTATTTATGCACATTTCCACAACTTAGTGTACTTGGTTGATTTCTGTATTTCATAGTGTTATAAAGCAGAGGTTGACTCCTTGGAGAACTAAAACTGTCATACACAAAGAGGAACACCTCGCCCTGTAATACGCAAAAAGAGTGTGAAAAGTGGTGCAATCGACCTTTCAGCATCTTCTAGTGGTTAGACAAAACAAATCCTTAAATGCACACTAAAACCAACAATAGCAATTTATTTATCTAAATTTAACAGAGAACAAATTAACTAAACTACTAAGAAACCGAATAAATTCCTTGTAACTACTAACAATTATCGAATAAAGCAAGATTCTAAAGGTATGCTGTTCTAATAAATACATGCCCCATTTACACAAAAAAACACTCGAATTTAGTCTCTCGAAATCTCTCGGTCCAGGCCCGAAACATCAGCCTTCCTGATCCTCTGATGCTGCTTTGCCTGCTGCGTTCATCCAGCTCTACACCTTGTTATCTCGAAATTACAGCCAGGTTACATGTCTTCTCGAATGTTCCGTCCCTTCTCCATCGATTCTTTTGTCAGGAATGCCTTCTCCGTTGACTCTTCTGTTAGGAATATGAACGAGTTGTGCCTTTGGTACATTGAGATGTTGCTTTCACTAAACCATAGCAGAAACCATGAGAGCCAATGATTCCCTCTTGACAGATGAGGGCTGTTAGCTCTGGCGAATGGCAGCTAGCTCTGGGGTCTTTGACCAGATGCACCTTTCTTTTTATACTGTTGATGAAAAAATGAATGTTTCTTACAATAGGATTGGCCTTATGTTGTCAAAACATCAGGCTTAAATTTAATAGGTTTTTGGTATCTCAGTACCTGGTTCAGACGCTGACATCTGCTAACGACCATCAAAAGGATTCTCTGAAGCCTCTCTGTGACATCCTTGACTCTGGCACCAGGGAAGAAATGTCTGAAGTCACATTTAGTGCAGCCGAATCAATCTGAAATTTCCTATAACTATTCCTCTTTCATTCTTGCCCTTCTCCTGTGCTGCTGATTGCCTGTAGTGTCATGGACTTGGTTGTTACTGCGCTTCCCTGACAGGCCATTGTTCACTGAAGTTTCCAGAATGGAATATGATGAGGAAACAAGTCAGGTTTATGTTTTATAGGTTGAATTCAAATCCCAATGTCAAATTGCTCATTTCAGCGTTTAATCAATAAGGCAACAAGACACAGTCTAATGTAATAGCCCAAGAAATGTTACTCACGTGGTAAAATGTACCTATTAAAACAGGGCAGCAGTTTTATGGGCGTTTACAGCTCTTCCTGTCCACTTGATCTGAAGGCACAGGCCGACATTCGGTTTCAGATCTCCTTTGAATTCCTCGAGGACCTTGTGCTTGCAATTGGACAGCAAGATGGCTTCACTTTCAAACTACCTATGTATCCTTGTCACCCAAACTGTTGTTTATTAACTCTTTCCAAGCCACCACCGTAATCAGTATGATGAATTGTATCATTATGTTCTGACTGGCCTAGATTAGGTGAGCTTAAGTGTTAATTGGTTTAAGGAACACAAAATCAATTTCTCAATGTCTATCAAGGGGACCAGGCATTGACTGATGTCACCTCCAAATGTCACAATCTGGCTGGTTCCTTGGTTCAATTATCCATGAGTCCACACTGTTAATTGAGTTTTAATACTGTCATTCAATGATGTTTTACGATTATAACAGGTCAAAGAAAAACAAAAACAAAAAAGGGAAAATGCAGTCAGGACCCAATTATTGACATCCTTGTGCCAATGTCTCAATCTGACGTAATTAGTGAGGTTCGCATTAATTCAGATGCCTACTCATCACTGACCATTTGCTCTTCTTCAGACACATACGTTGTATGATTTTTGAGTGCTTGGAATAGGGTTTACACTGTTCTTTAGATTTTAAAGGCAAAGTTCAAACATCCAGCAGATGAGTTTATATTGGTGTACAATACAGGAAAGAAGGCCCTTCAAGACTTCGTGTGTGTGCTAGTTAAAAACAAGCATGCCAATATCCTCATCCAATTTTCGACCACTTGGCTCATATTCTTATATGCCTTGGCATCGGATGTCCATCTGGGACACAGGGTATGTCCACGATTTCATACATTCTGGATGATGTACATTCTGCTTGGCCATTCTTACTTGCTGTCAGGTAATGCTAAAAAACTGCTTTGTTACTTCTCCCCCATCACCAAATCATCCGTGGTATTTCTTTTTACCTATTAATCACGGCCAGTAAATCACATATGTTCTTCAGTTGATTAATTTATGTGCAAAGCCCAATAAGGACATTGCAGAAAATGAAATTTGCGAGAAACATAAGGAGAGGGCCAGGGCACTAAATCAAAATGGCGTTCAAACCAACCCCTTTATACGTCGAGATTTCTGATGAGATACTTGGTTTTCTTAATTTTCTGCTGCAGTAATGAATACCGTATTCCAGCATGAATTTCAGGTGTTTAACAGATAACAACCACTATCATGCATCTGTCTCTTTAATAAGACTATTTTAACTTCCTGACAAGCTATTGGTTCCAGGTCTAAATATGACTTTTACTCTATAATTAAACATTCCTAGTCAAATTCCCGCTTTAGTCTAAATTCCAAGATATTTTCTCTGTCTCTGTATCACTTCTGTGAAGTTTCCCGCTTTTTGACCGTGCAGTCTAATCTGCCTGTATAAAAATATGAGCACAGAGAGCAAATGTTTCCCCTCAGCTTTGTTTGAACAGCCAGCCGCAAGGTTTGATTTAGTGACCAGAAAGCAATTTATAGACAAGACTGATTGAAGTACATTTCGCATTAACAAGTATTTTCTCAATTGTTGGAACTCAAACAATTACTGATGTTTGTGCACTCGTCAGAGGTTGGTTATGAACAACGACTAATCAGTCGTAACAAATACAGAAGTTGCTAGAAAAGCTTAACAGGTCTGGCAACGTCTGTGAAGAAAAAATCAGAGTTAACGTTTCAGGTCTGTGACTCTTCCTCAGAACTGATGGTGGCAAGGAAAACGTCAGTATACATGCAGAAGGTAAGGAGAGCGAATGGGGTAGGGAGTAAACGATAGGATAAGGGATAGAGCCCAAAGAGAGAGAAGAGCAGTGGGATAGTCAAAGGGGGTGATCAAGATCTGTCTCAGAGCATGAATAGCTGTTAATTGGGTCTGTTAGTGACTGTCAACAAATAGTGACTAACCAGCCGTGTTTATGCACCGACTTAGATTGTAGATGATGTTCAGAGCCATTTCAGTAACATTCCTCTCTTTTGATCTCTCACAGCCAATTTGGTGGCAATCATAATCCTTTCCCGAGGATGGTGCGGACTCTCCCGGTGCGTCACTTACTACTTGTTGGTCATAGGGGTGTCTGATTTCCTTGTCATTATCACCTCTGTCATCCTCAACAGGATTGGACGTATCTACTTAAGGTATAGTGCTCTCTCAACTACACCCGGTTGCACACTTAGTGCGGTGCTGGTTCGTTGCACTCGGGATAGCTCTGTTTGGCTGACAGTGGCATTCACCATTGACCGCTTTGTCGCCATCTGTTGCCAGAGCCTGAAGACCAGATACTGTACTGAACAAATTGCATTGTTGGTTATAGGAACGATCTTTGTCCTGAGTTGCATCAAGAACATTCCCTTTTACTTCATCTACCAACCCTTGTACATCCAGGATAAAGTGCCCTGGTTCTGTGACGTCAAGGTCTCCTTCTATACTTTGCCTGTCTGGCAGGCCTACCACTGGCTGGACCACATCTTAACCCCGTTTCTTCCATTCCTTCTCATACTACTTCTCAATGCACTGACTGTGAGACACATCTTCGTGGCCAGCAGAGCCCGCAGGAGGCTTCGAGGTGCATTGAGTCGTGAAGACTCAGAGATGACCAACCGCAATAAGTCCACGGTGCTGCTTTTCACCATCTCTCTCAGCTTCCTCTGCCTGTGGATCACCTATGTCGGGCAGTTCCTCTACGTGCGGGTTACAGGTGTGGGCTACTTCACGGGTCTGAATTTCAATGACCCACTGTACATCTTTCAAGAGATGGCTAACATGCTCCAGTTACTCAGCTCCTGCAACAACGTCTTCATTTATGCAATATCACAGATCAGGTTTCGAGAGGAACTGAAGAATATGCTGATGTGTCCCTTTACGACGATCACTGCTTGCATTAAACAGTGAAACAAATCCACAGTCAATGTTTCGAGTCCAGTGACTCTTCATCACAGATGAAGGTGGCGAGTATGATTACCAGACAAGAAGGATTACTAGACACGAATGTCGACTGTATTTTCTTTCTCCAGCTGTCGCGAGACTTGCTGAATTTTTCCAGCAATTTCTGTTTTTGTTTCAGGTTTCCAGCATCCTCACTTATTAATTTTATTATTCAAACAGAAAAGACTTCCTCCCGTTATTTCAGTTCATCAGGTTATTTCAGTGTGTAGCACGCTGTCTCCATTGTATATACGGTCCTTCACTCTCGAGAGTAAGGTCCATGCCCAGTGCAACAATTACGACTTCCCAGCACGGGCTCCTGTGGCACACTAAGTCTGAGGACGCACACCAACAGCCGGGTTTCTGATGGCCTCATGTTTTGGGGGTGAAAGTTAGAGATTAAGCATTAGAACATTAAAATCGACAAGATTAACGTGAACACACAGATTAATGAACATTTCAGTGGCAGATTAGCTGTGCTGGGTTCTGAACGTGCAACGGCCGAGGGAGGGATATTTCTGGTGTCAGCAATAGTGTGGATATCTGCAAGTTATCTTGGGGTTAAATCTACGGCTGAGATTGTGAAGGGTGACTCAGTCCCACATCGTTCTTTAGGAAAGCGGCAGTAATGATGCAGAGATGGGCATTGTCAGCGTTGTGTGAAACATTACGGTTCAGGATGATGCCAGCAAGGAGGAACGTGTTGGTGAGAAATAGAAGGAACATAAACGGATGTTTGGCGTCACCAATTTTGCTACGGCGGTGGAGAAATGGGGTAGGTAACAGTATTTTGAAGAAAAAATGGGACCATCTATTTTTTTCTCCATATTAGATTTGACAATGGATGTAGAAGTGAGAGATATAGAACCAGTAAGATAACTGTAAACTACATTGGTGAACATGAGTAAGTTGACGTTCAACAATTTAGAACGAATGGGTTGAGGCAGTAGGGTCTGGTCTGATGTGCAAGACGAGCTCTGACAAATCGTGACAGGAAGTAGAAGAGAAACTGGAGCAAAAATCAGTTCAGGTTGCAGTCAAAGAGGAATTGAGAGTCAGTTTGGACACTTTGCTATTGGAAGGGGAGGACGTTTTATTCTAGTTTGGCTCCCTTTAGGCCCTGCATGGATTCGGCCCGCTGGCAGATTCTGTAGACAATCTATGAACAACAAAACAAAATCGTTGCTGGCAGCCAGGGTCTTTACAGCACTTTCTTACTCTGAATACTCCTTTTTTGAAATATCATTTCATCTCACTACATTGGTGAAGTACATTCATTCTAGTTCTCGAGACTTACACGGCGGCTATCATGTAAAATATCTGACTGATGGCAAGTTTAAACTTAGGGTAACCAACGCAACAGGCGAAGGGTAAGTCTTGAGAAGGCTGGACCTTCTTGGTAACTTCAGCTACTGTGGGAGTTCAGCCTGCTTTGTTGGCCACACGCTGCATTTTTACGATCTTTTTCATTTGATAAATGCAAGGACAGATCTGATGAAGCGATTAGACTGAAACATACAGAAGAATTGAAGGTCTTCTATTATTGTTATTCTCGGCGATGGGGTAAAAGCAAAGATGGCTTCCCTCGTGGATGGCCCCGAGCCACCAATCTTTCTCTTAAAGGCCAATCGCACTGACCAATTGCACGACAGAAGCTGATGATCTCAATGCTTGCACGATCCCCGAAAACAGGGTTCCATGAATTAAAGCTTCAGATTGATGCTTCCGGAATGTAAACTGTTCTCTATCAGTTTTACTTTTCCAAAATAAAGACTGGGGCATTCAATGTGAAGACCTGAGAATAGTTTGATCAGACCCACTGTAGACACACCCATGTCACCGGAGCTGTTTCCCTTCAAGTCCTTCGGTATCTTGTCTGTTCACAAGTTTCCTGAAGCTGAGACGAGGTTTCAATTCCTGTTGTGTAGTAACGAGAAACCTTTCAGTGCCTCAGATTAGTTAATGTCACTGAGAACATCAGAGTCAATGTCCCAGTCTCCAAAAGAACGGGAAGGTGCCTTGACCATCTCTGCTCTGTCGAACTATTTACCATCATTCTCCTCTGGTATTGGTTCATAAAGAGTTTCTAAAGTTCATAAAGATAGGGCTGGGTTTTCTGTTCTGTTCCCTTCACACTTTTCCACTTGCCAAATGACACGAATGTCCTGCAGTCTTTCCACAATTCTCAGCTTTGCCTCAGGTCTAGAGGTGAGGAAATTCAGTTTTATGGAGAGTTTTCCGAGGCCGGGATTGTTTTGAAACAAAAAAGAAATTGCTGGAGATACTCAGCATCAGTGGAGAGAGAAACAGGGCTAATGTTTCCAATACCGTCTGATTTTCATTGAGAACTCACGTTTCCTCAATGTGAACAAGGCAGGAAAGTTGAATTGATGATTCTGAGATCAGCCTTGATCTCATTGAATGGTGGAGTAGAATCGATGGGCTGAATATTTTCCGTCTGCTCCTGAGTATTAATGCCTTGTAGACACACTCACTGCCTGACAAGCAAACTGTGACCTGCACCTTTCGCCACCATTCTTATGCAACCGATCGAGATCAATTCTCTGTTCATGCCAATCCCAGGATTTGATATTACGCGATCCAACGGTGCCTAATATTTATTGCCCATCGTTGTATGGCCCTGGCGTGAACTGACTTGGTTTCTCAAAACAATTCAGTGTGTAGTTGAGAGTTAATAAAATTGTTTGAGTTTGGAGCCATATACTGGCCAGAACAGATTGCCCAGAATTGATCACAGATTTCCTTTGTTAAGCACTCAGGAAACACACAGGATTCACACACAAATCTGCACGCATACACACACAAACACACACACATACATACATGAGCGCATACACATACCATATTTAAATGCCAATAGTTTATTGTACACTATTTCAGAGAACAGCGCTGAATTTCAGCTTTTCATTCAAATTCTGCTCGTTTTGTAGGATTGGAGCAGATGTCCTAAAAGCATTAATTGGGTCTCCAGGTTGCTAATTCAGCACAGTTACCTGCTCCCCCGAACCGTAGGTGAAATGAAAGCAATAAACACAAAGGCACTTATCAAAAAAAGAGAAAAAAATGAATTGCTCTGACCATGAAAGCAGGAAGTAATGAGTAATGTGCCTGAGATTGGTGAATACAGGACTTGACCTCAGCACAGCGTTTGCCATCAGCAACTCCACATGATGGAGACGAAACGCTTTGATTCGTGGGTAAAGGGTATCACGCCAGCCAGCTTTTCAACCACATGGAGGGTGGAATCGTCCTTCTTGTCAATATGACAAATGGAAATCAGGCAGAAATCAATTCATCTGTTCGGTCAGTGAAGCGCAAGTAAAGTGAATGTTGTAATTTACTTGTTCCTTTGGAGACTCTTACCAGGAACAAATGAGGGAAGCTTTGAAAGTGTCACAGAGCAAAGGCATAGAATTTGTGTAATTCCATCAGTTTCTGAAACACAATGCACGGTGCAGCGAATGTGCACAGTTTTGCCATTTTGTACCCCATTCTCGATGTTGTTGGTGTCTTTTGTAAGTCACGATGTTAAACAAGTTATTTACTGTTTTCTAAATCTCAGCTGATCTTGTCTCGTCCTTTTCATTTTTATTTAAAATATTCATTGTTCCATGAATTGCACTTGTTCTAAACTATACCAGACAGAATGTGATAATTAAATTGTGTAAAGTGTAGCAATTGTGTTTGTATTATGCGGCAAAGCACGCTATTATTTAATTTGTAATACTCCGCATTTACAGAAATAGCTTTTAGTCGATTTGTGAAACATGTCTGCCAACGTATGGTGTTGCCTGAATCATTAATAATTGTCATTATTAAGCATTAGGTTTTACAATAATTCTGTAAAGTGCATTCTAGCCTAGTCAGTGTTGTTGGAACTAATAACGAATCAAAGTCCTGTGAAGTGCATGACTGCAACTTACAAGTGTATCTGAAAATGGATGATTACATTTATTTAATAAATTGTAACATGCAATATATTTGGTCGTTATACTCATGGATACTCCGACTTCAGGAACGACTTAACTGTTACAGTATCTTACTGTATAGTGATTACCCACTTGACATTCCCACTGTTAATGTGGTCATATATACTTACATTTGTTTTAATCGTTCGTGGGATGTGAATGTCGTTGCCACAGTGAATATATGCTGCTCATGCAGAGTTCTGATGGACTCTGAATGTTTTCTCTGTTTCTGTCTCCACAGGGACGGTCAACCGGCTGAGGTTCTCCACCAGTTTCTGTTTGTATTATTGCGCCTATTTCTGGTTTTCGTCTCAGAAACTGGAATACAGCTGCTTTCTCCAGCTGCTACTGTAGGCACAGTGGTGGATAATGCACAGGAGATATGACAAACAACCCGAAACTGAATAACAGAAGGAAGTATTACAGTGGATCACCAAAAGTGTGATCAATCATTTAGGTTCGAAGGATCATTCTAAAGAAGGAATCAAAGACGACCTATTGGGAGTGGGGTGTGGGCGGTGGGGAGGTCGGTTTGTTTTAGCACTCAGGGCCCTGGCAACTGTAGGCATAGCTTGCACCAATTGAGTGATTGAAATTCGTGATGTGCGAAGAGACCAGATTGTAGAATTTTAGAAGACGGGAATAGTGAGATTATAGAAAAAAATGAAGGGCGAGTTTAACAAAACAGACCCCTCAAAAGATTTAAAAATTGGAACAACATTCCCTGTATCTACATCATGCATAGTCAAACTATTACTTCCTCGCTTATTACCACATATCTCCCTATGCGATAATAATAACTCTTTCAGATGATTTCGATTTTCCTCTGGAAGGTAGCTCAATAAGTTATCCCAATTTTTAAGAACTTCAGCATCGTCCAACTTAATTTGAGGAATGGCCAATTCAGAATTCTCTCGTGATCCTTCACTCTGTGTTGTAACCAGTAACACATTCTCCTTTTGCTTTCCTTCCCTGTCAAAATACTTTTTGAGCATATTCTCATGACACACTCTGATGTCTTTCTGTCAGGAATACTTACCAAATACTTCACTTCACTCAATCTTCTTTCGATTTGATAAGATTCGTTAAACTTTACTTTTAAATGTTCACCTATCACCAGAAGTAATACTAACATTTTATCTGGAAAATTAAGACCTTTTAATTTCATGTCTGCTTCCTGTTTCATTATGTTCTGTGCGATTTTTAAATGCTCTATCGCCAACTCCACGCTCTATTTAATCGTTCCCTAAAATTTGGTTCAGAGTCCAAACATGTGGTCTCTGTAGTCTGACTTACTATTTTCTCCTTAATTAATTTCAGTGGTCCTCTCACTTCATGCCCAAAAACTTATTCAAATAGACTTCATTTCATCGATTAATTTGGTGCATCCGGAATTGCAGAAAATGCAAACATAATTCCTTTATCACAAGTATCTGGATAGTCTTGACTTTAAGCCCTTAACATGTTCTTTAAAATTTGACGCCACATTTCTCGCACTCCCTACGATTCTGGATGGTAGGCAATCCATAACTGACCTGAATAATTTTGATGCAAAATGTGACCCTTGATCTGATTGTCTCTCAGTGGATAGTCCGTACTATTGAAAAAATTTGAGTAACTCTTCTGAAATCGTTTTATCTTGGATATTGCATAATGTGATGGCATCTGGAAATCTACTGAACACACCAACAAATACTGATTCCAACCTTTTGTTTTAGATAGAGGTGCTGCTCAATCCATTAAAAACCTTGTAAAAGTTTCCTCAAATACAGGAATAGGTATTAATGGTGCTGGCTTTATTGCTGCCTGAGGTTTTCCAATTATCTTACATATATGACATATCCAGCAAAATTCAACTCCATCCTTATGCAGTCCACGCCAGTAAAAATGTTTTTGCATTTTTGACTTGAATTTTTCTTAACCCTGAAGGACATCCTACTAGTAATTCAGGTGTTACACTCAACGCCTCCTTTCTATAACTCGCTGGTAATATAACATGATGAACGTCTGTGCATTTCTCATTCGTCTGAATAGGCGATGGTCTCCATTTCTTCATCAATACATCATTTTTAAGATAGTAGCATTCAGGAATACAGTTAAATTCTTCTTCTGTGTACGCTTTTTGATACAATTGCTTCAGTTTTTCTTACTTCTGTTGTAACTCAGTTAATTTCTCTGAGCTCATAATATCCACTTTGCCCTCCATCTGTTCTTTCTTCCCCCCAGGCATTCAATCAAAGATGGTCTCTGATAATTATACTTCAATTTCCTTATCTGTATTCTTTGAATTCTACTCTTGTTTCAACCGATGGCTTTGTGACATTGTTATCATACAGTCAGAAAAAAATCTTAGGATATACTTCCTGCAATACGTAAGTTGCCTGATTTTCCACCGGCTTTTCAACAACACTAGGCAGCACTCCTACCTGTGATCCAGCTATATCGTTATCAAGGATGAACTGTATTCCTGGAACCGAGATTTTCTCCAGTACTCCTGCCACCACGTCTCCACTTTTCACTGGACTCTCCAACCTCATTCGACATAATGGAACACTTCTCATCTCATCATGAATTCCACGTGCTATAACTTTTATTGTCCTTCTGAATTACATATCTTCTCATCTGTCAACATCAGAGATTGACATGATCCCATATCTCTTAATTCTGTAACTTCTTTACTTGCTGATCTAGGACTATGCAAGTAAACCTTACTTTCGCAAGTAAATGTTTTAAGAAGATCTGGAACTTCCTTGCCCATTCTGGCACAGCTTTTCAGCCTCCACTGTGCTTTCCTTTATCACTTCAACAAAATTCACTGGCTGATCCTATTTTTCTCCATCCATCTTCCCGGTGTTTGTTTCTAAACCACCAACACTATGACTTCATGTGGCCTACTTCATTGCAGTGAAAACACTAGAGAGATTTTTTACTTCTCGTTCGCCTTCATGGGTTTCATTTTTACTCTGTGGTAAGCTATCTTTACTATATTCACTGAGATATAATTTTCCCATTGTGGTCGAGGATTTCTCTTTTGCCCAATTTCTATCCCTCATGGACAGAAATTGATGTCGGAAGCCAAACTTTGATTTTTGAACAAACTCATAATCTTGCAGTTTTAACTCTTTGGTTTTCCACATGAGTTCTCACGACCACAAGAAGCGAATTTTTGAACTCCTCCAAAAACTCTAAGAGTATCATATGTTTGATGTATTTTTAATGCCCTCATCCACCTTTCGAAATTGCTTTGTTTGATCCTTTCAAACTCAATGTTCGTTTGATCAGGATCCCTCCTTGCATTCCCGAATGGTGGTCTGCAGGCTTCTGGCACAATTTCATTTGCTCTTATCATGGCTTTCTTCACCTCATCATACTCCCCAGCTACCTCCTCTGATAGTGATGCAAATAAGTCACGAGCTCTCCTTACCAAATTTGTTTGAATCAACAAAAGCCACATGTTCACCAGCTGCTTCATTTGTTTAACCATTTCCTCAAATGAAATGAAAACGACTTCAATTTCCTCTGCATCAAATTTAGACACTGCTTGAATATAGTTAAATAGATCTCCACTAGGTCTTTCGATATGATGGGTGTGCTGATCATCACTATCCCCCTCACTGACCATCCCTTCGACCTTCACCTCCATTCTTTTCAGTCGACTTTCCTGTCTAAAAGTCAACTCCTGAAATTCAAACTCTCTCTTTCTGTTTTCCTTCTCTCTCTTTCTCCCTTTCTTCTGCACGGGCCTTCATCGCCTTTCCTTTTTGTTCTGCCAGGGCAATTCTGTCATTTTCTTTTTGTTTTGATCAGGCGATTCTTTTCTTTTCTCCTTCCTCTGATTTTAGCCATAATTCAAGCTGTTTCAGCTCCCTTTCACGTCCAAGTTGCTTCATCGACAATTGAATTCTAGCCAATCCCAAAGATTCTGACGGCATTTACAGCAAATTTAAATGTCGGGCTATTGCTGTAATTACATCTCCTTTTCTCACAGTCAAAGGCAACCCCAACTCCAGCTTGACTGCCACTTCCAACAGCTTTGCCTTGGCCATCTTTTGTGAAACCACCAAAGTCACTTCTTCCCCCCTCCCCATTAAACTCGTAGTGACTGAAAGAGCCATTACTACACCAAGCACTGTTGAAAACAACCGAATTCAACATCTGAAACAAAAGACAACTAACACCAAGCACTGATCGCCTTTGAGTCCAACAACGCTAAGCCTCAAACCTAAACCTAAATTTGAATCATAGAATTATCCCGAGAAGACACACAGTCTGTTAGTGGCCAGGCCAGACCCCTCAAAATATTTTAAGAAGACAGCCGAGAGCCGAACTTCTCTTATTTTAAAGGCAGATGTTAATTAGATGTTCTCTGTGTTGTGCAACTGTTCGAACAACTCGGCTTCAAGCAAAACAGAATTTACTCAAATACTACTGTTGAAACACAAACAAAAGGAATCGGAGTTTAGAGCAACTTGCCTTTTGGAAAACTTAACCGATCCGGTACAGCAACTCAACTAACTAACTGTTGCACTATAGTAACATCCCCTAAACGCACCTCTCGGCAAAAGGGTAAATGCAAATTCTCACAGGCAGGAGGGAACAATAGCCAGGGATATTTCAGAGAAATTCACTGAGGAATCGTTTACTGAAGGTTGCAACCCTCTGGTACTCAAAACATTTTGTGACCCTCTCGCTAAAACAAACCAGAAAAACATCTGAACTGGGAGAACTGGCCGCTCCCTTCCATTGTTAAATAGTTACTCCCTCGGCTTTTTTGAACCTCTGCGTTTGCAACCTCTCTTCAAAAAAAGTACAAAATAACCTTTTTAAAGCAACAGCATCGTCAAATATGGATAAATAAATAATTGTATAATTTTAATGAATTAACATCTTTCCTCCAAATTTCCGTCACTTCCTTCCTGTTGCATGCTTACTTTCAGTGTCTGATGTGCAATGACGTTCACACCTCATTGAATCACTCCCGAATTTACAAGTCAATCACTATCTATTAAGACGACTTTGAGTTTTAAGCTTAAAAATACGAACTGGTTGAAATTGGCAACATAATCAGACAGCTGCTGTTACAAATGGAGCTCTGGATCTTCTATGAGAAGAACATCATCAGCCTTGCTTCTTTGTCTCCACCTTCCACGTTCAACCTATTAAGTGCACACTGGAGGGTCACTGATCTTTTTAAATTGGTAGACAGTTTTCGTTTGGTTCTAGCAGTGTATTTGCACCATCATTTTCTTTATTCCATTCCAATCCTCTTCCTTGCCATTTAACTTCTCAACAGGTACTTTTTAAAAGCGATTTTTCCCTTAACTTCCTGAGATGACCATGGAATTACCATATTTCAGTTCAGTATAATTTCTTCTGACCCAAGTTTCTAACTCTTAAACTGAACGCTAATTTCAACCAGTGTTCACTTGGGTGTCATTAGAAATATTCTAACTCAGGCGTCTTCAGATCTCTGGTTGCGTGAATATCATACTAATCCAGAAAATGTTACTAACGGATCTTAAAAGAAATGTAGAAGAGCTGCTGGAATCTGAATCGAGGATTTCACATTTAACAGGTAAAGGGCTTTATCTGACTGAAGCATAGCACCACGGAGTTTCCCAACACATTCGATCGATGTGTCCATTTCATTCACCACTTGATCACAGCTACTTGTATCGATTTGTTTCAATGTTGGTTAATTAGAAACTGGAAAGCTGAGCCAGGGAAGTTAAGACACAAGGTGTTGAGTAGAGTTGCGATTGCACACGGCTTCTTAAATAGATACGAATTCTGTTCAGGCTGATTCACCGAGATACGGATTCCAGGAGTGTGCAGCGCCAGGTATTCACAGTCAAACTCTCCTTCCAGCCCTGTGCTCAGTGTTAAACTTTGAAACGGTTCATCGTCTCGTCTTAGGTTTCAATGTGAAGAAAACAGAGTTTTGATAATCTTAAAGTGTGCTCACCAGATGTATTGCAGGAAGTTACAGAACGGGCCGATGCTAACAGAAGCCTGTTTTGAGGAGCTGAGCGGCAGAGAATGGGTAACGTCCATAAAATTTGAGATTCATCTCGTGTGATTCTAACCTCCGGGCTAGAAATGACGAGAAGCTTCTCGCTGAATTTGTTCAGCGATTTGATTTCAAAAGACCTCACAGAAGGCATGAAGGTACGTTTCCCTCGAACGTATATTAAAGTGGAGGAATGACTTTGCTTGAAATGATGGAAAGTCCCATCGGAGAAAGAGGCGGACCAGAAGTCTCCACTTTAGGACAACGATGATTTGGTTTCTCGAACGAGGGAACACTTTTCAAGTTTCTGTTGAAACTGTGGCCGTTATTGCATTTACTATTTTTTCACATCATGAGTATTAACATTTCCATTCATAACCCTGTTAATACCATAACCCTACAGGATGTAAATTAAAGCTCTGACACAGGCCAATGCTTTAATGCATAGCACATCTGACTACGAATCATCAGGTTGTAAATTTCCCTCCCACGTCGCTCGAGTGCAGTTTGCAAGATGCCTAAACTGGTTGTGCTTCTCAAAATCGGTCGGCAATCACTCATTATTGGGTTTGATTGCCGACCTTGGAAATTCCATATTTCGAGTTCTCTTGGTTATTGCGTGCTTGATGAGCCTGATCCGATATCGGCAATTATAACCATGCATCCGGCATGTATTTGGTGTGTTGACAACGGGTGGAATTAGTCTTTGGCCTTGAAATCGTTGGCATTTATTTCTCTGTGTGTGGGTGTTCACAAGGAGTTGTATCCCTTCATACAAACGATACAGGTCGGTTCCTTTTGAATGAGATTCTCTCATGTATTGATGTCTGCAATGATTTCTTAACAGAAGACCCCAGGATATCTTAGAAATGCTTCCTTTCTCTTTTCTATCTCTCGAGTGCCTTCCTTGAGACAGACAATGAAGATGTACTTTGGTAGTCGGAACTCAGGTATAGTAAATCAGCGGAGTTGGATTCAGATGATCAAGACTTGGGATGATGGAGCTGTTCACTAATTCAAGGTCTCCAGCTGATGTGGAGAATCTATCACAAAGAATCTATCAGGTTTGATGGCACTTCCCAATGATATTGAACTGACATCGATATGTATCTTCAATGTTTAGTCTTGAACATCAGGGTTGGATTGGACTCCCAACTCTGGAAAGGAAACATTGGCAAAGAAGGGTTCTAGAATCCCAATTACAAAGGGATCCTCTTACACAACAAATGTATTGAATGACAGCTGATCATCATCAACGCACTGTTCCATCAAAAAGACAATTTCAAGACTTCTTGGTGGCATTCAGCAGGAAAACACTGGTACATGATCAAATACTTCATAATTCGATCCTACGGACAAAAGTATGTTCCTATCACTAAAGGAATAACCAATGCATATGACTGCTGGACACACCATTGACACAGCCAGTCTACTCTGTCTATCAAATACCGATTGAAGCAGCTTAAAATGAAGAATCAATTGAGAAAATTATTCAATGTTGAGGGACTTCAAGAGCCGCAGAGTGTCGGAACAGAAACGTAAAACTACTCACTCAAACTTTGTGAGTTATAATATTAACTTATCTCTACGTCCCATTTTAAAGTGCATACATTTTCCCCTGTGAAGCCAATATGATAAATATGACATTACAGAAACACTGTACGAGAGAGATCAAAAGAGGCCTAGGTAGACTTCTAATCTCTGTAGTTAGAGAGCACTTTCGATTGAAGAAGTAGAATTTGGCTTGGCTCATTAGGAATGTGGTGGCAAACCTGTCTAAAGTGAAATCACGATGTAACACAGTTCATTAACAGATCATTCTAATGATTACGTCTATGCCAGTTTGTTTTTAAATAACTTGCAATGTTCCCAATTTCTTTCGGTTTCAGCAAATCTCTTGTCTAACCCTTTCAAGTTATTGTCCAATATCCACTGGAAACCCTTAGTTAAGAAAAAAATAGAAAATGTCGAGGTGTTTCAGCAGTCCCCATGTAGAGTGTTTGAAAATGAACAAACTTTCACAGTTGTACTTGATTGTAGATGGGTACTTTAAGCTGTATTTGATCTTGTAAAGCACCTCCTAAGACAAAATATCTTCGCTTAAAAGTTTCAAACGAGCGTCATTAATGAGCTGGATGGCTTATGGAAGTTGAAAGTTGTCAATCCGTAGCTTGTGGTGCTATTCTCCTTCGCTCTTCACTTCGTGTTCATCTCAAACACATCCGATGCATCATTGGCTGAACAAGTTGCTTGTGTCTGAACTAAACCTACTGGATTCTGTGGTCCTATCCTCACTGACCGGAATTGGTACTCATAAGGGAATGCTTGGTGATGAGAGGAGAGATTGGCCTAGTAGTATAATCCCTAGACTGTTAATCCAAACAGCCTGATCATATGTTCAGACCCAGTTTTGAACCCTACTACGGCAGGTGGTGGAATCTGAATTCAATAAAAAAAAACTAATTTGGGATTATGAATTGATTGTCTGAAACATCCAACTGGCTCACTGGTGTCTTTTAGGGAAGGAAACTGCCATCCTGTTCTGGCCTCCGTGACTCCAGATCCACAGCAATGTGGTTGACTTTTAAATGCTCTCTGTTAGGAATGGGCCATAAATTCTACCCAGCGAGCGAAGCCCTCATCCAGTAAATAAGTAAAGAAAATAAAATGTTTTTTCTTGTTGCTGTGTTAACAGTGACATTTTGTCGATCCTGAGGCTGCTTTTCCTCAGGATCTACAAAACCGAATGCTTCTCATCTTCTTTTATTCTCACTCTTTTATTCCCGCTGTGGTATGATTAACAAAAGGGAACGGAATTACAAAGAAGCGTTGGGATCATAGCGGGACCTACCCTTTTTCGCTGGTGGGTTCATTGCATTTTTTTTGATCAACTTTGTCAGTGTCCATCAGGTGGTCGTAGCCCGATTGTTAATACAACAGCAGTGCTCTCCTTACACATGTTCGAATCCTGTCAGCCACGTTTCACCTCAGCCCTTCACGAGGGAACAGTCTAAGTCGTGCAAGAAAAGCCAAATAGTTTGACATGCGACGAACATTGAGTTTGCAAATGCTCTAGAGTGATGTGGGAATCAAGCTTGCAATCTCCTGATGCAGCATGAGGCAAGTTGTCTGTTGCAGTCGCGTGTATGCCGGGCATTAGTTCTCATCCTGCGATTTGTGCCCTTTGTGAACAAAGGCATGAGCTGGAATGGTAAATTCAAAAGCTGATGAATGAAAGATGGTAATCACTGTCACTGATCAACTTCAATGGTTCACAGTGAAAAGCAGTGAAATTTACAGGCAAAAGCCGGTCAGAGAAAATGCATCAGCCTCCACGTTTCCCATTCTCTAGCACCAAAATACACACATGGATGACTATGCATGGACGAAGATTGCGGTAATGAACACCAGGGGATGATTCGGCTCTTCATTTCTGCCTACTCTCACTATATTACCCTCTCATACACAATCTCACTGTTTCTCTCTCATACATAATCTTATTACTTCTCTTCCTCTCTCTCTCAAACACAATCTATCTCTCTCTCTCACAATCTCACTGTCTCTCTCTCTCTTAAACACAATCTCGCTATGTCTCTGTCTCTCTTTGACACACAATCTCATCATCTCACAACCTCTCTTTCTTTCTCTCATGCACAATCTCACTCTCTCTCTCATGCACAATCGTACAATCTTTCTCTGTATCTTATGCTCGATTTAAATTTCGTTTTAGTGTCGAAAGGGATCAAGGGATATGGAAGTACTTGAGATTGTTGTATTGAGTTTGTTGATCAGCCTTGATAATATTGAATGGTGGAACAGGCTCGAGGGCCCAAATGACCCCATCCTGCTCCTATGTTATATGTTTCTCCTGGTTTAAATACTGGTGATTGATTTACTTTCCACTACTAATTACACTGAGCTGGCACCTTTGTCCTCCTATATATACATACTTATGTGGTTTCATTCTAGAAGGTTTGCTTTCTATTCTTTTTACCAGTGACTCTGTCGTATATCCCAGATCTTAACAGCTCGCTGCATAGACGTTCAAATCCTCACGCCTTGTCTGCCATTTGGCTGCAAACAAGGTCTCCAAAATATCGATTCAAACAGACACAAGTACTTTCCAGCTAAGCTAAGATAATGTAAGAGACACAGAGTAATATGCTCAAATTAAAGATAGGGATTACTGCGACAATAATTGAATATGTAATGCTGTTAAAGTTGGGTGGCATGGTGTCTCAGTAGTTAGCACTGCCGTCTAATAGCACCTGGGCCTAACTTCGATTCCATACTCGGGTAACTGACTGTGTGGAGTTTTCACAATCTCTCTGCGTCTGTGTGGGTTTCCTCCAGATGCTCAGCTTTCCTCCCACAGTGCAAAGATGTTCAGGTTAAATGGATTGACCACGCTATTTTGCCCAAAGTACCTGGGCTGCGCAGCCGTGATGAATTGCATTAACCATTATACATACAGGATGAGACGGATAGGATAAGGAATGTTTCTGAGTGAGATGCTCTTCGGAGGGGCGATGTCATCTCGATGGTCCGAATGGCCTGCTTCAAACTGCAGAGATTCTATAATGTCCAAATACACTTAATTCCCGATTGTCTTGACATCTGGCCACTGTTATAACTGACTTCAAGTGTCGACAAAGTGTCTGTGATGTCTCTTGGATGGTGTTACCATTTTCAATTGTGTGCCTTGGGTGTGGGAACAAACTGTTCTGTGCTTCCGATACAACACAGAAATGGTTAAAGCCATGCACTTTGTCAAATTGTCGAATTGTGCAAGTAAAAATAAATATGGATTTTCACGATGCTTTACTTTCAGAATCTCTCGATTACATCATCAGAATAACCATTAATTGTGCTTCCCATTATTGCCTGTTCCAAAATAATAAAACAAGGAAATGCGGATGCTGAAGAGCTGAAACAAAACACAGCTTGCTGGCGAAACTCAGCCGGTTTGGCAGCAGCTGTGGAGAGAAAGTATGCTACCATTTTGAATCAGTCGAATGCCCTTGAGAAATTGACGTACATGTTGAAGTCAACCTTTCTGTTCCATTTTCATACTCTACGAATGTTGGAACTTCCATGACTTGAAACGCAACTTCATCATGAACAGAAAGCCGAGGCTCCTAATTTATCCAAAATTACCACTGGGTGGTTCACTTATTGCTTTATGAATATTCACAGAGGGAGAGGAGAGAAATGAAATCAGTAACTGACAAATGTAAAACTTTCTTAATGGTCTAAAGTAGATACACAACATCGTTTCTGTTTGCCTTGTATAACATTGAACGAAATATAAAATAAAAGAGTCACGAAAACAACCTGAGCTTTCTGTCGAAAGGTGGAGCACAACTTCAGGTGTGTTTGGGGGTTGGTGGTGAGATATGAGTTATTTGGAGCTGCTGATACTGTGAAAAGACTTAAATTAAATCTGAACTTTATCAACAATGGCAATGATTGTACAATTCAGAGACAGCACGACAACTGCCGAGATCATTGTTGATGACATAACGGAGTGTTCATCAGAATCATGTCATAGTGAAGGACAACGTGAGAGATTCAGCTAAATAGATACAATAGTTCTGAGACGTGAGTGAAAGAGAGGAAGGCAGGGAGTCACAGAAGAATGGAGTCTGAGAGGGAAGGACAGAAAGATATGAACATCAAATGAAAAGGCCCTGAACACTGGGAATCTAAAATAGTGATCACCAGCAGAGACAGTGTTTTAGCATCTCTTCCTTGAACACACAACTTCTGACAGTTTTATATTCTGATAGTTTTTGCAACAACGGATGTCAAAGCTGGAGAATGGACTGTTCATGTCTCCAGTCGAGAAGAAGGAAAGCACAAATACTGCTCAATTTTGAGAGAGAGAGACTGTTACACACTGAGCCACACTGATGGAAGGAAAACAACATGACGAAATTATTTGCAACCAGCGAGAGATGTGAAATGAGACAACAACACCTTCTTCAGGTCGTCTCAGAAGTCATTCTAGGATATTGCCTAAATGAAGACATTGTTGGCGTAATTGAATACCTGGGTCTTTGAATTCCAAGCCACTGAAACAGGCCTCACCAGTAACCCGCACATAGAGTAAGCGCCCGACATTGGTGACCCATAGAAGGAGGACGCTCAGCGTGATGATGAAGTTCAGAACGACTCTTGCGGTTGGTCATTTCATAGTCTCCGTCGCTCGCTGTGTCCTGGAGTCTCCTTTATGCGATACTGGCCATGATGTATCTGACAGTCAATGCATTGGGCAGCAAAATAAGGAGAAACGGGAAAATAGGTGTCAACATCTGATTCAGCTTACCTTCTTTTAATAAAGTTATTGAGTCATTCAGTTATTGCCGCTTCGGAACATTTCATTGCTTCCATTACACCAGAAGTTACGTTAATTTAATACTAATGTCAATATTATACCAGACCACGTCAGTTATAACACTTGACATTATTTTGCCGCTCGTTATATTACAAATGATCTAGTCTGTTGAAATTACCCTGGATCCTCTTTCTGCTTGTTCATAAGCCCGATGCTATGAAGCTAGTGGAGTCTCTGTTTAGTCTACACTTGTTTGTATTACAATTATTATCACAAAAAGACTAAATTGCCGATCCTGTCTCTGTTACTGCTGCATTTCTTTAGGTGACTGAACGTATTGATGTCGCTCTAAAGAATTGAAAATAGTTTCATTTTTTGGCCAATTACGCCCGTTCGTAAAATGTTTGACATATTCTTATGAGATTTCGGGGGACGAATGTGAATGAAAATGTTGCTAGTTTCTTTTCACAACGCCCTGCCACACCATCCATTAATTCAATAATTAAAAAATGATTCTTCCTTCGTTGTTCTCTCGTTTGCCAAAATACTAATAATTTACGTGAAGTACCTGCCCCAAACAAAATCATCGTACAAAGTGAGGTAAGACTTAAAGTTATTTCCTATAAAGCCCAGCCGTCATCTGGGACACAGGTGAACTGACAGTCCTGTAAACCGCGGTCACAGCAATTGTGTTGCAACGCCATTCAGTGGAATTCTGTCATTTTAACGTTGATTCTTCTTTTCACAATTGTAGCTGAATGGTTAAGATTGTAGTTTTGTTTTTCGCCAAATCATTCTTAGTTTTATTACAACAATTGTTATTTAAACGACTTTTTCCATTTTAAAAAAAATCGAGTTATTTCTTTGTTTTACACGACAGTTTCTCATAGGGCAGTGCAGATGGAGATTTTCTCAGTGTCTTGGCTACATTCTTGCTGCTTGACGCGTTCAGACGTTGTTGACGTTGAATCATGAGAGAGATAACATTTATGAGGAATATAAATACAAGAATCAAAACATCCACACCCTTGCTTCATGGAATTTTTGAATTTTGATTGCAGTGTTGAATGGCTTTAATGGAGGTTATTAGTTCACGAAATCATTCTTACTCTTATTACAGCGATTATGTTAATGACATGACTTTTGCATTTTATTTGTTTTGTTTTTACTATTTTAATTTAATTCTGAGATAACTTTTCTGATTTCTCCGAAATGGCCAAGGGAATCACAAGATAATAATGCTTTTTTTATACAAAGCAGGTCGTTTCACATTAAAAATTCACACCAGATAATCATTGAATGTCGATTTAGAAAATAAAACTGAAATTTTGCTGACTTCTAATCGGCAGGGCTGCAATCAGAATTCAAGAATTCCATTAAGCAAAGGTGATGGATATTTTGCTTCTTGTATTTGTGTCCCTCATAAATGTTATTTCTTTAATGATTGAACATCAACAAAGTGCGAACAAAATAAGTTAGGCTCTCAGAATGTCTCCATCTGCACTTTCGTATCAGAAATTTCCAAGTAAAATAAAGGAATGAAACGAAATAAATCTCCCTTCTAAATTGCTCTTTTCCAAAGTCAATATGCACTGATTAAGAACAGAACACATCTTCCCCAGCGCTGTAGGCTGAAAAAGATGTTAGGTAACATAGAAAAGGAAACAGCAACAAAATAATTTCCAGGAAGACGTCACCAGCAAAGATTTGGAGAAAAATACAGCTCCAGAAAAATACAGAGATCACATGCGAAATTGTGAAAAAAATGAACTCGCTGTTGTAATAAAATAGAAATATTTGAGTTACACATATCTTATGCATTTTTGTTACATATTGAAGGATTTTCCTCGCCTTGTATCCAATTTCGCAGTCCTCTGTATTGTTGCCTTCTCAGTCCTCAGACCATGTCTGTTCTTGTACAGGCTAATAGCCTCTTTGTATTACAGTGTCCCACTGCACTGCGTTACACCACAGTGTCTGACACCTGAACAGTGCTGAGAGTGAGCTTAGTGGAGTCCTTCTGCTTGTGTACAGATACTGTAAACCTTCCTTAAATTCATCACTGAGTGTGGAGACGAGGAACTCGGGATTGGAGACTACCGGTCAAGGATCCAGACCTGAAACGTCAACGATCCTGCTCCTCTCATGCTGCCTAACGTGCTGTGGTCTTCAAGCACCATATTTTATCGACTCTGACGACCAGCATCTGCAGTCCTTCCTATCTCCTAGCTAGATTGGAGAACTGTCTGTAGCAGAACACAAAGTTATTCGACGCAATAGTTACATTGTAGAGAACTGGATTTTCTGATAGTTCCATGATATTGAAAATGTTTATGAGGGACAATAAACTCCTGCAAAACATCAACAGAAGTGAAGGAAAATAACATAATGTTTCTTCAACGAGAATTAAAGAAAGTGCCTGTGAATGCAGGTGGTGTGAGTGTATCTATCTATCTATCTATCTGTCTGTCTATCTATCCATCTATCTATCTATCTATCTATCTGTCTATCTATCTATCTATCGATGTATGTATGGAGATCCTTCAATCAAGGCATGCGAAAATAAGAACGTTTTTCTCTCCATCATTTAACATTTCATATAACGTAATAGTATAGAAAACTTCGATTGAAGATCCTTCCCACACGTTGTCTGCAGAAAGATGTTTTTGATTCATCCCAATGGAAATTTCAGGAGCAGGAAGCGAGATTTTGGAATATCCTTATCATTTATAACATTTATCTAATGGAAAACGTTAAATGTACCAACAGAGACATTGTCACCGCCAGGATATTGTACAATGGAATTGACTCGTTGTATCACTGAGTCTTCATCGCACAGTAATACATTCCAGCGTCCTCGATCACGGTTTCATCTATAAAGACGTTGTTGAATTTCTCTGCTTGATCAACAGAAAACATGCAAAGCTCAATATACTCATTGTTCTGATATATGGAGCCGATAAATATCGGAGCCCCTCTCAGTGTTTGTCCGTACCATGCTACCCAATCTGTTGTCGCAGCGAAGAGCTGACAGTCCCATTCAACCAGTTCTTCTTCCTTAAACACCACCTGATCTCCCTGGTCTCACCCTCTGAACAGTTGGAATGAATGAAACGTCGCTCAAACACCACGAGATATTACGGGATTGATTGAACTAGGCATCTGATTAGAAAATGTAAAATCACAAGTATCAATATATTCAAGCTCCAACTGGAAACAGGTCATTGCAGATCTTTCTGTTCACGACAGCGAAAATGTACAGGAGGCAGATCAATCAGGCTGTGAATTCCAGATCAGAGAACGCTGCCGAGGCCAAGAATCTCAATGGTGGCGATTGAACTGAGAATCTGACTGGCTTCTCAGCAACGGATTATTATGGGACATTGAATACTTGACTTCATTCTTCCTCATAGTCATTGACTGGCTTGCTCCAAATACAGATCCTTTGAAATCACAAGGGGAAACAGTCTCCCTCTCTCTCGTGTCTTTTTCCTCTGTCCCGCTTTGTTTCTCTCTCTCTCTCTCGCACACACACGCACACATCTCTTGCATATTGTGTAACAGCCAATTCAATGCTACACGAAGAAATGGTGTACATCATATTTCCGACTGAAATAGTCATTGCCGTTTTGAAATTGGTGAATCTGATATAATTTTTTGTGTTTTCCTCAAATTCTATCAGATAATTCCTGAAAAATTTCACCGCCTCAGATTTAATTGTGTGTCTGCTGAATATTCCCGTTCCTTACATATCCATTCATTTTTGGTGTCCAAAACCTATGGTCTTTGGTTAGTTTTGCTTCATCCGATTCAAAGAAACAAAAGAACATTTAATGGTTGTCTTTTAGCATGCCATCAAGTGTAAACTCTACAATAGTATTCATCTCACCTGCTGGTGGAGTTGTTACAAACTATCAAGCTCTGCATTGAGTCCCAGGTTTATTTGTATATTACTTATTGCCATGCATTTCACCAGCAGAGAGGATCTATATCTCAGTGGTAAGTTTTCTTATCAGAAATAAAACAGAGACCGAGATTAAAAGACGGAGACAATGGGGCGCTGAAACGGTCAAAGAAATGTTCGACAGATATAAACATCTGCAGCTTTGTTGTTTGATTGAAAGCTGCCATCTGTTGTAACAGAGCAGAAAATCCTGCCTCTGGGAGACGCCTCTCATCAAAAAAGAAACACCGTGTGTTATTTCTTTTTCAGATAGAAATGACGTTACTAACTGGTGAGTCTGTTTTTACATAGCTGGCCTGTCTTCCAGACGTTACTTCGACTGTGACTGTTGAGTCATCGTGCATTCATATCACAGAAAAGAGTGGCAAAAACTCACTGTCTCAATATCCATCTGAATTAACGGTCCGGGTAGGAGACAGGTGAAAATTCGTCTGCCGTTACTTGACCCTGTTCTGATACATCCAATGTCACCCGTCAACTCTGAGATATTCACTGAAGATACACAGCGTTGCGAATGAAAATACAGCTCCAGAATTGCAAGACAGTTCTTCACGAATAAAATAGACGAGCTCCCCTTAGTATCTCTCGGAATTTTCTCTCCGAAAGCATTTTTATTTGTGTTTTATGAAGCCCCTACTTTGCTGCAGTATTATAGCGTAATCTGCACAAAAGTCTACATTGAGAGTTCCAGTTAATCCCCAGCAGTGGGGCCTCTTGTGCAGAGAAGCTGAGCAAGAATCCAGCCTCAATATTGAGTCAAAGGGACCTTCTTAAAAGATCACAGCAAAGCACAACAGTCAACAGGAATAGGAGGGGAGAATCGCAAATTTATATTCAATGATTTTATTTATCCTTTATAGGAAACAGACCATCATAAATCTGTTCGATCACATTCAGTGACCTGTGATTCTTGGTGGAGTATTTCTCCCTATGATGCAGCCATCTCCCATCTCCGCCCACAGTCTGTGGACTGGTCCTGTTCAGAGAGTTTTGTTGATGAGAGATTGCGTGTGCACAATCAACAGATTTTGTAAGGGAGTGACTGTGATACCTAAAACAAAATCCAAGTGCGTCAGTGATCATTGGTTACCGTACTACCGGAATGTTCTATTTTAATATTGGCGATCTGGAGTTTCCGAATGGTGATTAACAAATGAGGATTTTAACAGCACCCACGTCCTTCCCGTTCTCCAGACTCAGGACAGCAGTTGCAATAACGAATCAAATCATATTAATTTCAGCCAGCTCATCGCTGAAGAGTTTCACAGTCCCGTAGTGACACAAAGGTGAGTTAAGAACTGCCTGAGACATGGCAGCAAATTACTGAGGATGGAAACAAGAGCTGGTATGCTAAAATCTTATTCTGCGTTGGATCGGTCTGCCCAAGTACATTCGACAGATTATTTTCAAATTTGCTCTGAGAAATTGTGTTACCTTGGATATAGCTCGGTGTGTACTTGGCCAGCTGACAACGCATTGCAAAGTGCAACTAGCTCTGCCCATGATTCTACAAATCATGCCAAAGGCATATACTTTCCCTTGTTTGACGATCTCAGGTCCAAAATGTCTACGAATGGGGCTGTTTCCATCTCCCAATTATAAATGTTGCAAATTAATATGTGGTTACATTTGTGAATATTTAGTCATGTTGTCAACTGTGTAGACTTGTATTATATACTGTACTTTTCATTCTCCATCTCTAATGTCTGTTTATGGGTCCTTTAGCGTGAAATTGCTATCCAGAGATTATTTGATCAGAATGGTTCTACATCATCAGCATGTACATAAAAAACGCACATTTCACACAGCACAATTGCTTCAAGACAATCTTGGACAATATCAGCATTTCTACGATGAGGACATTATTGGCACTTGAGGTTTGCCTTGTTACTGGAGCTAGTCCCCGACAGACAGGTCTTAAAACATCACCTTGTACTGAATAACGCCAGAGATTTTGCAGGCAAGCTCGATTACGCTCATAATATTAGAAGAGGAAGGTCCATGCTCGTAATTGTCTATGAACTGCAGATTATCAGGGGTTGTTACAAGGCCAGAAATCCACCCGAGACGGATTAACAATTTGACTTCATGAGCTGGATTTTGATCACGGAAAGTAGGACTTTGCACTTAGTTCTTCAAATAAACGTCTGAAATTAGCACTAGTATTTGAGAAGCGAGTGTTGGATTGGGATAAACCGCATTTGATTCAAAATGTTGCGTTGTATAAGAAATCTGTTGTTCTTTCTGATTTAGATTGGACTTCTCACACTCGGGTGCAAGGTGAACTGTAAGTTTCTCTGTAAATTAGCCGTTTTTTAAATTTATGCAGAGACAAAGAACTGTTCGCTGAAACAGAACGCAGTGGTTCATTGCGGAGCGGTTCTACATAATAATGCCCATGATCAATGACGACGTATTCTGCGGCTGACAAAAAGGGTCAGCAACAATTACTATCATTCCAAAGAGTTTGAACAGATTGGATCTCTCTTCTATGAAAGACTTGGAAACAGTAGGCGGCTGAACAGAAATATTATAAATGATGTATGTGTTAAGTAAATGAATTCGGAAAATCGTTCTTGTGCGTGACTCCTCGAGAAAGAGCTACCAATATCGAAGTTCACTAAAAGAACAGACATAAATATTAAGATAAATGCCCTCATACAAAGAGACATTAGAACAGAATAGCACTAATGACACATAGAGTGGGTGGAACAAGCAAACAACAGGATGGAGAAAGGTATAAAGGGGTCGATGTCTCTAATTGTTAATACATCATTACATGTAAAGTGGAGAGAGGCTCATGCGATGAACAAACACTGCTGCTGTCAAGTCAGGGAAATATTGCTTGCCTGCTCTGAAGCTTGTATATCATTTACACTTCAGAGAAAATTTAGACCCAGAGAGCACGGGAGAAATTCATACATAGATTGAATGGAATTGATATTGTCAGAGATGGTGAAGAGGCCATTCCCAATGAGTAACTGTAAAATCACAGCGGAACATGCACAAACTGAAACCAACCGACAACTGAGAGACTTTGGGCGAAGCTTCCACGATGGCCCAAACAGCATGCAGAACTAAGTAATTTAGACATAAAAGTAAACTGACTGTGAAAATTGAAATTAATTTGAAATGGATAAAGTCGAGCCCCTTTATAGGCGAAACCAGACAAAAGAAAGGGAAAGACAGATAAAACATAACCGAAAGTGCTGATCTGTCACAAGTAGTCATCTGCGAACGTCGATACTCAGTCTAAATGATTTTGTACTTTGAGTTAGATATTCCCGTGCGCAATGATAGAAACGAACCGGGTCACTCTTGGAAACATGTTTTTTTGGAAATTAAATATGTCCCTAATGTCGGAATGGCTAATTGGATTTATCTTTTTTAAAAAGAAAAAAAAAACATTAGAAAGTGAAAATTAAAATCATGAAATGACACAGCACAGAGGAATGTTAAAAACCAAAAGAACTGCGGATGCTGTAAATCAGGAATAAAAACAAAGTTGCTGGAAAAGCTCAGCAGGTCTGGCAGCATCTGTGGAGGAGAAGACAGAGTTAATGTTTCGGGTCCGTTCTGAGGAAGGGTCACCGGACCCGAAACGTTAACTCTGTTTTCTTCTCCACAGAGGAATGTTATTCGACAAAGAATGCATGCACTACCCCATGAAGTTAATTAGTGCCTGAACCCTTGCTGTTTTCAGATAGTCCAATGCACATTTCTTGTTCCAGTGCTTATCCAATTAGCATACGTAAGTTATTGATTAATCTACTCACACTATCCATCTCGGGTGTAAAATGCAACATACCATTTCCTTCACTGATTGATTTTCAATTAAAAGTGTGTTAAGAAGCAGCAATCTACATAAAACGCTGGTTGACATGAAAGCCAGAATTCTTCCTGTGAATAAAATGTTTCCTCTTGAATTGTATTGCCAAACCATAAATACTATTTAGCCCTCAAATTATGGCTACAAACCATCCTGAACTCCCCCACTCCAAGCCTGGGCTCCGAGCCCAGCTGTGAAAATCTTTGCAAATATGATTTTGTGCAGTCCTGGAGTTGATTGTTGGTTCGCAAGCCGACTGGTTTTCATGTTTCGTTTCGTGACCCTTCTAGGTGACATCCTCAGTGCTGTCGTGTCTCTGTTGAAGCGCTGTTGTTCTGTTCCGTTGTGAATTTACATGATCCGTTCTGTCATGGTGGATAATTCTGATTCTGGTTTTGCTCCATAGTGGGATTAGATGGGATCTATTTCAGCATGTTTGTTTATGGCACCAATGGTTGAAAACCAGGCTTCCAAGAGTTCTCGTGCTTGTCTTTGTTTTGCTTGTCCCAGCACTGTTGTGTTGTTCCAGTTAAACTGATGTCCTTCTTTGTCGGAGCGAATAGAAAGGAGGGATAGTTGGTCGTGCTCTTTTGCTGCGAGTTGGTGTTCATCTATCCAAGTGGCGAGTTTCCCGCTGGTCTGTCCTATGCATTGCTTCTCGCAGTTGCTGCGTATTTTGTGATTTTCATATCGCATTTGACCTAGTCATTGTGCGTATAGGGACTTTAGTTTTTGAGAGGCGAAATGTGTCTGTTGGTTTGTGTGCAATCATTATTACAACAAGTCGCTGGAGTCTTGTCAGTTCCTGTATGTTTCTAATATTGGGTCGTGTGGCCAGTGTGTTGGGGCGTACAGTGTCTTCTTTGTGTTGTTTCTTTGACAGACATTGGCGGATGAAGTCGTCCAAATACCACTATGGAACAAAACTGGAAAGGAATTTCCCACCATGACAGCCCGGACCACATAAATTCAGAGGCTACACAGCACTGAAGATGTCACTTCGAAGGGGGAACGAAACCTTTGCATGAAAACCGATCTGCTCGGTGAACCAACCAAAAACTCCAGCCACAATCCAAACTGCAGATCTTAGCTAAAACATTTGCACCGTTCTCTCTGTTCTCTGTGTCACTGTATCTGTAAACCTACTATGTTCAGATTTCCGTACAGCTGTTTCCATGCTCTGTATCACTTTGTCTTCAATTGCATCATATTAAGGTTTATGTACAACTCTCTCCGTGCTCTGTATCACTGTGCCTGTGATCTCGGCCATGTTACGATTTTGGTGCTGCTTGCTCCACGCTCTGTACCACTGTGTAGGCTGAGGGACAACTCAGTGCACAATAAGACAAAACGGAGCCATTTGGTTGCATTTGCGTGATCATTAACCAACAGATGTTTGCCGCAAGTTCAATAGAAGCAGAATTTCTTCTTCCAGCAGCATTTTATATCTTCTGCTCGAATGAAGTCTATCTCCGGAGCAAGTATTTCGGAGCCTGTCCTGGGGACTGACGGTACCAGTAAACTGTGTACTGACAGATCCCTGAATATTCACAACTTAAAGTTACCGTGTCACCGGCAGCAGAGGTTTGTAGCGGCGGACTCCGAGATGCCAGGGAACTGGAACCTGTGGGATGACATTGAACAGCATTAATTAATCAGTCACTGTTTACACGAGTAACCAGAACTGTTCTGGTTTTGTGGCAATTAATTTCGTTGATAGTCCATTTGAATCTACTTCTTTCATCAAAATATAAACTCATGAGAAGATGAAGTGACATTTTCTTTTATATATTGTCTTCTCACGATGTGAAATGCACTGACAAGACAGTTGTTGGAAATTGATTGAACAGCAACTTTCAAATGGGTAATGGACAGCAGCTGAAACAGGTAAAAAAATACAGCATATGGAGAGAAAGCGAGTACAGTTGGAACAATGGCAAAGCGCTCTGAAGAGGGGAGTAATCATGGTGGGGGGGGAGGGGGGTCAACTTCTATCCTGTATGATTCTGTGATGTATGTTATACTTCTGTTTCTATTTCCACGAATGAAAGACAAACCCGAAGGAACACATTATACTCATTGAAGCAACGAATTTCCAAAAATACTGTAAGAAAATAACCGAAATGTGTTACATCACGACGTACACCAGGATTCAAAACAAAGGATATGAATGATCAGCACCGACTTGGTCAATCATTTTGTACACTTTTGACTCTCTCCAGGAGATTCTTATTGATCTACCTGTTTGTTTTTCCTTTTGTCAATCCAGTCCCTTTCTTCTCTGTTTACCTCGAGCATAAAATACTTCAGTTTAGTATCATTTTATTTCTGCATTTGTGTTTTGCCTTTTGCGTTTCCTGCCAGCATGGAAACGTGTCCCAACGTCTGTCAGTAGTCGGTCGCATTCAGTCTTTCTTGCTTCTGTGGTAGTTTTGCTGTTACTCACTGGGAATGCACCTCCAGCTCTCCCTCAATTTCAATTCCTTGCATCGACTTATTGTCTTCTGTGTACTCTGAGAGGAGATCTTATTTTTAGTTTTACATTAAATCTGAAGATAAGGAATACGTCATTCAGCTCAGTTGATTTATGCACGTCCAGATACTCCAACGCTCGCATCCGCCTGAAATCTAGTTAAGAGTGTCCATCCAAGACGCTGTGTAGGTTCATTCTGTTCTCCTTCCTGCGTTTTCAAAACCTTCCATAGATGTCTCAATATAATGTTTTCCAACCACTCTGTTTAGCGGGAAGTTCAACATTCTTCCACCTCCTTTTGAGCATGATATATTAATGGCCCAATGCGCTGTGTTCAGGCTCATCCACGCCATTCACTAGGTCGTGGCATGTAAGATTTCTATGAAGTATCATATGGTGGTTCTCTGTTCTTCAGAGAAAAGCGATCTAGTGAAAACAGTCAACTTTTGAGCCTCCACTGCTATTTGAGATACAGAATGATTCGAGCCAATGGATTGATTGCATTATTTATCCTTTTCTCAGTTCTCATGCTGATCCCTTAATCTCAAACTGCCTTCCCTGTATAGACGTTTTAGCCGAGAGTAAATTCCATCGAATACCTGTCCTTTATCAATTGTATATCTTCAAATTACGTCGCGTTTCCTACTTCTAACCGCCAAGCAATGTAGACTTTACAAACGCTTCACAACCGACAGTGGATTCTCACGCTGAAGCGCCCAGTGTGGAACCGGTAGAAGTTGAACACATCAGTACAATATATCTGTTCCAGAAGGTTATCTCTGTGACACGCACTGTGGAGTCTCTGTAAATACAGACCTACTTTATGACTCCCACTTTGCAGACTTTGTAAATCCATACCTGCTCTGTGATTTCCACTTCGGAGTCTCTCTAAATGCCAACAACTCTGTGATTCCTATTTTAGGCTCCATGTAACAAAAAGTTTATTCTAATTCTAAATTTGTCGTCCCTTTACATAAAGACCCAGTAGGAGACTCACACCCTGGAGTTTCTCTACGTACAGCCATCTGTTTGACTCATTGTGCAAGCTATAAGGACAGACCAACTTTATGATGCCCCTTGCGATGTCAAAGCTGTCGAGCTCTCTCTGTCACTATCCTGTTGAGTGATTTCATTGTCAAGTCTTAATCCAGAGCTGCTTTGAGACGTACTCACCTATTATTTTGGAACATTGCAAAGCACATTCTTATCACAGAACTGAAACACATGTTTTGTTTTGTTGAAAAGGATAAACTGAAACTGTTTGTTCAGTGATTGTAATTTATATCAGCTTCAGCGGGCCTTAATTATGTCACCACAGTGTTTCTCACTTCTGTTAATCAGAACCTGCTTTGAATGTCTCATTTCAATTGCTGTCAGAAGCATCACCTCTGACACTAGCAGGTTTTCTTTCTATCACAGAAATGTAAACAATGGTGCAGGGTCATCTATCGACTGGCAAATTGGGAAGCTTATCTTTGTGGTTCAAAGATTTTACTATCCTATTCTTGCTGCTGTGGACGTTCCTAGTAAGTGTTTGCCCAGTTAATTTTCGATTCTTGCACAGGATCTGAACGTCAATGGCTAGGCTAGCATTTATTGCTCTTCATTTAGTACTTTTGGGAGGGTGATGGTAAGTGACTTTCCAGAGATCTTGAAGTTAATGTCATTTCGAGACACCAGATGTGCTGCTAGGAGTAAATATCCAGCGTTTCGATGCAGCGATCTTAAAACGAAATACCTCCAATTCAGCATAGCTTTTAGCTGGCCTTGCAGGTGGTGGTAGTCACATGCATCTGCCACTCTTGCCCTTCCAGGTGGTGGAGGTAGGGTGCATTAAAGGCACTTTTAACAGTGTCTTTAATTTCCCTGTAACGGGTCTTATTGTTGTGACGCAGTGTTGTCAATGTGCATTTCTGGTGAAGGGAGCGGATGTTAAAGGTGATGAATAGGTGTCAATCAAGTGATATATTTTGTTCTGGTGTTCCTGGAGCTGCAATCATCTATGAAAGTGAGGTACATTCCATTATACGCTTGACTTGTGACTTTAGATAGTTGCCAAACACTGGAGACACAGAAGGCGAGACACATGCTGTTAACTTCTCAGTCTCAGATCAGCTGTCATTGCCACATTATTTCTGCGACTGGAAAAGTTTCAATCCTAGACAATGGTATCCCAAAGGGAAACAACATGTGAATTAGCAGTTGGAAAAATGTCTTTAATCCTTTTGAACGTGCTCAGCAAATTCATAATATCATGGCTGATATGATAACACAATCCCTTACTATATCATGGTTCACTCAAGAAGCATTCACCTCTTTTCTTATTAGGAATCTCGTGCCTTAAAATATTCAAGGTTTTTGCTTCAACAATATTTTGAAGGATTTTGTACCAAAGACTCATGGGCGTCTGTGACAAACAAAGAATATCCTCATCTCTATCTGATGTTGAAGTTGATATTGTACGGTTCAGCCTTTGATGGTAATGTGACTAAATGTCAACGGGACACTGTTTGTTTCTCCCTTTCTGGGAATCACCATTGCCTGGAATATCTGTGACGTAAATGTAACTCGCCAATTATTAGCCCAAAAGCTTTTGCCGCCCAGTTCTTTATTTAATAATCCACGTTTCACTCATGGCCTTCATAAATAGAACTGAGATGATCCAGTTATTGATCTTATTAAGTGAAATCATGCTACTATATGACATTTTGATAACATTCATCGATTTAATGCGAATACGGTTGCCTATGAATGATCTGAATTTACTGAAAGCCATATTTCCCTTTGAGCAGATGTCACAGCAATTAACGTTTTACGAGAAATTAATAGACTCTTCATTCTTCAACGTAAATTACAAATCATACATCAGGTTCTGTTGGAGACGAATAATTGTACCACGTTTCAGAAACCTAATTAGACAGATAGATCACAGATACATTGTGAAATGTATTTCAATGAGATGGTTTTGGCAGATAGTTTTTGGAAGACAGTAGAAAAAGTTGTCATAGCACTGGGCGAGGGAACACCATCGTTGGCCACTTTTAGATGTGATTATCACAATAATGCTTCTGGATTTTGCTTTCAATTAGCAACAATATCATCGTTAATTGAAAAGGTAAAAAGTTATCATTTATTTATGATTCTGATCTATCGTTTCTTAGATTCATGTTTGTTTTCGAGAGATTGCAAAGCTTTTTTACTGCAGGATTCCTGTTCCTTGGATGCACCTAGTGCTCATAAAATGCACCTGAACCAAATTTGCTTCTGTCCACACATCTCAGAATATGACATTTCTCTCGAATACATCAGTGTCTTTTAGGTAGACATTCACCTTGGACAGTGACACTTAACCACTTGTTACACAGCAATTTTAAAACTGTATGATTGGAGTCGTGTAACGACATAGTTATCAAGTTTGAAATAAACCAATCTTGCAGACATTCACACTTTTAATTTAGAAAGAAGCAAGCAAATTGTGTTTCTTGATTTCGGACTGAATAAACAAAAAAAACTAACAAAAATCAGAAGATTCATACTCATTCTCTCGTTAAAGAGCAGGAGGAGGCAATTGGACTGAGGTCATAACGCTAACCTACGGTCACCAGTCAATGACATGGTTCTGAAACCTATTCTGATTCTTTTCATTCATATGATCTTGCCATCGCTAACACAACCACCATACATTGACACCACATGTGGATGTGGTAGCACCTTCTAAAACTGCTGCAGTCCATGTGGTTCATTGGAGAGGACCGAGCAAAGGCCAGCAGAAGCCTTTATCAGATCAGCATGGGTCTGTGCGCCGTTCACGTTTCCGGTGCCTTGATTTGTCCCACGTCATCCAGTTAGTAGTTTCTTGTTTCATTTGCCTGAGCAGGGATTTGGTCCAATAAGTCTGTTGTTTCGCCTTTTTCACAGTTAGCGACATTGCTTGTGGAGTCACTGGAGTCACATACTGGCTAGGTATGGACTTGAGTGCAACGCATGGGGTTTTTTGAAAGATGTTTCATTGTCACCATTGGATGAACATTTGATCACAGATTTAAGAATTGGTTTAAAGTTGCGCATTCTGCCGTGGAAGGATTCTAAACTCCGTTTCCAGACATTATTCTGGGTTCATGGATTTCCAGTCCAGGAAAAATACCACAAAGCAATCATGTCATCAGTCATGCTTTATCCCCCCAACCACCCCCCTCCCCACAAACTTTCTCTTACACACAGGCACAGTCACAAAGACTCTTTCCGTCTCTCTCCCTCTCTCTCTCTACATAAACACACACACACACACACACACACACACACACACACACACACACACACACACACACACACACACACACACACGTTTCTGTATTGTGATCCTGAACATGAATGTGGATGGATTTACTGGCGCTAAGCGTGAGTCACTGAGCAACGTTCAGCAGCAAGAACATAACTTGATTCTCTGATAGTAACGCTCAGACATTGGGTAAAGATCAAAAACAGTTCAAGACAAGGAGACTTGTCTGTTTCAGACATTCCATATGATGTTGAATGGGTAAATATTAGAAGCAGCACTTGTGCCCATATCCCATAATAAATTTACAGTCACTGAGAAATTTCCAGGGGAAACTGAAATTATCACACTGTTTTATTTCCCCTAATTAACCCGGAAGTGATGGATAATGATGAGAAGCAGAACTTGGATTGGTTTCTCACAATTAATACACGGTCAATGCATTATGTAAAAAAGCCTGCTTGATTCCCTGGTAATCAATGAATAATGATCAGATACGTTATCTGAGTCGATTTCAGATCACAGCCACCCAGCATATTCTCAACGGTTTAACTGAGTTCATTCCAACTTTTTATATTACTGTTCAACTCGTTTAATGCTGATTGTTTCTGAAACTTTCATTTCTGTTCTACTCCACGCTGTAAGCAGATTACCAATTTTGCTTCATTACCTGAAGTGCGATGACTTGCGGGATTGATTTTGTTGAAAGATGAATTAACTTACCTCGGAAAATAATGTTGTGACAGTTGAAATTATTTTAGTCCTTCGCTGGCCACATTAATGCAGCCTTAATCTTAAGAAATACACAATCAAGCTGGTAAGTTTGCTTCCAAGGCCATTTAAAGTTTGGTTTTACTTACATTCCTTTGCAGTTAACTTACTGACTACATTGTTAGAATTTCGTTAAAAAAGCATTCTCTCCAAATGCAGCATCCAATGCCTTTTGGCGGTGGCTGCAGGGGATCTGCAGTCATTGTCCTTGACCTGATGTTGAGGCATATTCCGATTGTTTGCGCATCACTGTTTCCTTTCCTGTATTCTGTCCATGTGTGCAATATCCATGCTGTCCTGGTTTATGTAGTCACTTATTGCTCTGTCTTGTTTACTGTCGCTTTCACTTTTGATATATTTGTGGCCATTTGTTGTCAAAAGCTGAAAAGTAAATCATGCACTAATAAGACAGCAGTTGGGCTTTTAGGAACAGTGACTGTATTGAGCTGTGTCAAAAACATTTTCTAGTATTTTGTGTTAATGGATGAGTATTGGCTGGAGAACTTTCCTTGGTTTTGTGACGTAATAATTGAAATTCTTGAGCTTCCTATTTCGGGTTCAATAGAGTTCCTTCATCACATTCTAAGTCCTGTAATTACATTTGCCCTCATTCTCGTGTTGAATTCTTTAACCATTATACATAATTTGAATACAAGCAGAACCTGCACGAAACTGCGTGGTCAGAGCATTGAGGACAAGACATGTGACCCAGAGATGGAAATCCGAAGGAAACCTACTATTCTACTATTTGTTATCTGAGGGAATTTCATCCTGTTATGGACAGCTTCTATGCTGTATTTTATTTGGTACCCAATGTATTGGTTGAGGTATGAATCTGTATGGTTGCCATACCTTATACGAGTAATTCGATTTGTGCGCCAGCTCCTGAGTTGGTGTGCAAACATTTCCATTTTTGTTGTAACGCAGGCTAAGTTCAGAGAGCAGTTCAAGAATATGTTGATGTGTCCATTTAGACAAATTACATTATTCATTAAATTATTTCAATAGCTAATACTTCAGCAGCCGAACTCCAAAATTATTCCGAAGCCGTTTTGATTCATTCGTTCTGTGGAGTCAGAGTTACACCTTAAGGAGAAAATTGACTGCCACATTGTATCAATATGGATGTACATTGTCAGCTGGTGACAGGTACGACTGAACAAGCCACTAAAACTATTTTTTAATAATAATAATAAAATTAACAACAGCAGCAACAACAACAATGGCCTGAGTCGTCTGCGATGTTGTATGCAATGCACTTTCTCGTGTGACACAGGGGTGGCGCCATTGATAATCGTGAGCCTCATAGCAATTTTAACATCAGTGAAAACTTTTGAAGTGTGGTTCCAGTCGTGACGCACGAATTATAGTAAATATCGAGCATACAACGAGCTCTAAATAAATAGTAATTTGATAATAACTATATAAATCATTAGTCAAGATGTTCAAGGGGAAAGTAGGGTCCACGAGTTTAACGTCTTCTTTGAAAAAGTGACATAGACATCGATACTGAAACAACAAATGTTGGAGATTACAACGAGTCAGACAGGATCGGGGGAGAGGGAAGAGGCTAACGCTTCAAGTCTGGATGACACTTCATCAGAGCTGAAGTGAAGTGTGGAAGGGGGCAACGTTAATGCTATAGTTGAGCGAGTTGGGGGTGGGTGGTGTAGATTGCTGGGGAGAAAAGTTGTTGATAGTTCAGATTAAGTGATTGGAATGTGAGAATAGCAGAAGAATGGTTTGTATAACTGCCAGACTTGAGTGGCGGGAGGGGAGAGAGGACATAGTGACAGAGAATGTAACAAGTGAAACTAAAAGAAAGGCAATAAATTGGAGAAAGTAACAAGTAAAGCCAACTGAAATGGGAGTTGGTTCACAATTTGAAGGTGTTGAACTCAATATTATGTCTAGAAGCCTGTAAAGTGCCCAGTCTGAAGATGAGATCATAGTGGGAATATGAGGATCGTTCTTCCAGAGAGTGAAAACTGCAGTTTGAAACATTTTTCCATCGAATCCTGTGATTATATCTGTGTGTAAGAGTATGTCCGAGACTCAGATTTGAAAATGTCAGTGAGTGAAAGTTTGCTGGCGTGTGAGAAAATTTTTGAGTGACAGAGAGTATGTGTGCATGAGAAATATTGGGAATGAGAGAATTTTAGATTGAATATGATGATTTTGACAGAGTGACTGCGCATGTGAGAGAGATTTTGAATGTGAGAGAATGTGTCAGTTTGAGTGAGAAACAAAAAAGAACGAAAGGAAGAAATGAACGAAGAGAGAAAGAAAGAGAGAGAAAGAAAAAAAGAGAGAAAGAAAGATGGCAAGAGAGAAAGAGAGAAAGAAAAAGAGAAAGAGAGAGAGAAAGAAAGAAAGAGAGAAAAAGAGAAAGAAAGAAAGAAAGATAGAAAGAGAGAAAGAAAGAGAGAGAAAGATAGAAAGAAAGGAAGGAAGAAAGAAAGAAATGAAGAAAGAAAGGAAGAAAGAAAGAAAGAAAGAAAGAAAGAAAGAAAGAAAGAAAGAAAGAAAGACAGTTAAAAAGAAGGAAGGAAAGATGAAAAGAAGAAAAGAAGTAATAACTTCATCTTCCGAGATTTAAAACGCCTTCTTTGTCTCGCCTCTGCAAGCCCAGTCACACTCCAAATAACTCTCACATCTCAGTGTCCCTCGAATTCTTTCCTGTTCTGCATTCCTGATTTTGAAACCAATCCCAGTGCCATTAATGCATTGACCTGCTAGAACCTGAGTCTTTTGAGATTACTTTCACAATGATATTCCTTCTTTGTTTCGGGCGTTACTTATAATGTAACTTCTTCTTCAAGGATTTTTTTTTTATTTTGCATTATGTATCTGCGCGTCGTCGTGCAACAGCTGTGTTTAGTTAAACTCCTGTAAGAATTTCAGCACTCGTGCTACAGCAGGCACAACTCTCTCAACTAATGTGGAAACTGGAGATTGCCAAATAAGGTTAACATTACCATGGGAGACTCCCATGACTGAAAATATGGCTACCCAAAACTAACAAATGCGTCGGGGCAAGACAATATGCACAGTAGACTTAACATCGAGGAACTGCAATTTCCTCTTTTAAAGGTTTCGATTCTTAATTCCAAAGACTGCATTAATAATGAGGAAACTCAGCTGGATCTCATGAGACGATAAGTAATACTTCATTCCAAAGTTCGCACTTTTGATTTTTGTAATCAACAGAAACATTTTAATCTTAAATTGCAGCTAATGTAGTGATTGAGCTCTCATAATTCATTTCCTGTACTGTGATAAGACCACAGTACAAACTGCAAGCTGCTACATTATGATATTCTATTATTTCCCATAATAACAATAATAAAAGACGGCAGTTTGCCACATTAGAGTAGAAACTAATGTCCAAATAATAACATTGACATCACTAGGCCACATACGAAGATCCATATTTCAGCCTTATAATAAACAATATGTTCATAAATATGTCATAATAAATTGAATTACAAGCTCAAGTGATGGACTACAGCTCATCATAACAAAGTTCACTTTTATGCAAGGCACATGCATATATTGGTAATTGGTCAGAGTGCCTTACGTTTATACAGCGATAGATATCAGAAAAATGATCCTGAATGGAGAGATAAATCATTTTCAGAGTTTTATACCGCTTTGAATAACTTATTTGAGATCTATTCCTTCCCAGCAATGACACTAACTATGAGTATCGGATAGCAAACGACATAAAGGGATCAATAGCTTGTCCATGCATTGCCTTTCAGAAATGAAACTATTTCCCAAAGTTGTGCAGCTCGGTTCTGCCACATATTCATGTTGTCCCTCATTTATTCCTTGTGAGACGGACAATGAAGTTTCAAACTGGAGTTTACTTGCATTCTATAGAACCAACAGGAGTAATCAGGTTCTATGCCTTTCATTTTCAATATTGTAAGGAGGATGATGTTATTCCACTTGTAGCCGAACTACTGTCTGTCTCCCTCTCACTATAAACAATGTCTTTTAGTCACTATCAAGTGTAACTGCTTATTCTAGATGCTTAGGTGAGATCTTATCACGAACCTAAATCAGTCTATTCCCATCTCTTCCATGTTCTAAATTGTTGTAAGTTCATTATTATGCAATACACACACATATATTGGTCATTGGTTAGAATCCCTTTCGTTTATACAGCTTTGTAACTTTAGTTTATTGGGAATTATTTTAGTATTTCAGCATTAACGTCACGTAAGTATTTCAATAGATTAATATCATATCTATTTGAAATCATGATTCACCACGTAGGAGGGTATCCGAAATGAAGAACGTCGAAAGCAATTTCTGTACAAAGTGGAACTGTGGATTTTTTTTTCTTTTAAACAATACATGCAGGAAGGGTCACAAAACAGTTGAGTCTGCTTAATGGTATTAGATGGAATTATAGCTTACAAATGCCTGACGCAATGCAAAGAGTGTTTTCATTACGTGACGTCATATATGATACATGGCTTCGATCGGTAGCATCAAATGTACGAGTAATGGAGACAAATTAATGTAACTTCGAAGTTTGCAAGCTCTGTAATGGTATTAACTGAAAATGACCTCTTGCAGCAAAAACTCACAAAGTGCACAGTGCAATAAGAACACAAATATGGTGAACTGTGGAAATTCACAAAGTGCCTATTCAAATCAAAAACACAGGCTTATGCGATTAGAGATGTAATGGAGCCCAGTGCTTTACCCTTAGGTAGTCATAAAAAAAAAATCAGAAGACATGATTAGAGTAGTCCATCAGGAAAACAGACATTCTCAAGGTAATGCAAAATGGTACATCATACAGTTTGGAAACAGCTGAGATTGATTCCAATGTAATATACAAACACACATGATCAAACTGAGTACTAACACCAGCACAGTCTATTGCAATATAAACAGAGACAGGAACTGGAGTAATGTAAACAAAGGTAGGATTGAGTGGAACATAAATCGATGCAAAGTCATTTTAAATTTTAACAATGACATTGTTTCGTGCAACACCAGCAGACAGTGTCTGGTTTACTGGTTACTATAATTATGCAGTAAGAAACACGAATGTGTATAAAATAATATAAACAAAAAGATGAGTGACTGAAGAAGTAATTGAGATAGTCACTTGTTACAGAGAGTATCTAGTATAGTAATTGCTTGAATAGATATCTGTTGTACTTGACAAGAAGCCAAGAATTCTTCGTAGATTGGCAGTGTTCCCACCTCTGAGCCCGGACAGCCTGGTTCAAGTCCTCCATATTCCTGACGTGTGTAGCAACTTCTGAACAAGTAGATCTTTTAAATAATTAATCACGTGTTAATGCAATGACGGTTGATGCCGGATGAAACATTTAGATATTATCACAAAAGTCATAAATCTTGTAGAAGCACGAAAACTAAGTAGAAGCTAATGCCATATCAACAAGATCTGAATGGCAAGTGCAGCACAAAAGAAGGCAATTTATCCATTCCAGATCCACTCAGGAGCAATCTGCATAATGTGAAACCCCTGTATCAGAGAATGTTGGAATTTTTCGATATTTAGAACAATAATAAATTATCGGCAATTTCATCGCAAAAAAGAAACCACTCTGACCATCGCTGACTGAGAAAATAGCCATCAAACCTCATTAAATTTCCCAGTATTGCCTTAATTCCATTTCCTTTTGCAATAAACATGAAGTTTCAAGATATACGGTTTAGGTCTCTTTGCTAAGCGGGTTAAAGGTTTATGTCTCTGCTGTCATTTTAGCCAGCGAGTTCCAGACCATACACAGGGTCCAGCTTAAAAAAAAATCTCTTCTTTTCTCTAAATGTTGTATCGATAACTTATAACCTATGCACCTGATTCAATGACGTCTCAAGCAAAGGAATACATCTTTTCAGTCTACTCTATCTACGCCACTTTACAACTTTATTCTTTGAATCTTTGTTTCTTGAACAATTAATCCACGAAGATACTGATAAATTTTATCTTGGGAATTCGTTCCTGTAACAAGAGCACGAGATTTTGAATATTTCCTGGGCATTAGTAGCAACTAATTATTACAAATTAATCATTAAAACTTAGACGCGCCGAAAAGCATTAAACAATTCCGAAACTGACCGTGAGCCGAAATTCTGGAACTCTCTTTTCACCGGAATTGTGGGTATTCTTACTCCTGAGGCCTGCAGTGGCTGAAGTAGGTTGTTCACCCACCACCCAGTCCACAGCAATTAGTGATTGACAAGAACTGCAGGCATAGCAAATGATTCCCACATCCATGAACAAAAAATAATGTAATATGTCTGTTCTTCAGAGTTGACTGGGAGCAGGCTTTTAGGTGGAATGTCATGCAGGTTTCTGTTTCTGTTGTTCACATCTTCCAAACTATGTCTTTCCTCTCTGCTTGAAAAAAAAAGATCAGCAACAATACAGACTGATCTGAAGAGTGAATGCAGACTGGTCCACGTTCCTCTGGAACATAGGGAATGAGGAGCTGACCTCATAGAAATATGTGAAATTATGACTGAGTTCAAAGGGGCGGATGTGGAAAATCATTATTTTGTCGATTCGGGCAGAAAAAAAAACTATCAATGCATGAGTTCAATAATAGAATAGATAGAGAAAGAAATTAAGTTTGTTTTTTAAAAGAACCCCGTTAGAATAAAGAGCTCATTGATAAGTAGAGTGCATGGAGCTGGTGGGCGTGACGCAGTTATCAGGAGCAGGAATATTGCCGGATGGAGAAAGGAATAGAAGGGAAATGTGCTGTGGTGGAAAGGGTTTATTATTGTTAGAGAGGTGAACGGTTAGTGTAGAGTACAGAGAATACCAGATGTAGAGCTGGATGAACACAGCAGGCCAAGCAGCATCAGAGGAGCAGGAAAGCTGAAGCTTTGGGCCTAGACCCTTCTTCAGAAAAAAATGCCTGGCATTCTCCAGCTTATGGCCAATTAATCCTTGCATGTGCATTGCTCATAATGTACAACTTAGCGGCTCGGGGAACACGGGGCCGAATCAGGCAATTGGTTGTAGGGTATTTAAGTTGTCAGGGACACAGCAGATGCACTTCCCAGTGAATAACAGTAAAACCACAGCAGAATATGCACAAACTGAAACTAACTGACACTTCTGAGTTATAGATCAAGTTCTCACGATGGCATTAAACCTCAAACAAACCAAAGTAGGTGTAGAAATAAAATAAGATAAAATAAAATCACCTTGTAAATTCAAATTAAGGTGAAGAGGAAAAATCAACTCCCTTGATGGAACAATATAACTTCCATGATGAGTTAAAGTGAGAAATGGAAATGATTAATTTTTGACGACTGAAGTTCACTCAACCGAATCTGTTGTTTTTTATTGGATCTTCGTGTGAGCAGTAAGAAATATTGCTGAGATACCTTTGCATAAAAGCTTCTTGGATAGTATTTATCCAACTGCAATTAGACTTGGGCTTATTCTTACACAAGAAATATGGAAATACGAATTTAAAATCAAATACCCATGCAGTTGTCACATTGTCAACATCCCTTATCTCTGAGGCTGTAATACAGTTTGTCTCACGACTCTTGCTGCTTTCCCAGGGCCCCACAAATTTGAACAGCCCGTATGTTTATGTGGTTAAATTTTCTAAGCGTTCATTGAATCTGCTTTATCTATCCGCTCCCTGTGTAAAAAGAGAACATATCATCTCGGTCGTGGACTAATTTTCCAATATCAGTGTTCAAAAATCCAGTAAGTAATATCTGAAGTTAATATTTACGAAATCCCCAAAATATTTATTAAAAGAAAACATATTTTCGTTATATACAATGGATTACCAAACAATTAGCATCATTTGTATCGTGGAGATCTGGCTCCCAAATTTCCCACATCCCGCATCTACAAACCACTGCACAGAGATTTTTTGTACCGCCCTCTCCGCTCTTTGTATCACCATGTCTGTAACCCCAGTCCGTTCCGGTCTTTGTACGGCTCTTTCAGCGCTCTTTATTACGACGTCTTAATCGCCAGTATGTTCATGATTTTGTACCACTCTCTCCGTGCTCTGTATCATCTTGTCTGTAATTTCCATTCTGTTCAGGTTTTTGTACAGCTCTCTCCATGCTCTGTATTATTGTGTTGTAATCACCAGTATGTTCATACTTCTGTACAACTTTGCCCATGCTCTGTATCATTTTGTCTGTGATTTCCATTCTGTTCAGGTTTTTGTACAGCTCTCTCCGTGCTCCGGAGCACTGTGTTTGCTGAGCGCCGACTCAGTGCACAATAATACACAGCAGAGTCACTCAGTTGTATTGTGGAGATCTTTAAACGACTGATTTTTGCTGTGTAGTCAATATCAGCAGAAATTCTTCCTCCTCCTGCATTTTCTTTGTTCTGCTCTCCTGAAGTGTATCTCTGAAGCAGGTATTTCAGAGCCTCTCCTGGGGACTGACGGTACCAGTAAACTGTGTAATGACAGAATCCTGAATATTCACAGCTTAAAGTAACGGTGTTACCGGTAACAGAGGTTTGTACTGCTGGACCGCGGGATACCAAGGTCGGAGAATCTGTGGAATAAAAACAAACAAAAAAAAAAATGTATGAATTGACTACGCCAGAATCTTGGTAATTGTATAAACAGTTCTGTATTTAAAATATTTTATTTCTTAATTTGACTCTTTGTTGGGATGCCTTTGTCATAATTAACAAAATAACGTCGAGAGGTTGCAATTTTTTGTTGTTGACACTGTGAGCTGTTGTGATCTGGCTGAAACGCCAGAATGCTTTAGCAGAGTTCAGAATCAAAACTGACTTTGTTACTACAACAGGAATTACACCGGGAGAATGGGTAAAAGTAACAGAATGGGAAAACATTTGTTGCTTTTTTGAACTATCTGCACCTGCACTAGGGACAGGAGGATAACCAGCTGTGCTGTTTGCTCCCATGATTTTATTAAAATATTGTGTATTTCTAGTGAAATGTGTATCTGGGGAAATATTTTAATCGTTCATTCACCTCCTCACTAAGATTATCAGCTTCCAGAATTGCATGACCAACAAAACCTTCCGCTGTGGTACATCACTGAACTCAGTAAGATCCAATAGAACATCATAAAACTCATCAGCAGTGATTGACCTGGATAGATGGTAGGTATCTGTAAGTCACAGTATCAGAGAATAGAATCAAAGAACAGTAACAATACAGATGAAGGTTATTCGGCCTGGCGTGTACATGCTGCCTATCTTAATGAGGAATTCAGCGAGTACCACTTCCCACTCTCTACCAGCAGCCTTACACATTCTTCATTCTTAGACAAATATCCAATTTCCTCTTGAAAACCTTGATCAAGTTTGCCTTTCTATACTAAACCATATTAAACTGGAAACACATTCCAGATCATAACTATTCACCATGAAATTCTTTTTCTTTTTCTGAAGTCGTCATTGATTCTTTTTCATCAATTCTGCTGATATGTACGTCTTAGTTCCCAAGCTTTCCACCAATGGGAACAGCTTCACTTTATCTGCTCTACCCCGACTCCCCATGATATTGAATACCTTCATCAAATAGAAAGGATGTGAACGCTTTGGAGACGGCACAGAAGAGGTTTACCAGGATGTTGTCGAGTATGGGGGTTTTTAGCTACGAAGAAAGGTTGGATAGATCGGGTTTATTTTGTTGTAACACAGGAGGTTGAGGGGCGAACTGACAGAAGTTTATAAGATTGTGAATGGCATGGATAAAGTAGAATGTACGCAGCATTTTCTCAGCGTGAATGTGTCAATTACAATGGGACATCGGTTCAAAGTGCAGAGGGGTGTGGGTGGATGGTGACTTTAAAAGAGATATGCGAGGCACGTTTTTTCATACAAAGCTTGTGGAGTGCCTGGATTGCTCTGCCAGAGGAGGTTGTGGAAGCAGGAAGAATAGCAAAATTCAAGAAGCACCCGAACGAACACATGAATAGGAAGGGAATAAAGGGGTACGGATCCTGCGTGTGGAGACAATTTTAGCATGGAAGGGCAAACTGTGTCGGCGCAGGCCTCGAGGCCTAAGGGCCTGTTCCTGTGCTGTATTGTTCTTTGTTCTGAGTCATTCTTTTTTTTATCAAACTTCAATTCTCAAAGGAAAATAGTCCCAACTTCTTCAATCCATCTCTGTCCCCGACCTTCTAAACCGTGAAATCATTCTTGTAGATGATTCTGCATGCTCTTTCGTGCCTTCACGTTGTCCAGAACCTGACAATATTCTCGTTGGGGTCAAAGCATATTCGACAGGTTTAACGCAATTTCTTTACTTTTGTTCTCAATAAAGCTTGCGAAGCTGTATGATTTATTTTGTAAACTCTCGTGACACTTTCATTAATGTGGTTGGTTGGCTCGCCCAGCTGATTCATTGTTCCGCAGACGTTTCATTACCCTGCTGGGTAACATCATCAGTGCAGCATCCGATGAAGCGCTGTTGTGTTTTGCCGTTTGTTATTTGAACTCTGGTGTCCGTCGGGCTGGATTACCTCATTTCGGTTTTCCTTCGCAGTGGAGTATATATGGGGTCGAGATCGATGTGTTTATTGATGGCTTACTTAGTGGAGTACCAGGCTTCCAGGAATTCCCGTGCTTGTCTCTGCTTTGCTTGTCCCAGGATCCTGGTGTTGTCCCAATCGAATTGATTGTTCTCCTTATCAATGTGGATAGAGATGAATGAGTATTGGTCGTGTCTTTTTGTTGCCAATCGATGTTCGTGTACCCTTGTGGCTAATTTCCTTCCTGTTTGTACAATGCAGTATTTTTCACAGTCACTGCAGGGAATCTTGTATATGACAAACACTGCATTGGACAAACAGGAAGGAAATTAACCACAAGGGTCCACGAACAACAATCGGCAACAAAAAGACATGACCAATACTCACTCATCTCTAACCACATGGATAAGGAGAAGAACCAATTCGATTGGGACAATACCAGGATCCTGGGACAAGCCAGGCAGAGACAAGCACGGGAATTCCTGGAAGCCTGGTACTCCACTAAGAAAGCCATCAATAAACACATAGAGCTCGACCCCATATCGCTCCATTGCGAAGGAAAACCGGAAGTGAGGTAATCCAGCCCGATGGACACCAGAGTTCAAATAACAGGCGGCAAAACACAACAGCACTTCATCGGAGGCTACACTGATAATGTTACCCAGCAGGGTAATGAAACGTCTGCGGAACAACGAACGAACTTGGCGAGCCAACCAACCACAACATCCGCAACCCGAGCTACAAATTTACTCTAAAACCTTCGAGACTTTCATTATTTTGTGCACGGGTGTCAACTTTCTGTGACATTTGTATAACCACACTGTCTCTCCAGTCTACCGTTGAAACTATTTGTCTTTTAGTAAATTAGGGAACCAATCTCGATCGATTTCACATTTCTGAGTTCTGTTCAAGTAATTTCGTTTCAAAATCTATATTTCTTACTTCGTGACATTTGTTTGCTATTTCCAATCTTGTGAATTGGTCCCAAAGTCTTGCAATTAGCGTTTGGGCCCACCCAGTGCCATTTATATATGATTTTAATGGCACTGAGAACTAAGCTCTGAGGTTGTCTTACAATTCCACGTCCCTCAGCAGATCGATGAACTGTTGTCCGTGTTTTCTGGCAAAGTGTTCTCTGAGAATTGCATCATTTGGAATCTGCAGATCAATTGCAGTCCATTCGGGACAATTGCCTGCGCCAGTTCTTGTATTCTGCAAATGCCTCCTCCCTCCTGAATTGTAACTAACACGTTTTTACCTCATTCTTGCTTCTTTCCATTCCCTTCCGCTTTCCCTTCTCTATTTTGAAGCTATGCAATCATCACATTGAGCCATTTTGTCCAAACACTCCACATGTCAGGCAGCTCCACATTCTGATCTGTCTCTGTATAAATGCATTCCTCCGAATCTTGAGGTTGGTTGGCTGGCCGAGCTGTTTTGTTGTTCCGCAGAATCATCTGTATATAACAAGGTGTAGAGCTGGATGAACACAGCAGGCCAAGCAGCATCAGAGGAGCAGGAAAGCTATCGTTTCGGTTCCAGACCCTTCTACAGAAATGTTCCCCTCCGAATCATCTGTTGTGTTGGCGCCGTCATGTATTGTACAGTGCTTCGTTCCAGATTGACATACGGAGGAAACAATGTCGTCACATGGATTTCATTCAGCCTTTGGCTGAAGGTCAAGGATTTCTTTGGAAACTCTTCGTACTGCCTGACAATCGACAGGAGGCCCAGGCTGTTCAAATTTTCCATACGATGCCCAATTCTGCTCAAATCTTTATTCAGTGGTATTAAAAGAAAATCAAAGCTGATGGTGCAGAAGTATATAAATATTGAACAGGAGAGGCCATACCACCCTTAAATAGGGCTATAAAATTGAAGAGTATCAGGATGGCTCATCTGTCTTGACATTATGCCCCACTCTTTTTCAAAATACGTTGCCCCCCTTCATATTGAAACATCTAGCAAAGCGTGTGGATTACTTATCGATCCCTTAAGAGCTGGATCCTTTTTAATTGGGCCAATATATTTTTTCAAAGTTATGATTAATGTAAACCAAACCAGTGTAATCCTATATGTAACTATGGCCCAACACCAGACAGTTGATTTTCGACGTCATAGAGTCATAGAGATGTACACCATGGAAGCAATCCTTCGTTACAGCTAGTCCGTGCGGACCAGATATCCTAAATTAATTGAGCCCTATTTGCCAGCATTTTGCCCATATCCCTCTAAAGCCTACTTGTTCATATAGCTTTCCAGATACCTTTTAAATATTGTAATTGTACCAGCCTTCACCACCTCGTCTGGCAGTTCATTTACTAAATTCACCATTCTGTGCGTGAAAAATGCCCCTTTTACATATTTCCCCCCTCACCTTAAACCTGTGTCCTCCAGTTTTGGACTCCCTTACCCCAAGGAGAACACCGTTACTATTCATCATATTCATGCCCCACATGACTTTATAAACTTTTGTAAGGTTACCCCTCAACCTCAGACGCTCCATGGAAAATAGCTTCAGCCTTTTCAGCCTCTCCTTTTCCCTTAAACTTCCCAACACTGGCAAAATCCTTGTAAATCTTTTCTGAATCGTTTAAAGTTTCACAACATCTTTTCTATAGCAGGGAGAGCATAACTGAACGCACTATTCCAAAAATGGCCTAAGCAGTACCCTGTACAGCAGCAATGTGACCTTCCAAGTCTTGTACTCAATGCACCAACCAATAAAGGCAAGCGCATCAAATGCTTTCTTCACTGCACTTCCGACTCCAATTTCAAGGAAATATGAGCCTGCACTCCAAGTTCTCTTTGTTTGGCAAAACTCCTCATAACCTAACCATTAAGTGCATAAATCTGCCCGATTTGCCATATCAAAATACTGCACCTCACTTTCATCTGGATTAATCCCCATCTGCCATTCCTTGGTACATCGAGCCATGTGGTCAAGGTCCCATTGTGTTCTGAGGTAACTTTTTAGCAGTCTGAAAGGCCACCCTTTACCTCGACCCTCTGACCTGAACACCACATCAGCTTGCTGTGAAAGGAAGAAGTAAAATCAAGCACAAGGTCTTCGCAAGTGAGACAACAAAGTGTGGAGCTGGAGGAATAGAGCAGGCCAGGCAGTATTAGAGGGGAGGAAAGTTGACGTTTCGGGTCTGGGCCCTTCTTCAGAAATGGGGAGGGGGAAGGGAGCTGGGAAATAAATAGGAAGACGAAGGGTGTGGTCGGGGAATGTGGGTGTGTTGGAGCGGATACGTGGGAGAGAAGATGGCCAGGTTGGGTCAGGACAAGGAGGGAGGGTTGGATGAGGCTGGCAGTGGGGATATTTTAAAACTGGTGAATTCCACGTTTAGGGCTTCGGGCTGTACGCTCCCAAGGCGCAATATGAGATGTTGCTCCTCCAGATTGCGGATTGTGTCATTGTGACACTGAAGGGGGCCCAGGATGGACATATCTCCCAGGGAGTTGAAGTGGGAGTTAAAATGGTTAATAAGAGCGCGTGTAGTACTTACTGCGGTTGCAGGCAAAGGTGCTGGGTGCAGTGGGGTTAGTTGGGAGTGTGGAGCAGGTGAGGGAGTTGCAGAGAGAGTGGTCTTTACGGAAGGCAGATAGGGATGGGGAGTGAAACATCTTTTTGGTTGTGGGGTCGGATTGTAGATGGTGGAAGTGGTGGAGAATGATACGATAGACGCAGAGTTTGGTGGGATGATACGCGAGGACAAGGGCGATTCTGTGTTTATTTTTGTTTGGGCGGGAGGGGTATGTGGGCAGAAATGCGGGAAATTCAAAAATGCTGTTGAGGGCATTTTTGATCACCGGAGGGGGGATGTTACGGTCATTGAAATAGAACGACAGCGGGGATGCTCAGGAGTGGAATGCTCTATCTTGGGAGCAGACGCAGTGGAGGCAGAGGATTTGGGAATAGGGAATCGCATTTTTGCAGGGGGCTGGGTGACAGGAGGTGTAGTTCAGGTGACTGAGAGTCAGTGGGCTTGAGATAGATGTTAGTTTCGAGGCGGACACCAGAGATGGATATGGAGAGGTCCAGGAAGGAGAAGGTGGTATTGGAGATGGTCCTGGTTAATTTGTGTTTGGGGTGAAAGGTATTAGTAAAGTGATGAACTGTTCAAACTCCTCATGGGAGCAACTGAGCAGCACTGTTACAGGCATCAATGTTGCAGAGGAAGAGGTGGGGCTTAGTCCCAGTACAACAGCGGAAATGGGACTGTTCCACATGTCCTGCGAAGAGGCAGGCATAGCTTGGGCCCAAGCGTGTGCCCATAGCCTCCCCGTTAGTAATGTTAAAGGTTTTTTCGCTTCTGTAGTTGCAAAACAAAGGATAATATTGGAGCGCTCGGACAAACGATGCATAAATATGTCACCTGTTTACAGACTCTTACACAAATGAGCTCAGAGCTATGAGAGCCTTGTTTGAAGACAGCATGAAATCGAACTGGAAAGATTGGGGAAAAAAACATATAAAAGAAGTCATATCGGAGGCATCTACAGTGATAAATCCAGCAAGATCTTGAAACCAACCATCACAAAGAGTACACCCTAAATTCGGAAATCAGAGAAGACTATGACTTGTCAGACTGAAACTAACCAATTCATCACACACGGGCAGGGATTTCGATTCTAGTCAAACCATTACATACTGTGTTGTCTGAATGCTTTCTAACAACAGAAGAGTTAAAACAAAACGCAATTGTATTAGTTTCTGATTGGGCTGTTTGTACTTTGTCACAAAATTCAAGATTCCAATCGAAAAAAAAATGTTAACACCATTATCTCAAACATTAATATTCACTGTGGGTGGGTGTCTGTGGTTACACTTTTCGACTGAAAGGAGCAAAGGAAGAAAATGATTGCTTATGTTAAGCCAACTGAAAGAAATTTCTGGAACAATAAAACTAAATTCAGTCAGTGACTGTCACATAATAAAAATCTGCGAGGACTAAAACCATGATCTCTGAAGCCACTTGTCATTTTCTGGGGTTCGAGCCCCTCCAGATCTCACACTAATCACTGTAGATCAAGATAATCTTTCCCAGTTCCTCGTTCCCATTGATAGGATCAGACAGAAATCCTTTTCACAGGAGAGAACTGCTTGACACCGCTCCTGTGTTCACAGGAACGTGCAACTGAAGACGTGTGAGTGAGGGTTAGAGGTTTCATAAGTTGACCCGATTTAAAACAATTCAAATTGAATTAGTGTGAGAGACTGGGATGCTGGATTTATCATCTGATATCCCCTTTAGACCAAGGATGTACCAGATTAGGTCAATTGAACCTATGCTGTCTTATCTCTGGTTTCACTCCGAGACCTCACTCATGCTGCTAGTTCTGCTCTCAAATCTAAAATTGCAATAAAAACTTTCCTTAGAAAACTATTTGTTTTGGATGAAATTCTGTTGAAGAAATATAGATCCCAAGAATACAAAGAGAGTACGCAGTTTCCTGGGCAGTATTGAACACGGTGGGGTATGGAACCACTTACCGGCTGTGACAGTCAACTCCGTCCCGGACCCATCCACAGTGTAATACTTGTCCCACAGTGACACCATTCTCAGTCACACCAATGCAAGAACTGCTGACACCCAAAACTCCTGGACGAAAATCACCATTCAGCTCGGCTTCATTGTTGAGGAGATTTGAATCAGTACGCTCGATTCCAAGTTTGATATAACATGTCAGTTCAAGTCGTTCTTGGGGAAAATCTAATATATTAGAGACACGGCAGAAGAATGCGAACTGGAAATGAAATCTGCGTAGAAATTGGGAACAACGTAAAAGAACTGGATCAGAAATCGGAAAATTAAAAAAAAAATTAATTAAGGGTGCAGATATCTACCAACACATGTTTGACTACGGGCCCACAGAATATGTATTTTAACTGTACATGATATTTCATCAGGTGTCATCCACTGTGGAACCCCATCTAGTCACACAGTGTTTCCAGTCAGCACTAAATCTCCCGGTATCAGTCAGATGTGGAAACTTTGATAAAACTGCGGCTCCAGGTGCCAGCTTCAGAATTGGATCCCATCTGCTATCAGTGACTCCTGATTGGGATCCGTTATTTCCAACATCGATTCACTGACAACGATCCCACAAAATACATCACTATCACACCGCTCAGCATTTACTATACAGAAGATGATAACAGTGACACTCCAGTTCTGTTACAAACAGAACTGTGGAGCTGGCAATGAGAGGTGAAATTATGGGCTGTTCAGGGCAGATGGACTCGGGATTTTCACTTGTTTCTGTGATAATTTGCAGAGAGTGTTTATTTGTGTCACGGGAAGCTGAGCCCCATCATTGTGTGTTTTCTTGGTACTCGGCTTTACAATAATAGGTGGCGGTGTCTTCAACTTTCACATCCTGAATTTCCAGCGAAAATGTCTTTTCTGGTTTATTTATCCTCATAGTAAACCTCCCCACTTCCGATACCCGCTCCCACTCTGATCCAGTCTGGGTTTGTTTGAAGAAATCCCCTCTCGTTAAAGGATAAGCGAAGAAGCCACCATAGAAAACACAGTCGATGATGACAGACTGGCACTCTTCCCTGGTTACCGCTGGCGGGGTCTGTACCACTGACTGACAGAAAGATCCTGGAAATTAAAGAGAGATACATTAATGGGCATCAAGTGACCTGGACCCCGACACAATGCCTGCTGTTTTCATGGACATGGAGAGCTTTATGCAAAATGTCCACAATGTTATATCGCTTGATCCGTACTTACGGTGTAAATAGGCACACAGTGTGAAGATAAGAATGAGTCCCATGGTGCAACACATGATTTATATGAACCGGGAGCTGGAAACTGCTCTCGGAGACGGGGTCTCAGAACTGGACTAAAATACAGCTGACTGATCGCGTTAATTTGCGGAGGGCACAGTCCTTGATGAGATGTGAAATCCCCTCCTACATTAGTCGGACGTACAGGGGGCGGGATTGGAAACTGTTCTGTTAATAAGAGCTTCCGTTCTACACCCACTCAGAAGGATGAGCTCAGAAGTCGGCCATGTGGATTCATTGATGCCATCCTTTGAGTATGAAATGCTGTTTCAGGGCACTGGGAATATTTCACACACTGCAACCCTCTACCTGCCACATTCCATCACTGCCAGGAAGTCATTAACATTCCTCTGAACTTGTAACCGGCATTTCGGTTCAACATTCAATCGGGAGGAAGGCACCTCAGACTCAATCAACCAGAATCAGAGCAACTTATGAAAGTCATGTTAAAATGTGAGATAGCCCAGTCGAATTGTCAATACCCTGGAACAGAGCATACAGCCACCTTTAAATCTTCCTGTCGTTTCCTATGAAGTTATGGCTTAACAGCTCGAGTCAGCACTTCAAGTCTGCTCCACCATTCAAAGCAATCAAGATTCATCAGACTCCTTCACATTCACGTTTACTCTCAATGCCACTGGTGTTTTTTTTTTAAAGAATCAGGAATGTATTTAACTCTGCCTTAAAAATATCCAAATCGCTGCTTATAACGCCTTTCGAGAAACAGAGTTCCAAACACTCACTACCCTCTGTGAGAAAAGAAATGGTTTTTATCTCTGTCTTAAGTGTTCGACTCCTCATCATCCAGTCGAGATTCTGAGTTCAAGATTCACCTACAAGAGAGAGCATTCTTTCCATGTATATCAGGTCAAAACCCCTGAAAGTCTGATCTGTGTAAGTCAAATGGGCTCTTCTTCTTCTTGCCTCAAGCGGACAAGCTTCAACTGTCCATCCTGACCTCACAAGTCTACCTTCCATTCGAGGCCTTAATTCAGTAAAATTGCGACGAACTGTTTTCAATACATTCACATTCTTCTTAAATAACAAGTGTAGTACTGTACATAGAACGCCAAATGTGCTCACACTCCGCTCCCACACCCCTCCCCGCCAAACAAAAGCTGCATAACTGAAGAATATATCCCTACTTTTGTATAAATGTTTGGTCACAACAGAAGTGTAAGAACTGTTCCCGCTCGTAAAAGTTTTGAGAGACAAATACCACAGGTATAAGATATTTTGTAAACGAAGAAATTGTGTCGTCAGATAAATGCTTTTTCACCCAAAGTGTCGTCCGATTTTGGGGTGAACAACCTAGAAGGAGCTGGAGGCTGGCTTAATTGAGACATTTAGAAGGGCACTGGACTATTATACATCGAGCAAATGCGCAGGTTATGTGCGGAAATTTCATGAAATTGACACTAAGCTGCTGAATGGTCTCTTCCTGCAGAGTAACAAATTGTGAATCAATGGTTCTGTGAATTCTATTAGTGATAAATGAGAGTGTTCTATTAACATTCCTAATTATTTCCTGCATGTAGTTATTCACCTACCATGCGTCATTGGCTGTGACACCCTTCCGCATGTCAGAACTCTACAATCCTTAGCCATCTAGATAATGTACTTCTTTTTTTTATTCTTCGTGCCACATCTGACAATTTCAAACGTTTACACATGATGCTGTAGCTTCCAGATATTTCCACACGTACTGAACCTATCTATATTCTTCTTGTACACTGCCTTGCTCTTCGTTAACTTTCTCCACTTCCTTCTTGTCAGTCACTGACGTCGAATGTTTTCTCTACATTTTCATCTCACTGACAGTTAGATCACTGGCCTGGATTTCAGTAACCTGGAGTACTTTCTTCGGGAGAAGATAAACATGCTGCAGTTACTCAGTTCCTGTAACAATGCCTTCATCTACATTTTTGCCAGATCAAATTCTGTGAGGAGCTGAAGGGAGTGTTGATGCGACAATCACTAGTGTCACCAGTTAATTTGAATGGTGAACAGCAATTAAACATAGTCATGCACTTTCTCTTGTGACTCGCTGTGTGGAACTTTCCGGCTCAAATCATAAAGCCATCGTTCAAGCTCTGATATGCCAAAGATTTGAAAACCACAATCTTAAATCTTTCATCGTTTGCTCCTTTATCCACTCGGACTCTCTCATCCAGGAATGTTAGTGTAATCAAAGAAAGGAAGGAATATAATAAAATAGGGACTTTTTAAATGTGGCTTTTTGACATTAAGTCTACTGCCTGAATAGAATATGGATATTCATTGAACAGCAGCTTTTTAATGAGCAGCTTACTCAAAATGGAATACGTGACATTGCGAAAGAACCAAATGAGTATTTGTTAAACTGTTAACCTTTAAGAGGCAGAGCATAAACGCCGTAAAAAATTAGTTTCCTTCTATACTGCATATTTCCTCACCGATAACTCAGAAGTACAGACATTTTGGCAGGTTGCAAGAAGCTGGAAACTGCCTTTCAGATGTTCAAGCTTCACAGATATTCACAGATAATCAGAGCATCGGGTCATGCCAGACAATATGGGTCATTACGTCCAGTCTCCGACAATCCAGAGACGAGAAGATCTAGGCCTGACAATTCGAAATATGTCCGTGTATTGAATTTTATAAGTAGGATAGACAGTGAATATTTGTACCTAATTCTCTTGAAAAAAAGGAACGAAGCACACTCATGTGTAAACAGCGACGGAGCAATGAGATGATAGTCCAAAAGACTACTTTGCAATCATCTGATAATAATCACGTTACTGCTCCTTTAGATGTTCACATAATAACGTCAGAACATTGTCATTACAGTGCGAAGTTGTTTGTGCACTGACGAAACATCATGAAAGGCAGTCAACTACTTCCAGGAAGAATAAAGACTGACTGTTTATCCTGAGGCATTTTTAGTCACTGGAGAAGCAGTTCTCATCAATCATTCATCTCGCTTGCAGATTTTGATGAGCATTTCCAGCATTATGTTGCTGTTGTTAATGGTGTTGTTTTCATTTGCGATTGGAACATTTGTTAATCAACTTTTACACATATGCCATTCAATTGATTTCTCTTCTGTGAAAGTGATCTACTCAGTAATTCAAATGAGAAAATTATTTTGCTCTTTTCCTATCCAACACCGAGTCCTGCAGAATGCTCGTGGGATTATGTTGGTATTTTTGTGCCAGTAACGATCCTGTTCTCCCTTAATCTCGCACGAAATGTCTCATTCGCCCTTTCTCTTTGTCGTTCTCTCTCGCTCTCTTTCTATCTTTTTCCCTCTTTCTTTCTGCTTGAACTAATTCAGTATTGTGCTCCATGGTTCCAGTTTTATCAGTATTAGCTTGTTTCCTTCTGGTGGTGGCAGTTTCTTTGTCATGAACATCGCTGCAATATTCGACTGGAATGTGGAATTTATTTCCCATTCAGTTTTCTATCAATTAAATAGGACTAATTTCCTTTTGTCTTAACTCGTAGAACTAATAACAGTTTGGCCTGGTTAGTGTTGGCTTTCACCTTTTATTGATTTCTGGGCCCTCTTTGAAAATTGGTGGAAATGAAACATTGTACACAGAAAAGATTACATGCAGTTATATGAACAACTTCAAACACCAAAAAGCACATGTTTTGTAATTTAAAATGCTCATGATTTAATGAAGGAATAGAAATTAGAACTAAGTTGCTCGCGGATGTATAAGCAGTGCAAGAGCAACCATTTCAGAAACCATTCATAATTTCCCAAACTCAATATTTTATCTGTGATTCTCTGTGCATTTCACGAATTTGATCAGTGCAACTTTGGGATGGTATGGTGGCTCAATGATTAGCACTGTAGCCTCACAGTACTAACGATGACGGGTTCGATTCGAGCCTCGGGTGACTGTCTGTGTGGCGTTTATGCATTCTCCCCGTGTCCGCGTGGGTTTCTTCTGGGCGCTCCGGTTTCATCCCACAGCCTAAAGATGTGTAGGCTAGGTGGATTGGCCACGCTAAATTGCCCATAGTATTTAGGGGGATGGTTCTGGATGGGATGCTCCAAAGGTCGGTGGGAGTCGAAAGGCCTGTTTCCACACGTTCGGGATTCTGTGATGTCTTTCTAGTAGCAAAAAAATTTAAAGTTCTTTGTCAGATGAGGCAACTTTGGATCCTCAAAAATATATGATTCGTTTTCTTTTAAGTTTCCAGATTTCATTTGGATTATTTCCCTATTTCTCAGCAAGAATATATTGCCATAGCATTTTGTCAATACGACCACTATCATACCTTGCTCTCCTTTATTTCGGGTTGTTGGTGTAGTTTTCAATGAATTTTGCTCTCTGTTGTTTGTCATTGTATTAATTTGTATTCTTATACCCTATAGTGCAGTAGAGGTCATTCGAGCCATTGAGTGTGTTTTGATCCTCTGAAGAACCACGTGCCCTATTCCCATAACTCCACATTCATCATAGTTAACCAGCCTAGCCTAAACATCCCTGGACAATACCGGACAGTTTAGCATGGCCAATCAATCTGACCTCTGGGAGGAAACCGGACCATCCAGAAGAAACCCACACACATACACAGTGAGAATGTACGAACTCGATACAGACAGTCAGCCAAGGCTGGAATCAAACTTGGGTCCCTGATCATATGAAGCAGCAGTACTTGCCACTGTGCCAATGGTTCCCCCTAAGATCAACACTTCGCACGTAGAAATAACTGTCAGGACGTTAATCGATAATTTCTAACTCATGTTCACGTCTCAAATGTACCAAATTGATGAACAATCCTGTGGAACAATTTTCATAATTTATAAGTCTCACTTTCTTTGTTCTCTGCTTTCTAGATATGTGTATGTATGTTTGTATGACAGCTCACCTGACAGTTATTGTTATCCTTTCCAGAAGAAAACGCGATCTTTCTAGTCTCGTTATTTATTACATGGTGTTTATGGCAGTGGTCAATCTGCTCGTGGTAAGTGCTGTAATCCGAAAACAGGTTGCTGGAATTTGCTTCCCATCAAGTTTGTTTTTCATCACTTCATTATGCACTCTCCGTGATGCTGTAATCTACACTGTTGTTGATTGTTCAGTATAGTTAACAGTTGCTTTCACCATTGATCGACTTGTGGCCATTTGTCGTCAGAAGGTGAACTTCTGCTTGGTATGGAAAGTGGCGCTGCTTATTGGATTCGTCACAACACTCAGATGCATAAAAATGCCTTTAGTTTTAAATTAATTAACCTATCGACATAATTAATAATGTACCCCGGCTCTGCAAAATAAAATTAATATTTTATACGTCAGGTACATGGGCAGAATATGACTGGATTCGCAGCATTTTGACCATTTGTCTCCCATTCATTCTGATTTCACTGCTCAACGCTCTCACTGTCAGATATATTGTAATGGCCAATAAAGCCCGCAGAAGACTCCAAACTCAGATCAGTGGAGAAAATCAGAGAGGTCTGGAAATGGAAAAGCGCAAAACGTCCATGGTTTTCCCCTTTGTCATCTCAGGCAGCTTCATTCTGTTATAGTCTTTATTTTTCATAGCAACATTCCATGTCCAAATTACGAACGTACCTTTTTTCTCAGGATTCAACTGAAGTTAGTCAGAGTTCACTTAACAGGAAAGTAGATACTTGCTTCAGTTTACGAGTTCCTGCAGCAACCCTTTTAATTATGTTGGGACCCAGAGTAAATTCAGAGCCGAGTTAAAGAATGGGTTGAAATATCCATTGGGGCTCCTTATGGAATTGTGTAAGCATTGAAAATAATAAAATCTAACATAAATCGAAGTTAAAATGCAACTTTAATCTTATTGACCAAAACAAATCAGATATTCCTTTCCAAGTCGCATGCTCTCTTAGAACCTTACCCAAATGTGAATTTAGGAATGTTGAAGGCATTGCATTTTTGAATCAGCGCAGTTCTTGCCCGTACTGGCACTGGTCTATGCATTCCGCAAATCCTAAAGGACGCAAAGTTGAGGTGCAGTAATCACTAATGATTCTTGCAGACACGAGTGTTTGCATTTCATTGTTGTTTCTGGCCCATCCAAGGGGGCAGTTAAGAGATAACTACATTGCAACGGTTTTGGTGTCACGTGTATTACGGACCAGTGAGTGAACCAAATGGTTTTTCCGATTATGAACAATTGTTTCATGGTCTTCAATAGACCCTGGGCTCCAAATTATTTTTGACTGAATTAAAATTCCACCACCTGTAATGGAGGATTCGATCGTGGATTAATAGTCTGGCGATAATACTACTACGCTGTTGCCTCTTTCATTGTTTATTGGATGTGTGCATTATTGACATACCCAGCAACTTTTACCCATGCAGTTTGGAGATCTTTGTATTTGTAACTTGGAATGACGTCTCTATCGTTCATGGATGGATGTGCAGTCTCTCTTGAAGATTCTACACGTGTTCGTTCCTCCCAGTACGACTGCAGTTCCTCGTAACTTGCTTGTCATTATAGATGCACGACATCAGCCTGTCGGTGAACACTGTTCAGTCCTCACACATTACCCACTGCTGGGGGAGAGACGTCACTGCACAAACAGTGGAAAGAAATCATTCAGAATTCGGTCGGAAGGAAGGCAGCAGCATACAGCACCATCCAAACTGACAGCAGTATCAACTCATACACAGGGACAGTGTGACAATGGTAGAGGTGGCGCAGCAGGCAGCACATCAGTTTCATAAGCTGAAGGCCCTGAGTTTAATCCTCAAAGAAGGTAAGCTTGAAAGCTTGTGGCTTTTACTGGTAGCACCCGTGGAAAGAAAGTAGGGTTAATATTGCGGGTCCAGAGAACTTTCCTCAGAACACATTTTACTGGAAGTCACAGAAAACATTGTGATATATCTGTTAAAGATGGAATCAATTTCAAATACTTCTGGAAATGCTCCACGTTGTGAATGAAAGATGATAACTATCGGCAAACAAATAGAAGGCAGCCATATGGCGAGCCACTCTCGCTAGGCCCCACATCAATTAAAAACTTAGCATTTTGCCATAAGTTATTCTTCCTCTGTGCTACGGTATTCATTCTGAAATTTATCTGTCACAATGTGTTTGTAACTCTGAATTTTAAACTTAACCGTGTCAAAGATAACGTTTCCTTCCTCTTCCTGTATCTCTGCAATCAGTCTCACAACATTTGTTCAAAACAGAAGGAGATAGAAAGGGAAAGTATAGGCCAGTTAGATTAATTGGGAGAAAAGCTAAGCTATTACAATTTATTTAATAGCAGAACATTAGAAATGCATAACAGAATAAAGCAGTCAGCATGTCTCATTCGTGTGGTTGGGGGTGTGTGGTGGGGAATTCATGAGTGACAATTTATAAGAATTCGAGGTGGAAGTAGGATAAATAAAAGGAAATGAGATGACGTAACATGTTTGCATTTCCAGACGATGTTTAATAAGGTGCCACACTTTACTCAGCTTAATGAAACAAAGAAGTACCGCCTTGCAGGTCGTATATAAACGTGGATAGAGGACTGATTAACTAACAATCAAATACTTGCTTCAGCATTGTTACTTGATGATGCCATCACCAAATAAAGGAGTCAATGGGTATGGAAAGGAACCATCGAAAATAAAAATGTAACCCCTCAGAAAGACAATCCAAGGAGAGTCCTAAACAATACTGCCTTTCCATATCTGCCTTTTGTTCAGAAATGTCGATTCATAAGCAAATTGTAGCATTGTATCATTTAATTACAAGAGCAAGAAACAGGGAGAGAGGTTTTGGCACGTTAATTCATTCAACCTCCAGTCAACGTATCTGTCATCACGCACAGAGATGAACACACAAACACAGGAGCATACCTATATTCATGCAGACATGTACACATGAATTAAAACACCGAAGAGGAACTTTGAAAAAGTAAATTTCAAGGTATTCTCTCGTCGTATAAACTATAAAGGGATGTTTATTGGGATTAAGTCAGATTGGAATGTTTGGTTGCTGAGGACTAGTTTGCCCGAAGGATCTGTTTCCATGCTGGACAACTCTCTAACTTTATAAAGGAGGGGTACAGCTAATCTCAGAGACCAAAAAGGGGATTTCACGTGGACGCAGAGGCATAACTGAGGTGTAAAATGAATACTTTGTATCTGTCTTTACAAAAGAGGAGATTTCTGTCTCGGCCATGGTGACAGAGGAGGAAGTGTTGTCACCAGAAGTATTCGAAATTAAGAAGGATTAAGATCTGGATAGACTCTTGACACTTAAATTTAGTAAGGCACTGCGTTCGGACGAGATACACCCAACGTCTTTGAAGGAAATGAGGGTAGAAATTGCGGGGGACTGGGCATAGTAGTTTAGTCTTCCATGGTTCCGGAGACGTGCCAGAAAACTCAACATGTTAACTTTGTTCCTTCCTTTTTAGATGGTGCCAGACCTCGTCAGTTTCTCTGGTATGTTCTATTTTTATTTTCTGAATAATTGCTTCTTTTATCGGCGTGAGCGCGCCCTCTTTTGGACACTGACTGGAATTCTCGGCGTGTGTTCCTCTCCAGGGTTCTGCCCAGCTCTGCAGATTTGTGAGCTTCATGGCACAGAGATGTGCAGTGTTTTCGGACAGAACTGTAGCGATATTGAAAGCAACCGGTTTGTTTGCTTCGGGTAAGTTAACAGAGCACCTTTCTGGTACAACTGGAGACTTCTGTTCACTCTCTGTACTATGTATCTTCAGTAAATATTTCAGAGCTTCCCAGTGATACCGGATGTACCAGAAGAGTGTCTGAGTGGAGTCTGTTGTCGAAGAACGGCAGTCCAGATTAATGTTTTATTGCTCCGAATCGTTAAGTTGATCTTTTGAGATTGAATTTTTGCAATTCGGTTCTCAAACACAGATACAAAATGTTTCAAATGACGAGCAATAATTGCAACGCCGAGAATGTGCAATCACTATTTGAAAACAAGCTCACCAGGCAACAAAACAGTTATCTGCGGTGAGGACCAAAAGGAGCACATGGTTTCTTGTTTACAGGTGACCAGAAAAATACCAGAATGTTGGCCCTTCTCGTTCTGATATTAAAGCGTAAAGCAAATCATGATCCGACTTCGCTGACTGAGAAGATAGGGAGTTTCCCTGAGGCTCAGTTTGCTGCTCTGTCAGTGTTCGTGGGAACTACGCAACAATTAATAGCAGCTATTGACATTCCTCTGATTATTTATCTGACTTTTTCAACATCGCTTTGTCTCTTCTCTTTGCCTCAATCTCGTTTGCTCTGGCGAAACTATCTTTGCTTGAAATAGAAGTCCAGCTGCAGTAAAATACATGGCAATGAAGACTGGATAACTAATCGTGGGAGTGAACAAAGTGTTTGACAAAGTTGAACAAACGCAATCCAGAGTCCACCAGCAGGCGGTGACAAAACCATGCAGAGGTTTCACTTTGACATCAGATAGAAAGTTGATCCATAAACGTTATTTAGATTTGTATAAACCCTTTGAAACAAGAATGATCAAAGGTCATAGCGACGGCACCCTGAAATTAAACTAGTCATGCATGGAACGAGAATAGCAGGCAGACGTTATTTAAAGATAAAGCACCGAAAGGATTTATGAATTGTGAGACAAAGATTGAGAAAAAAAAAACAAGTAATGATGTCAGATAATAATTTCAGTTGGAACATGGCCAATAACAAATCTTCATGAAGTATTTAACCCAGTGCTGCTAGATAAGAGTGAAGGGTGAGAGAGAGATACAGAGACAGGGAGAGAGGGTCGGAGACGAACAGTCACAGACAGTCAAGGCAATCCTTTTGTTTTCTGGTTTGAAGAGGTCCATGTTTTGAGACAGCCAATCCCTGACTGTGACAGTAAATGACGCTTGGTGTTAACATTCTTTAATAATCTGTTGTTGAGAATATCGCCCAACAGTGTTTCTCTGTGAGGGGAATGTAAAGCTCTCCCCTTTGCTCCTCCATCGCCATCATTGAAAGCCCTGGTACTGACAACGAATCCCGGTTTGGAATCAACTGACTGAATGATTTATATTCTGTCCCCCTTCATCCTCATGAACCAAAAGTCTCGCAATCTCTTTTTGCAATTTGGAGCTCGAATTTTCTTGACATTGTGTGTTAATTATTCTGATCAGTCGCCTTGTTTTACCTATTCTTCAATACCTTGTAATGTTTGAATGTGGTTTCTTTTGTTACAGCGGTTCAGTGTGTTGATCAGAGCCCACAGGATGACTAGATGCTGTTTCTGGAAGGGTGCGAGCTGAACTGCATTGTAACTTGTCCAATGGTACTGCGGATACGATAGATTGGTACAAAGAAACACTGTCAGGGGCTACAACATTTATTGACTCCATATACAAGGGCAATCAAACTACAGGACTCAACACACTGTTCTGTGACCGAGTGAAGAAGTCCAACATGATTTCTATAGATGCCAATGTGGCCAAGGAGGCCAAAAGATATTACTGTGTGAAGGCATGCAAAGTGACAAAGTACAGATTCGGTTGTACAATATCTGTGTGGTGCAAAGTCTCTGCTGTCCCATTAAATCTGTTCCAAAAGGTACACTTTACAAATAACAGTGAGACTAACGGGAGCTACTTTTTGATGCTTAAACTTGCATCTGGATTAACCTACAAAATGTTACAACTGTTACTGCAGATATTGGATGTTGTGGTACCACCTTACCCTGGAAAGTAAAAAGTGGACATATTTGCTGACAATTGTAAAATACTTCTTTTGTGAGTCTTCAGGTTTTGAAACAGTTCATTCCCGTATTCAGAAAGACATGGATAACATTCACGCATAGCCTGAATATTTTCAAGCAACACTCACGTCACACAAGTGCCAGGTTGTGAATGTATTCAACACGAAACGAATATAACCGTCATTCCCGACTGTAAATCACATTGTCATCACTGAAACCCCACTATCAAAGTCCTGAGGACTTCTATTCATTAGACACTGTATCAGCCATATAAATGCTGTGGATGCAAGAGTAGATCGGAAAAAAAGAATTCCACAGGGAATAACTCACCTCTCGACTCCCAAAGACGGCCCACCATTCACCAGACACACGTGATGATTGGCACTCAGCTGGAACAGCACAGCTCCAAGAACACTCAAGAAGCTCGAGACCAATCCCGACAAAATGTTTTGGTTACTGCTGTTAGAGGAGAACAGATTTTCACTGAGATGAAAATGCTTAATGTGAAGTGATATTAGTTTCCTGCGAAGGAAATTGTAACAATTCCAATTGAAGGATGAGGATGGGATTGATATGTTCAATTCGTTAGGTATAGAAGTCTATAACCAACAAGTGCCAGAGAACAATTTATAAAGGTAGTTGTTGGCGTGAATAAAGTTTACAGACAAAAACTAACTGCGCAAGCGAACCCCATCTGTTCCCGTACAGTGTTCTGCACTTCTTTATCTTTCAACAATTTGCATGGTAACCTCCCAACTGTTTCTGTTTCTGGGTGTGAGAACGCCGTCTGGTGAGCAGTAACTGGAAATATCAAGGAGGGCTTTTGTACAGAATCCGCGAGATCTCTGCATCATACTGAACTCCATGGCACAGAAATGCACAGTGCTGACTGAGATGCGAACATTGGTGATAGTTAGTTTGATAATCCTGTCAGTTTTGTTAAGTGTAGAACAAAATCGATGGCTGATGCCGTTGTCCCTGTGCACACCACTCCCAGTTAGCATAAACATGTACTGTGGAGTCTGTCCAGGCCACTGAGCGTACCAGTAGGCATAAATGTTAGTGCTGCTGGCCTTCAGATTTCTGGTTAGCATGATAAGTTGTGCACACAGGTATCCCAGAGTATATTTGTTTTGCAATTTTCTTCAGTTTTATTCATTTAAATAATAACATGTTCTTTTGTTCTTTCCAAAATGAAAAAGTCATATTTCCCCATACTATACTCCATTTATCAACATTTTTCCTACTTACTTATCCTATCACTATCTCTCTTAAAATGATTTAATCCGTTTCACAGCTTCATTTCACCTATATTGGTGTCATCTGCAAATCTATCTGCAGCACATTTGCTTCCTTCCTTCAAGACATTAATATACATTGTAAATATTTATTGTTGGAGCACTGATCCCTGTGGAAACCCACTGGTCACAGGTCAGCAGACTGAAAAAAGAACTCTTTTTTCCCACTCGCTGTTGCCTGCCCTCAGCTAATTCTCATTTCTTGCCAATATATTACCTCAAACAGATTGGGATCTTATCGTATGACTTAGCCTTTTATGAGGTACCTTGTTGAAACCCAAAACGACACATCTACTGCTTCTCCTCTCTCCACTCTGGTTGAGACGTCGTCAAAAGAAACTCTTAGAAATTAGTCACACAAGATTTTCCTATAATGAAGTTATGCTGACTCTGTTTGACTAGAATACAATTACCCAAATATGCAGCTATCACTTCCTTCAGTGTTGATTCTGAAACGTTTCCAGCAATGGCCTATAGTTACCGGCTTTTTGCCTTCCTCCCTTTTGAGTCACGAAGGCCGTGATAAATTTGTTTGTACTTTTCCAAAGCTCATGTTTTAATAATAATTCACACCAATCCTGATGTGTCCTTTCAAAAATTCTTCCATGTGAGAAATCACCAGATCCCTGTTTGGAAGAATGACATGGCATTCGAAAGAAGTGCATTCAACCTCAGACACAGGCATCACTGGGATTTGAATTAAAGTGCAATTGCTTGTAAGACCTGTGGTTTAGCCAGCTAAGCCATCAAGCAGCAGATCCTGTTGTATCGATATACTTATTTCCTTAGCCACCTGTTCACAAGAACTATTTCTTTTTGCTGTTCCAATATTGTTCAGTGAGAATTCCAACGAGCTTCTATTTTTGCAAAAACGGACAGTTCACAGCTGAACAGTCTCCACTGAAAGCGCACGGAAAGGGAAAAATCTCCTCTTGCATTGTTTTAAAGTGATATTTTCATCTGTCAAACTAACGGGACGAAGAGGTTGCATTGATCATCTTGGTGCCCATTAACCACGTGAATACAAACAGAGGGAATCTCACAAGAAGAAACTGGCGATTGTGGTTAAGTGATCAGGAGTGATGTGCGATCTCGTGTAAATAATGGGCAATGAAATTTGACCAAATAACACCTCCACTGCGCATTACTCAACAGCGAAACACTCACGTCCTGCCTCACGTTTCCGAGTCATTTTGCCTTTCACTTCATTTTACTTCCTTGCTGCCCCTCTGATTTTTTTCCCGACAGATTGCAGGTTCCCGATTAGAAACTACAACTTTTAAAATCTGATTCCTGTGATATGGACGTCGCTCACTGAGATAGGATTTATTGTCCATTCCGAATTACTCCAGGGATGGAGATGATGAGCTACCTCTTAAACACTTGAACACTACCACACGTCGGTGCAGCTTGATGCCATTACCGATGGAATTCCAGGATTTAGACCCAGCGACTACGAAGGTACAGCGATATACTTCCAACACAGAGTGGTGAGTTGCTTGAAGGGTGCCATGCGTGTCATAGTTTTCCCACGTATCTGTCGCCATTGTCCTTCTCAGTGGAAGCAACCTCTCACTGGAGTGAATCTGGCAGATTCAGGACGTATGTTCTATTTGGAATCAGGAATTCGTTTGCATCTGGAAAATTCATACAAGAGAAAAAATGACAGGCAACAATTAGCTGCATCACAATCTATTATGACATAACTATTTCAATGAGATTTCATATTTTGTTTCAGCTCTATCCCGTGTGTCCTGGAATTTCCTGGAAATCCTGTTCACATTTAAATCCATGTTTCTCTCGTCACATTCCTTGTGCTTTTTCCTGCCTCCTCCTCGGAATCACTCACTGTTTGTTCAGTTGCTTCTCTTTAGTTCTCAGTCTCCATGGTTCCATATCGCTGTATATATTTCTCTCACTGGATGGTCATCTAAGTCCTTTTCCATTTCATGCTAGTTAATCACCCTGTCTTTTCACACACTTCCACTGTTTCCTTTCCTACTGTTTGTCTCCCGGTAATTCCATCAGCTTTTTGTCTGCTGAATCGCTATCAACCTTTCTCCCTATTCGCAGCCTGGATCTCCCCGGATATCATCACAGATAAAAACAAACATTTAGCCGCTTTGTCCACCAGATGACTTGCTGATCCATTTTATTTATTCGAAGCATGGAAATATTATTGTACATCATTATCATTGCATGCCAGAATTTAACAGGAGTTACACTTTTAGAAGGAAACGTCAGTTAATAATGAACAGTCAGCGCAAAAAATTTATGTATATCCGACCTCAGATGCATCAATAGGCCCTACAAACTTGACATCAGGGCATCTGTTTCCAAACTCAAGTACGGTCTTCACTTATTTACAGAGTTTATCTACATACAGGAAGAAAATCAAGAACCTAATATGCTCACGTCAAGCAGATACACGAATGTGCTTCCCATTGCATTGTAACGCCATTTAAATCGAGTGAGTGGTCAACGACTGCCTCGCATCCAATTAATGTACCCAATCACAGCGAGAGGAGATGATGCCCCTCTCTGGTTGGAGGTGGAATTGACCTCAGTACGATGACAAGTGAAGTGCTCAAACGATCCCCCACCAGTAATTCACCGGGTAATAGAAAGGCTTTTTTTTTCTTGGAGAGGTTAAATGAGAAATCTGTCTCCAGGGCAGGTGAAGTGAGAGCGTGCAAACAATTTGGATTAATCCAAAGGTAAGGATGTAAATGTTCCTTTGCGTGAAAATCATCCTTTCGATTGCAAACCGGATTCAATCCCATCAAATCAATTCTTCAGTAGTATCAAAGAACTGCCCGTACTGGAGACCTCGAACAAAAATAGAAATTGCTGGAGGCAAACTCAGCAGGTCTTGCAACATCTGTGCCAAGAGAGTTAAAGTTTCGAGTCAAGATACCCTTTGTCAGAACACAACACTGGACTCGAAACTTTTACTGTCTTTTTTTCTATCTCCCCAGTATTATTCCTCATCCGCCATAATCACAAACAGAAAAATGCAATGATTGAAATTGCACCTTCAACACTTTTGATTTTACGTGATATTTTCTGTAGGGAAGTGTTTGCTTTAAAAGCAGATTTATTCTACTTTCCAGCAACTGTTTGTAGAGCCTCTTCACTCTCTCATTCGAAGCAAATGCTTCCATAGGAGACAACATCAATTGAAATCTCGTAATGTACCTGTTGTGTGTTATGATGAACGATTTAGTTATGAATATCAACACGTGATTTTGTTCTCACAGAATAGCTCCCACAGTTTATCGCTTCACATCTGCTGTTCATGAACTGCTATTCCTATCTAACGTGTAAGTCATTCCCAACTTCATTCATATAATAGGAGGCACTTAACTTATTGACTGCATTCCTGAGTTTAAACTATTATAATCGAATTGTTCACCTTCATCCCGCACTATCTTCTCTGTAGGGAATCCAGAGGATACTGCACAGATATTTTAATGGAAATCTTCGGTCAAGGTACAAGCACAATATGAGCTACTGCATTTCCATTCCTTCATCCAGCTCCCAGACTGAAATTTTTGAGGGGAAAAGATTCGGTTTAATTTCTGTACTGGTCCCTCTTCCGTTCACTGTTACCTCTCTGATGTCAAGCACTGGAGAAGAAACGAGCAGTGAGCTGTTGGATGTCACTTGCTGACGGTGTCAACAACGCACCAATCAGCAGAGACGACGGATGTTACTCGAAATTAAGTCAATTCTCGACTTTAACAATTTCAACTTCTGTTTCCATTGTCCAAATCCGCATTAATCTCCTAAAAGCATGTCTGTTACTTTATATTCATTCTTCACATTTGGAGCTCTCATAACTGGTGACTCATTTGAAAATCTAAACACTATTCCATATGCAGTCATCAATGATATCGTTTTAAATTTGCGTTCTCTCTATTTCGTAAATGTTCAGTTGCCAGATGATATTAAGTACGATAGCATGACGATAACAGAATGAAATTTTGTGCTTCTAAATTTCTGCAAGTGTTGGTGGTGCAGAATCTATCTCCCAGGAGCGGTTTCAGAGATGAGGTTTGAAAAAATGTACAGTGACGATTAGTTACAGTTATTCAATCACAGCCACTGCAAATTCTTTTCAACTTCATCGTCAGTAACGGGACAAGATCGTGACACTCTTGACCTATATTTCTAACTGTGGAGCTGTTATCAGAGCTAAGGATGTGGAGCCTCGATTTTCTGCTAATATTGACCGTGCGAGAAGTGAGGGGATATACACGGATTACTAGGACTTAACAAAAACACTGTCACTGGACAATGTCTCGACATGACTGCTTCCATCAGTTATGAATAAACGAACGAGATCTCAGACTGAAATTAAATCCAACAGCAGTGAATTAGTCGGAAGAATACAATGCAGTTATTAAATCAACCATCGAATGCATGCTGTATTACCTGTTTCTGCTGTTCATTGGTATTTTTCCCTCTCTGTTTGGATGCTGCTAGCTCAGAGTGAGGAGGGAAAATCTTTCCCTCTTTCATGCCATGTAGAACTCACAACTCTGCAAGCTCAGAACGACGAATCCTTGGGAGTGAGAAAGGAATCTCTCAATCTCAGTTCAACAACTGTATTTCTTTCTCTGAAACTACTTATGCCAGGCCATGAAAAGGGCAGTTCTTTGTTAGGCAAGTTTTAGATCAAGCTGTCCGTCAGGTCAGTTCGAACTCAAGATTTCTGTCAGATAACTTAGAGCAAAATGTTGTTCATCAGTTCAGAGAGAGATCATGTTGTTTCTACATTCAGTGAGTGATCAAATTATCTCTCCTGTCAGTTTATGACAACCTGTTTGTTTTTATCTTTTTTCTTTCATATAAAGAGTGCACCATTAATTTCCCTCTTCTCTGTCATCAACATATACTGTGGTTATCGATATGATCAGACCATGAGACCGAGGTCATCCTATTGCATGTTTACAGGAAGTGACATCAAATCAAATGCAACCAATGCTGTCAGGCTTTTCTTTTTCGATGTTCTGCAGATTTTTTGGGGCACAGAAATATCACTTTTATCCAGGAGCAAAAGCGACGTGGCTTTCCTTTTTCTCCCTCGTGTGGGTGACTTCCTTTGTTGGTAAGGTTGAAACTTTAAAAAGAGGGTTTAATCGCTGTAGGTATAAATTAGTGAAACAGAGCCCTCATATTAGACAAGTATCCGAGCCGGATTAAAGCACGCTTGGGTTATTGTCTGCACTTTTTTTTTTATCTCGTCCTTACCTGATGAATGAAGCTGAAGTTCGCAGTCAGAAGGTACGTGAGTGTTACTGCTGTAATGAAAGTGTTTTTGCTTAGCTCCCGTTTTCTGAAACAGCCCAGACAAGTAGTACAGGCTTACCATCTCGCAGCTATTGTCATCTGACTCTGCGGTCTATCACTGTGCAATGAGTCTCACATTCATGAGAATGCGCAACAACCTCGGACAATAACTGTAGGTTTCTGGGTCACAGCTGCTGCCTGAAGAGGCCTTCTTGCAGTAGCGGGTCACATACTGAAGCTTCAGTACATTCCGAGGCGGGAAAATCCCGAGGACAATCGACAACATCTGCAATTAAAACTGTTCACAGCAAATGCGGATTCTGATTGTTGCATTGACTATGGGAGGATTGAATTTGTTGCTGTTCTTTTTGAGACTCGCGGAAAAGTTTCTGCTCACTTTCATTGACAATACAAATTCTGCAGCTGGCCTGACACGAACCATTTCTGTATATCACTGTTTTGGACAAAAATGGAACAAATAATTTTCGATGTGAAATTCCAGGATTATGGACTGCAGCCCATTACTTGAGGAAATCCCGAATACTTGCTGTGACATGATTGAAGATCTCCCAATATTAAATATACACATATTAAAGACTAAGACTGCATAATGTAACAAGGGAAACAGGGTATATTTTCAGGATATGATGAGAACATAATGAGCAGTGATATTAATGGTAACAATCTGGCAGGACAGTCTGGGATTTTGTTTTGGAACACTTGGTCAGATAACTCATTTAATATAAAAGCCCAATTGAAAAAAAAATCATGCTATCGAATATTAGAATTTCTTTTGGAAATCTGAATTCACCGGATAAGGCTGTATATGAATAAAAAGTAGGTGTTTTTCTTTGTACCATCCGATAGTGCTGTCCTGTTGCAGTTAAATATCCATGAACTGCTGGAAAACAAAGTCAGTTCAGATATTTTGGCAAGCTATCCTTCCCAAACGCTTTCATTTATAACATGGCATAAATTCCTTAATCACATGCTTGTATCATGTTCAGAATGTATTCGTGTTAATTGGAACAGAGAAACCCTTTCCTAATACTGCACCTATCACTCCCTGGTCGCTCATATTTGGATATATTTCAATTCAATGCAGTTCAAGAAAACGTTTAGAAATGTCTTGGTTTCTCTGCAGATCGCACAGTTCTTGCCCCCTACCATCTCCTGTTCAACTTGTTCCATTACAGCAATGTTTTTGCACGAGGCTCGCTCTGGTTCCTGTTACTGTGTCTCTCAGCACACAGTAATACACAGCGCTGTCAGACAGTCGTAGGTCACCAATGGAGAAATTCCCCTCACTTTTCGAAGTGTCCAGAGCTGCAGAAAATCGATTTCCCACGCCATCTGATCTGAGAACATATCCGGATTGAAGGATGTAGATCAAAAGTGTCGGTGATTTACCCAGGTCTTGCCGGTACAATTGCAAGGAATATGAAGTAGCTATTTTGATCGAATAGTTAAAGTTAATGTTCACCGACTGTCCTTCAAGCTGTTTTGCTATAGCTGGCTCCTGTGAGATCGAATCTGCACAATTCGCTTCTGCGGAAATTTAAACAGAAAATAAAACTGAGTCTGAAATTACCGTTTTGTTCAATAATGTCGTCAAGATAAGAGAACATCTTGCAGGTAAATATCATGTACATGTCAACGTTTTGCGACTTGGTGAACTTACCAGTGAAGAGAACTGCAGCTGTGGTTAATGCATAAAATGTAACAGCTGACATGTTTTTAGAACGGATAGTGGATTTGAACGGAGGTAACTGAAGCTAAATTGTTTCAGTTGAAAGCTGACAGCGTGTTTCCACAGAGGGAGCTGAAGCTGAGTTGTTTCAGCTGATGTTGAGTCATATCTAACCTCACTGCTGATTGGTTTATTCCTGGTGGTCATTCGTAGACACCCAATCTGCTCACAACCTATTTGTTCTCCAGTCGGTTACGTCAGAAATATGTCCACAAGAACACAGAACGGGAGCTGGGGGAAGCCAGTTGACCCTTCAAACCTGCCGCTGTATTCAATAAAATCGTTGATGATATGCCTCAGATCCAACTTCCTGCATTATTCACAAATCCTTTTAGATACGTTATTCTCGATCCATGTGAAGTAAAGTGAAGAACAGTGCAAGGGATTCCCTGGTATACAAACTTATAAATTCAGCTTTGGTTCTTTAACAGGGTTGACCTCTGATTAGTTTCAGTGAGGGATAACACTGAATGCTGTTGTATCTGTGCCAGAGTCTTCTATGAAAATATCTGGCCAGTGATTATGAACAATACTCACAGTGAGAATATTTCATTTAGAATGAGACATATTCGAAACCCCGGGATGAAATTCTTTTGACAATCCAGTCTTTGCACACTTGTGGCCAGGTCATTGAGTAAATTCAAGACCAAGAGTGATATTTGTGGATATTAAAAACATTAAAAGCTGAGAAGGGAAAGTGGGCATATGGCGTTGAGATAGAGGATCAGTCAAATTATATGGCGGAGCAGACTCGAAAGAACGAATACCCTACTTCTATCTGTTTTTGATGATGGCACCAATGAACAATATACATCACACACCTGATTCAAGGAAAGGAGGTGAGAGTGTCCTGCAGATTTTTGTACAGGCGGATTACGCCTCTAAATCCGTGAGGAGCTGAACGCACAGTAATCAATGGCAGAGTCAGATACAAGAGCACAGTTGACTTTTACAGGAACCGTTTTCTCTTTTTCATCCAAATTAGTAGAAAACCAATCTGAGAAGTGAGGAGACTTATCAACATGTTCCTGGTGGAATTTCCTCAGTAAATATTTCAGAGCTTTCCTGGGGCACTGAATGTATCAGGAGGAAGTTGGTACACTGTATTTTGCCGTTTTACTGCAATTTAATACATCGGTTTGTCCTTTCTGAACGAATCATTCAGGCGGGTCCTGCGAAAAAGAATCTTGACCATTTGCTTCTGTAATAAATAAGTAGAATGTATCAAAGGTATGCGAACAAATGTAACCAGTGAAACACAGAACGATAATTTTGATTAAGTCTCACTGGATAGAACAACCGGCTATTATTATCAGTAAAGAAGCCAGGGAGTACATTTTATCTGGTTCAGTCATAAACAGCACACTTCTAAAATGTATTGACGCTTCTGGTATTTTACCAGCGACTGAACTCAGATCAGAGACAGCCTTTGTTTCCACAGAAATTGACAGCAGATTCTTTATTCTGTGACTGGCTGATGTCTCCAATCTGAGGTCAGCTGTCGAACAATCAACGTTTCTTGAGGACTCTCTTCCACCTTTGCAGTTCTTTGCGGGCTTATCTGCTTTTGTGCTGCCTCTTCCATTGTTCGTCTCTCTTTTACTTCGAACTCAGTGCCTCTATCTCTCGACCGGGGAATATTACTGTCTCGTTTACGTGAAAACCGCAAAGAAAATCACAATTAGATTCTCCACTATTTATCAACCATCAAAGGAATGTGCACTTATAATATTTATTGTTGCAAGAGTAGCAAGGTTAAAATAATAATTCATTCAACTTCGACCTGTATTGCTGTGGGTTGGTGATGGTGGTGGTGTGGGTGTTGGTAGTGGTAGGTGCTTATGAAGGTGGAGTGGTGTAGGGACTGGCAGAAGCAGTCTCAACGAAACTATTCAGCTTTTGCTTTCTCTCATACTTCCTTCCTCCCTTCACCCTCCAATTTCACAAAGATCCCTCTTGCTTTTCTCCATACCTCCGGTAGGTGTGCGCCAGGTGGAGAGAGCTGACAGATGACTGAATGAGTTGACATTGGGCGGAGAGAGGGATTTGATTGTCAGGCGTGAGGGGCTTTAAACTAGGTCCTGGGAGCCATAGTTTCTTTTGCCACGTGAACATACCAGGAGATATGTATCAGAGGTTTTTTATTTGTCTGTGTGTGTGAGAGAGAGACTGTGAGGCTATTCTTGGAATCTCAATACCAGTTTTGTTTCATTCGGTTCACTCCCTTCCCTGAAACAGCCAGGCTGAACAAAACCCCACTGGAGCAGGGACTGTCCTTCATGGGAGAGAGAGAGAATGAGAAACCATCAAGTGAGCTGAGTCCCACTGCAATGTCGAATATTAACTCTTTAGTCACTCCATGCCTTTACTTAACTCCTGTTTGTCTCTAACCGACGTTTTCCCTTTTCTCTCTGTCTTACTCCCTATTTCTCTCTTGTGCTGTCCCTTTTTCTCTCTTTCTTTATGTCTTTGCCTCTTTCTCTCATTGTGTCTTCTTCTCTCTTTCTTTCGTTCCTTCTCTCTCTCTCACTGGCAGCCGCTCCTTTTCTCTCTCTCCCTTGCTCTCCTTCTTTCTTCGTTTGTGTCTGTCACTGGCTGCCTCTGCTTTAGCCCCTTTTGCAGACCGTTTCTCTCCCTGTCCCTTTCTCTTTTTGTCCCTCTCTCTCTGGGTACTTCTCTCTCGTTACACCCATCTGCCTCTTTGTCACTCTTTTTTCTCTCCATCTGTCTTTATTTCCCCCTATCTTTTCTGCCCGTTTCCTGTCTTTTTTCACTTCTGCCCTTTCACCCGTCCTTTTTCCCTTCCATCCTTTTCCACTCTGCCCTTTCCACCCTTCCCTTCCTTCCCTGCTCATTTTTTTTTCCCATCGGACCTTTTGTCCCCTCTATCTTTCACCCCTCTTCCTTTATTCACTCCTGGCCATTTTCGTCCCCGTTGCCCTTTCCCACTTCTGCACTTTTCTGCCTCTCTGCGCATCCTCCCTCTGTTCTTTCCCCTGCCCATTTCCCCCCTGCCGTTTTGCTGTACTCTGCACTTGTTTCCGCTCTGTAATTTTTACCTTTGTTTCCCTTTTCTGCACCCACCCAATTGTGCATCGCTCCCTAATTTGCAGACCCCAAATTTTGCAGCCCTATGAAATAGTAGTGTAATAGTTTGGGACATCATGAAAGATGTGAAACAAATAATTTGGTTTTCATTCGCTAACCTGACGGTATTTGTTTATTTCAATACTATACTTATGATGGTAAAGCTATGCATTCAAATGAAAAGTGTCGGATGTCACTGCGAATTCGGGAGCCATTTCAGATCTCGCCCTGATATATTGTTCGCCTGACGACTGTCACGTTCAGTGTCGCTCTGATAGTTCTGTACAGGGTCCGCCCAGTTCTGGGTCGCAGTGGGTCTCAGAGCGCAGTAATACACTGTGGAGTCTATCAGTTCTGTCTTAAGTACAATCAGCAGGATAATGCGATTCACATGATCAAACTCCGAGGGCAGCCGGTGTCCTGGAAATGTCTGGGTGTCCCCAACATATTTGCTTCTCTGTAGCAGATACTCCACGGATCCTCTGGGGTTCTGACGGTACCAGAACAAATAAGGAGTACTGTCTGTTGTGGTGTAATTACAGAACAATTGGACATCATCTCCCTCATTCACTTTGATATTAGCTGTTGGCTGTGAGACGGAATCTCCTCGAAACTGTCCAGTAAGAGTCAGCAGTAACAGTAAATTGCATAAAACACACATTCTTATCGCCCACAATTGGCCCTTCACCCAGAACAATAGCCTGCCAAATACGGCAACGAAACTAAATGTGGATGCATTTGATGCAACTCAACGGCTGTAAAGGGAAAACGCTTCGATAGATTAAATAAAGAGTTATTTAACATACAGGCCACGCCTTCTAAAGAGGTCATTTCCCACTTCATCTCCTGCGATTTGAAGGAAAATCTGCAAACAATCCGGTGGTTTTAAAACTTGCCTCTCCGTTAAATCATCTCAATGTCGTCCTTCCTGTTTGGATTCCCAGCTTAACTAATTCACTGTTTTTCACTCGTGGATGTTGCGAACTTCACCCACATAGTGCGAGGTGTCAGGCCAAGTCTGGGTCCAGACGATTATTTCAACTCGGAGAGAGTGCATCTTTCCCTCTACGTTGATTGAACTGCTTGTTTGAAAGTAATACCCGCAAACAGCTGAAGCATAGAGTTCCACAAGGTGCGAACTTACCAGTTGGAAAACCTGCAGGTGTAAAGAATAAACGCAGAACTCTCGGCGACATGCTTGCAAAGAGATAACGGTGAATGTGAGCAGAGCTGGTCGAAGCTGAAAATGTTTTCGTTCAGAGTTATGAAAAGATTCGGAAAAATTTCTGAAGAAGGGTCTAGAGCCGAAACGTCAGCTTTCCTGCTCCTCTGATGCTGCTTGACCTGTTGCGTTCATCCAGCTCTACACCTTGTTATCTCAGATTCTCCAGCATCGGCAGTTCCTACTGTCTCTACATAAATAAATACTCCAGCAAGTTTTCAATGAATGAAACTGTAGAACTGAATATTGCTTTTGCGACATTGTAAATGTAACTCCTGTCTCATTATCAGATGCACTGCAGCGTGTCAAGAAGATAGCTCACCACCATAATATTACAGACGGCTGCCAGCGCGCCAATAAAAGGATAACAGATTTTTAAAAAAGGAAAATAAAAGACATTGTGATAAAGTTTCCGTCAAAGTCTGAACGGGAATGGTGAGAGAGCAGACACACATGAACAACACATCCAAATCCTGACCCAAACGAACGTACTATGGTCAAGTTTACAAATGACAGAAAAATAAGTGGCAAGGCGAGTCGTGAGGATGACTCAAAGAGTCTACAAGAAGAGGATATAGACTGTTTAATTGAGGGTGATTATAGCATTCTCTGGCGGAACCTCCAGGCAATGTGCACCACTAACAATTATTTATGGGTGAGACAATATCAGTAGATGAATTTTCAGGAATCGTTATTGAGACGATTAAATTGTTTAACTGTGATGGAAATATGAACAATGTTAAGGAAAGGCCTCCATATTTTCTTCATGTTTCATTTATTTATGATTTAAACAGATCTTTAATTTCTGTGCATCACAATCGTAGGTTTTCACTTTCATGCATTTCTCCTTCCATAGTTTTTCACCATTCTGCTCTCTGAAAGTAGAATTAGTGTCTTTCTCCGATTTCTGTTTCTTCCTTAAATGTTGCTTGTTTGCAAATATACCGTTCCTTTATCTCCATTCGCATCTCCAATTTTCTTCACTTCTGACCATTTTTAAATTTTGATGCTCCATATTTTCTGTTTTATTTTACCCTCATTCCCCACAAACCCGGTTTTTAGAGCCCTGAATTAGTAACACTGTTTTGTCAAAATTAACATAACAGAAGTGCCACTCTGCAGGTTTTTGTGTGGACTCTCTATCTGTTGGTGACACTGTGCCCTCACTGGCACAAATGTAGGTGGCAGTGTCATTAATCCTGGTCTCTCTCAAAGTCAGTGTACTGGTTTTGTAGTCCCCACTGATTGAAGCGGTTACCCTCGTAGGCTGCTCGGCTTCTCTTCTGGCCATCACTTGATGCTCGAGTGGCCGATTTGGGAGCTGTCTGTACCAACGCACTGTGTTAAATGTAGTAGCAGTAATGGAGCAGTTCATGGATACCTTTCCCAATTCACTAACAACCGTCCACGGAGGAAGTTGCTTCATGTCGACTTCTCCAGTCACGTCTATGGAGATCAGAGTGGAGAACAGCAAGAGAACTCCGCAAGTTCGGAACATTATCAGATTGCAAGGAAAGTGAGCAAAATCAATTGGTGGCCGAGATCAGTTGAGAAACTGGATGTAAATAATCAATTTATAAGAATGAACATCTAGAACAACGCTCTGTTCACTTCTAACTTCGTGTTGAAGTTACAGAAGAAGCTATGGCCCTGTGTGTCTTTCCATAATAAGTGTTTCACACTGACAACTGTTTTTAACTGTCTGGAAGGTCATTCCTTCCCTGGCTCTCACTTTCAATATTTACCGCAGATTCACACTACACTCTAGTGGTGTGTACAAGTAATTGCAAGGTGCAAATTCTCATCACAGCTTGCAGTTCACAGGTTACCGCTCAATGTTGCCCTTCCCAGTATAAGACTATGAACAGGTGAGGCTTTGCATTTCAACTTCATTTCCATCATCCAATGATTTCAGGATACTATCTGTCCGCTTTTTAACCAAAGCCTTATGCCACACTATGACCACTCTCCTTAAAAAGAGTACTGTTCCCACATTAATCCTGAAATATCGATTCGTACTTTGGAACTATGTACTTCTTCAGATGTGACATGAATAACTATTCACGTATGCGCAACATTTCCACAAGAAGAGCAATCTTGACAGCTCATTACAGTACATCTTTCTACTGGAGTCTATATGAGACCATTCACTTTCTCTCCGTATCTCTCTCTCTCTCTCTCTCTCTCGCACAAACCACTCACTCAGACACATCTTCAGAGATATCTTCAACTCAACTTTTCTCTCTATTCCCCACTACATTGTTTCCCTTATTGCTTATTAATCATCTTGAATATGATTGTCTATTCATCTTTTACAGCTCACTGTTGTAAAGATCCCGACAGATGCACGATGCTGAAGAGAGAGAGAGAGAGACAGAGAGAGAGAAAAGAAGAAGAAGAAGAAGAAGAAGAAGAAGAAGAAAAAGAAGAAGAAGAGATAAACAAACTTTCTGTACAGTTCAGTCTTAAAGGCAAATCCTTAGTTTGTGATTACATCCCGTCGTTCCAGACTGTCCTGGGTATAATGGCAGAACAAATCATCTACAGTTAGCCGTGACCGCACTGAATTCTCAGTTGGGGCGAAGAAATGAGTTTTTGTCCCATACACAGAACAGCAAAGCTCATTAGATTATGTGAATTGTGGATCAAATCCTTTGAACTTTTAAAGCTGGAGTGTTAATGCTTAGGAAAACTGAGTGCATCCCTTTCCGCACGTGAAGTATCTGAATTGTCTCTCTTGGATATGACTGTGCTGCAGCAAAGTTTGCTGTGGTCTTATTTTGGAATTTGAAACGGAGTCCTGAGAGTTTTCTTGGGGGCCTCCACACGAGGACAGGGAATTTACTGGTCGGTAATAATTTCCCAGAACAATTTAAACACAGGGAACCACGTGGGACCAAACTGGGAAATGTCATGGTTGATACAAACGTTCTAACCACTGCACTCTGAAATCAATGTCAATTCCCCAGGACAGTGGTGAATTGACCAGACATCTCTCACTCTAATTCCCAAACAGAAAATGCTGGGAAAACTCTGTATGTCGGAGCAAGTTTGTGGAGAGAGACAAATTGCTATTTATGGGTGCTTAATCCGAATCTGTTTCGAAAGTACTCTTTTGGCACTGAGGAGTTTTAGATTCAGGTGGTGATGAAAGCGCTATTAAAAGACAAGGACATTCTTTTTTCTCGATCCAGCACCCTGAATATTTATCTCTCTGCTCGTGGAACTACTGCTGTAGGGAGAAATAGCAAAGACGGGTCTTAAATCCCGTGTTCCTTAGCCTAATAGATCTATATTCAGAGCTGCATTACCACAAATATGGAAGATGCCAGAGACAATTACGAATCTGGTTTTTACCTGGGCCCCAGCTGCCGTCGTAATAACAGTTCAGATTGAAAAAAAATCAATAACGCTTTCAATTCCGCAGCAAAATACGACTTTTCATAACCGTCGCGTTACAATAATTATATGCAATAGTGATATCATTGTTAACCAAATCCAGACAACTCCATCATCTGTGACTGGGATGCTTCTGACAGCTTTGCTCCTTCCGCGACTTTTTCCAGCTTCACTGCATTATTTACCAATTGCCTAAATTGTGGCCTTCTTAAAAAAAATCTTGGAACTCTTCCAAATTAGATACTAATTTCAGTATGGCAGATTAGGAAGGATATTAATTTTTACCAATTATTACCAAGGGTTTAAAATCAACTCTAATGTAAAGTTACTGTGAGGCAGCTGACAAATTGAGAAGAATCCCTCTCTTACTTAAACCTGAGAGATCAAATAACGGTCCTTCTGACTTGTAACTGTGGTTTACGACCCTTTCTATTTACATGCTATGAGTGGATTCAAAACTAAAATTTCATTTTTAACTAAATATTTACTGTTTCAAAACTAAACACTTTCCTTTACTAATTATCTTTTTTAACATAAAAACATGCGTCCGAATACCACTGATACGAGTGAAATTCAACCACTTTACAACTTTATCAAGCCATCAAATGAAACCTGTGTGGATTCCAGAAACAACCAGGGGACAATCACATCTTATTTCTGTATTTTGAAACCTGTCCTTGTCTCTTTTTCCTTGATCTCTGGATGTAAGAAATTACTCGACTATCGACATGTGCACTTAAATTTCATTTGTTTATCATTCTGCAGTCGTGACCTCTCTTTTTACAACTTTCTCCTGCCCTCTCCTGTGCCAATGGCTTTTATTTTCGAAGCCGTGTTACATCTTTTATTATTTTATGTTTCTTAATAATGCATTGGGACTCTTTATTGCCGACAAATATTTTGCTCAAGGGATGCAACCAAACCTTTCACAGTACTTTGTTGTTTGTCTTTCTAATTCTACAATGGCCTAACCAGTTCAGAATACAATAGAATCAGACTTTTCTTTCTATTTCTTACTAAATAAGGAACTTGTAACTGTGACTAAACTCGGCCATACAAAAAATTGCCTCTATTATATGTTTAGAACTGCCTATTTACAGAAACCAGATTAACTTCCCTAATGTTTCTTCGATGGAGAATCTCATCTTATCCAATATATGTATATGGAGACTACAAGTCTAGCTGTGAACATCTGTTGTATGTACCTGTCAGACATTTTCGGCCAACGTGTGTTCGCGAAAAAGGTCCCAAGCGGCCATCTTGACAACTTGGTCATAGGCCGCTTCAACCCGTGGAAATGGGAATCTGAAAGAAAACTTGAAACCGTTGGAGAAATTAAGACGGTTTGGTAGCGCTGGGGACAGAAAACAGAGTGAAACGCTCAGCAGATCTGACAGCACATGTGAACAAAAGTTGGAGTTAACGTTCGGGTCCAGCGACCTTTTCTCAGAACTAACTGGACACAAAACTTTAACTCCGATTTTTCTTCACAGGAACTGCCAGACTTGCTGAGCTTTACCAGCAACTTCTGTTTTCGCTCCTGATGTATAGCATCTCCATCTCTTTCAATTTTTACATTGAGATGAGGACTTGAAACGTCAGAGCACGCAAGAGTACAGACCAAGTGGTGGAAAAGAGGATTCGAATAGATGATATTTGATGATGAGCAATGATACAATAGACCGAAGTGTCCCTTTTCATGCTGGTTGAACTCCATCACCGGGAGAAACTTATGTGTGACAATGATCACAAATGAAAAATCAAAAACAGTGCCATGAAAAAAAGGCACAAGTGCTCACCATAACTTCTGCAGTGGTGTAATGGGTTGGGATTAGCTGCTTGTGACCCAGGTTCGATTCCCGGGCAGGGAATGGGAGCTTTTGCGACTTTCTCGTGCTAACAGCATTTTAAAAACTGATTTTAAGAAGCAAGAAATCACCAGTGGAACCGTCAAAAAATTCTCATCATTCCAAATGATTTTCATATTAATGTAAAGCAAATAACGATGGATTTCGAAAATCTGCAAAAGAAAACAGAATTTTCCGGAGAAACTCAGCAAGCCAAGCAGTATCTGTGGACAGAGAAACAGATTGAACATTTTGTGCCCACATTTTGTGACGCTTCTTCAGAACTAGGTTAGTGATGCAGCTGCAACTTGAAATGTTGGGGTAAAATTTCAGGTTTATCTGCCGAATTAGCATATTTATCTCATTAAATTACAATAGTCAACTCTATAACTTTAAAAATTAATCAGCTCTAAATGCTCCTTCCATTGCACTGAGGTGGCGAAGGGCTGTGCTTAAATGGTTGTCTTTTAGTTTCTTTGTGATAGTTAATGTGAAAGTCGGATGGGAAATTATTCCTTCCAATGTCGACCTGTCTCCTTTCATTGTCTTTGTATATCCGCCTCCCGCTTACCAGAAACCAAAACAGAAATTTCTGGAAAGCTCAGAGATCTGGCAGCATATGTGGAGAGAAATCAGAGTTAACGTTTTTGGGTCGGTTGTTCCTTCCCCAGAACTGATGGTAGCTCCGAAAAAAAAAGTTTTTGTACGCTGAAGGGGATAAAGAGTAAATGATAGGTGGAAATAGAGCTCAAAGAAAGAGAAGAACAGCTGGACAGACAAAGGAATAGATAACTATCAACCTGGGAAAATGAAGAGCTACTAATGGGGACAATTAGTGGCTAACAATGGGTGGTGTGCAATAGTTGATCCCGTGATATCAAGGTCTGATGTGTGGTGGTAGTGTGTGGGAGTAAGACCCTGACCAGAGTCTTGTGTAGGTCTAGTTTGGTATAATTTCTAATCCATCATCAAGACAGTTCCAACACAACTACAGAATTTACAATGACATCTTTACTGGTGGTGTAAAATTAATGAACGTTCACAGCAGAGAAAGAGGATGATCGGCTTGTCTTCTCTGTGCCTTTCCCACAACGTTCCCTGATCACTCTGCAGTTTATCCTGTCTCTCCTCGTTCTTCCGAACAAACTGGGAATGAAGTAGTAGCAACAAGAAACGGGGAGAAGAAAAAGTCATTGTGGAACAGAGGCAAAAACTCCTGGATCAAATAAGTGTTACAGTTCATAAAGTAACAAGAAACAAAAGCCACAGATGAAGGACTAACCCAGGCGACAGGAATGGCAGCAGTCGAATAATTACAGGTTTAGTTCAAACACAGGCTGAATGGCCTGTTTCCACACTGCAGGGATTCTAAAGGCGACAGGTAGTTGGCTGATTGTGCTACAAGTTATCTCAGCTGTGTTAATAAAAAAAAGGTGGGCGGGGGCACGGTGGCTCAGTGGCTCAGTGGTTAGCACCGCTGTTTCACAGCGTCAGGGACCCGGATTCGATTCCAGCCTTGGGTGACTGTCTGCATGGATTTCCTCCAGGTGCTCCAGTTTCCACCCACAGTGCAAAGATGTGCAGCATCGGTGGATTGGCCATGCTAAATTGCCCATTGTGTTCAGGGATGTTTAGTTTCGGTGGGTCAGACATGGGGAAATCCGGGATAGGGGAATGGGATGCTCTTCAGAGGGGCAGTGTGGGCCTGTTGGGCTGAATGGACTGTTTCCACACTGTAGGGATGCTAAAGGCCACAGGAAGCACGTTCAGTCAATATTTGTTTCCAGCCACATCACAATTTGGATCAACAAATGTAGTTTGTGAGAAGATTAGTGAGGATCTCTTGTTTACTAGACAGGAGTATTTAACCAAGTAAGCTGCAGCATTGGGTTTCTGCCCATCCATATGTTCATTTCCTTAACTGCTCGATCACAGCAACTCGGCTTTTCCTTTGTTTCAATGTTGCTCAGTGAGAATGTCAATCGCCTTTCGCTTTTGCAAAAACAAAGAGCTCACAGGTGAACATTGTCCACTGAAAACGCAGAGGATTACAGAATCTCCTTTTGCATTGGTTTAAAACTGACATTTTCATCTGCTGAACTAACTGGATAAAGGCGGTGGCTTCATCCTCTTGGAGTCTCTTAACTGCGTTAGTACACACAGAGGGAACCTCACAAGAGGAAGAGGGTCATTGTGGTTAAGAGACCAGGAGTGATGCGTGGGCCAGTGTAAGTAGTGGACAGTAAAATCTGACCCATTAACACCTACATTTAGCCTTGCATCATCAGTTTCACACTCACCTCCTGCCTCATGCCTCTCTGTTTTCATTGCTTTTCAATTGTCTTCCTTACCAATTGCAGGTCTCTGATCAGAAACGGCAGCTTTTATAAACTGATTCTCGGGATATAGACGTGTCTTACCTGGACAGGAGTTATTGTCCATCCCTAATTACCACAGAGATGGAGGTGATGAGCTACTTTCTTGAACACTTGAACTCCTTGGTACGTATGTACAACCATGATGCCGTTAGGGGGTGATTTCCAGGATTTAGAACCAACAACACTGAAGGAACAGCAATACATTTCCATCTCAGAATGGTGCGTCACTTGGAGGGGGACTTGAGGGTGGCAGCTTTACCATATATCTACTGCCATTGTCCCTCTCGGTATTACCAAAATCTCACAGAACTGATTCAGGCAGGTTCAGCGTTTGTGGCTTTTTTGTAACCAGGAATTTGTTTTCGTTCTGATAATTCACACAAAAGAAATAAATCTCAATTTCCTGACTGGCAAGTGTGCACGTATATAAGTGACCCAAGCTCTGAATCATACCCAGTGGAACACAGTGATGCTGACAGGGACTCATGCGACCTGACATGTACACGGTCTTGTGCCATATGAGAAATAAAAACCGAAAGCATGGACGAGCACACTGTTCCTGGACAGTGGACAAGCATTGTTTCTGAAGTAGATGCTACCAATTTGGTTAAGGACACAGCCATCCATGATGACAAGGAAGTCAGCCGTAGCGATTTCCAGCAGGTAAAATGTGTTGCAAAGGGAGAGTCCAGATTATCTTTGTCACAGGACCACGATCGCCAACAAACTTGGCAGTAAAGACAGTGGCGATAGATATGTTACTGAATAAATTTCAAACACCAATTAATCACCCCATCTCCGCTCCCCATCCCCGCCCATCCTTTTACTACCCCGATTCCATTTATTCCAAAACTGTTGGTTTTTCTTCAACATTCAGCGCTGAGTTATACATTCTCAATACAGGAATCGGTCCAGTCAGTCCCAATACAAACTCTATTCTCTGTCCACTGAGTTAAACCTATGTCAATCTATCAATCTTAATCTCACCCAGAATGTGTTTCTTTCTTTTTCAAGTCCTTGTCAATAACATCAACATCAGCGATACATTTATTTCCTGTCCGGCAAAACCGGATTTTAATAAACTCACCCTTTAAATTTTCAATTACCTCCATAGCCTTTCTCCTTCCACCACAAAAGTCTCAATTTACATGCAATTCTGCCCCCTCCTCAATCCTTCCTATTCATAAACCTATCAGTGGTGGTTATACCTTCAGTTTCCTGTGAAAGCCTTCCGCAATGCCACCTCTTAGTTAGTTTGTCTTTAGTTTTTCATGTTACACTTTATAACCTAACTGCTTGTTCACGTCGTGTGGACGTCTCAGGCTGTGCAGCATTTACTACCTTATCCCTTATCGCCTTCCAAATGAATAGCTTTCTAGACTATTTCAAATGGCAGTTAGTCACCAACCGGACTTCTGCTTCTCTGAAGTCAAATGTTGACCAGAGCAGGTAAGCACAACAACATTTGTTGTCTCAAGAACATTAGTGAATAAGATGAATATGTACGACAATCAATAATGGTTACGTTGTCGCCATAAGAAAAGTTTACTCTTTAGTACGACATTTTTTAAATTCAATTCAAACGTGGTCGAACATCTTTTAATGATGACAGTAAGACCCATAATAAATTAAAATCTCAATTTCGTATAACTGCACAGACAATATCTGAGATGACGTCAATAATGGGACTGCAATTTGTACTAGTTTGCAATCATTGCATTTTTCCAGGGTCACAGTGAAAATTACTGTGAGCACTGAATGCATATTTATGTTGCAATTCATCTAATATAAAAATTGTCTTCTAATAATACACTTTCGATACTGTATTTTATTACACTGGAATTTTATTTTGTTGACGATAGTAGAATTTAATATTCGTGCAAAGCCATGTGTTCCAATTTATATTTCAACAACTTACTAAATGGCATTTTGATAAACAGGACCCGAATAAATTATTTGATATCTTGCATTGTTGCACGATGAAATTGCAATGTCCATTTTATATTTTGCCATACGATGGTATATATAATGCATTTATACATAATGCAGCCAAGTGCTGGCCCTTAATATTCAAACAGTACTGAAAATTACATGACAAAACAGCCTGGCTCGAAAGGTAAAATATGTTGTTTCTGCTGATCTATAAAATAAATGATAACTTATTGGGGATCCAAGACTTACCAGGGGCAGCAATCCCGGCGAGAATTGGGTAACAAACGGCAAAGAATGGGACAGCTACTGGCTCACGCATCGTCTTTCGAAAGCTAAAGAGGTTCCTTAATCTATAGATGTTATGTCTGCGACACATTCAAAACGTCCATCATGGATTTTGAAATAGAGTCTCCAAAGGGAAAATCTGTAGTTACATTTCGCAAATATGACATGAAATTTCATGTCAGACTAGTTCGTGCATTATTTTTATTGGAAAGAGTTTTGGTATTTCGTGCTTTAATAGAGCCAAAAAGGGGCAATGGATTTAGAACAAAACTCTTTCAAATCATTCTGAGCTGGCATGGGACAATATGAGAAATGAAGTCTGAGATAAAGCTATTGGCCACATGGAACTGCAGAGCTTTAATTTTGAACACATAAAAATAATGTGGTTTTCGGAGATTCCAGAAAAGTAACTGTTGACAAATGCACTTGTGTAATATGAACAGAGGAATCATCACCTTAATAAGTATCTAAAGATGGCTTAGAATAAGGCACCATGACTTAAAGAACGCCAGTACCACTGGCAATTGAATATCATCATTGTAATATGATGAAATGAGTGCAATTGTGCCTGCAAACTGAGCAACACCAAATGCAATGTCGTCACTGACAGGTCTAGTGTGATATTATGATGGGTATGCATCAGTGCAGTGACAATTAAGGCAGGATCAAGTGCTATATGAACTCAGACATGTGGTTCGTGGCATGTTTCCCAAACGGAGCATAGGCATAATCCAGTCAATGAAACTGAAGTTGGATTTCGTGTGACATGAAGTGAGACATGTTAACGCCAAGTAATAACTGAGTATGACTTAGAGCAGTTCAACATTAACACAGAGCAATTCAATGTGAAAGGTTGGTAGTCCAATGCGGTGGTAACTGGGACAGGACCAAGGATAATAGAACAGCATAATACAAAACAATATAAAGGAAACCAAAAAGACACTTTATGGAGTCGAACGGAGTTCAAATACTTGGACAAGTTTTTTGAGATCTTTTTAGATCTTTTTAGACTTGAACTGAATATCCTTTATTGTCACCTGCATCCAATAAAGAATACAGTGAAAAGTGTGCGCCATTGCTCATACGTCAACGCCATTCACAGAATTAAAAATAATCTGAAAGAGAGTGCAACATTTCCTTCTGCACTGCTGCCGCCAGAGCCCCACTTTGGCCTTCCCAGCTCACGCCAATGCCACAGAGAGTGTCCAACTCCGGCGTTCCTAACCTATGCCATAGTGCCGAGAAATTGTCCCGCTCCAGACTTCCGAGATTAAGCCATGCCACTGAGAGAATGTCCCACTCCAGGTTTTCCAACCCACATAATACCGCCATCAGGACCTACTCCATGTGGAAGCGACAGTCCCGCTCCAAGTTTCACAGGCTGACCGACCGTCTCTACATCCACGTTGTCTCTGAGAACTTCTGTATTGCTCCAGAGCCATCAAAGCTGCCCTGTGCCGAACAGCTCCCTTTTTGAGTTCGGTTCAGGAAAAAAAGGGTAGAAGCAAGGGCAATGAAACGCAGTGTGGCGGCAAAATCAGGAAAGACAGTCCTGGCAACCCTGAGATTGGAGAGAAAGGAGTGAAGACAGAAAGAAGGGAGGGTCGGAGGGAAGAAGAAAGGGAAGAAATTGATATGTAAATAAATGTTGACAAGAAGACTGACACAATCGGAGACACAAATCATGGTTCTTCTTAGCCAACCTCCCATACATTCAGTATCAGCAACACGCGTCTGTCAGAGCTGGAGTGAATGCAAAACATCGCTGTGTGCAAAAAGTAAAAACTACAACATTATGATTCCAATTAGTAAGGCAGAGCGTTACATTTATGCTGCAATTCTGATCGAAGAGAAAAAACATGATAAAACTCTGTTTGATTTCACTATTTTTGCATACTTTTAAACTGTTTTCTCACTGAAGCCAAGACGAGATTTGAATTCCTGATGTGCAGAAACGATAATCTTTTAATATCTCAGATCAGTTAATATACCCAAGAACATCAGCCTCTTAAAGAAGGGGAAATTTCCTTGACTGCCTCTTCTCAGTCAGACACTTCGCTCTTCATTCTCCTTTGATTCCTCTTCCCAAAGAGTTTTCAAAGAATCAAAAAGCTGGAGACTGGGATTTCGTTGTTTTTTCATGTCTATTCCCAGTGGATGCAGTCATTGGACAGGTGAGTTTTAGTGAATGAAAACTGTGCACGAGCAGATTGTGAGACTATTTCAACTCACTATTTATTTCATGCCCCAGCTTAGAGCAACGGCTCTGATTATCTGAAAAAGTCGTTTGCGTTCCACCTAAAGCCGCTTTTCACTGGAGAAAATTATTTCTGGCTTTGGCGAGCTGTTGTGAGGAAGTAGCACGAATAGCGTGTATAATCCTAGTTGCAAACTGCACTGCTAGCTTAACTGGCTGGGATTCGGCTCTTCATTGCTGTTGTCTGGGTACTTGTCGGGAAGGGAAGTTTATGTGGATTTGTTAATGGTTAACATTTATTAATGGCTAGTATTTCTCGTGTTTAGAAAACGAAACATTAGTTTTAGGCATTCAAACCATCAACCCCCCGAAGAATCTTACTTGTTTTAATAAGAAGTGCGGTTATTGTAATCCTGCAGCCAATATTTAGGAGTACAGAAGTAGTCAGATGCAGACCAATATGAGATTTTTTCCTGACCCTGCGTGGTGCTTTCAATTCTGGCCGAGCTGTTCTGTTTTTGCTGTTATCGTGGTAAATAATTCCTGGTCATTTTAACAGTTCGTACGAGAGCAACAAACCTTCCTTCCCTGACTGGGAATCCAACCCGTGTTGCAGCAGTGAAATTGTCGAATCCTAACCACTAACCCGAACCAGGGAAAATGCAGCAAAACATGCATTTTTTTCTTAATGACATAGCTTTTAACTTCATTTTTCTCAAATTATTTTCACTGGAGATACGTTGTTCCTCTAAACCTATCGAGTTACCGAGATTTTACAGGACGGAGAGCATCCCTTCACTCCATTATATCAGTGCTGGTCCTCAAACATCGATCTATTCTAATTAGAGTTTCCAGCACTTGGCCCACAACCCTTTGTGCACTGACGTTTCATGTACCCATCCAAGTAGTTTTTCAATGTGTTGAGGCTTTGGTGGAATGAAACTTTCGTCCTTGAAGATGGTTCTAAAAGCCTGAACTGTTTCTCCGAGCTGTTGCTCACTTTCCCTAATGTGTGGCTCAGTGTCAGACGTTGTTTTGGGATATCCCTGGGAAGTGCCTTGAGGCTGTATTTACAGAAATGTCATTGTCTTTGTATGAGACAAGCAGAAAGGTATAAAATCTCCTCGTGTATTTTTTCAACCTTATATTTTTCTCCCTGACGTTTTAATCTCGAACGACAAACGAATGGGACTGAAGTTTGATATTGTCGAATTGTGTTCAAAATCACCTCGGGAGCTGAACATCATTTTTATCCACTGATGGAAACACATAGGCAGATTCACCGAGAGTAACAGAGGCTTCATGAGAGAACAAACTCCAGAAAGCAAGGATTTCGCCCATATGGCTCATTATTGTTCTCGTCAGACTTCAGATTTCCTTTACGGTGACTATTCAACAGAAATAAATGAATTCACGTTCTTGGGGAGCTTTTGTCATGATTCTAGACAGTTATTTCTTCAGGGAACCTGTTCAAGCCAGAAAGCATCAGTAATAGAGTCCGTTGCATTTGAGCCCGGGCTGGGAGGCACATCATCTTACGCATCCAGTCATGTTTGCAACCTGCAGATGTAATTTGGGCATCCTGAGCCGCCCACATTGCCTGAACTTCCTTGGAAAAGATTTACCAGTACCTGACACTAGAGGGCAGCAAGGTGATGGATTATCGAGAAAAAGCAGCCAGAAAGCAACAGTGCAGTGTCAAAGTTTCACATTATTGAATTTCCAGCAACATTTCAATACCAATCATACTGAAATATAAAACTGGAAGATCAGCAGGGAGTGCGTTATTGGAGTGGCTCAATGCCTAGCCTCTTGTTTTCTTTCACCCTCGATGTGGACCTTCTACATGACCATCTCTCTCTCTCTTCCTTTCTATCTATCTATCTATCTCTTTCCCCTGGGACATGGATGAAGGGGCAGATCAGACTCGTTCAGACAGGCTGAATGTCTTCCCCCATGACCCAGAGACATTCGATGTTTTGTGTGATTATTGCTTCTTCATAGGGTATTGACAGTGTTTTGGGGAGAGTGTGAGCTACCTCAGACCTAGATCTCCTGTGTTCCCTAATACAGGAGAGTGGGAGCCCGTGAAAGGCGTTTCTTCAGTAGGTGCAGGTGGAGAGAGATTGAGTTGGTATGAATGATCCTTGTTGTGCAATGGTAGTATCCCTGTCTCTTGCCGAGAAGGCCCAAGTTCAAGAGCGTTATGAAATGACTGAACAGGCTGATTAGAAACACGGAAATACAGGAAATAGGAATATCAGTAGGCTATTCGGTCCATAGAGCCTACTCCAACATTTAATATGTTCATGGGTGTTCATCCGACTCAGCATACTATTCCTGCCCTCCCCCCATGTCCTTTGATCCTCTTAGATCTGTGAACTATGTCTACCTCCTTCCTGAAAATATTCTGTGTTTTGGCATCAACCGCTTTCTGTTACAGTGAATTCCATAGGCTCTCCGAACTGTGGGTGAAGAATTTCCTACTCATTTCAGTTGTAAGTGGCCAATGTATACCCTTACACTGTGATCCCTGAATCTTGACTCCCGTCATCGAGAACGCATAATTACACTCACACACACACTCTCTCTCTCTCTGTCTTCCTCACAGACACACATGGACATGTGTGCGTGTGCGTGCGCATACACACACGCACACAAATATGCACACGCACGCACACAGACACACAAACACACACATGCTTACATAAACACAGGTATGCTCACATGCGCGCACATGAAAACGCAAATATGTTTACTCACACGCACGCATGCTGACAAAGAAGCACACGTGCTCTTTCACATATCGTGGGTCTGCTCACAAACACAAACGAAGCAACAAATATGCTCACAGATGTACAGATACACTCTTATAAACACAGGCACACAAACACGCAAAAATTCTCACACATTTTGAAAATCTCATTTGCATAAACACATAATACGTTCATACACACACACAAACGTGCTCTGTTTCTCTCACACACGCATGCACAGACACAGATATGTTTTCACCCACACTGACATGTGACACACTCAGTGACATGATCACACAGAGATACATGTTCACACAGAGTTAAGAGCAAATTCAGATGCACAGAGAAATATAGATATATATACAGGTTTATGAAACTGCTCTACGGATGGTAAGAATGATGATGGGGCAATTTAACGAGTAATGTCTGGGACCATTGCCTGCATGAAGAAAGAAATAAAACGTTTTCTGCATGAATAATGAGCAAGAGTTTGATTCAGGAGCCATAACTTCAAAACTTGCTGGTGACATTAAAATTGGCGATATAATAAAGATGGAAGAGAATTGGAGTATACCTTACGAGGATGCAGATAGTCTGGTGAAATGTACAGACACACGAAAGGAGAACTGCAATACTTTCAACTGTGAAATTATAGTTTTTGGGTGTAGACTTAGGAGAGACGATATAATCTAAATGATCCAACGTTAAACCGTGTACAGGAAAAGAAAAGCCTTCTGTTTAATATCTATTACTTAATATATCTGTTTGCTTATGTATGTCTCCGGGACTCTGTTGCTGGCAATTTTGTTCCTGCCACTTACTCCAGACAACTCACCATTATGGTACTGTGTCTCCCATACTCGTGAGATTCGATACGTCATTGATCACAATTCTGGTAACTCAGTATTGGCTGTGATGTATGATTCGGTGTGCTTGATAATATCAGACTGCTGCTTGCGGGTCAGCTTTAAAAATTATGGCACAAGACCTCAAACATCAGTGAGAAGGATGTTGCAGGGCCAACAGGTCTGTGTGGCTCACTAACATTTCTTTTGATCAATCCAATGCCACTTGGCTTCTTCTGCCAGTCGATTGAGTAGGTAATATTGAGTAAATCATATTGCTGTGTATCCGGATTCTCAATATAAAAAGACCAAATGAAAACAGCACGCTTAGCTAAAGCAAAGATTCCACCAAATGAGACTACCAGATAACAGATAGCACTTCTAAGGATCAATTACAGATGTTACTTTTTAATTCCATTTTCGTTCACTTTATTCTGTTTTTGAATTGCTTTCCTTTTCAAATTCGTTCTTGCGATGTGGCCAACGCCCTGGTTGCATGATAACAATCAAAAGTCAAAAACATTGTTATGGGTTTGGAATCATTGGAAGGCCTGGCCATTAAAGTTCAAAGGTTTCCTTCCCTAAAGGAGATTAGTGAACCAGATGTTTTTACTTGAATAACAAAAAAAGTGCTTAATCGGTTACAATTCGGCTAACTTTTGATGTTTGCTGAATTCAAATTTGACCGCCTGCCATTTAAACCTCCCTTCCCAGAATATTCTCATCCCAGTGGCATTATCATTACGTCTTCGACCTATCCTAAATTGCACAAGGTGAAACTCAAACGGTGTACCAAACACACTTTCCTGTGCCATTGGATAGATAATTGAGTCACAGTTCCACAGTTCCACATTTATATCATTTCCTGGCATGTCAATTACATCTGAACATGCCCTTATGATGTAATGTTTAGTCATCTTTTATCCAGCTACACATCTCACGAAACAATAACTAGATAAATAGTTTTCGGTGATGCTAATGAAATGGGGACCTATCGTTGCACAAATTCACTTCAGAATTTTACATTTAACACAATTTTATCTGCCCTTCAGAAAATACCGCTCCACTGAGACATACCTTGGATTGTCCTGAAGTGGTAGAACGTGTTGTTCACGACCATAGAAGAGGGGCAGAGTCGAACCAGTCACCATGCCAAAATCTGATATTTGAAAGAATTGTCTCGATAGATACATACCTTGACATTTTACCCAAAATTTGACCTTATGATGTATTTATTCAACTCCAGTTTGAATTGTACTGGTCAATTCCGTCTTCCAGTACGACAGCAGACTCGATAACAAGTTTATTTCAAAACAAAGAAGTTTCCATTTCGATCAATATTCTATTTCGATCAAAAGGTAAAAAAAAAACGATTTCTGCAGTGTGTGAAAGAGTTGTGGAAAAGTAATACCGATCCAGATCTTGAGAACGAACTCCTCATGTTGTTCTTGCATGACAAACCCTCGAAATCATTCAGAAGGCCAATATGCACCTCAGTCTAAATCAAAGAAATTATATCTCTGATAATGCCACACTCCTTCAGTACTGACGACCAGGATTGGGCTGTCGGGTAAGACCCTGAAATATACAACATGCATCCTTGGAGTGTGACTTGACGCCTCAAGTTTATGGTTCAGGTGACTGAGATAAAGTTCTTCACGTGAGCTTCCTGGATAGATGACAAACAATGCAAAGGGGTAGAGGGAAATGAAAGTTGGATGGAGGGGTGAGAATATATCATTAACTTCTCACCGTTTAAAGGAAACAATGACAGTGACGGCTGGGCACAGCAGTGGGTTCTTCATCTCCTGTTGGAAATTTTTTTTTGGTCACTGATGAGATGAAGACGATGTTGCAGGAGCTGAGTGCTAGGAACATGTTCGACACCTCTGAAAGGATATAGAGCGGATCATTGAAATCCAGACAACCGAAGCTCAGCCACATACAAAAGGAAATGCCAAATATAGGTGGCTCACAGCATGATGAAGCCAAGAGAGATGGTGAAGAACAGGAGACTTGTCATTTTGCGATTCGATACCTCCGGATCTTTGTGGTTATCATCAACCCAGAACCCTATGCAGGATTGGCTGGCTGCAATGATGTGTCTGACGGTCATGGCATTGAAAAGCAGAATGAGGAGGAACGGGAGAAATGGGGTAAAGATACGGTCCAGCCAGTGGGAAGCCTGCCACGCGGGCGAGGTGTAGAAGACTGACTTGAAAGGCCACGGAACCAAAGAACGCCTTCCAGCATGTAGAAGGGCCGGTAGGTGAATGAGAAAGGAACGTTCTTAATGCAGCTCAGTAGACAAACAATTCCTGTGGCCAGTATCTGGTGTTCCAGCTCTGGCAGTAGATGGTAACTAAACGGTCAATTGTGAAGGCTACCGTCAGCCAGACAGAGCAATCCGGAATTGGAAAGACCAGGACGTTATTGAGCCTGGTCGGAGGAGTGGACATGACACTTTCACGAAAGTAGATGCCACGAATTTGGTTTATAATGACGACAGTGATGTTGACGAGGAAGTCACTCGCTGCTGTCACCACCAAATAATAGGTAATGCACTGACAGAGTCAGTCCCAGGGATCGGATCAAAATAGCCAACAAGTGGTCGTGGAGAGAAAAAGAGGAAAATTATTGACTAGACATTAAGCACCAGATATTTCCTTATCCAAATTTGACTGAAACCCTTCCAATTCCTCCCTTTGCCACTCTTAACACTGCCCCTTCCAAAGCTAAGGTAATTTTTCAGCATCCAATGTTGGATTCAACAATTGTCAGGGAGTCACTGCAATCAGTCTCTGACACAAACTCCACTCTCTGGCAAGTGAGTCAATCCGTGTCCATCTACTGCATACAAGTCTAACATGAACAATTTGTGGCCAGTGCTATATTCATATCAAAACCCATTCAGCAACAGATCCTCTGTATTGCAGACCTGCATTTATTCATAACCTGGCAAGCTCTCGGTTTTAATAATCATTTCCACTGAATTTCCAAATACTTTGATACTCCAAAAATTCCTGTCCTTGATCATTTCGCAGTAATCGTGGATTTTTGCGAATGTATATTTTCTCCATTTTTAAATCCCTTATATTAACTTCTCCATCAGTGGTGGTTATGCCCTTAGCTCTTGAGATCTGATCTCTGCAATTTCGTCCCTTTGTAGCTTAGAGTTTTCTTCTCTCTTTAGGATGTTCCTGTTATCCTAATTCATTGATCAAAATTTGAGTCAAATATCTCCCGCTGTCGTAATTTATCAAATTTCTTGTTAATGCTAGTGTGAAACATATCCACTATATGAACTGCAGTGACTAAAGGCGTAGGTGGAAAACCTTGCCGTCATAAGTGAAATCTAGAAATAAGCAATAAACTGCAACATTCTCTGAGACATATGGGCATATGAGTTAGGAGCAGAAGTGGACCATTTGGCCCTTTAATCCTACGCCACCGTTTAGTTAGATAATAGCTAATCAATGTTGAATTTCAAATTCCTCATGTCTGTCTTTCTCCAATAGCCTTCGATTCCCTTGTCTAGTGAGAATCTATCTGCCTCTGCCTTCAAAATATTCAATAGCCCGTCTTCACGTATTTCCAAGGCAGACTTTCCAAATTCACACAAATATCTGAGAGCGAGAAAAAAAAACAAAAAAACTCCACTTTGTCCTCAAAGGACGACCCAGAATTTGCAAAGGGTGTTCTATAGTTATGTGTTCATAAAGAAGTGCAATTATAGTTAACAAGTACAACTTGTCGAAGATATTCGGGATTTTAGACACTTCAATCACATCACCCCTTATTCTTCTGCACGTTAGAGGCCGATATCTCTCACCAATGAATAAGAAATACAATTATACAAACTGTACAAAACATATGAACAGAAAAGAAAATGCAATACAGCTTTAGTGTTTTATATATCCATTCGAATCTTTGAAACTGTTCTGCAATTAATTCCCAATGCCATGTTAATAATGGGGAATATTCAGTGGAAGCAAACTATATTGTAACGATCACAACATACATTCCTGTAATGGCTGAATATGTCTTTTGTGCCACAATGAATTCAAGAGACCCGTTGGACTGTAAAAAATAATTCTTCAGTAGTATCATAAGATCAGTGCAAGAAATATGCTATAATAAAGGATCATAAACTGTAATTCCACCCAATACTGAATGAAGCAGGTGGTATTTTACTGCATTAAATGAGAACTCAAATTTTAACAATACATGAACACAATTACGGCAATACCACACATATTAATTCATAAATTCATACTAAAAGATATAATTGCACAGCATAATAAACCGAAGATTACCTTGCAACGCTACAAAATGATTTACGAAACAATGTTCTGTAATTTATTGTTACGAAGTGTAATATCATATAATGTTCACATGTAAACTTGAGTTGGAATTCCGCTATAACCAGACACCGCTGAATATCTAAAAACTATCAACACAATCCCGAAAGGGAAGCGTCTTATATCCTGGGAGAGTTACAAAAGGCGCTGGGAACAATGACTTACCAGGGATATCAACAGCAGGGAGAATAAGATAGAAAATTGCAAAGAAGGAAGAAATGGCTGGTTCGTGCATCCTCTTCCAAAATCTAAAGGAACTCAAGATGTTGTACTCCTTCACTCTTGGGACGCATTCAGACTTCATTTATCCTGGGTGAGTGTCTCAAGATGGAGAATTGAGTTACAACATATACAGCAGTTATAGTTTATTTCAGGATTTCCTGTTTTGTTTTTGTAACGTGGACACGGTGGATAATTACATTATACTTTTGTGTGAGGTGCTATCTGAAAATTCTGGCACAAAAATTTGCTGTCACCTCGGAAACCCCACCCCAGCACACTCCGTCACCTCTTCAACACACCCATCACCAACACCACCAATAAACCAAGTTTTTGACTTTCCATCAAGTGGAGTCTCTGATGTTTCTTGCTGAGTAGAGTTCATATCTCTTGGGTAAACTAATCTTTTCTCATCTCTGTGACTTTACAATTTTTTTTCGTCCTAAGTGTCAGGTCAACTATTATGTTTGGTGTGTTGGTAAGTGTTTTAGTGCTCGTTGTTTCAATATTAGCTAAATATTTCAAATGGTTTAAGGACGAGATGTTTGAAATCACTGGGCCATTATATGGGATATGAGATGCAGACCATCACATGTAACTTCTGTGCCATGTGGAAAATATAAAATTCTGTTCCACTAAACTTCAAACGTCACAGAGGCTTTCAAATGTTCGAACAGTGGGTCAGATTTTCTGATGAAGTAAACGTTGACAATTGGCCTGGGATAATAGAAACAGATGAAGAGATGACTGAAACATGGCTTTGAGCTGTGGCGTCAAGTGCACTGGTAGAGCATACACAATCGACATAGTGTAGAATGATACAGAGGCTGCTGGGACATGGTCAGACAGACCAGACTGCAATCTCACGGGGTCTAATACTTGCCAATACCTTTTCTCGAATGGCATGTTGCCACAATGGTGGGAGAGTCAGATACACCTCAGCAGTTGGAAAGCATTCTGAAGGGGGAAGGTGAACAGCCAGAAGTCGTGGTACATGCTGGTAAAAATGATATGAATAAAAACTGAGATCCTGCAATAGATATTTAGACAGTTAAGTAGATAAAGTGGAGGATTGCTAAGATTTTAATATTCTCATTACTTCAAGTGCCACATGCTACGGAGTATAGAAATAGGAAGAGATGTCAGATGAATTCGTGGCTAAAGTGATGGTTAGGAGGAAGGATTTTGGATTTTTGGATCATTGAGAAAATTTCTGGGGGAGGTGAGGCATGTAAAAATTTTCCGGGTTACAACTGAACCAGTATAATATTTTTGCTAGGAGATTTGTCATGTTATTGGAGAGGGTTTAAAATAATTTGACAGTGTATGGAGCACAAAGTAGATGTAAAGTCGGGAGCAGGATTCAGTCTTATGTAGAAGGAATGCTAATAATGACTCCTTAACTCTTGATTTTCAAATGTAATAAGATCTGGTCAGTATCCAAGCTTGTGCTGACAAGTGGCAAGTAACATTCAGACCACACGGATTCCAGGCAATGATTATCTCCAGACAAACAACGAAAACACCTAACCACCGCTCTCGACTTTCGATGGTGTTACCATGACTGGATCAACGATAGTTAACATGCTGGCGGTTGCCATTGACCAGAAACTCACCTGGACTTGCCATAAAACTTCAGTAACTACAAGACCAGGTTAGAGACTGCGACGTGTAACTCACCTTCTGACTCCACAAAGGCTGTCCACCATCTATAAGGGGAAAATAAGAAGAATAATCAAATACTCTCCACTTACATGGATGGGTGCAGGTCCAGAATCACCCAAAAAGTTTGACACCATTTAGGACAAGCAGTCCACTTGAATGGCCCTACATCCACAATGATCCACTCCCTCGGCCAACCTGGACGCTCAGTAGCAGCAGTGCGTATATGTACAAGATAGACTGTAGAAATTCAGCAAAAATTCTTAGGCATCTCCTTCAAGTCCACAACCACTTCCACCTAGAAAAGCAAGGGCAGCAGAATCATGGGAACACCACCACCTGCTTATTCCGCTTCAAGACACTCACCACCCTGGCATGGAATTATATCGCTGTCCCTTCACCGTGGCTGTGTCAAAAACTGGAATTCCTTCATTCAGGGCTTTATGGATCTGCCTGTAGCACATGGACTGCAGCCGTTCAAGAAGTCAGTTCAAAACGACCTTTTCAAGGGCAACTTGGATTGGCAACAAATGATGTCCCAGACAGCGATGCCCACGTCCCTCGAGTGAATAGCAAAACAAAGAGAAACTAATGTGGATGTTTAAGGGCAATGACAATAATGGTTAAATATTCCCAGCTCTCGAGCTTTGATAAAAATAGGAGGATAGGGCGAGCACAATGATTACACGGGACTAACGAAACATGAACAATGGTAAAATTTCATGGATAATTGCATCAAATAGTTGATTTTCTCCATTTTGGTCGTCAGGTATTCTGCAGCATTTGGTCGGATCCTGTCACGTGATTTAAACAAACGAAGTGTTGCTCGCTAAGAAACAATTCAGACAGAATGAAAAGGTTTCACATGCAATTTTTAAACCAAGTCACAGAACAAATAAGCTGCAGAAGTTCAAATAGGCAGGTCAACACAATCCCATCAAGAGAAACGAACGGTGGCCAATAAATGCTTGCCCAGTCAGTTAGGCCCACATCCCGTGAATTAATAATGATTATAAAAACGTATCAAACATCCATTGTTCTTCTGGGTAACACTTCATTCTCGGTCACTGCAGTTCTGAACTTTGTACAATAAGGATGTAGAAATCCATCATGACTCAAAGGAATCAACATCAAAGGAATAACTGCCTTCTGTCACAGGAAAACTGCAGGAAAAATTGACTAACGTGACGGTGAGAATTTATTCTTTATGTATTTCGTTCTTATTGTGTCCAGGGACTGACGATATCATTCAGCCATGGCAACCCCTTCAGGTCACGCGTCAAACCGACATTCCACTAGCCCATTCGGGAAGAAGTGAAATAGTTCACTGCCCTATGAGAACAGCGGGGGAGGGGAATCCTAATGGTGTCCTGGGGCAAGCTTTCAAACTGAACGAACCCCATGCATTGTGCAGGAACAAACGGGAACAGTTTATTGAGTTGGATGATTATAATTAATGGTGTGGAATGGTGGAATGACCGAGTGGCCTACTCCTGCTCCCGCTTTCTATGCTGGACTAATTCCCCTCCAGCAGTCGTGGCTCATCACCTCTCATTTAGCCGATTTCATAAATTAAAACCATGCTTTAATTTCACACCTCTGTTTTGTTTTCCGCCTATTTATCCCAGGTTGTTCAGATTTTGTTTTGAAACCCCATATTGTGACATCATGTCCTCTGGTGACAGCATGCAACCTACTGTCAGTGTTTTGTCAATTTTTAATCTGTATAAAGTGGCTAGGGTAAGTTTCAGCAAGTTGAAGTGCCAACAGTCTTAGCAGGATAGATTACAGAGAATTCCAAGATATTCTGCAAGCACACAAAGTGGGAGAGAATAACCAGGGAAAGAGTAGAGCCGATTGGGAGTCAAGAGTGAAATCTGTGCATCGAACCTGAGGACATTCGGGGAATGTGAAACCAATATTTCATGAATGTTTTCACTCAGGAAAATGAGGGTGTACGTCCAGAAATCAGGAAGGTAGGCTGAAGTTCTTGAACAGATTGATATGAAAAGTGGTGAATGTTTTGGAGGTTTTGGTGGGTTTAAGAATGGATGCACCTTTAGGTGAAGAAGTTATGTTCGAGCGTGCTGTGGGAGACGAGGGAGGCAATGATAGGTTTTCGCTCAAATGGTTAATTTCTGCCTGGCCGGAGGGGAGGCGGCAGAGGGCTGAAAGGCAGCTGATGTCGTCCACTTTTCAAGAAGATTCATAAGAATAAACCAGGAAATCACAGATTAATGAATTTCATATCGATGGTAGGGAAACTACTGGAAAAAATTCTGGAGGAGAGAATCTTCATGAAGTAAGGCAGATTTTGATTAGGGAAATATCATCATGACTTTGTCAGACAAAGGTCATGCCAAATAAATCTGATTGAACCATTTCATGAGTTGACTAAGTGTATAGATGAGGTTCGTGTCGTTGATGGATTTCAGTAAAGCTTTTGACAAGATGACATGTGGGCGATGGATAAAGAAGCTAATAGTACATAATATCCAGGGTAACTTGGTAAGATGGATCCAAAATTGGCTCAGAGGTAGAAAACAGAAATTGGTGGTAGAAGGTTGTTTGTGCGACTCGAGGCCTGTGTTCAGAGGCAGGGATAAGTGCTGAGATGCATCATTGTTCAATATATGCATATGCAAATCATGCAGATGAGAATTTGTGGTGTGGTGTTGGGACGTGAATGTTAAATATGCATGTGAATGACGCAATTATTGGCCACACGGTTGATCATGCCAATGAAGGTGTCAGCTTTGAGGAAGAAACAAACGGTTTTGTCGGATAGGCAGATCAGTCGGGGGTGGAATTTGATCCTGATAAGTGTGAGGTGATTCACTTTGAAAGGAGTGAAAAGATGAACATGTATTCAATGAATGGCAGGACAGAAGGAAGCTCAGAGGAACAAAGGATCTTGAGGTGATTGTCCACAAATCCCTGGAAGGTGGTAACATGGGTTAACATAGTTGTTGAGAAGGTATGTGGAACACTTGCCTTTATCAGGCATAGCATGGATAAAAGAGCAGGGAGATTATCATGGAGCAGTCCAAAACATTGGTTAGGCCACAGCTAGAGTATTGTGTGCAGTTCTGATCTCCACAGCACAGGAACAAAGTGATTGAACTGGAGGGGTTTCAAATGTTTAAAAGATAATGAGCGGCGTGGACATATTGAAGGAAATGAAGCCGTTGGCTTTAGTTTACGGTGAAATAACAAGGGAGCATAATTTTAAAGTGAAATCAGGATATTAAGTGGGGTTTCTGAGGAATACAAATTTCACACAGAGGCTGATGCATTTCCTGGCGACATATTTCAGGCAGAAGGCTTCCTTTACAAAGAATTCAGATGAGCGTTTGAAGTATCATAACATTGAAGCTTTTATGCCTCGTGCTGCAAAGTAGGGCCTGTGCGCATTTAGCGTAGCTTTGGATTTGCAACTTGATGGACGAAAGGGTCTCTTCTGTACTCTATGATTCTGTAATTCTTTTTATTGGAGCTGATATGAACATCTGTGCATAAGGGCCAATGACATCATCTGTGCTGACCTCGAACGGAAGCGTCAGTTTAACCACAAGTTGGAATCGGTAATCAACTTTCCAGACAAGTTTATTCTGTGATAACAAAGTGTAGAGCTGGATGAACGCAGCAAGCAGCAGCATCAGAGGAGCAGGAAAGCTAACGTTTCCGGTCTGGACCCTCCTTCAGAAAGAAGGACCCTTCCTGCTCCTCTGATGCCGCTTGGTCTGCTGTGTTCATCCAGCTCGACACATTGTTATCTCAGATTCTCCAGCATCGGAAGTTCCTACTATCTCTGAAGTTTATTCTGTGGTTTGTTTTCTAGAAAGCTTCTGGAAACAATTTTGCGAAAGTTTGATTCGGGGTTACTTTGGTTTCCTTTCAGCCATATCATTCACCACACGACAGTGCATGTCACTTTGTGGTTGCATTTACTTCCGCAATTCCTCACACATTACACAAACTCGAACAGAATGAAGCTCCAAAAGTACACAGCAGTTTTTGTACTGGGCTGAGACTGCTTTCTGTCACTGTGAGACTGGACGCACTGTAATACACGGCTGCGTCAGTCAGCTGCAGCCTCGAAATGATTAAACTGGTGAGTTTTGACCCAGTTTTGAGTTCTGCAGAGAAACGGTCTCCAAAAGCATCTCCTTTCCTTTGGTCTGCATTCGAAGACCATCTCCACACAATAAACTGGAGCTGTTTATTTGGTTGTTGCCGGTACCAATATAAATAGTAGGACTCTTCTGTCGTACTATATGTACATCTTATAGTCACCGTTTCGTACTCTGCCTTGCTTTCTGAAGACTGGGGCTGAGTGACGGAATTACCATCACTCAGATCTGTAACGTGCCCAAAAAGAAGAAAAGAAAACATTAAAATCTGTCACTGGAACAATAATGCATATTTAGTTTGACTGCATAATAATTAAACTCTTCCTTACCGAGAATGAACATCCCGACCAGAACCCAAGCGCCGAATACCCGCATGGCTGCTGCCAAGTGACACTCTGTCAGTTCCTTTAAAAGCCGAACTCGGACAGGAAGACATCCCATCAGAGACTCCAATTGGCTCATTGTCACTTCCTCGAGTAATGGTTCACTTCCAATCGGGTAATTTTAGTTTGCACCCGAATATTACAGTGAAATTTGCGTGAGTTCCTTTGCCTCACTGTGTATACTCTACGATTGTGGAGATTTCAGACTATGAGTCTCTTTTAATCATCTCTAAAAATCAAAGCAGCATCACGAATCTTTCGAGAAATTTCATGCAATAATTCCATGGCAATGGACGTCGGAAATAGAACGGGGATTGGAGAACTTTGTAGGAATGTCTCTATACCACAAAACTGTGCTGTGGAAAATTACTACGGTGAGGCAGGATTTCATCCCCTATTCCCAATTCCTTCGCCTCCGCCGTATCTGCTCCCAGGATGAGGCATTACAGTCCCGAACATCTCAGATGTCCTGGTTTTTCAAGGACCGCAACTTCCCCACCCGCAGTGGTCGAGAATACCCTCGACCATGTCTCCCACATTTCCCGCAACTCATCCCTCACACCTCCTCCCCGCAATAACAACCAAAACAGAATCCTCGCCGTCCTCACGTACCACACCACTCACCTCCGAATCCAACACACATCCTCCGACGCTTCCACCATCTCCAGTTCGACTCCACCACCAAAGACATTTTTCCCTCTCCACCCTTATCTGCTTTCCGGAGGGACCACTTTCTCCATGACTTCCTTGTCCGCTCCACACCCGGTACTTTTCCCTGAAACCGCAGGAAGTGCTACACCTGCCCCGACACCTCCCTCCTCACCCCCATCCCAGACCCCAAGAAGACCTTCCACATCAAGCAGATGTTCACCCGCACATCTGCTACCGTGGTATAATGTATCCGCTGTTCCAGATGTGGCCTCCTCTACATCGGGGAAACCAAACAGTGGTATCGTTTTCCTCCAACCCCGTCTTCAGCAACAAGTGCAAGGGACTCAAGCTGTTTCTTTGTCAATAAGATTGAGACAACCCAACCAACTGCCTCTGTTGCTTCCTTTCCACTAGCTCATCAGGTCAAACTGACTTCAAAGTTCCTCCTTGATTGAGCCCCAAGTAGGATCTTTCTTCGTTTTCTCTCAGAGTTTCCCTCATGAATTCTGAGCTCATCGTGTTGAAGTACCGCGTGCACTATAAACATTGTTCCAAATGAATTTATAAGGAATCCCAGATAACAAGGTGTCGAGCTGGATGAACACAGAAATTCTGAAGAATGGTCTAAGCCCGAAACGTCAGCCTTCCTGCTCCTCTGATGCTGCTTGGCCTGCTGTGTTCATCCAGCTCTGGACCTTGTTATCTCAGATTCTCCAGCATCTGCAGTTCCCACTATCTCTGAAACAATTTTAACCCCACTGCGGAGCCTCTTCTAAGGATGCCTACCCTGAAGCAGTTACCCTCCTCCCTCCGGAAAAAACCTCAGTGGATCTCTCTCCCACTGCAACTCTCTCGTAATCTCTTCAGCCTTGAAACTGCTCGACCACGTCCTGAAGCAAACCAGGTACTACAGCCACATCACCTTTCTTATTACCTGCCTACGGAACCAAATCATCCCCAATGGACTACAGTCCACATTCAGGCCTTCCCAATTTTGCCCCAATCGGAACAATATCTACATTCAGAACATTGAGATCCTTCAGAAGTGTTTCTCCCTGCGACTACTGAAACACACACTGGCAGCAATGCGCTGGCATCTCCTGGCACTACAGTCAAGCCTACCCCAGCTCAGAGCCTCCCTCTCCCAGACCTGCAAAGGACCTCTCCTGTTTTTTATTCTTCGTAGGATCCACAGCCCGAACTCACAATTCTACTCAGCTTTATTGGACACTAAAAACCATAAGTACAGTAAACCTACTGGCGCCTACCACCCAAAACGGGCTTCCTCCACCTCCCAAATCCCCAACCCTACCCAGGACCTTCCCCACAATGTGCCCGCCGCCATTGGCCATGTGGCCACTGTCGGAGCACCCACGGATGACGTCACATCCTCCGCCGCCGGCTACACCACTTCCGGAACAGCGAACGCCATCGACACTGCTGCTGATGCCACCACCTCCATTTGCGAGGCCAACACCATAGACACTGAGGACGCACCTACCGTCACCGCTGCTTCCGCCGCCGACGCATCTTTGCCCACCATCGCCGATGCAACTCTGCCCACAGCCGACGCCGCACGGCCCACCACCGATGCCAACGTCACTCCACCCATCACCTCCACAGCCAGCAGCTCCAGAGGAGACAGCAGCACCCAGCCCTGTCGGGTCTTCACCAAACCCCAGACCTCCCCCTTACTGAGAGGTAACGGTCAGTCCTCAGTAAAGGGCTCACCTTTGTCCCCCTCCACCCACACATCAACGAATACCAGTCACGTTTGGACATTGAGCAGTTTTTCTACCGCCTCCGCCTCCGCGATTACTTCTTCAACCATGAGCCTAACGCTTCCTCTACTGACCCCTTCTCCCGCCTCCAGCACACACCCTCCTCCTGGACACCACCCCAAGGCCTCCTACCCTCCCTTGACGTCTTCATCTCCAACTGCTGTCGAGACATCAATCGCCTCAAATTCTCTACCCCCTCACCCTCTCCAACCTCTCCGTCCGCTCTCTCCGCTGCAATCCCAGCCTCACCATAAAACCCGCGGACAAGGGAGGCGCAGTTGTAGTATGGTGCACTGACATCTAAATCGCTGAAGCGAGGCGGCAACTCTCTGACACCTCCTCCTACCGTGCCCTTGATCATTACCCCACCTCCGACCACCAAACCACCATCTCCCAAACCATCCACAACCTGATCACCTCAGGTCACCTCCCACCCACAGCCTCCAACCTCATCATTCCCCAACCCCGCACCGCCCGCTTCTATCTCCTTCCCAAAATCTACAAACCTGACTTCCCAGCATTTCTGAAGAAGGGTGTAGGCCCGAAACGTCAGCCTCCCTGCTCCTCTGATGCTGCTTGGCCTGCTGTGTTCATCCAGCTCTACACTCTGTTATCTCAGATTCTCCAGCATCTGCAGTTCCTGCTATCTCTTATAAGGAATCCTTTTCCCTGTGGCATAAATGGTGCTCTGTTCAGATACTGCCGTTCTCTCCTCTAAATCTGCCATCAACCCAGCCAAAGTAAAACAGTAAAAGTGCTTTTGGCTCTTGCTTGTCTCCAACTCCCTCTCTTTCATATAAAGAAAAATTGTCGCCTCTATAATCTGTGCCCATCATTCCCAGGAGAGTCATATGGCATGGGCATTGATCCCTTGGTCCAACTCGTTCATGGTGATCAAGTTTCCGAAACTAACATAGTCCATTTGCCGACGTTTGGCCCTAATCCCTACTATGCATTTCCCACTCACACACCTGTCCAAATGACTTTTAAATGTTGTAACTCTACCTGCATCCACCACTTCCTCTGGCAGTTCATTCCACATCAGAACCACTGTTTGTATAAAAAAGTATCCCCTCAGGTCCCTTTTAAATCTTTTTCCTTTCACCTTAAACTTATACTTCACGTTCGTTAAAAGACCTTTGCTATTCACCTTATCTATGCACCTCATGATTGTATAAACCTATAAAAAGTGCACTCGTCCTCCCACATTCCAGTGGAAAGAGTCCCAGCTTATTCAACCTCTCCTCATAACTCAAGTCATCCATTCCATCAACAGCCTGTTAAATCTTTTCTTAACGCACTCCAATTTAATAATATCCTTCCTACAGAAGGGTAAGAAACGTAAATAGTACTCCAAAAGTGGCCTCACCAACGCCCTGTACAACATTCATATGACATTCCAACTCCCATACTCAATCGTCTGAACAATGAAAGCAAGCGTGCTGAACGCCTTCTTATCCAGCCTGTCGATTCACTATGCAACTTTGAAAGCACTATGGGCATGAACCCCAACATTTCCTTGTTCTAAAACACTATCCAGGGCCTTACCATTAACTGTGTAAATCCTGCTCTTGTTTGTTTTACCAAAATTTCAGATTGATGAAATAGTGCAACACCATAATTTTTGCAATGAAATCATGCCAAAATCTCAGCCTTGTGCATGAATGAAATGATGGATTCTGATAGTACAGTTGTGTTACAGAGAATCTGGCTTAACCTGACAAACGAAATGCATCGAAGTGCTTCGCACCCCAAAAATTCAGGGATCAATACTATTGATTTATACTTTCCTGCCAAGGTGGAAAGTTCACTTTTTCCCATATTACACTCCAACTGCCCAAATTGTGTTCGCTCATTCAGCATTATCTAGATCCCATTTGAGATTCACCGTCTTGCCAGTGTTCTTTCCCATATGCCTTTGAATCATCAACAAATTTAACAAACTTCCATTTAGTCGTTCATATAGATTATAAAGAGTGGAAGCATCAGCACTGGTCACAGGAGGACTTCCCTAGTTGCAGCTACCAATCAGAAAAGTGGTCCACTGCTTCTGTTAGCTATGAAATCCCCGATACATGAGGTTACCCTGAAGAAACTGAACCCATATTTTCTGCGGTGACCGTTCATCTGGAACTTTTCTCGTTTCGCTTTTGAAAGTCAAGTATACACATTCATAGTTTTCCCTCTATTCACTTCATGTCATACATTTTCAGGACATTAATGTATCAGTCAAAATCACTTCCCTTTTACAAATTCATTTTGACTCTATCTGACTGTATCATGATTTTCCAACTGTCCTGCTTGGATGCAAGCTTGTCTGCTGTCTTCTCTGGTGGACTAGTGGTTATGATTCAGCGCTTTCACCGCTGCCAAACAAGTTCTATTGATCGTCAGGAGAGGAAAGTGTATTGCCCTTATATCAACTGTTAAAAGTTAACTTGCGTTGCAATTTCATACAGCACGCAAAAGTTAAAAAATGCTTTGGTCCAATCAGCCCATGCTTCCCAAACTAAACTCGTCCCGCCATCCACTTCTTGGCTCCAAACATTAAGTAATCATGTATAAAAGAATTAAGACTGAATCAAAGTTTAAAACAAAAAAAAATATGCTAATGAAATTTAAAACAAAAAAAAGAAATCGAGAAGTAAACATAGAAATAAGGCTGAATCTCAGGAGAAGTACCACATCCACGCTACTGTTCGTCGACCATTTTGGAATATTTTAGAGTTTAGAGGTTTTTTTTCGAGATTCTCAAAGCTCTGCCAGAATCTCTGAGCGTTTCACATCGGAGATGAAAGCCTCACACTGGACCGGGGACAAATCGCATATTTGTCTGTTCCTGAGGATTTAGGCGCTCGTGAATGCTGGCCGCAGGTCGTCATTAACTCTCCCCCTCAATGAAACACATAATATTCTTAAGGGGCTTGACAGCATGGAAGCATAAAAGTTGTTTCTCCTTCTGGAACTGTCTTATTCCAGAGGGCAGAATCTTGGAATAAGAGTCACATGTTTAAGAGAGAGATGAGGAGGCATTTCTTTTCTTTGAGGGTTGTGAACCTTTGGTATTCTTTACCACAGAGACCTGTCGAGGCTCAGTCATTACTTCCACCCAAGGATGCTATAGATAGAATTTTAATCAGTAAGGGACAAAAATGTAATGGGGAAAGGCATGAAAGTGGATTTGAGGATGAGCAAACCGTCCACAATCTATTTGAGGAGAACATGACTGAAAGCATGGCCACACCTTTTACTCGAGTAGATCCTTAAATAGTGGAGTGACTGTGAATAAAATGATAGAAGTTTGTAGCAGAGAAAGGCGATATCGAAACAGGAACGAGAAGACAAAAGTGTTTTCTCTGCCACCAATTCTGACATTGGAGACCATTCACGTGAAACAGTGACGGTGTATATTTTTGCTTGCTGTTCACCTCGTGAATGTTCCCATTCCTGCTCATGTGTCTGCGCACACCACAACTCTGCACCATGTCAGCGGTAAGCATAGTTGAGTCCAATGGTGCAATGTATAAAGTGTCTGACTACGGATCGCAAAAACTGTAGGTTTGAGTCTTACCCGGATTCAGCGCAATGGAGATTTTTATTTTTTCATCGGTATATATTCCTGAGAAAATCAGAGCTGGTACATCACGAACTTAAAGAAGGGGAAAATGCCTTGACTGCGTCTGCTTAGTCAGACAGTTCTCCTTTCATTCTCCTCTGATTCTTTTCTAAAGGTTCACAAAGCAGGAGGTTGGGGTGTCTGTTCCTTTTCTCGGGGCCGCAATGATTGTACTGATGGGTTTAGGAAATTTCACATGAACAGCCTGTGGGAATATTTCCCCTTCCCATTCTCTGATGACATTGACTCTGATGTTCTTGGCAACATTTATTGAAGTAAAATCTTCTGCCTTGCGATGTTAACAGGGGCACGTCTGTGAATTGTAACATTCAAAAAGTGAACAAACAGCAAAGATCATCGCCATCAATGATTCGCTTTGGCCTCTTTGTCTGCTGGAACGTTCTTTTTTTTTTTTTGCACAGTCACTCCGCGATTTTATGACGCACTCCAGCGAATTGAGCTTTCATGCTTTGAGCCATGGTCTGTTCGAGTCAAGACCCTAACCAAATTCGTCGAGAAGCTTCTGGTCATTTCTAGCTGGAGGTCTGCAATCATACGAGTTGAACAACACCTTTACTGGTGCAGCTTCTTCACTGCAGCTCAGCGCTTCCAAACAGGCCCCAGTTATCAGCAGCCTGTTCTGTACCGTCCTGAAGTATGTCTGCTGAACTACAGCAGATTATCACAACTCCGCTTTCTTCAATTTGAAACCGAGGGCGACAATATGAACTGTTTGGAAACTTCGAGAGAGGAACGTTTCTGGTGAAGGTCGTTCTGACGTGAAGAACTGAGATAAGAGCATGCACAAGTCAGGTGGCAAGTGATACTGGTATTCAGCTGTGAACTTTCTAATTTTCCAAAAGCCCAAGGTGATAGAAATTCTCACGGGGCAACATTAAAACATAGAAAAAGAAACACTGCACTACTGTGAATGAATGGTTAAGGAAATGGACATATCGATGGGCAACAATGAACTGCTACGTGGTGCTGAGGCTTATTGTGTTAAAGAGCCTTTCTCGAAAGCAGGTGTTCCTGAGTTCAAATCACAGCGTCACTTTCACCTTACGTTGGAAGTTTCTCGTTGATTGATCCAACATGGTGATGTGAAAGGAGGCAACTATTGACTGAGCATGCTTCCTGAGACGTAGTTGACAATAACACTCAATTGATCCTGGAAAAAACTTCCTATGTTCACCAAACACTTCTGCGTTTCCTCGTCTTTTATTCTCACCCTTCAATTTCCAGTTTGGTAGGAATAACGAGGACAGGCACGATAAACCGCAGAGTGACAGGGTAACATTGCGGGAATATCACTGAAAGGGCGAGCTGTTCACCCTCTTTCACTGCTGTCACGATTCATTAATTTTGCACCAACAACAAAAACGTCACTGTAAAGCCTGTAATTGTGGTTGGATTGTTTTGGTGATAGATTAGAAAGCCTATTTAGAATTCTGAAGATTCACAATCCTTTGAGGGAAGAAACGCATCCTTACCTCAGGCTGAAGTAACAGACAATTTATCCAGAGAATGTGAGTCCAGTTCTATACACTCTAGCAAGGCTTTTGCGGGTGAGGAGGTGGTGGGGGTGGTGTTCTCAGCAGCTGTACTCTCACATTGTCTCCAACTTTCAGACTTTTCACAGAGCAGAAATAGGAAATGAGAGAGATGGACACACGAAGAGACCGAGGGAGTAAAAAGAATGAGGTGGATACGCAGGGGCAAAGCAAAAACGATAGAGACACATCGTGAGGTAAACATTGAAAGAACAAATTCCCCATTCAACATGGCTTTTAGCGGACAGAAAGGAAAAAAAAAAAACAGCCTTTCACCACCGCAGGGCGATGGAAGGAGCATTAGAGCTCAATAAATCATTTTAAATTTGTACAATTGACAGTTGTAAGTTAATGACAGAGAATTTGATACAAATCCTGATTTGGCAGGTCAAGCTGATATTCCAACACCCTCCCCATGACCAGCCCCACTACCTTACTTTAATCTAGAGCTGTATAATTTATCTAGTTTTAAGGGAAGTCACTGGACCGGAAACGCTTTCTATCCACAAATGCAGCCAGACCTGTTGTGTTTCACAAGCAATTTCTGTTTTTGATTCAGATTTCCAGGATCCGCGTTTCTTTGTTTTATACTAATCTGAATAAAGTTTGGGATGTAAAAAAGATTATTCTGATATCTGTATACTTTATTTCTTGTTACTGAAATCAATTATAAATTCTATCATGCCACTGAATTAGCAGCATGCAGAAATTCTCATTCCCTGACGAAGGATACAACGAAGTCTGTGGCAGCAAAAGCGTTGCATTCTTAACACTGGAGCATCCGAGAACTGGCTGTCAGGGCTTGTATATTTTCTTAATGACACTGTTTTTAATTACATTGTCTTTCACCACATATCAGTTTCTCCCTACCATCGACCTTTGCAGGGCGGAAAAGAACCTTCTCCCCATCGTTTCAATGCTGGTGATCAAATGTCCATGTATTCTAATTCCATTTTGTAGCACTTGTCCCGCAGCGTTGTGCGCTCTGAGTTTCAAGTACTAATCTCATTGACATGTCCCTGTTACGTTGTAATCACTAACGTCACAAACAATGTCACTGAAATCTGAGATAGTAGGAACTGCAGATACTGGAGAATCCGAGACAACAAGGTGCAGGGCTGGATGAACACAGCAGGCCAAGCAGCATCATAGGAGCAGAGAGGCTGACGTTTCGGGCCTAGACCCTTCATCAGAA
>NC_063373.1:4972729-5057540 GCF_021869965.1 Rhincodon typus | reverse complement strand
AGTTGTCCCTCCGGAAAGCAGATAAGGGTGGGGAGGGAAAGATGTCTTTGGTGGTGGGGTCGGATTGCAGATGGCGGAAGTGTCGGACGATGATGCGTTGGATCCGGAGGTTGGTGGGGTGGTACGTGAGGACGAGGGGGATTCTTTTTTGGTTCTTATTGCGTGGACGGGGTGTGAGGGATGAGGTGCGGGAGATGTGGGAGACACGGTTGAGGGCGTTCTCGACCACCGAGGAGGGGAAGTTTTCGGGTCGAGTGACCTTCCTCACAACAGCTAGGATCTACCAGATTCAAGAATAGCTTCTCCACTGTCATTAGACTTCAGAGGACCTCTCAAATTTTAAATTTAATATTGACCTCGTTCTCTGCACGCCTTCTTTGCATCCGTAACTTTGCATTCTTGTCTCTGTTCTATTACTCTAATGCACTTTGTGTGCTATGATCTACATGTTATGCACGCACAACAACAACCACAACAACAAATCACTTTGTCTAGGTACATGTAGCAATAAATGAAATGAAATCACATCAAATCGAACAAAATCAAACACCCTTCCGAGAGTGACTGAGGCCTCTGGATTATACCTGCTCTGAGTTCTTCACATCAGCTCCCGGTTCCCAGACACAACTTGCTCCCAAAAAAAACCCGAATGTTTATGTGCAGCACAAGCGACTAATTTAGACAGTGAAACATAGCGGTGAGCTGAGACATGGAATGAACATTGAACTGGAATATTCCGACAACCTGTTCATGTGCAATTTTTACCATCCGAAGCCCATTCCAACACAATCTGTACAGCCCCTGTTGAGCTCACAAGACACCACCCCGCAGACATTCCTGACTGAAAAGAATTGACACACAGCAAACTGTAAACACTTTCATGCTGCACCTCTTTCTGCTTCTGTCCCTGCCTCGCCTCCAGCTCCGTCGAATCGTCCAGGTCCAAAGTCAGTGAGCTGCTGGATACAAACACAGTGAAATCGTGAAGTCAGTCTTTCGCAGGAAAGCAGGGCCAGGGAATGTAAGACATAAAGTTTTGAGAATTAACGGGCTTGCACACAGCTAGTTAACGAGACAGTGGGATCTCATCTTCCCGATTCTCCCATAAACTGTTTCCAGGAATGTGCACAATGCCAGTTATCCCCAGTCACAATGTCGCAATGGATGACGTGTCTGTCAGACAGATCAGGGAGTGTCGATTCATCTCCTTCCTGGCTCTGGTATATTTTGCAAACGTTATCCTGTCGCCTCACAAACGTAGCTGACTGCTGCTGTTATTATAAGTCTGCAACACAGAAAAAGGCTCTTCAGCCGATCTAGTCTGCATCGGACACACACAAGTGCCACAGTTATTGTCGTCTCATTCTCCAGCATTTGGCCTGTAGCCGTGTAGGTCTTTGCATCACAAATGCACACATAATTGCTTCTTAAATATATAAAAAAACGGTTTCTGCCTTTTCCATCGTAACAGCCAGTAAGTTCCAGATTCTTTCCACCACGGATCTGTGTGAATTTTTTCCCTCAAATGTCCTCTGACTACACCCTCAACCAAGAGGAAGGAAACCCCGTTCTTCATGGTCTCAACAACAGTCACTTGGTGCGAAACTGCGAGAGGAAATCCCAATGGATTTCTCGTCCTTCCACTTAACAATTCGGCCACGAGCACAGAACCACGCTGCCAGTCTGTTCTTCCCAATGCCTTTCCCTGCAACACCGAGGAAGAGAAAGTCATTGATAGGTTTATTTGAATCCAACCACTTCATAGATTTCTAAAGGGTTAAATATCCATACATGGTGGCTATTGTTATTTAATTAAACAATTTGGAATTAACTTTAGCTTAAACCAAACAAAAACCAGGAATTTCTGGAAAAACCAGCAGTACTGGCAGCCTTTGAGGCGAAAGAAACAGAGTAAACGTTTGGGAACTTTATCAGAATTCACTTTTCTTTCTACAGATGTTACCAAACCTGAGTTGAGTTTCTCCAGAACTTACTGGTTTTGATTCACGTTTCCAACATCCAAAGTTCTTTATGCTAGTCATTTCAATAAAAAATGAGACACTTTCTCATGACTCACTGGAAAAGATTTCTGTCTGGGCGTATTTTCGTGTCCTCATTGACAATCCAAATCTATGCAGTAAAGAAAGGTGAGGGTTTGAAAATATCAGCAGCTTGGCTCTTTTGTGGTCTCGAACCAAACCGCTTTGATTTAATGGCTGAATGCACTGACCAATCCCGCCACATAGCCTAGACGTTCTGCTGCTTGCAAGATCCCATAATATGGTGGTTCCAAACTTGATATTGCCATTTTTGGGGATGACAACTGTCCTATTTCAGTTTTAACTTTCTGAATTAAAGGCTGGAACTTTCATTGTGGAGACATGTGAACAGTCTGATTACACCCACTGCAGACACATCCTTGTCACCGGCAATCAGTTTTCCATCAATGACACTCCCTGAATCATAAAGTCAGAAGTAAATACACAAGCTGATAATTGCACAATCTTCAACACCATTCTTGAATTCTCAGACAATGAGGTAGTCCGTGTCCAAACCTGGAAAGAACAACAACGACATCCAGGATTTCAGCTGAGAAGTGGTAAGTTAGATTGATGTCACTTGACCATCTCCAACAATAGTAAAGTTAACATTCTCCCATTGTGGAATACTGCGCAAATAATAACAGAAAGTGCAGATGAAACAATTTCAGTTTCTCTGGACCATTCTTTCTTCTCTTGGTCGCCCAAGAACGTGATCTCGTCTACCCAAAAATAAGTCAAAATCAGCAACAAAGCCCCAAGAATATTAACGTGAATCTTCTGATCTAACACTAAATGTTGTTCCTAGTATCTTGTGACACTCCATGCCCTGAGATATCCATTGGACCAACTGGTTGTAGACCGTATCAAATGCACTGGTAGCCACCGCATACTGCCATTCCATTCCATTCCAACGATACCTGAGCACATACGAGGCCACAGCATAGTGATCGGCTTCTTCCTTAGAGAGGAAAGCTGACTTCAGGGCACATTCAAATCAACCATTACTTTACTTAAAAGCAGAAAGTATTCGAAGGCAAAAATGGCTAACTCAAATTTCTATTGGTAATGTTCTTTCAGCGTGATCGTCTGCAGTTGGTTGTGTCTTCCCAACAAGCACGTGCATCATTGCACGTCACGTTGTTCATGAATCTATTTCCAGTATACTTATCAGTCCAGTTCGAAGTCATGTTTCATTTATTCATTCACCTGGAGATATCTCTGCTTATATCATACTGGGCCATTTGCCAACTGCTGTTGCGTCAGTAAATCCAAACACCAATTTGAGAATTTGAAGCCCTTCTTCTGCTTGAGTGAGTGGAAGAAGTAAAATAATCTGCAACTTCCTCATGGCCCAAAATTTGTATGTGATAGCCCCGTCCTCTGATCTCCACCATCGTGTAATTATAATAATTTCAAACAATTCATGCTAAGGGAGTGATAAACCTTTGAAAACTAAAAACTCAATAAATCAAATATATAAACTCGTTTCAAATGAAAAATCTTGAAATAAGTGAGAAATTGATTGGGATGGGAAAAGGCAGTTTTTGGTTAGAAGAAGGACGTTAGAACCAACAAGCAGTGTCTCCACTTGATGGAGACGTACAGGCATGGCTAATGGGAAGTGGGTTGCAGCACAAATTGCAGCCAGCTATTCGCCCTCAAATAAAACAGAATCATTCATCTTGGTAATGTTGCAAATGTAAGGCAGGCAACTGCGAATTTGTTTGTGTTTTTATCTCACAATAACTCTAAATGAGTTGCATCTTGGAACTTAATTATCCTTCTGAAAACTCACTTGGAATAGGCCAGGGAAAATTTTAACTTTTCACAAAGTGAAAGCATACAGTATTATGATTTCCTTATGTTTCTGCAAGTCAGTGAGTGAGCCAGCGATTATCCATTTTTTTTATCATTTGCTATCCCATGATCGCTGCTGTTGGTGATTCTGGTCAGCCATAGATCTCAAATAAGATTTTTTCTTTTCTCTAAATCTCATGAAATTTCTCCAACATTTATTTCTGTTTCTATGTAAGCAATTTCCACCCAGCTCAAATGCTGATATGCACGTTACACATTGCACCATGTTTTGGTGAGTTAATGTGAATTCCTAACATTTTCATTGTGAAACGCTGCAAGATGTTTCTCCGTGTATTATGCTGCACATTTACCGAACCACAATTTATTATGTTGGGATATTCATTGTAAATACGACACTGCATTAATATGAATCCACCAAGAGTTTGGGACAAATTCTGACACTCAGCCACATAATAGGGAAAGGGGGAGACAGCTCGGAGAAAGAGCCTGGAAGTTTCAGAGCTGTCTTCAAAACAGGAAAATGTGGACTGGATATGCCAGTGAACAGCAATGCTTCCTGCAATTTGCTGAAGGAGCTGTTTATGTTCTACTGAAACCCTCAAGACATTGAAGAAATATTCAGATGAGCAATTCAAAGCTCATTGCACACAAGGCTATGGACCAAGAGCTGGAAACTGGGATTAGAGTAGATGGATTTTTGATGACCGGCATAGACACGATAGGCTGGAAGGCCTCTGTTGTGTGTAAATATTGGATCATTTTGGAGTACAAACTTATCTTTAGTGAAAATAATTTGAGATAAGAAACAAGGTCAAAAGAGATATAATTAAGGAAAGATTCCTGCCTGGTGGTCTAGTGTTTAGAGTTTAACTCTATCACCGTTGTGGCCCGTGTTTGAACTCCAGTCAAAGAAGGAGAATTAATTGTTCTTGTACGAACTGTTAAAAAAGACCAGAATTACTCACATAGATAAAATCAAAAACGCAGTATCTTTGCCAGAATTACTGATTGTTTTACATCGAGATGACTATCATGCAGGGCAGCAAGTACATCGCATATTCCTATGCTTCTCAGTATTTATTTTCTTCTAAATACTGGCTTTAGTTCTACGTAAGTCTGCTCCTTATTGGAACACACAAGATTCTTTGAGAGCTTGACAGCTGGGATATGTCAAGGTTGTTTCACCTCCTGGGACAACGTTTGACGAGATGGCATAATCTCAGAATAAGAGTCATACAGAGATAAGGAGGAATTTCTTCTCGGAGATTTGTGAATCTGTGAAAATCTTTATCACAGAAGTCTGTGGCGGCTGAATCATTAAAGATATACAAAGATGCGATTAGCAGATTTTTAATCAGTGAGTGAGTCAAGAATTATGGGAAAAGGCAGGAATGTGGGTTTGAGGTTTTTCAGATCAACAAAGTTCTCCCTGAGGAGACCATGACTCAAGAAATGAGAGGATATTTCACTGGTGTGGGTCATAAAATGTGACTTTTCTATGGTGTAAAGGGACAAGAATCCTTCCAACGTGTCACATCAGTCGATGCCCCCGCGAACATCAGAATCGCTGTTCCAGCCTCTTCAAAAAGTGGATAGTGCTTCGACTGTCTCTGCTCAGTCAGACCGTTCACCCTTTATTTTCCTCTGATTCCCGTTCCCAAAGAGTTTCTGAAGATTCACAAAGCTCAAGACTGGGTTTTCTGATCTGTTTCCTTTCTATTTCCAGGAGCCACATTGAATAGGTTAGTGGATTTGGGAAATGTAAGGCTGCACATAGCAGCCTGTTTCAATATTTCAGCTGCCCCTTCTCTGAAGACGCCGGGACATTGGCAGTGATATTCTGGATCACATGTTTAGCTAAGACGATGCTCATTCTTGAACATCAGGAATTAAAACCTCGTCATGGCTTTGGGACAATGCAAAAGAGCTTAGTTTAGAAGGGTAGTAATGTTGGAATTGCTCATGAACCAGGTAGGAATCGTCTACAATCAGCTGATCCGTAGAAATAACGTTATCCATCGGTAACCATGCTTAGCTTTTACTTGCTGCAGAGAAGTGTTGTTAAAAGAGGCATGAACTGGAATGGTGAACAACCAACGAAGTACCAGAAGATTCGAAAACAACCAACGTGACATCTCTCCTCAGAAAAAATAGTGGAAAGGCGGGCCGGGCCTGGGGGTGGGGGTGGGGGGCAGGAAGACACAAAAAAGAGTAAGCTCAGGCCGATCAGCTGAACGATAATTGTCGGAAAGATAAAGTGATTTAAGGACGTAATAGCAGTATATTTGGAAAATCATAATCTAATCAAGCAGATTCTGAATGGCTTCATAAAGTAAAACCATGTCTGACTAAGTTAATAGTTTTTCAAGCAAGTATCAATCAGAGTTGATAGAGGGGTACCAGTATATGTGTCACATTTGCACTTACAGAAGACTTTCGGAAATGTACCTCACAAAAAGTTGTCACAAGAGCCTACAGTGTTGAAGATAGCATATTGGCATAGATAGAAAATTGGCTCATTGGCAGGAATCAACCAATGGGAATGAAGGATTCCTTCACGATTTGGCGAACAGTAACCAGTGGAATTCCACAGCATTCATTGGTGGGACTGCAGCATTGTGCAATATATATTCATAAAATGGAGGAAGGAAATGAATGTATTTTAGCCAAATTTGTAGACAACACAAAAATAGACAAGTTGTGGGAGGGATCCATATAGTTTATAGACAGTTATTGATAGGTTCAATAAATGGGTTAGAAGTTGACAAATGATGCATAATGTGGAAAATGCGATGTTCATTTAAAGAGGGGACCAAGGAACAGAATATTATTTAAATTGAGGAAAAAAAATCTGAAGAAAGCTGCAACACAAAGGGATTTCTTGGTACTTGTGCATGAAACACAGAAAGCTAGCATACAGGTGCAGCAGGCAATCAGGAAGGCAAATTGAATGTTGGCCCTTATTTCATGGTGTTCCTTTGTGAAAATAGTGATGTGGTGCTGTAAATGTAAAAGGTACTGTTGAGACCGTATCTGGAGTACTGTGAGCAGTTTGGCCGCCTTATTTAGGTAAAGATATTATTTCATTGTATGAAGTACACAGAGGGTTTTCTGAGATGATCCCTGGCATAGGTAAATTCTCTCTTATTGGAGATAATCATTGCCTGGGATGGACGGAGAAGGCTTATTATTTTCATTGTCAGTTCAAACCCGAATGCTGTTCAGGTCTCGCGCTGAACTGAATGGACTATTTCAGAAACTGAAGAGTCGGTAATAGTGTTGAGTACTGTACAACCTTCAAGGAGCATCCACACTTCTAACCATATATTGGAGGGAAGATCCTTGAAAGGACAACTGAATATATTTTGTTATAGAATGAATTTGCGATTTGTCCAGCCATACCCTACCGCTGGGAGGAATGGCCTTCAAAAACTGCAATCAATTTTATTTTTGCCGTTGAATCATGGAGATACCCTCGGAAATTTCGTTGGTTTTGCTGATCACATGTCGACTTGATGTCACAGCAGACCTTTCGAGTCACAACTGAAGCTCAGTTCTTTTATGCGTGCTTGGACCAAGGGTATAATGAAGGCAGAAGCTGGGTGATCCCAGCGGAAAGTAAATCGCTTAGAATTTAATAGGTCATTCTTTTCCATGAGCTGGTTGACAGCACTGCCGACAATGCCTTCCACCACTACACAGATGATCGAGAGAACACGAAAGAGATTAGTTTACCGGATTGAATTTGTCTTTATTCTTTTCCATGAGTTGGTTGATAGCACTGTCGACAATGCCTTCCATCGCTATACAGATGATCGAGAGAACACGGAAGAGATTTGTTTACCGGATTGAATATGTCCTACTTTCTGTGTACAGAAGATTGCTGGAAAATTTTGCGTGTTGTCTGGTCAATGCCAACATTGTAGCTATGTGTCAATTCATATTCTTGCTGTACCAGTGTGAGGCAGTGGCCATTTGCACAACAAAGAACCTGATCGTCATCATCTGGCGTTCATCGTCATTACAATCGCTGAGTCCCCAAATTTGACACGCCGGGAGTTTCTGTTGGCCGAGCCTGAATTCGACTCGCCACGTACATACTGTGGTATGAAGAAAGGAATGAACAGAGAAGAGAAGCTGATCGACAATAGAAGCTGTGGATACCACAGTAATTAACTCATCCCTTCAAGACTTGATACAACATCTGCAGGAAGGAGAGCGTGATGTAATGCTTCGGGTTCGTCTGGATGAATGCAAATCCAGTAACAGTCAAAAAGCTGGACAAATCGAGGACAGAGCAACGAGCATGATAGGCATCATTTGCTAATGACTCCATCCAAAATCGATGCACAGCAGCAACATATTATACAATCCATAAAATGCATTGCAGAAAATCACCACGGTCCTTTAGATAGCACTTTCCAAACTCACCTAAGCTACTATATGCAAGAACAAAGGCATGGAACTGCAAGTTCAACTTCAATTCAATCACCATTTTGAATTAGAAATATATCAACCTCTTGTTTGTCTTTGAGTCTGAAATCTGTACCGAGCAGGTTTGCTGGGACTTGATAAACAATGGCCTGCAGCCCATCACCACGTTCTCAAAGGCAGTTAGGAATAAACAACATATACTGACCTCGGCATTGGTGCCCACCTCCCCCGAAATAATAAAAAGGAAATTAAGATGACCAATCTGAACATTAAAAAGCTGGAAATACATGATTACCAAATAAGACCATCATTTTGAACAAAAATAACAGACTAAGATGATGCATCGAAAAGAGTTTGTATATATTGCATATACATGTTTGTAAATAGACATCGACCATCTCATATTGCAACTGAATCAACAGTTATTAGACTGAGGTCAACTGCCAGGTTTGGTGTTTCTGATCAATCTTTTGGCTGAGATCATGTCACCATTTTAGCGTGATTTTAAACGTTCCTCAACATTATTCGAATAAGAACAGAGGCTGTGGAACAGGTACAGTGAGTTTGGATTCTATGTGTGTCTGGGCACAAATTCCACCCTGAAAGAATGTCAATGTATAACAGCGCGTATATAGACCTTGCACCTCATTAGTGTGGGAGATATGAAGTGCAGTAGGCTCCACTGATAGTATACCTCCTCATGCCAACTCCCCTGCACACTTCTTTTACTTCTGACTAATGTTTGGAGAGTTTAAAATCGAGCTCGCAGAACTACAGAAGCCGCATAAAGCCTTTTTTCCCATGATAAGCACCCCAATTATTGGCAATATAAAAGTTGTGATACTATTTGTCTATACAGTTCATCACTGTCCTCCTGGGCATTTCTCTGTGCAAACCAAAACAATAACCCCTATAGTATTTCAGTACAGCTCCAAAGTCAGGTCTCCCAGAGCAGTGCAAGGCGAGATTCTTCAATTTCCTCTCTCGCAAACCATCAGTTGAGAGCTTTCAGATTCCGTCATTTAGGAAGCACTTTGGTGATTCATTCACTTCTGGTGGCTCTGTGGATCTCTTAAATTCTCTGTGCGTCATTTCAAGGCACGTTTTGTCAATATTTGACATACCCCTCGGCAGCAGTCATCAGGAAGCAGTGTCAGTCCCTCAATATCGTTTTGCATCGGACTGATACTTCATGCTATTGCTTCCAAACCGAATGTTCCTGCATAAAAAAAAAGAACACCACGAATTAGGGAACGGTAGGATCAGATCTCTATCAAAGATGTATTTGTTGGGAACAAGGATATGAAAGTTGCAGGCACAGCGTAAGCAATAGTTTTGTTTATTTTTTGTCATTCATAGGAGGAGGACATTGCCTGTCAGACCAGAATTTATCGCCCATTCCTCGTGACCCAGATGTCCTCTCTGGTAAAGATTGTGGATTTCTGTCCATTAAAGACATTAGGTAACATTAACACATTAAACATGTAAACACCTGTTGACGAAACAAATACCTGTCCAAATGGTACCTGTAAGCATGCAATAATTGGGAATGTGAGAATGATGGGAAAAAGCAGACGAAAGGTTGGGGATAGGTTCGCAGATCAGCATTTAACATCAGTGACTCAGAGGTTTGGAATCGTGAAGGAATGGTGTGTGGGAGCTGCAGCATTTGCAATCTTTAGTTCACCTGCAGGTATCCTAAAATCATCCATCTTTCCGACGTGAAAAGTGGATGACACGAACTGGTGAGTTAATATGTTTGTTCGATGAACTGTTATGAATGTGCTTGTTGAAGATTATTTGTCCCTTTAGGCTTTCTTCCTCCACATAAATGAGGGATGATCTGTTTGCGTCTCAGAGGTAAATTGTGAAGCTTCGGGAATACTTTCACTCTTTGAAAGACAATGCACGGCGCAGCAAATGGTCCAGTTTTTGCCATATTCTATCTCATTCTTGCAATTATTGGTATCCCTGGTAAATAACGGATCCGACGAAACTTTGTTTTTTAACTCCAAAGATCTTCCTTCTTCTATTCATGACCAAGTCATTTTTTTGTATAAATAAGCTGCCCCCTCTGGTATAAGCTACTTTAACCACGTGCCAATTTATATGGGCATATTCTATGATATAAGTTTGTTTAATGTTGAAATAGAAGTTATTTCCAATAGGATTGCGTGAACATTGATGTGCTATATTGCAGGACATTGCAGTTTAGTCTGATTTAATGGAAGGATGCTCAGTGAATTAGTTTTGCATGGAATAATCTCGTCGTGATGCAGTGACATATATTGTTATGTGCTTGCGTGATTCAACGGCCAAAACATTCATTCCATTACATGGTTGCGAGATGAAATGTATTTTATTTTACTCGCATAGCAGTCTGCAATTCCACTTTTGGACAAAAGCAATATTTACCGTCTGGTGAGTTCCGAATGACCATTGTTTATTTAGTTTGGCGCCTTCCTTTATTCATTCAAGCGGCGTGCATCCAGGTCAGCATCTGTTGTTCAGTCATTGAATTTCAGAAAGGGCTGAAGAGTTGAGTGAAAATGCAAGATTTAAAAAATCTATTATGTATTCTAATTTGTGCTCACAGTTCTTTTTCATATTTGCGTTTTGTTATGGGTCAGCATATTTTCCTAATCTTTGGCTGGATATGGTTGACATAGGCGAAAATAGAACACAATAGAAAAAGCTTGACAATATGCTCAGATCAAATGGATCACCAGAAAAAAAGGAAGAGGGATGGAATAATTGGTACAGGGAATCCCAATATATAGGGCACAGGTAGTTAAAGACTTCACTGCCACTAATGGGCATATAAATATAAATATCAAGAAATGACTGATTTGGAGGTAGGGCGCAACATTAAGCAGTTAGAGAATATAACACGGATGGATGTGGTGAGGATGTAGAGAAATTGGAAAGTTAGAATAGTTAAAATTGAAATGCTGTCTCATGTGGAGAAATTTAACATAGTGCTGCTGGATGGATGTGACATGGTATGCATCAAACATCAGCAGCAAAAGTTTTGGATAGCTCGCCGTCGGGATTAATTCCATGACCGGGGACGAGGGTGTGAATTTATGAAGGGGTTGTTTTCAATGGCTCCATGTGCTGAAAATTGTTTACTCCAACATTGGATGTCAAACAATTAGCTATGGATTTGGCAGAGCCAGAAACTGAAAGGGAAAAGTGACTGATAACAGAATTTCAGCAACAGAGTCGGTGATGTAGAAGCTGGTGTTATGTGCTTCATCGTATCTTTCGGTTTTTATCTCTCACAGCGAACTTGATAGCGATTGTAATCCTCTTCCAAGAACAGTGTGGTCTCTCTCGGTGCATCACATGCTACTTAGTGGCAATAGCAGTGAATGATTTCTTTGTCACGGTTACTGCTGTTGTTCTCAACCGGATTGGACGCATTTATTTTCGGGACAGTTTCCTATCCACCACGCTTGCTTGCAGACTCGGTGCTGTGCTGGTCCGTTGTAGCCGGGATGGTTCCGTCTGGTTGACAGTAGCCTTCACCACAGACCGTTTTGTAGCCATTTGCTGCCAGAGAATGATGCCCAGATACTGCAAAAAGAAAACTGCATCGTTGGTGATCGGAATAGTCTGTACCCTGAGCTGCATTAAGAACACTCCATTCTACTTTATCTATGAACCCTTGTACACTGTGAACGGAGTGGACTGGTTTTGTGACATTCGAATAAACTTTTACACCTGGCCAATCTGGCAGGTCTATGACTGGCTGGACCACGCACTAACTCCTTCTCTACCGTTCTTGCTTATCCTATTTTTGAACACCTTGACGGTAAGACACATCTTAGCAGCAGGCAGAGTTCGCAGGAGGCTGCGGGGTGTCGACAATCACGGTGACACCGAGATGGCCAATCGCAAGAAATCCGTTGTCCTGCTCTTCACAGTCTCCACCAGCTTCCTCCTCCTTTGGGCCAGCTATCTCGGACATTTTCTGTATGTGCGAATCACAGGTGAAGGCTACTTTTCTGGCCTGGATTTCAATGACTCACGGTACATCCTTCAAGAGCTAACCAACATGCTTCAGTTGCTCAGTTCATGCAACAACGTCTTTATCTACGCAATTTCCCAGAACAAGTTCCGAAAGGAGCTCAAAAAGATGCTGATGTGTCCTTTCACTACGCTTGCTGCCTGCTTTAAATAGGAAGAAGAGAGAAATTGAAAGTGCTTGTAATCTTTCATAACTTGCAAAGCGACAGAGAAAACCATAGTTCCAAACTCCCAGAATTCAAGGCTTCTTGTTGTCTATACAGATATACTGCCTTCATGGATGTGATGCAAAACCTCGATCTGTGGCTATTCTCGCAAGTGTAAAGTAAAACATTATGATGTCAATATTTCAAAACAACATAGGAAAGGATTCAACTCCCTTAAATAAAAGACATTTGTCCTGCACTTGACACCACTGAAACCAGTGTTCTTCTTTTTGTGTTTTAATGAATAACTCTTTTCCTGCAGGTCCTGCTTAAGTTCATAAAAAAGGTGAAATTACTGTAAAACACTTTGGAATAAGAAATATGTGGTCTCATACAATAAAACCAGAGTCAGGTGATGTGCTAGTGCAATAGAAACAAAACAATTGTCAAATGTGGTATGGAGAGAGTCGAAAAAATTTTTTTTAATGCAAAGGTCGAATAAATTCACACCAGATACACTGGAAAGTGTATCGTAAAAGGAGACATGTTGCATTTGACTTATAATTGCAAGACGCTTGCTTCATGTTAAGATCTCCAGCACAAAGAAAATTAAAATAACATAGAATCATGGGAAAATAGAATTTAACAGTTCAGGAGATGGCCATTAAACCCATTGTGTTTAAACTGTCTCCCAAAAGAGCGAATCAGCGAATCCTATTCTCCAATTGTATATCCGTAGACTTCTAAATGCTTTGCTTTCAAGTTTACATTCAGTTCTCTTTTAAAACCTCCTCTGGATTCCACCTCCACCACTTTCCCAGGCGGTGCATTCCAAATCCTAGCATCTCACTGAGTAAAGTATTGTTTTCTCATCTCACTCCTGGGTATCTTGCTGACAGTCTTGAAGTTCTGACCCGCTAATCACTAATATACCATCTGTTGTTACCAGAATATCTTTTTGTACTTCATCAAAATTTTTCATAATTTTTAATCCCCCAGTAAGGTCATCTCTTAATTTTCTCTGCTCCAAGCAGAATAGGCGCAATTTTTCTAATCTTTCCTTCTATTGAAAGTTCCTCATTCTTGGCATCATTCTAGTAAACGTCCATTTTTCGCTTTCCAGGCGTTTCCCATCGTTCTTCAAATAAAGTGCCCAGAACTGAAAGACAATAATCCAAATGTGGTTCGATCAATGTTTGTCGAAGTGTTGCATCACTTCCTTCCTTTTATGTGTTATTCCTCTACTGACAAATTCAAGGATCCTAAATGCCTTCTCAGCAATTGTCTATATTTGACTAGTCACCTTCAGAGAATTATGTCCGTGAACCCTGAGGGCCCTCTGCTCCTGTACTCTGCTCAACATTTTACCTGTATTAAACATGTCTTGTTTGCTGTACGAAAATACCTTACTTCACATTTCTTTACATTGAAATTCGTCTACTGGGTGTCTGCCCATTTTGCCAAACGATAATTACGGCTTGAAGTCGTTCAGCATCAGCATCACAACTCATCATTCTTTCTAGCGTAGCATCAATTGTCAATTTAGAGTTTATTCCCGCGACATCCATCTCCAAATCGTTTATGCAAATCAAGAAAAGCAAGTCCCAACAGTGATCCCTGTACAACACCATTTTCAACTCATTTCCAAATTGAGAAATGCCCATCTGTAACCAAGCTGTGTTTCCTATCTTTTAAACAACTTTTAATCCATGCTGCCAATGACATATCAATCCCAAACATTTCGAGATTGCTAACCAACCTGATACGTGGCACAGCATCAAATGTTTTATGAAAGTCCAAATATGCAACATCCAAGCACTACCCTCACACAAGGCTGTGTCACCTCGTCAAATAATTCAGTCAAATTTGTCAGAATTGAGATGCACTTGACGAAACCATATTGATTTCTGGTAATAATGTATTTTCCACTCTGTATATATTTACATTATTTCGTATTTTGACCTCGATGTGTTTTTCCACTGTTGACATTAAGCTGATGGGTTGAACTCCCCTCGGTTATCCTTTCCCCTTGGTTAAATAATGATGTCAGCTTTGCAATCCTCTAGTTCCACGGACTAAACCTGTGTGCAGATAGACAAAGAAAACTTTTGTTAGTCAATTCGCAATTTGGTCACTTTTGTCCCTCAGTCATCGGGAATGCATCGCATCGGGGCCTGGCGACTTCTCATCTGTAGCGTTGCCAGCCCTTTCAGAACTGCCTCTTTATCAGTCGTTATGATTCTTAGATGCTCAACACCCACACCTTCAAATAAGACATTTTCACCGCTTGCTAATTTGGCAAACACTGAAGTACCATATACATTTTCTAATATACATTTTGTATCCCTGCCCAACTTGTCCTGCTTGTTCTTTATGGGACCCACTTTATCCTTCAATAAACTTTGTATAAAAATGTTTTAATGACTGTTATCTTTTCAGCGCAGCCTGCCATCCTTTCATCAAGCTTCAATTTAGACTCCCCTATTCCAGCCTTAGCCTCTCCTGCATTTGCGTTGCTCTTCCTAATTTCTATTACTATTAGTATTGCCGAATGCATCATTTGTCTCGTTTTTCTTCGTTGTTTTCTCATCAAAATCGTGAGTCATCCATTGTAACTTTGGATACTCTGCATTTATTTCTCTTGGGCATGTAGCTGGTTATACCCTAATTATGACTCTTTTGAAATTCTTCCATTTCCATCCAAAGACTTATCAACTACCATGCATTATCAATCACCTTTGTCCAGGTTAAATATTAAACCCCTAAAATCTGCCTTTTGCCAGCCTGGGATCTACAACATTGCTTGATTTTTGTCCATTTCCAACGTATTATTAAAACTTCTTATATTGTGTCCCAACTTTCCAAATTCTCCACACCCCACTCCCCCCCACCCCGTTCTGAAATTCTTCGCCTGGCCTGCCGCATTTCCTAGAACCGATCCAGGACAATCCAAATTCCGGTTAGGATTGGAAATGTCCTTTTCCAGAAAGTTGTATTGCACACATTGCAGAAATTTTAGACTTCCATTGTCCCACATTCTGCCCTTTTCCAAGGGCAGTTAAATTCGCCAAATATCACACCTCTGCTTGTCCTGCGAACTTCCTTCGTCTACTCACAAATGCTTTCATCTACTTACTGTCCACTATTTGGAGGTCTACAGTAAATACCCAACTAGGTCACTGTTCCCTTCCTGTTTCTAACCTCCAACCACAGGGGGCAGCGGCAACAAGACCCTGAGGTGTGTTCTGGGAAAAGCCGACTCGCTCACCACCTGATATAGGTTCGTGAAGGAACTGGTGTTCAACAAGACCAAGGATATCCAACAGTGGGTGGTGGTGAGAAGCGACTGGGATATTTTCTAGGAGAAGTCGCCTTGCTCACCGCAACTGAGAAATGGATCGTGGAGGACCTGGCTTCACACAACAGTGAAGCCCCAAACATTACATGACTGCAGTGTTTCCTTCCTTCCCTCCCTCCTCATTGAACGAAGCGAGAGAGAAAGGAGCTGTAATAAAGTTTGACAATGGTTTAGAAACAGCAGAGCCTCCGCAGTATGCATCATATTGACCGTTAAATATGGCAGAGACCCCTGAGAGTTCCCTTCCTTTCATTTTCCTATCCTGTCTTCCGTGCAACGACTGCCAAAACCATTACATCGGCCAGACGGAAACTGGCCATCAGGATACATGAACACCAGTTAGCAGCAAAACGACACGACGAACTTTCCCTCTTTTCAGTCCACTCAGACAACGAAGGCTGTCAATTTCGCTGGGACGACATGATCATCCTGGCTCAAGCCAACCATAGACACGCATAGAGATTCCGAGATACTTGATTCTCCACCCGTAACGCTATCAATAAACATGTGTAATTAGACCCCATATTCAAACCTTTGCAAAAAAGAACCGGAAGTGCCACAAAGTAACTCAACAGACTGGATCATATAAATACTAAGCGAAGTAGAACTATATCACTTCATCGGAGACTGCATTGATGACGTTACCTCGCATGGTGACGAAATGTCTGAATACAACCAACCAGCTTGGTGAACAAGTCAATAAGTCAATAAGTCAATAACCTCACCCATGACCTGAGCTAAAAGTTATCACAAGAATGTCTGAGTAAAAAAATTTCTCTTCACCTCAGTCCGAGCTGCATTGCTGACATTGTGACTCCTTTTTTTACTGGCATACAAGTAAGTGGAAATACAATATGCTTCTTTACCTCTGTTAAAATTATTCACAATTTTGAACACCTCAGTAAGGTCACCTCGTAAACGTCTCTGCTTCAAGGAGAACAGAACAATCTCTCTAATCTTTCCTTGTATCAAAAATCTTTCATTTATGATATGATTCTGGTAAATATCCTTTTGGCGTAACATCATTTCTTTGCTTTTACATTCTATATCTGTTTTTAAACTCAAGGATCTTATTAGCCTTCTTAACTATTGTTTCAACTTGCCTGGTCACCTTCAAAGAGTCATGTGCATGATTCCCGAGGCCAGTTCTCTCCTGTACTCGGTGAAAAGGCGTACTATTGAAGCTATTTTGTCTTTCCGTGTTTATTCTACCAAAATACATTACTTCACATTTCTCTGTATTAAAATTTATCTGCCAGTTAGCTGCCCATTTGGCCAAATCATCAATTTTAACCTGAAGTCTCTCAGCATCATCCTCACAATTCATCACTCTTCCTAACTTAGTACCATCTCCAAATTTTGAGGTTTTTTTTTTCCCTCAACACCCAACTCTAAATCGTTTGTGTTAATAAGAGAAAAGCAAGATCCCAACACCATTTCCAAGGGAACACCACTTTCAACTTGTCTCCAATTTGGGAAATGCCTATTTACACCTACCCATTGTTTCATATTCTTTAACCAACTTCTATCCACGATGCCAAAGACACATCAATTTTGAATATTTCTAATGCGTCAGTTAACCTGCCATGAAGCATCATATCATCATACTATTTCTGACCGTCCAAATGTACAACATCCACAACACTACTGTCATCTACTGCGTGTGTCACTTCGTCAAAGAAATCAATTAAATTTGCCAGACATGAACTGCCCTTCATAAAACAATGTTGACTGTCTCGTATTACTTTATTTTTCTCTAACTGTACATTAACCTCGTCCCATATTGGGGCCGCCATCAGTTTTCACACACCTGACGTCAAGCTGACAGGTTTGTAATTTTGTGGGTTGTTCTTTGTTCCTTTTTGAAACATGGTGTCAGATTTGCAATCCTACAGTCTCTCAGGACTACTCATGTGTTCAGACAAGACTGGAAAATGTGTTTCAATGACTTTGCAATTTGACCCCTGAACTGCCTTGGCAATCTAGGATGCATCCTGCCTGGGCCTGGCAACTTATCGACTTGGAGTGCTTCCCGTCTACTTAACATCTCTTTTTGTGTATCACTATACTTTTCAGTTGCTCAAAACCCAAGTTTTCAAACAGGCCATTGTCGCCATATTTAGATTTGGAAAAGATAGAAGAAAAATATCCATTTAATACCTCTGCTATATCCTTTGCGTTGGTGACCAGCTTACCCTGCTTGTTCCTTATGGGCCTTACTCTGTCTTTGACTGATATTTAGCAATAATATATTTGAAGAACATTTTACCAGTTGATTTAGTGCAGCCTGCAATACTTTCCTCTGGATTCCTCTTAGTCTTCCTCATTTCAGCCTTACCCTCTCTCCTGGATTTGATATCCTCTTCCTGATTTCCTTTTTTTTTTATTCTGGTACGCATCATATGTCTCTTTTATCTTCCTTATATTCTTATCAACATCCTTAGACATTCAGGATACTCTTGTTGAGAATAATCCGAATTTATTTATCATGGGTACGTACCTAGCTTGTGTCCTGTTCATGTTTTTTTTGAAATTCTCCCCTTTTTACTCCACCGTTTTATTTACCAATATGTGTTTCCAATCAAAGTGTTCCAGTTAAACTTTTAAACAACTAAAATCAGCCCTTATCTAAACTGGGATCTTAATCTTTGACTGATTTGCATCCATTTCCAGATTAATATTGATCTTATTATTTTGTGAACGTTATCTACCAAATGCATCCACATTCCAACTTGCTCCACTTGGCCTGCCTCTTTTTCTACGACCAGATCCAGCCCAATTCCCTCACTGGTGGTACTGGAAATGTACGATCAAGAATGTTCTCTTGCACAAATCGGAAAAATATCACTCCTTTCGTCCTCAACACTCGACCTTTATCTCAGCCTACCCTAGAGTAATTGAAATCACAACCAAATTTTCCCTGCAGGTTTCCATAACCTGCATACAAATGTTCTCATTTAGTTCCTCCCCATTATTTAGAGGACTGTAATAAATACCTAACAAGATCACTGTTCTCTTTCTGTTTATTGCCTCTGACTATATCGATTCTAATTCTGGAAATGTATTTCTTTGAAGGGCAGTAGTATTACTTTTGACCGAAACTACTGCATTTCCTTACCTTTTACCAAACTTGTTTCTGCTGAAAGCTTTACAACGAGAATGTTAATTAAACGTTCCTCTTATGGCTTGAGCCGCGTGTCTGTCCTATGTCGTACGCCCCTAGAGAAATTTCTGTTTATATTTCTCCAATTTTCCTCACAATACTCCGTGCATTTGCGGACATGAAATATAACCGTGCCCTTATCTCTTTCTTACCCAATGGAAAGTTGTCATTTCTTTATTGTCTGTCAACAGGCAAGCCTTATCTCACCTTTTCACTCCGATTCGCCACTTTCTCTTCTTTGTCCTCTCTGGTGCTTACAAAACTAGGCCCATTTGTCAACCCACACTCGCTGCCTTACAAGTTTAAATTCACTTTTGCTGCAAGATCGATTCTCTAAACCAGGTGATTAGTTCCTCTTCTGTTCAGATAAAGTCCATTTCCCCTGAGGAACAATGATCCCATTATTAAAAAAAAAACTGAATCCCTCCCCTTCTACACCATCCCTGAAGCCACACATTTACCTCCCTGATCTGCCTTTACCTAAATTGTGAAGGTCGTGACAGAGGTAGTATTTCTGAGAACGATGATATAGCAAGCAAATTTTCAAATATCTTAGAAACAGAAGTAAAACAGTTAATAAAACAGCGTCAGAAGCATGCACGGGTCACAGTTAATGATTGGAGAAAACATACTTGAAAATGTGCCTTTCCTTCATAGAGAGATAGGTCATAGCTTGTACATAACGGACATTGAGGAATTGAAGCATCATCTCAGAGGACAATTTGTTGCTCGGAGTTGCAGCAGAGATTGCGGCCTCCCGATTTTCAATTGATGAGATGAGAAATTTGTCGGATTCCAACACTGGTGAGCAGGAGGCGTGGAAAGGTTGACTTCAGCTCAATAGTTTTAGTTCCAGTTACACCGAGACAGCCATAAGGAGAAATAGATCTTCATTGAAAAAGAAGCTAAATGCCATAATTTGAGGTGGTGTAGCACGTTTGCCGTAACAAATATTGCAATTGTTTCATTATGTCTTGATGTCAATGGCCCTTGCCGTTAGATCCATCTTAGAAAGGAATGAGGCACTGCGCAACCTATCATGACAATCTTCTAACTGTAGAATTAGGTATGAATCGCTTTTTATGACTACACTTATTTCACTGCTTTCTATAATCAGTATTGATTCCATTTGATCCATTCAGTTCTGAAACTAAAACTACTGGTTAACTCCAGCTGCTTGCACTACGTTCAAACAAGTGGTTTTACAGCACATTTTTTTTCTCCAACCGGATCTTGTTTTCCTGGTGCAACTGGCGCGGATGTCGTTATATCAGTCCTGCCTCTCCTATATGCACATCGTGCCCGGGTAATGAAGTAAACCCAAATGTAATTCTACTGATTACATTATACTTTCTCAGCCGTCGTACAAGATCTTCCCATTATCCTTCCTCTATTTAAGAATGGCAGCTAATTATCTTATTACTTGTTTGTGAAGCAGTCGATTGTTAGAGTTCGTTTGAGAAGTGTTTGGCTCGGCTTCTATCCAACACTTATTGTACTTGTTGTCTTAAATTACTCAGAGCAACAGACAAACATACTCTTCCTTATCTCACTCCCGATGATGATGTATTTTCAACATGTTTGTATAACATAACCGATTCTCTTCCATAGGTTCAGGAATATCAATCAAACGTATCACTTTACTAACCCTCGGAACTACTTTGTGGACTACTGAGTTCCGCTTTCAGAGATTCACTTTGCATACACAAAAGACACTGATACTGAGAATGGGTGAGAGATGAGAAACGAAGAAGTGTAGCGTCTTAGAAATGTTTATCATCCATTTTGTAACTTTGCTCATGGCAGAGAATGAGCTGACAGGATAGCATTTGGGCAGCTTCATATTACGTTTTCTGTAAGAAAACAATCTCCCCCTTGAAACCGTCGAGTTTCAAAATGATTTTCCGTGCGTCCTTTTGCTTTATGTTGCATAACTTCCAAATGCTGTTGTGCTACCCTATATGGTGCTGTGTTGTCTTTCTGGCAACATGGGAACGTAATCCAACACTGATATTTTGTCCTTTTGTTTCAGAATTTTTCCTTGATCAATTTTAACCTACCTTCAATCTCAGTACGATAAATAAGTTCAATTGTTTTAATGCCCAGTAGAATAATTTAGGCAATATCTGGAATCAATTCGTAAGAATTTTACTACATTATCTCAAACCTGTAGCATTCATGACAGTATGTCTTAATCATAATTTTGAGACTCTGGTAGTATATCTCTCCAAATATTCAAGTATATATGAATGGTACACGGTTCTCTGTAATTGTTTTCACCCCATACTGCTAATTATCTCTGATAAAAAACGACAGGCACAACCCCAGAGCCCTGTAAAATTGTATATAAATTTATAGTGCATATTTTAAAAAATGTGAGTTCGGTTTTCTACGATTATCTAGCTTTAAGCGTCCTCAAAGAAATAGTTTCTTAGAATCAGGCTTTAATTTCCATAAATGTATTCATAATTGTAAGGGTATACTGATATGCTGATTGTATCTACCGGAATAGAGCTACAGAATCGACTTACACTCGTCTGAACAATGGTTCTCAATATGGAACTCGGATCATAGTCTTGGCCGTGCAAAATACTCATTTATTAATACTCCTAAATGCTTTTCCATCGGAATTTCGCTGCTTGCAAAGTCTCCTCACTATATTTGAGCTGTATGCCTATTTGATGAGACATAGTCTATTCCTGAAAAGGCTGTGAGGATGTCTCTACTTTCTCATCAGAATTTTATTTTTGATATGACACTCTGGAAGCCTCAGCTTCAGTGAGAGCAGTCTATGCTTAATTACATAACTGTGAACCTGCTCAGGGATCCCCAATACACAAAGAAATGCCAAACATTTTTTTTCAATTATCCTCATTCTTGAGGACAGCATCGCAATCCTAACATCTGTTTGCCTTTTGTTGTGACGCCTAGTTGGAGACATTGCTCAGCTATTTCTCCGGTCACTATACAGTATGAATGTGGGTGAATATGTTGTAAGAGACATGTCTCATCCCAGACAGACAGGGTATACACTTAATAGAATGGGCCTGTCGATTCTGAAGATTCAAAAAGTTGGAAGTTATCTCTTTAACATGTACAAACATTCTGTGGGGATTTGGATCCTTGACAAAGTGAAACAGTCATCCTGCATGCAGAGTGTGCAACCAACTATCAGTTTCAGTTAAAGGTCATTTAGGGATGAGATAGGGCGAAATATAAACTGTCAAAAGTTTGACTCTGGAAATCCCGACGTCAGTAGATTGTGGATACTAAATTATTGAGAATGCCCAAGGTGAAAAAAATCATAGCATGTAAAGAAGATGGGTCATTTTCATATTGGCGTAGTGTGGACGAACCGAATCACGTTCTCCTACTTTTCTTTTGTCATGTTATTAAAACGGTATGTCAAAAGGGAAACGGAGACAGAATTGAAGGGATTATTGCTCAATCTTCAATCACAAATTAGCTCAATTTTTACCATCGACTACAGCCTTGCTCTCCATCGGTGGAATGTGGTGAAAAACTGGTAACTTACACGTCAGTGCTTGTTTTCCTTGGCTACCAAAGAGAAGTTGCACACGAAGTCGCCAGGGTTAAGAATGGAATTATAACAAAGCAAAATTCCGTACATATTGGAAATAAAGCCCTACAGCTTTCCTAATTTATGACGTTAACAATTAGTTTCCAAAGGTTATTGTCGGATTATTCATCTCCTCTCTGCGTTTTCTCTGAGTCACTATATAGATTCATAGATTCAAGTGTTGTGCAACAGCTCAGGAGCTGAAGCATGCTTTCACTTTCTTGCCGAATGAATCTTGAAACATTGAGATCGGAATTCCAGAAATAAGGTTCGTTTGAAATGTTCACAAAGAGGAAATCTATGATATGTCATCCACAATGAATCTTCTTGGAATGGTGAAGAGTAAATCAATGGACTTTCTCCGGTTCTCCATCTTTGGATCATTCTGATTCTCTCCACTGCTGGTGCTGGCCAGGAGTCTCCTGCTGGCCCAACTGGCTGCAAAATTGTGTCTGACAGTCAGAGCATGAAGCAGTAAAATCAATAAGAATAGTAGACCCAGATTTAAAACACATGCCAAGCTATTGTAGACTGTTCATGCTAGTTACCTATAGACTCTTGACTTTACATTGCAAAACTACGGCACCTTCTTCATTATATTAAGTGGTTCATGTAAAAAGTACCAAAAAATGCCTTTTAAACAACTCAACAAACTGACTGATTCTTTGAGCACAGCCGCTGTATCTCTGTACAAAATTTTGTTGTCAGCTTCTGGGAACAAATGGCTAAAAGTCGATCGAAGGTGAAAGAAATGGTTAGTCAGACTTAACTCTTCATGGCTACATAGATGATTACAGTACTGACAGTATAGGTGGGAGTCGTGGTCATGAAGCAAACGGGGAAATAAATGTTAGTTATCCAATTTAACATCACAGCACTGATAACTACTAAAACTAGTCACTGCCAGATACCGAGTGATACATCCAGAAAGACAACGTCGTTCTCAGTAGGGGATCGCAATTGCCATTAAATTTACTGAAATCATCAAAGAAAAACTAAGCTCCTAACGAGACACGCAATCATGCAAGGTTTCTATATTGACATCGTTTCTGGACGGAAACTGAAGCAAACATTTATGAACCTGCAGCGAAATCTCCATCTCACCAATAAAAGTTTTATCTTGCATGTATGTAGCACCTTTAACATAATTGTCATAAAGTGCTTCAGATGAAAATTATAGTGTAAGTTTTAACGCCGTCATAAATTTGAGAAACCACGTATCTCTTTTTTAAATCACGTTTGCGTTGTCATGTTTTATTCAGGTAACCTATGATCACACGTTAAAAGCCTCAAGATAATGTCAGCTTCAGGAGCGCCGACTTAACTGTGCAGTGGCTTCGACATTCATGATGCCTTTAACTAAAAAGTACAATTAATTTACTCATTAGTAGGATATGATCTTTAATGGAGGGCCTGTTAATTTTGCCTCAAAGTTTTTGCCCACCAAAAAAGTTTTCCGAAACGAAATTCTTCAACTCAAGTCAATGTTATATAAATTCAGAGGGAGATGAAAATTCAATTACCAGGCTCCAGGTTGAAAAAGAGGAAAAATGTCAAGTCATCATAATTCCAGAGTATCGTCAGGCAGCTCACTCCTGAGAGAAATTAATATTAGTATTTCGATTTGAGGGTCACGACACCCCAAGCGACTTAAGTATATTTGTTTCCAAATATGGCATTATTAAGACAGGTGGAGGTTTTTTAATCCAGAAAATCCACAATCCAAGCTCATCTTTGATACTTGGTTTGAAATACAGACTTATTTCTTCAGAAATAATCAACTGAAATTGTGGAACTCATGGCAAAATCCTGTGGAAAAACAATCTAGCAACGTAATCCTATGCTTCACTTAAAATTACGTGGTTCCATTGAAGATGCATGCTGAATTATAATTTCCAATGCTAAGCATTGAATTTCCACCCATGAACTCTGGATTTTGAATAACTGACCAAATACTCATCTGTCCCTTCAACCAGTCAAGGGATATTGTCAGAGATAACAGCTGTAGAGCTGGATGAACACAGGAGGCCAGGCAGCACCAGAGGAGCAGGGAAGTTACTGCTATCTCTAATGGATATTATCATCCTGGGCTTTAACAACCACAAAGGCTTTAATTAGGAAGAATAAGTCGTGAAATTTTCCTGAGCAGATCGCATTCCCGTCGACTGCTGTGGATCATTATTTCTCACTGTCATTTGTCACTGTCAGCTCTCACTTCATAAAACGGTGATTTTCAGAATTAATTATTTAGAACAATGATTCACCTGGGACTCTGATTGCAGCAAGAATTGGAAAGTAAGTTCCATAAACGAGAACAATCTTTGAGCCGTGCATTTTTTCACATGAAGCCATGATTTCTGCTGCTGACTGTTGATATCAGGGATTGTCTGTTTCCGGCTCACTGATACATCAATTTATAATGTTTGCAAATCTACAGAGAGCTGCTTCGGATCCCCAGATATTTGGAGTTTTTGAGCAAATAGATTCAGCTGCTACTTTCTGTTTGGGAGACAGTAAAACAGCCGGAAAATCGTGCGAAGTGGCTTTCATGTCCTCGTGTCCAATATTTGCCTGTGTCGTGTTGAATGAAATTAGTTAGTACTTTGGCAACTCAAAATTGGGCTTAATCCTTGGAGATGTTTCTTTCTGTGACACACGAAAGGAACTGGCTGGCCATGAGGGGCAATGGCCTCGTGGTCTTATTGCTGGACTGTTTATCCAGAGACCGAGACAGCGCTTTGGGGGACCTGGCCTCGAATCCTGCCACAGCAGATGGTGGAATGTGAATACAATAAATAAATTCAGAATTTACAGTATCTGTGAATCCATCATCGATTGTCTGGGAAAAGCCTGCCTGGTTCACAAATGTCCTTTAGGAAAGAAAACTGGCACCCTTAACTTCCCTGGCCTGCATGTGTCTCCACATACACAGCAATGTAGTTGATTCTTAACTGCCCCCTGGGAAATTAGGGATGGGCAATAAATGCTGCCTAGCCAGCCACGCCTATGTCCTATGAATGAATAAAAAAGAAGAGGCGAGATCGAGTACAGCGGGATTATGTTGTTGAGCGGAAATCGACCCTCTGAGAACTAAAACTGGAGCATTCAAAGAGGAGCGCCTCGCCCTATAATATGTTAAAATGGAGTCTGAAAAGTGGTATAAACTGCCTTTCAGGAAGTTCTAGTGGTTAAATAAAACAAATATCTGGCACTCACATAACAATCAACAAGTAGCAATATATTTATATAACTTTAAAAGTGAACCAATTAACTAAACATATAACAAATCGTTTGAAGCTCTTCTCGCTGCTAAGTATTCCTGAATGAAACAAGATTCTAATGTCATGCTGTTTCTATAAATACAAGTCCCTCTTACATAAAATAATTAAAAACATATAAGTTAGTTTTTGGAAATTACAGCGAGGTTACATGTTTTCTGGAACATTCTACATATTCTCCGGTGAATATTCTGTCAGGAACGACTTCTTCATCGATTCCTCTGTCAGTAATATTAATTAGTTGCGCTGTTGGTACCTCTGATTTAGATGGTGCTTTCTCTAAGACTTAGAAAACAAAGCTGTGAGAGCCAGCGATTCTGTCTTGAGAGCTGAAAACTGTTTGTCCTGGCAGATGGCAGTTTGCTCTCCTGCCTTTGTCCAACTCTCTTTTCCTTTATACCCTTGATGACATATGAATGTCTTACAATAGGATTATTCCTATGTTGTCAAAACTATCAAATTTAAATTTAATTGGTTTTTGGTATATACGTGCCTGGTTCAAATCGATTGGCTAAATTCAAAACTTGTTGTCTTGTAACAAAACAAAGCTTCTATTTGGCCTCCTAACTGTACAGCCTTTTGATATAAATGTTTTAATTCGAGTGCTCTCTGTGCTCATGCAAACCCGCAACCTGGTGCCTGCAGACATCTCTTTTGAATCTCTCGGCATAGAAAAAACACATCATCCTCTACAGAGGCCACACACTTCTTTCCCCCAGCATTTTACGCTCACCAAATTCCTGCCTCTCAATCCACAAGTTGTCTACCTAACGTCGCAACAATTATGTTAGCTCAAGTGAGGAAGATGATTACTGTGACGGTCACTTACATAATAGAAGTTACACGGAAAGCAATAGATTACGTTCACACAGCATGCAAGTTATGCACACACAAATGAAGGACACAAGGGTTAACCTCGCAACGATAACTACGGGAATCAAAATATAAACAATGAATATATGTGTACCATAAACAGGGATAGAACGTAGAATAATACAACGAACTGTAACATTTAGTAAGATATTAACAGAGACAATTTCACGTGCAGTTTAAATAATGGCATAGTCAGTTTTTTTTACTTTTAATATTTGTTCAGGGGTTATGGCAGTGATTGGTTAGACCAGCAAATCATGCCATAGAGAAGATGATTGGGTGCTGTGCCTGCCTGAATTGACGAAGTCCATCTGGCATCCAAAGACGTCAGTTTCAGGATTTATGACACAGCGATAGTGCCAAAGCCATGAAAAGTTTCAAGTCAGGATGATCTGTGACTGGAGTGGAACTTGGATATGTTGGTATGAACACGGTTCTTCTGAATAGTCGAGTTCACAGGAGTGGAAGGTGCCATTCAAGGGAGCTTTGTGACTTATTGGAATGCATCTTGGATGTAACAAACACTGCATATGCTGTGCATCGCTGGTGATTTTTGTGAACATTGAAGATAGTGAATGGGAACCAATCAATTGTTCATTTCGGATAGTTTTAAGCCACTTGAATCCTGATCAATCTGGACTCATAATCCAAGTGGAGTGTTTTCCATCACATTCTCATTCTTGCTTTGTGGCTGGTGGATGGTGAACAGGCAGTGGGAGTGAGTTGATCAACATATTTTTCACAGCCTCTGACTTATTCTCGTAGCCGGAATACTTACTTGGCTGGTCTATTCAATTTTCTGTCATCGATAGCCCCAGGTGCTGATACTGATGGTGATGCCATTGAATATAAAGGGGTGGTAATTAAATACTTTCTTGTAATAGATAATCACTTCCAGGCCCTTAAGTGGTACACACGATACTTTCACCTATCATTGCAAATCTGAAAGTTGTCCAGATATTGTTGTGAACAAGATTAACTGCTTTATTAACAGAGGAATCAGTAATGCTGCTAAACACTGTATCATCATCACTTCTCACCGACACTTCTCACACTGTAATGGAAGTAAGATCCTTGACGAAGCGGTTGAGTAATATTAGACTACCCTAATAAACACCCACTGTAATGTCCTGCGGTTGGAATACATTTTCTTCAAAATCCACAATCTCTTACTACCAAGTATTACTGCAACTAGTGGAGCTTATGTCCGTTTCTTTGATACAATACTTGGTTAAATGCCACCTTAATGTCAAGCGTAAAGACGCTCAATTAACCTCTGTTGTGTAGCTCAATGTTGTAATGCGGTCAGCAGCTGAGTGGATACAGTGTAACCCAAGCTTTATATCAGTTAGCAGGTTATTCTTTTCCATATGCTGGGTTATGACACTGTTCATGATACCTTCCATCACTTGGCAGGCGATCGAAAGAATTTGGAAGGGATAGTCGATTGCTTTACATTTGCCGTGCTTCCTGTGAACAAAACGGTGCTGGCCAATTTTACAATCAGTATTTCGTGTTCAGCTGTCATGGATGGAAAGGAACATTTGTGCCACATAAGTGTGAAGCAGTGCCCGTCTGCAACAACAGACAATGTAGTCATCATCTTTTAACGTTCATGATCATTGCCATTGTTGAATCCCAGAGTATCAAAATCCTGGTGATAACAAGTGGCCGAAACAGAAATTGACTGGAAATATTAATACTGTGGCTGCAACAGAAGGTCAACGGAGAAGTGAAGGTACAAAAGAGGCCAGGAATACCACAGCGAATCTGCTGATCATCCAAAGCCTGTCCATCATCAACCATACGCAATTCAAAAGTGTGATTCAACACTTCCAACTTGCTTGAATAAGTGCAACTTCAATAACAATCAAAATGTTCGATGTCATCTCGGGCACAGCATGCTTTACGATAGGCTTCATACGCGGAAGCTGTCACTCCTTTCGCCATAAATACACTGGGACATTTTTGACTGACTTGAAGCACTGTATGACTAAGGGAATTGTCATGATTATTTTTGGTGGATTGTGGGCAGCGATGACTGCAATCGCCGGGAAGTGACATCGAATCCCACAATCTTGCAGTTTCCATTATCTTCGATATTACCTCAAGCCTGTTAAATGGAAAATAGAACAGCTTTATAATTATGATCTTCGGTTGCAGCTTTAGGTTTGGACAGATGTGGAGCAGGCCTGATTTTGTGAGCGGTCAGCTTCGGCATCAGATACCCCAAAACAGGTCGTCCACAGGAAAATTAGTGTGGTTAACTTCTTAAATTCATTTAAAGCATAATTGCTTTTACAGATAAATATCACGATCACTCTTATAAAATGAACGATTTCCCTGCGTCTCTCCCTCCAGCATTCGTGCATTCTCTGTCTCTCTCAATCTCTGCTGCACACAAGGTTTAAATGAAGGCAGGTGATGTGAATTGGTGACCTGCAGAATTAACTCAACATTACAAGCTCTTAATGCAGTGTAGTAGTGCCCTTACTCTGAACCAAGAAGCCTGGGCTCATGTCACAGCTGTTCCAGAGTCATGTCATACATCTTTGAGCAGGTCAATTGTAAAATATCTAAACTTGACACAAGACAATTGGAGAATAAACAGTATATGACACAGTGTGATTCAGGTCGAAAAAATGATGATGCAGGCAATGAGTGACAAAGATGGATGCATTGGTCCTGACATGAATTCCAATTTCCTTTACATACGCAATTAACTTGACTAAAAAGTATGTATTGTTCCTGACATTAATTCCACTTACCTTTAAATCGGCAATTATTTTCCGACCTTTCCCTCTTCAGAACGAAGTGTGAAAAATCTGAGGCGATACATTGAATGGTAATGTTTGAGAGAAAGGGCTTCAGTAATTTATGTACGTTGCTCGTCAGAGATGAGATTGTAAGATTGAGAGGGTAGAAGCTGTGAATGGTCGAAATTTTGGCATTTTTTGGATAAGAACTGAATCAATTTTGTTTTGAACAGTATTGTGATGTTTTCATGAAAGTAAATGATCACCTGTGATCGTGTTGAATGGTGGAACAGGCTCGAAACTTCGACTGACCTCCCGTGTTAATAATTCTTTTGTTCACATATGAAAGACTTTGAATTATTAACCACTTGAAATAAAGGTGATCAGCTACAATATACTCCAACCTGAAAAGATTGTGCCCGGTGACCTCTTTTCTTTGGGAAACACGGAACCAGGAGGCAACTTCATAGAAATATTTTAAATGATGAACGGGTTCATTGAAACGAATGTAGAGGCACATTATTTTGATCAGAATTCCAAACAAAGAGAAATCACCAAAGGAATTACTTGCAGAAGAGAGCATACGAGGAAGAATATTTCTGCTCGGAAACGCATAAAAACGTGCAACTCATTGAGAAGTGGAGTGAGTGGAGAAGAAAAATGCAGGAGAAAGGCGTGGAGAAACACCTGACACCACTGGTAATAGTTCACTGCGGTAGAACAGGGATTGGCTGGTGTGGCGTATAAACACATGTTTCCCAATTTGGGCCGAATAGCCTATATTGAACCAGAAGACCGCTTTACATGTAAATTGCAGTGAAATGTATGCCCCTTGAACAGGTCAGACGATCAAACAATGGGTTGTAGGGAATTGAAATTGTCAGAGATGCAGAAGCAACAGTGCAAAAGTAGCAGTGAAACCACAGAGAAACCGACAAAAACGGAAACTCACCAATGGTTGAGAAACCTTAGGACATGTTTTTAATGTGATAAAATTTCAAAGTAGGTGATGAAATAACATGAAACTTCATATGAAAGTTAAATTAGTTACAAATGAAAAATTCGACCTCCTTGTTAGATGGAAACAGTCAAATAGAATGAAAGACGGGCTGAAGTTCTGGTGACGTGTTAAACTGGCAGAGAAGCTTTATGTTTCATGACCTATGCTCGTTATCACTGAACATATATTTTCTGGTCGATTGTCCTGTGGAGTTGTGTTACTCTCGGAATTACTTGTTTGCAAACTGGTTGTCTTATTGGTGTCAGAATGCTGCTTTCGGTTTATCTTTCCAGAAGTAAAATATAAATAGAAATTTCTAAATATAGAATCAGACAACATGGAGGATCTTATTCGTGCATATTCCCAGTCCCGAAAGGTATAACCTAATTAGTTCTGGTACAGTTGCTGCTTCCCCAGAATGCACATATTCGATTTGTTCCAATATTTGTCCAACCAAACTTGAAATCCATTGTTAAATGTATGCATACCTGAGTAAGATTTGACGGTCTATCTTCTTCATCGAGTCCTGCTACAACAATGATCTGGTAAGCTTGAAGTTAAGATAATTTTCGTGACATACGGATTACTTCTTCAAAATAAAATGTTTCCATCATAACAATTCAATTGCCAAATGGTAAAGAGAAATAGGCTGCATATTCAGTTCTCTGGTATTCCAGCTTCATAGTTACAAAGCTTCATTGTTAGGTTTTTGTACACGCCTCTGTGCTGTGTATCGATGTGTGTGCTGAGCATCAATTCAATGCACAGTAATGCACAGTGGAGTCTCTCTGTTGTATTTTCGTGGTCTTTAACTGGCTGATTTTCGCCGCAGGATCAGTGGAAGCAAAAATTCTTCCTCTGGCAGTATTTTATTTTTTCTGCTACTGAATTGCTAACTGCGCCTCTGAAGCAGGTACTTCACAGTTTGTCCTAAGGACTGACGGTACAATTAAACCGTACACTGACTGAACTCTGAATACTCACAGATTAAAGTAATGTGTCGCAAGCAGCAGTGGTTTGTCCAGGGAGACGTCGGGACAGCAGGGAACTAGAATTTGTGGTGCATATAAAAAGTTTGTTTAGCAACAGATATTCAGAAAACATGAACACGAAGTTATAAGCAGCTGTATTATTAAGGTGTGAAGCAGGTTCGAAATGTAATAAAAACAAATCACCGAGCGTGGAGATGTTGAGCTTTTTTTAAAACAAGAAAAGCAAACTGCTCTGATCTGGTTAGATGTTTCAAGAATAACATACAATTGGGAATTGAGAAAAGAAAGAATCAAAAACAGTGAATGATTCTCGGAACACAGGGCTATTGCTTTGCAAAGTACGTGTCTCTAAAATATTTCAACCGTCATTCTCTTCACAGAGGCAATCAATCTCAGAATTAGTTGACGAATAGTAATCCAGTCCTGTTACCTTATTCATTCATGAAATCTGGACAACACTGATGGAATCAACATTCATTGCTCATCCCTAGTTGCCCTTTAGATGGTGGTAGGGAACTGTCTTCTTGAACTGCTGCAATCCTTTAACTGCAAATACACACACAACGTCATTAGGGTGGGATTTTCCAGATTTGAACCGGAGACAATGAAAGAATGGCAACATATTTCCACATCAGGATGCCGAGTTGCTTGGAGAGGAATTTGCAGTTGCTGGTTTTCCCATGCATTCATTGTTTTTATTATTTCACAGCCCAAAGCATGATTCTACTGAATGCAACTTGATCCAACCCGACAGTCGTCACATAATCGTAAAATAGAGCGACAGGGCGATCCGAGAACAGAAGAAGGCCATCAAACCCGTCATGTATGTGCTGAATCTCTGAAGCAGAAATTCACAGGTGTGGACTGACCAAAGTATTGTACAGCTCGTACATAACCTCCGTGCTCTTATAATCTTTCTATGACGGTTAATAAAAAAGTGTCTTGTATGTTTTCTTCTTTGCTGTATTAAGCAGCCTTTCTCGCTTCAGGTGTCTTCAGACAAGCATCCAAAAACCCTTCTGTTTCTCTTAGCTCCTGAGCGTCCTGTCATTCATGAGGACTCCCTTTCTTGTTACTTCTTCCAAAATGCATCACCTTGATAAAAATCTTCACGGGGTGTGGGCATGCTATTTATGTTAACATGTCTTGTCCATTTTTCACTGTCTGAGGGGTAGGTAACAGTCAAACACATTCCTGTGAGGCTGGACTCACGTGTAGGCCAGACCAGGTAAAAATGGCCGATTCTTTCCCTGAAGGACATTTTCGGGTTTAGATTCCATCTGCCATTGATCTGCCCATCTGACCAACCCGTCTATACATTCCTATAACTTAAGACTTTCTGCCTCACTGTTCGGAACCCAACACAGATCTCTGGAGTACATTATTGTGCACTGGCCTCCGGTCACAAAAGCAACCTTCTATCAGCTACCTCTATCTTCTACCACTAAGCCAAACTGGATCCAACTTACCAAGTTGTCCTGGATCTCATGAAATTTTACATTATTTATCAGTCACCTGGTTTGTCAAAGGCTTTGCTAAAATTTATATAAAATACATCGACAGCATTAACTGTATCTACACACACGATCACCACCTTGAAAAGTTCAATCAATTGGTAAACATGACCTCCGACAAACAAAAATATGCTGACTGCCTCTGATCAAACCTTGTGTCTCTAAGTGGAGAGGAGTTTCTCCTTCAAAATATTCTGTAGTAGTTTCCCTGTCACTGATATGATGCTCGGTGGTCTACAATTTCCTGGTTTATTCTTACCATCCTTCATAAAAATCGGAGCCATATTAGCAGCCTCCAGTTCTCTGGGAACTCCTGTGTGGCCAGAGTGAAATTAAAGGTTTGGGTCAGGGCGTCCTTGAATTGCATCTCTCTTTTCCCACAACAGCTTTGGATACAACTCACCCAGACGTGGGAATTCCCTCTCTGACCTCCCACAGGAAGATTGAAGTAACATAGTGCTCAAAAATAAGCTGACAATGAATATTAATTCAGACAGACTGTAACTGGCAGCATTAAGAGTCATTTACTTGCTGTGACAGTCACAACGGTACCAGATCCATTCACAGTATCAATTTTCCATCACAGTCACACTGCTCTCAGTCACCCAGTACAAGAATCGTCGGGACTTTAGTCTGACGATTGAATGTGAGAAGATAATTGGTTCTGCCTAATATTCCTAAGATTTGGATCAATTAACAATATTCCATATTTCTCAGATCCTATTAGCTCAAACTTTGATTTCTGAGACTCTGAGTTGTTAGCGAGATGGCCCAGGAACATGGATCGTAGTTTTGTGCATCATGAAAATATAAAAGAATAACAGAATTACGACACCAAAAAGGAAGATGAAAGGAAATTGTGCCACATGTACAGATGTGAAAGAACGCAATTCACAATCTGGAACCACAAGCACCATATTTTAATTGTACCTGTACTGCAGTTGTTCAGGTTTCATATACTGAGGTATTCTAAATTGCGTGTTATAGCAATCGAAACGAGCTTTACAATTCATCTGTGGCGGTGTCTTCAATTCTTACATCCCGAATATCCAGTGAAAATGTCATTTCTTCTTCATTCATTGAAAACCCCAGATGTGGCTATCATAAACACTAACGATGGCGAGAGACTGCCACTCCTTCCTGATGACCGTTTTTTGGCTCTGACTCACTAACTGACTGACAGATCCTGGAAATTAAACAGAAGGAAGTTTAGTGGGCAACCAGAGCAAATCAAAACAACAAAGTGCGCTAACCCAGCGGCGACATCGCAATGGCATGGTCGTGGGCAAAATTACATTGAATCAAAAGAGCAGTCTTTTGCTTCATAGGTACTCACGGATTAATCAGATACACAGAGCGAAAAGAACAAAGATTCCCATGTTTCCGTCGCTTGCAGCTGATGGTTTATATGACGGGCAGCTGGGGACTGCAGGCCTGAACTGTTCTGGGAGACTGGACTTCGGAGCTGGACTGAAGTACTTGAAAGGATCGAGCTGATCTCCACCAGCAAATTCTGTGAGGTCATTCATGGATGGTATGGTTCCCAGATCACTGACTCTATGTTATTTGAATGCTGACAGGTTGAAAGAGAGATAACTTAGCTTTGTATGCAAACACATGGTTCGTGACCCCGATATAAATACGACTCACAGGTTTGTCTGAAAGACAACAGATGGGGATAGTCTTTTTCAGTCTGTCAGTGGCGCTGCGTTAATTTCTACCATCGGAATGAGGCGGGGGAACGATTCCTATTCTTTTATTCCATATACCTTATCCAACGTTCACACCTGCAAAGACAGAGTAAGAACTTGGACCCAGAAAGACAATAGATATTCGGTTAACTTCTCAAAAAAAACAGATTATTCTTTGTGTTAGATGAAACTTTGTCTCAGCTATTGCGGGACTGGAACTCAATATATTACTTTGATATCACTGAATTAAAGTTGACTTGGCACCATAATAAAATGATTATTTTACATGACCATACCTCTGTTTGTATGACAAGATTGCCCTGCCACAAGGACATGGCAATATGCCATGGCTTTGTTTCCATTTAACCAGATACCAGCATTTGCACTCGACGATTTCTGAGCTAACATTATGCTAGGTCGGGGCGTCATTGTGACCGCAGCACTAAACTGTGTGACTTCTCATATGACTCAACCGCTGTGGCAGCTCTGATTATAATGAGCTCTACATCAGTTATTACCGCACTACAGCATGTCCTATTTTACATTTCATAGATAGCGTCTCTCTGCAGTTGGTGGAACAATTTCTAATCCAAGATTTAGCTATGCTCTTTGCACACGTGGGCGTGTGTCATTTGATCCTTTGCTATAAACATCGAGTTCATTCTGAAGCATTTTGGAATAATATCTGCATACGTGAAACAGGTTTTGAGAGCATAATACTGTCCTAAGTGGTATGCTTATATGCTAATTTTTATTTCAAAAATCAACTATAGTGAAAAGTTGTTTATTTATCCCATGAGTGTTGACGGGCAGACATACATGGTTTAAATGAACTGATAACCTGAGATGGGCCTGCAACAAATTCTGGAGCACAATTATTTAGCACTATTACTGGATTGCTGTTAGGGTTCAAATCTCTTGGGATGCCCAGAGACTTGATGTGATGTAGAGTAAATCGAATTGGCTGAGGCCCAGTATTTATGACGATCAGCACAAATCACATAAAGCGCACCCGTCACTTGATTTGTACATAGAATATAAAGCATAGAACATATAACAGTACAGCACAGTACGGGCCCTTCGGCCCACGATGTTGTGTCGACCTATTATCCTACTCTAAGATCAAACTGCGCTGCATTACCGACATTTTACAATCATCCATGTACTTGTAGCCATATTTGGGAGAATAACACCGCACTGCTACAGCGGCCAGTATCAGTTGATATTATCGTGTGTATCGTTGTCTGGTTGTGAGGGCCGCTAATAGGTCTGTTCTGTCATTCAATAAGATCATGACTGATCAGATTGTTTCTCAAATCTGCATCAAGTCGGATATACTAACCACTTCGTACATCCTGCCAAATCACATTTGCAGATATTATTTCGAAATGTTCGTGAATGAAGATTTCTAACAAAGGAAAATGATGCATAGTTGTTCACTTTACAAATAAAAAGCCCTGGAGACAAGCAATATACTATTTTCCGAGTTTAAGGTGGAAATCCTACCATTTAATTTGTAGACGGGATCTCCCCAGTAAAGAATAGTGTTGTAGGTGTCTCTTCACAAGTGTAACAAGGATTTGTGCTTGGACGTCAGTGGTGGAGGTTTTGGTACAGGGGTCTTGGCATGTCCTAAACCCATTTAACACGGACCACGCTCGTCATGATAGACCAAAACCTGTGTTTGCCAGATGGAAGTTTTTACAAGGGACATATTATTGACAGCCTGGTATTTTTCTCAAACTTTGATCCAAATGATACTGTTAGTGGAGCTTGCCCAGGAAGCTTGTTCCATATGGGGCACCAAGAAGAATGGTAGGCAGTAGATAGATTGAGAATGTTATTATGATGCGGGGAGCATGGATAGTTTCAATGAAGTTTTGTGTTTTCATCTTTGTCGTGTAGAATTTCCTTTGCAATGGCAGGAAACCAGAGGAAGTATCTCAAGCAGAAAGCTATCGTTATGATTTAGACATAATTTTTTCGATTTGGATATGATTTCCAACTGTACTTGAGTACAGCAATAGAGGAGTTTAGTTAAAAACGTTCAAAGTTGCCATTCTCTAGCACCACCTAAGTACAAAACAAAAGAATAAAAACAGAAGCAGAAATAAAAGAAACAGCCAAAGAAAAGGAAACATTCAGTTCAGTCCCCCACCTCTGCTATTAGATGTCACAGCCAGAAAAATAACAAAACTACAAAGTTTACCCCTCAGGCTGTGAATTCTCAGGTGAACGGAGTCTTTGAGCGTCATCGAACACCACTACAGGCAGAATGTCGCCACTCCGATGTCAGGTACCCAGGTCCAATCATGGCCGAGAGCTGCGCTGCCACCGCCGGATCTCTATTGCTTTTCTTCAGCATCTTCTTTTCTGCATTATTCTCCTGCTATATTTTCCCAAATTCTTCTGCAGTCAATTGAATGTCAACAAGATATCTGTGTCGTCATTCATGATAGAAAAGTGCTCTATATTCTGCTGCTGAGTATGAAAGGCTCAGTTCTGAGTTCAAAAGAGTTTTAAAATGAGAGTGCACAACTTTGATCCAGGAAGATTGATTATCAGATATTTCCTGGCTTTGACTTTTAACTGATATTTTCTTCAGATATTCCAGGAAACACAAGCTACTATATCGAATCACTACCAGTTTTTTATGGGTGAGATCATACTTAAGTCTTTGATAAACGGTGTAGATACACAATTGTCGTGAGTTCAGAGGTGCCCGATATGGAACACCACGCGTAGCAATATTACACACAACGTTTTGAAGTTCTTTATTTAGCATCCTGATCAGGGTCTTCAAAGATGGGGCTCGTGCATTGGAGACCAGCCTTCTCATCCAGGTCGTTACTCATAATAACTCTCTTCTTTTCCATCTGAATGCTTCAAACTAAAGGGGCAAAAAACATGCTAATTATTTTCACCCAGCTTCAATGCACGTCACAATAAATTTCACCAAATTGCCAAGTCCTCGTTAATGTGATAGTTTTATATGAATTCCTGTAAATGATTAGAAGGTTGCAGTTCCCTCGCAGGGTGGAGTTTTTGTCCAAGTTGGGGTTTGTTGTTTTAAAAGAGCCCGATTGGATGTGACTACATTGAATTCGAGCCAAGCTTGAGCCAACTTGCTTCAGACTGCATGGGGCCTTGAACTGTTTTATGGAGGACAAAACCACGCTGACGAGAAATTGTATATACCTATTGCACCAGTTTTTATTGAACATAAGCATGTGCTGAAACGGATATATTGGGAAGTGTCACTATTCTGAATTAGACAAGTTTATGCTGAATCCAACACTCTGGACCTGTCACTTTATAGTTAACAGCACAAACCTGGCCAAGTATGGTTAGGTATCCGTGAAGTCTGGGCTCGTGCACCTATAATGTAACTACTTTGAGGGATCTATCGACAATTTTGGCGCAACCAGTTGCGTTAGAGCGTGCCAAAATCACGTTTCATTAGGCGAGTGATCTAACAGTTGCAATATTTGTCAGGAGTGAGAAGAAGTTTATGTATTCCAAGACAACTCATCCTTCCAAGACTGGTCAGGTATGGCTTTTTTGGCCCGAAATCCAGTTGATTAGCTTTCTAACATATGAAGAAATGTTACTGGGACATTTCTGCAGTCTCTGGTCATTCTTTATTGTATCAGTGTTTGCTGTGACAAACAATCAGTCGAATCTCATCAGAAACGTCAGTTGAACAGCAGCTGCACTGATCTCTTTTGTTTCATTAAATGTAATTAATGTAAAAGATCAAACATCTAATTACCTCCCTGCAGACCGGCCGCCAGCTATAAACATGATCCTTTTTTCTGTGAAGTGCATAATACACCGAAGATTTTGTTCGAAATGCACGGAATACCGAAAGGTCTGATGTTTGCTGTTTACTATCCAGTCATTGCAACAATTGGAGTGCCAGGTGAAGTATAGAACTTCAGCTGTAGTTGCATGGATCATTGGTCAACTGCATCAGTTCTGCATTTCGCTACTAACATATCTCCATGATATACATCTTTTCTCCTTTTACCGAGCTACGTCCATCAACTCAATGGTACAATTTGCCTCCTTAACTGATATTATATCTATTTCTTTTTAGACCGTCATTGTTCTACTTTTATCGTTTTACCTCACCAGTTCATCTTATAATTTTTGTCATTGACAGAGATGATTTCTCTCCATATAAATATTTTAGTCTCTTTCAGTTAACGTGGCATTCCAGCAACAGATACACGCAGTTTATTCTCATGACCTGCCTAATTTACCTCTTCAATGTTTGTGTGACTTTCTGTGACAGATGCCACTTCAGTTTAATAATTTTCCCATTTGTCATTATCAACTCAATACAAAAACATGGATATATTCTTTCATTCACTGTCATTTGTGGGGATTTGTGTTATAGTTGTCTCAGTTGATTGCAATTGTGCTAGGTTATTAGCAATGCTTTTAAGGGGCAATTGCCACAAAATTCTTGCAGTACAAACTGTTCCATTTTAGCTGAAAAAATGTGCTTGTTAATGACGTAGGAATATGAGAAATTCTGTCGGATTTTTAGCAGAGAAAATGTTGAATAAAATCTAATTTTTCAGAGTTCCCTGCATTTAGTGAAGATTTAATTAGCGCTACAAATTGCGAAATTAAGGCCTATATTCAAGACATAGTTGTGAGACAGTAAACAGGAAACTACAGCCCTACAGAAAACAGGAAACTACAAGCTTATTCACCTCTCAAAGGGAAAGAGTTCGAAACAGGTCTATTGAAATATAAGCAATCGGGTAGCATAAACATGATTTGTCAAAGTGAGATCGTAATTAACGTTTCGTGTAATTTTTTTTAAAATCGCAATACGAGGTGTGGATAAAGGGGAAAATGTGGGTACACATAGATTTCAAAATGTATTTTGGTGAGGTACCATCTCAGTGGTTAATGAGATTAATAAATTGCCATGGTGTAAGAAATAGTGTGTTTGCATAAGTAGCTAAGCTGGTGAACAGTAAACAAAGAGTCGGCAAAAATTACTTTTTTAAGATGTGGTAAGATGCAAATTGTGGCGTATCACAGGATGCAGTTTAAGGCTTTGATCTCCTGCAATGTTTAAGATTGTCTTGGATACAGGCAAGAAGGTATGGTTGCCAAATATGATGAACCACAGAAACAGGTTTGAATGCATGTTGTGAAGGCAACTTAAGATGGTTACAAAAGAAACAAAAAAAGTCAAGTGAATAGACAAAACTGTGATAACTGGAGTGTAATGCGAGTTAAATGTGAAAATGCCTATTTTGGAAGAAAGGATAAAAACTTAGCAGTGCGTTCATGTGATGAAAAATTGCAGAACTCTGTGCTGAGACGGCTCCCTCGTACGTGGATCACAAAATGCCAGTAATCAGTTGCATCAAGTATCTGGCGAAGTGGATATATATATTACCGTTTATTGCAAGAGAAACTGAATTCAAATGTACTGCAGTACGGCATAATGAGACGACGTGTAAACTACTGCTTCCTGATTTATGCAGCTTTACAATTAATTTGGAAGCAATTCAGATAAGGCAGGTTTACCAGACTGATTCCTGGCATGGCAGGACTGCAAACCAAAGTCGCTTGTGATTATCGGCCACAGAACTTGGTATTACAATTCCATGCTGCCCAAATTTCCTTCCCAACCTCAGAGACACGTAAGTTGGCCACTCACCTCCTTCTGTTTCAGCATGCATCTTAGCAAATCAATTGCTGACATTCATAACAGTTAGTAATTTCATCGCATTTCATCAGAAGGTGACGTATTTGATCCTGAATGAAGTGTAAACCGTGTTCCTGTCAGCCTCCACACTCGTTGATGATCGTTTTGCTCTTTCACCACTGCAGTATTTTCTATAATTTTTTTTTTTATTTCTCTGATTCACCGAACGGATCAATGTTAGTCCAAGTATGACACATGATTATTCTTGTTCTTGGCTAAAATAAATCCAACACAGAATATCTTATATTCTTACGACAGTAATAAGCAATGTGTTTTAAATGCAGTAACTTTTGCATATGGTGCAATGTATAAATATTACCGAGCTATATGTTTCAAGAAATATCCAGGAAAATGAACAAAATTATTGAATGTTGAAGAAGTAATTTGCCTGTTCTTCCACTTTATAAAACACAAACTCTCTCTCTCCCCTCCTCCACCCGCCTGTGGCAGCTAATTTGACAGTGATTGCGATCCTGTCTCGAAGAAGATGTGGTCTGTCTGGGTGTACGATCTATTACCTTGTGTCCATGGCAGTGACAGATCTCCTGGTCCTGGTCACCTGTGTAATATTAAACCGGATTGCTGGGATTTACTTTCCATACAGTTTCCTGTCTACTACTCCAGTTTGTCGTCTCCGTGCTGTCTTAAATTCCACTGCCGTAGACAGCTCTGCTTGGTTGACTGTCACTTTCACCTTTGATAGATTTGTGGTGATTTCTTGTCAGAAGCTGAAAACAAAATATTGCACCAAAAAGACAGCAGCATGGGTCATTGGAATCGTGTCTACATTGTGCAGTATAAAAAACGCGTTTTTGTATTTTATATATGAACCTGTGTACACATTTAACAATGTACCCTGGTTCTGCAATATAAAATTAATATTTTATATGTCACCTGCATGGGCAGCATATGACTTATTTCGTGGCATTTTCAATCCTTTTCTCCCATTCATTCTGATTTTACTGCTCAATGCTTTGACCATTAGATACATTATCGTGGCCAATGGAGCCCGCAGGAGACTCCGGGCCCAGAGTCAAGGAGAGAATCAGAGTGATGCAGAAATGAAAAAGCGGAGAAAGTCCATCGTTTTACTTTTTGCTATTTCAGGCAGTTTCCTCTTGTTGTATTTTTTATCTTTTATAACGATCCTGTATGTGCGAATTGCAAAAGTTACCTATTTCTCAGGTTCAGATTTCAGTCAATCGATATTTATCCTTGAGGGGAGCGCATTTATGATTTTATTTTTGTGTTCCTGCATCAACCCGTTTATTTATGCTGGAACCCAAAATGAATTCAGAGTCGAGTTAAAGAATGGGCTGAAATATCCACTGCTTCGACTTCTGAAACGATTCGAAATTTGAAAAGGGAATTATTCTGTGTCAACCATGTGCAATGTTCAAAAAATGTAATTTTACAACACCGAAACAGTTAATATGCAATTTAAACAGACAACTTGGAGTAGCAAACAGTGGTATTAGGAATTCTATACGTTTTATTCGCTTGATGATTTTTAATGTCACCACCAAAACCAACATTGCTGTCTTCCATAATTGCAGGCATACTATAAATGAACATGGCGACCAGTATTAAATAAACAGAAACACTGTCTTCTGTAAAATTGATTGAAGCAATGTTTGTTTTATTCAACGGATTTTAGCCGATCTATCATGCAAGTAACTGAGTCATTGCCCATTGTGACACAAATCGAGATAAAAGCTCGTATTTTATGAACGAAAATATGAGAAAGTGCAATGATAAATCAAACAGGATCCAGTGTAAGATAAGCAGAAAGTGTCAATCGTGATTTAACTTTAAAAATGCAGCACAACAGAATCTGAGATTTAAATAAAAATGTAATCAGTACAAAAAGCTTTCCATCAAGGAGTCTGAGACCTCAATAACTCACTGGCGAGTCAGTCAACTTCGGACCCAAGTTAGCTCAACTACTGCGTTTACTCACTGTCTGGAGCTGAAAATAAGTTTCAACAAAATCTGCTCTTTATTCAGCATCAAGGGAATGTCTCCACACAATAATCTCATGATGTGGAGTTGCTGGTGCTGAGCTGAGGTGGACTAGGTCAAAAATCACAAGACACAACATTATAGTTAAACTGGTTTATTTGAAAATGTATGCTTTCCAATCTGAACTCCTTTCACAGGCGTACTTTGAGGGAGAGGATATAAGACACACAATTTATAAGCAGACGGTAACAACACTAAAACTGGCCGCCTCTTGTTGAATCTTTAATCAGTTCGGAAGGAGACTAAAGATTCAATGAAAAATCCAGATTATTCTCAATTCATTGGCCCAAGATAATTCAAGATTTTATCAATGTATACAAGAGGTGACATCTCAGGTCAGGCAATGCATTTTAGGTGCGAATTCTTGCTTAGAACCTCTCTATGTTTTAAACTGGGGTCAGTTTTAGTTTTGAACAAATCAGAATGTATCTGCAACAGCACTAACATGTTGTATGAAATAATTCATATGTGTGCTTGTGTTGGCGTATGTGCATGTGTGTGTGTATGTGTCCACCTTTCTCTCTTGCTCCCTTTCCGTTTGCGTGTGTGCGCACACGCATGTGAGGGAGAGAAAAAGAGAGGGAGAGTGGATGTGAGAGAAAAGGTCTGTGTAAGTGTGCGAGTGTGTGTGTGTTTCAGTCAGTTTGTGTGAGAGGGTGGGTGTACATTTGCATGTGAACAACAGGAACACCACAGGCAACTACCTGTCGATACGATCAGAGAACACACCCGTGAAATCAACAGACTGATCAAAACTTTTGCAAAATACCTGACACACTCTCATTCCACGTACTTTCTGCATAGGGAACTTGTACTGCCTTTTGAAGATTCGCAAAGCAAACACAACTGGACGTCCCGTCGTTTCAGGCAATGAGAACCTTCTTGAAAACCTCTCTGTCTAAATCGAGGACATCGTGAAACCCACTTTACAAAGAACCTCCGACTTCTGTCGTGACAGCACAGATTTACTACAGAAACCCAGCACCCACAGACCGTTTGAACCAGAAACACTCTTCGTTACAATGGACGTTTTGGCACTCTACATCAACATCTCCACGACGACGGCATCGCTGCCGCAGCCTGAGTACTTGACACCAACAACTGTCACTTTCCAGATGCCCTCCTGCAACTTATCCTCGACATTCTCGACCAACATCTTCACCATGGGCATTCAGACACACGTTCTTCATTCAGACACACGTATCAACCATGGGGACAAACTTTGCACTCAAATACACCAACATTTTCATGCGTCAGTTCGAACAAGACTTCTTGGCTACGCAGGACCTCCAACCAATGCTATAAACTAGATACATTGATGAAATTTTCTTCTTTTGGTCTTATGGCGAGGAGTCACTGAAGCAAGTACATCGTGAGTTTGCTGCGCAGCGCCATGGCTTCGTTGTTTAACGCGCCTGTCTAGTAAACAAACGATCCTGGGTTTAAAACTCAGTGGTATCTGTGCTTTATATCCACCAAGCCACGTTTGAACTTCTCTCAAGTGCCATGTTGTGATTTGCCACACGTTGGCTCAGTGGTTAACACTGCTGCCTCACACCACCAGGGGCCTGAGTTCAATTCCACTTTTAGGCGACTGGAGTTTGCATGTTCTTCCCGTGTCTGCGTGGGTTTCCTCCAGGTGTTCTGGTTTCCTCCCACTGTCCAAAGATGTGCTGGTTAGGTAGATTAGTCACGCTAAATTGCTGTAGTGTTCAGGGATGTGTAGATCAGGTGGGTTAGACATTGAAAATGCAGGAGTAGGGGTAGAGGAATGGGTCTGGGTGGGAGGCTCTTTGGATGGGCAGTGTGGACTTGTTGGCCCGAATGGCCTGTTTCCACAATGTAGAGATTCTATATATGTGTGTATGTATATATATATATGTATTATATATATATACACACACACATATCTATATAAAACAAGTTTCATCCCACCACTAGACTTATCATGGACGACTCTTTAGTATCAATCTCATTCTTCGACACAGGTCTGTCCATCAAGGGCGGACGTATCAGTAACTCACTCTACCGTAAGCCCCCGGATAACCTCACGATGCTGCACTTCTCTACTCCAACCCTGAACATATTAAAAAATGCCAGCACCTTTGGACAAGTCCTATGCATACACAGGGCCTGCTCAGATGATGGAGAACGCGACGGATTCCTGAAGGTGTTGAATAATGCCCTCATAAGAAGAGGTTACAATGTTCAATTCAGCGATCGCCAACTCCGTTATGCCACAGCAAAAAAATAACATAATGACCTCTTCAGAAGACAGACAAGAGTTATGACTGATAGAGTTCCCTTTGTCCTCCAGTATCTCCCGAAGTGAAAAGCAAAACTACGCCATGTTTTTGGCAGCCTTCAACACATTATCTACGACGATGAATACCTCACCACTATCTTCCCTGTGCCTCTACTTCTCACCATCAAACATTAAACAGACCACTGGTCGCAGCAAATCGTCCAGCCTTCAAGACGGCATCGACCAAAACACCACAGAACCCTGACATGGTAATGCCTGCAATACCTACAAAATATAGACAGCTTCTAAGCAAGATCTCACTCCTAAAATGTGTTGCCTGACCTGAGATATCACCTGTTGTATACATTGATAAAACTTTAGTTACCTTGGGAAAATGACTTGAGAAGAATTTGAATTTTGCATTTAGTAGTCTCCTTCCTAACTGATTAAAGATTCAAAAAGAGGCGTCCAGTTTTAGGGTTTTTTTTACCTTTGTGTTTATAAATTCTATGTCTTACACCGTCTCTCTCACAGAACGCCTGAGGAAGGAGCTGAACTCTGAAAACTTCCGTTTTCAAACAAGCCTGTTGAACTATGACCTTGTGTCGTGTGATTTTTGACGATAAACTCAGGCTGTGAGTCTGGATATTATCGTTACCAGAATAAATAATCGTCGCTCCAGGTGGCGTCCAGGGAACAGCTTAAAATAAACGCTTCTTTTTCTGTCTAAACGTCTGAGGGTAGCGGCTGAGTAATAGAATCTCCATCGCCCAGATCTATTAAAAAAGCACCATGTTTAATGAGGAAAAGATCAGAGTGGTGGGTCTTTCAAAGTTAGATTCAAACTATGTTCGGGAAATGAGAGAAACGATGGAATGTGTTTCGTCACAATTACCTGTCAGAAACGCACCACCCTCACCAGGTGCACTGTACTGATCTGTGAAAGGAGCGTCAGAGAGTTGGAGATTTGAAGATGCTGGTTCTAATCTTTACCCTCAACAGTCTTCTGTCATGTCTCATCTCACTGTCTTGTGCACACAGAATGCAATGAGATGGATAGGGAATGTGCGAGCTCAGATTGACTGGGAGCATTTCAAAATGGGCTGACACAAACGATCATTTGGGGTGGATTTTTCCACTTCACGTACACGGAGCTGCGTTGAAATGCATGCCTACTGTTTTAATTCATTACTTGCTGGCACATGTACACTGTTGGTTTGATCACCATTTATTTCTCATTCCTAATTTCCCATAGGAGGCGTTGGCGATTTGCCTTCCTGAGGCCCTAGTGTACATGGGAGTAGGAACATCGACAGTTTTGTTGGATGGAGGCTTGGGTGGTGGGGTGGGTTGTGTGATTTCTAGCATTCCAGCACAACTCGGAATGATATCTAACTTGGATATTAATTTGCAGGTGGCAGTGTAACCCTGAATCTCGGAATTTTATCTTGGATTTGGTTTATTTGAGCCCCATAACGTCTCTGGAATTTCACTAGTAAAATCGCTGGGGCACTGGTTGTCATGAATCTCATGATCTGGCTTCCAGATGAGTTTCATTCAAATTATTCCATTTTTTTTCGAAATGATCCATACAGCTGTCATAATATAAGGAAAATTATCCGCTGTTATTGAGCAAACAATTATGAAGAATATACTATTTTTGGAACTTAAAGGACGTTTGAAGCAACATCTTCGACAGTGGTTTACACCTAAAATGCAGTTCATGTTCTGTCTCCTGGGCTTTGCCCTCTTTCATGCCTGTCAGCTTTGGTTTTATAATCGATAATCTTAAGATTCGAGATTTGCAGTGGGAGAAAACAGCGAGTGCAGCTTTGTTACTATCCATGAATTTGCCGCTCATCATGCCAAGCAAAAGAGCGAAGGGTAAGGATTCAACTAAAATCCACCCTTACCCCCAGGGTGAGTTCTGGGTGTGTTCCCGCGAACAGAAGCTCAATAAAGCCATAGAGTCATATAACACAGAAACAGACCCTTCGGTCCATCATGTCTATGCCAAACAACAAACACCAACCTACACTAATCCCATTTGTCTGCAACTAAGCTATACTGTGGCCTAATATTTTATGTGTCGTTCAGATGATTCTTAAATGTCATCGAAGTACTTACCTCCACAATCATCTCAGGCACCACGTTCCACATTTCTTCCAGTCCCTAAATGGGTTTTGTTTACAGATTACCTCGAAACCATTTATTCCTCATCTTAAACTTCTGCTTTTTGGTCTTCTGTCCTGGGGAAAATAAAAGTCTCACGAGCTTCTTTACGTCTGCCTCTGGCAATTTTGTCTATTTCAACCAATCTCCCCCTCCCCCAACCCCGGCTCATGTTCCTTTGCTAAAAAGGAAAACCATACCATGACTGAGACTTTTCATCCAAGGCAAAATAATGTTAAATCTCCTCTGTACCCTCTCCAGTGCAAAAAGTCCTTCACAACGTTTGGCGACAAGGAACGCCACGCAGTGTTGCACTGGTAGCCTAACCAATGTTTTATAAAGTTGTAACAATACTTCCTTGCTGCTACATTCTACGCCCCAGTGAAGGCAAGCACAATGATAGAGAGAGAGCACGAGTGGTAGAAAGTGAAAGGCAGAGATCCCTTTCCGTTGTCATTTCAGCAGGTCTGTGTTTGGTGCCATCCAGTCTCTGACAGTGACTGTTTTGTCGTCTGGTGTAAACATCCTATAAAATTCCGATTGTTCAGAATGCCGCCCATCAGTCTCTCTCTGTGCCCGGGAGAATATAAAGTGCTCTCTCAACACCATCATTGAGTGTCTTTTTCTCGACAGCGAGTCTTGATCTGAAAACCACAGCCTGTTTCATCCAACTCCTGTCTGTCTTCAGCGTCGTACACAGGAAGACCTGCAATGACCTTTTTTTCCAATTGGAGCTCTGATGTTCTTGGTACTGTGCAAGTTTAGTTTTCTAAATCAGACTTCTTGTTTGACACATCACGCACTTCCCTGTTGTGTTTGATTTCTGTGTCATTTGTTATAGCAGTTTAGTAAGAGGATCAGAACTCGCAAGCTGATAAGTACTATCTCTGGAAAGGGCACTAGTAGAATTCGATTGTTGGTTCTGCATTTGTGCTGGGGATGGTACATCCTGGTATAGACAGACGCTGACAGCTCTCCAACATTTATTGACAACATATCACAGGAAATTAGATTATTTGACGCTACCCACTTTTCGTTTGACACAGCAAAAAAGTCCAAAACCATTTCCATAGTTGATAACGTAGTCGAAAACGCTGCAGGGTACAACTGTGCGACGTAGGCATAGAGAGACAAGCAGTGGATCTGACCACACAACATCTTGCACTGTGCCTTCCATTCAACATTTCCGAAACCAGAATTTTACAAATTCCAGTGATTTCGGAATTTTATTTTTCAACGCTTAAACTTCCACATTAATTTACAATATCTTATGACTATGAGAATCATATTAAATCAGACTTTCTGTGTATGCAATAGTAAATGTAAATGATAGACAGAAAAACAGGTATGTCTTTTCATGGATACATAGATACATAGATAGATAGATACGGAGATAGATAGAAAGATAGATAGACAGATAGATAGATAGATAGATAGATAGATAGATAGATAGATAGATAGATAGATAGATAGATAGATAGATAGATAGATAGATAGATAATGTTTAGTGCACTTGTGCCCAAAGGCACTTTGTTTAATTATTTATTAGTTTTGTTGTTTGTTGAATTTGTTAGGATTTGATCGCGTTTTGCAGCTGCCTCTTCTCATACAGAGATATTTCCAAGACCAGTCTATCAGGGAATATTGAACATGTTACTTTCCATGAAGTCAAAACCAGTTTTGCGTCGAATGACTTAGTATTCTGCTGCAGACATTACTGCTATTAAATTGCCAATACCTCATCTCCACAATCAGGGATGAAAGAGTTGTTGGAGTTTACAGCCTCTATGCATGATGAGAAAGTCTCTATCAGTCTCACTGTTAATATGGTTCAGCTATCAGGCGCAATGGTGAATGAGAATACAATGAGACACAATGAAACAAAAACGATGAACCTGTGCAAGAGTTCACTCTGCCAGGCGATTGAGGAGACAAAAAAAAACAAAACAGTGGACAGTAGAAGAGAAAAAGACACAGGAAAAATGTTTAAATGTATTACTAAAAAGTACATTGAAAGTGTAATTCAACATATTTCCATTTCAATATTGATACAGGTACATGGCTAGGCGTAGTTTAAAGGTATATGGCCAAAAGGGACGAGGCAAATTGGACGAGTTTAGATTAGGAAGCCCAGTCCGCACGGACGAGATGGGTCGAAAGGTCTGTTTCTGTGCTGTATGACTCTATGGCTCTCTGATAAAACCACAAATTACTTTATTCTCAATTTCTCACTTAATTCGCCCCGACTAAACAACAGTCTATCTGTATTTTATCTGGACTTGAATTTGCCTGGAAGTCTGTAATGCAGCTGTGTAAATGGAAGTTAATCCTGTGGCTGCTCCTTGCTTTATATTCCGTTGGACAGTACAGTGACAAATATGTTCTGGTCCTAATCAATGTACACTAACTTTTGGGAAGGGTACTTGTGGAAGCAGATTTATTGCCCATGATTCGTGTATTGCACCAGGCAGCGTTTGACAGGACGTAAGGAAAGTGTAAAGGAAAATTTTCTGTCTATCTTCGTTCTGTTTTATATATTTGGGCTTTGTTGAGATCAACGTTGATGGAAATAACATTTAGAACAAACAAAAATACAAGCAAAAAAGAAAGATGCATCATCCCGTGAATGGTGGGGTTATCTAATTTTGATAAAGGTCCCGATGATAAGGAGTTTACAAGATTTAATTTTTTTTTGAAATTAGCATTCCATTAGCATCAAGGGTGGAATTATTTATGTGAAGGCGATATGACTAGTGTAAATAAACGTATATAGTGTTAGTGACTTGGGAAATTCGGAGAATTCAGATAAATAATCTTACAATCCATGTAATAATAACTAAAATGATTTGGTGTAACATTAATCCAGTAAAAGAATTCAGCAAATTTGTGAAGACATTTATTGTATTGCATCAGAAGGCACTGTAGCACATTTTTCGTGGCAACAATTTACAGAACTTTGAGTTTACTTGTGTCCCAGCTGACAACAGGGCATTCCAGGAAACATGCTGTGTGTGGCACTTCATTGCATACGACGTGTTAATGAGAAGCGGGCGAAAACTCTTCAACTTTGAAGTCATAACGAGAGCAGACGAAATTGCTTGTGGATCTTAGAGGTCAGTCACTTGAGCCCCTGACATCTCTGCAACAGTTCCTGGTACGAGAGCCAAGAACCCACAATTTTCATCTACTTCATCAGTGGTACTCCATCACAGGATCAGACGTGATATGCCTCGGGACTGAAATTATGGACTTAAGTGTTGCTCCCCTGACTGGACACATGCATGACTGAAATGGCCTCACTCTCGGATCCTGCGAGCCTGCAAATGCTGTTGCCCTCCTTCGGGGACTCCGATTGCGCCCTGTCCTGGCGTCCAAGAAGTCGCCATGTTCGCTGACGATTGTATGATATTTAGTAACTTTTATGATTCCTCGGGGACTGAAGCAGTTCGTGTCTACCCACAGCAAGGCCTGGGTCGCATCATATATACCTTGAACCTTTCAAATAACATTCATGTCACACCAGCGCCAGGTTCTTGCCATCTTCGAAGAGAGAGAGAGAGTCTTACCATCATTCCAGAGTTTTAATGACATTGTCACCACCGAAATCGAACTTTCAATTTCATGGTAGTTTCAATTCACAAGAAACTGGATCTGAAAATGCGAATGTTGTGGTTACACGAACATGTCAAAGTGTAAGAATTCCACAGAAAGTAAATCTCCTCCTGTTTTCCCAAAACCTATCACCACCTACAAGGCAGAAACCAGGAGTGTGTTGTAATACTGCCCAATTGCCGCGCACAGTGCAATTCCAACAACACCCAGGAAGCTCGAGACGATTCAGGACAAAACACTTCGCCAAAAGCTATCAGAGGAGAACGGATCTTCATAGAGATGCAAGTGTTTACTGTGAAGTGATATTAATTCTGTGCGAAGGAAATGGTTGCACTTATGAGTGCATAGTGTAGAAGGGATTGGTAATGTTCAATTAGGTAAGGATCGGAATCGGAAGCCAACATGTATCACAAAAAGATTTATAAAGCCTACTGGCAGTATCAATATAATTCGAAAGCACAAACCAATTGCTCAAGCGATCTCGCCAATTCCTGTTCGATGTTTAGGTTTCATGAACTTTTAAAAATGTTTGTGATTCTCTCGCAGTCGTCCTGATTTGCCTCGCTTCCATGATATAAGACCGCCCTCTGGTGAGTACTAATTCGATGTCTCAGCACGGATTTTTGTCCCAAGTCCGCTGCATCTTTAGATCAGAGTGAGCTGCATGACACAGATATATAAGGTGCTGTCAAAGATGAGGTTATCGGTGAATTTTAGTTCAGTATCTTGTCAGTTTTTATTAAACTTAGAAGTAACTCAGTCATAGATGGCTTGTTCCTCTGCACATTGCTCCCAATAAGAAGAAGCATGAAATGTGGAGGCTGCCTGGGCGCTGACTGTACTGGCGTGCATAAAGGTTTGAATTACTTTTCTTCAAGTTGCAGTTTAGTGTGACTTTCTTTGCTTCTTCCACTGTTTTTCGGCATACAGTTGTTCCACTACATCATGCTGACTCCATTCTAACATATGACAAGTATTTAACTAAAAAAGACATGAACATCAACATCACCATTACTATTATTCGACAAAGAACAACATTTGCATTGTAACATTCAGCTCTTTACCGAGAAGGAGAGACTTACTGAGAATGGGTACAATAACGAGGGGGTGTGAGTATTTTCTCCCTGTTGATTTTTTGCTTTCTACCACTCTGGTGCAGGAAATTCTCTGTCAAAGCAGAAGTACAGTTCACAGTTCTTGTCATCCAATTGATGACAAGAACTGTACAGCGACAGCAATCTCTCTGAGAACACTGAAAGAGCTGTGAATGCTGGAAATCAGAAACGAAAACAGAAGTTGCTGGAAAAGCTCAGCAGGTCTGGGAGCATCTGTGGAGCGAAATCACAGAGGGGTAGAAACAGAGAATGAGAAACAGAGTGGCATAAACATCGAACGAGAAACACAGGGGCTGAAACAGAGGAGCAGAAAGAGAGTATGTCAAACAGAGAATGAGAAACTGAGGAGCAGAAACAGAGTATGAGAAACAGAGGATGAGTTAAGGTTCCAGTTCTGAGGATGGGTCACTCCTCCCGAAATGTTTACTCGAATTTCTGCTAAGCTCGCCAGCAATGTTTGCTTTTGTTTCCAAGAACAAAATTAGGTCAGAGAGAAGGGAGTGGGGGTGTGGCAGAAAGAGAGTGAGAGAGAGGAGAGAGAACAAGCAATGGAAGCTGTGAGCGAGGATCCTGAAGACTCTAAATTTGATGATACATGTGGTGTCTCTCTGCTGCACTCGGAACTGATCGAGTGGAAACAGTGATGGCCAATTATACAGCTTGTGATCTGCTTTCCAAATATGGAAGGTATTTCTTATCAAGTTTCAACATTCTGTATTTTCAGTAATAGCGACAGGGTGGTTCAATGTTATCCGGTGGAGGTTTAAACAGGAAAAGCAACTTTTCTATCGTTCTAGTTTGGGAAATGATTAATGCTGCAGGCGGGAAAGAGCAGCAGATGATATAATGTTCAGCCAATCTGCGGTTTCTGCTTCACACACGGATAATATCAGTAACTTATCTTTTAATTCGAGAAAGTATAAACGAAATTATTGTCATTTGAATTTAGATCTGGCAAAATTTGTTTGATAACTTTCATATCCAGCAAAATTTGTTTGATAACTTACATATCCAAAACATAAATAACGAAAGAAGCATTAACGAAACAGTATGAAACAATGTCCAGCGGAATGACAAATCATAGTGTTGCTGTACTATTGCTGCATTAGCAAACAAGAGTCTCATCCTAACGTACTGCAGGCAGCACGTCTCGTGGAATTTAAAATCAATTGGTCAAGTTACAAGACACTCACTCCAAGGGCAACTACGGAAGGGCAACGAATGATGTATTTTGAAGCGATCCCACACTTCATGAAGGAATGGAGTAAAAATAAACTGTCACATATTCTCGGAATACATATTCTCATGATAATCACCTACCTAGTAAACATTTTAAGTGTAACTATCATCGTTTGCTTTAAAAGCTGTATTTTAAAACATGTTAACTATCACTGTCAAGGGAACTCTGCCTACATAGCTATCTGTGGCAAAATTCGCAAGACTTGCAGCTCTCTGACTCCCCATCTCTGTCTTGAATTGGAGCTCCTTTATTCTGAGACAATGTACAGGTGTCATAGCGTCTTCCGTTATTGGAAACTTCTTCTCAGCATTTACCCTGTCAACTTCCTTAAGAATCCGAAAAGTTTCAATAAGGTCAACTCTCATTCTTATGAACTCCAGGGAGTAGAGTCTAAACCTACTTAATCTTTGTTCAGCAGAAAATATCTCCAGTCCGGTTATCACCCCAGTAAACACTCTCTGAACTGACTCCAACGGAATTATGCATTTTTTTTTACTAAAGGAACCAAAGCTGCTCACAACGTTCCACAAGTGGTTTCTCCAGAACCCTGTAGAGTTGCAGTAAGTAGTCCCTACTCTGAACCTTCAACCCACTTGATATCAGGGCTATCATTCCATTAGCCTTCCTGGTTATCTGCTGCACCCATGTGCAAGATTTCAGTGTTTCTTTCACAAGCACTCAAGAGTCACTTAATGTTGCGAATTTGTGCACTGTTTAATCCATTTAAATGATAACATGTTCTTTTGCTCTTCTTTACAAAATGAGCTATGTCCTATTTTCCCACATTGTGCTTCATTTACTAACGTTTTGCTCGCGTACTTATCCTATGAATATCTCTCGTGAACTGTTTGTATCCTGTTCACAACATGCTTTTCACCTGTTTTTGTGTCATCTGCAAATTTGGCTGCAATACATTGCTTTCTTTCCTCCAAGACGTTCATGTATACTGTGAACATTCGCAGTCCGACCACTGATCCCTGTGGAACCCTATTGGTCACAGGCTGGCAGACTGAAAAGAATTCCTTTTCCTCACTTGCTATTTCCTGCTCGTCAGCCAATTATCTACCGATATGCTATCTTCAACACCGTGGGTTGTAATCTGCTTTCTTAACTTATTGTTAGTTACCTTGAGCTACATTATCTAGAAGTCCAAAATGACACATTTACAGGTTCCCCTCTATCCGCTCCAGTTAACAATTCCTTGAAAAATTGTAATACATCAAAATTAATCAAATTTCTCTTTCACGATGATAATCCAAATCTGCTGCTATTACTTCATAATAGGTTCCAACACTTTTCCAAAATAGATGTTAGGCTAATCGCCCTGTATTTAAAGGCTTTTTGCCTCTCACACTTTTTGAGTAAGAGTGCAACATTGGTTGTTTTCCAGTCACCTGGAACATTTCCAGACTAAATACAACGAATACTTGGATGTTGTGAAAAAGATTCTGCCTTGTTACACATTACCAGATCCATGGTTGCGTCAACATCATGGCATTCAAAGGATTCCTTTGCATGCTTAAACGAGGAATCTTTAGTCGAAGATACAGACACCGCTGAGATTTGAATCCAGGACCTCCCGTTCACTAAAAATAAACCAACGTTTTAGCAAACTAAACCATGCCACCGCCAGACGGTCTGCTTCAGCTCATGAACGTACACATTTCCTTAGCCAATCGATTACTCTGCGTTTTTTCAGTGAGAAATTCAATTACTTTCCACTTTTGCAAAAATGGACAGCTCACAGCTGAGCAGTCTCCATTGAAAACAGACTGAAAAAGAAATCTCCTCTTGCCTTTATTTAAAAGTGAAATTTTTATCTGTTAAACTAACAGGGAAAAAAAGGAAAATTTTTGGCTAAATCCCATGTGTCCTGCGCTTTCCTGGAACTCCTGTTAATATTTAAATCAATTTAACTATATCTTTCTGTTTTTCCCTGACTCTCTTCTGGATTCATTCATTCTCTGTTCAGCTGCACCTCTTTGTTTCTCTGTCTCATGGTTCCATTTCGCTGCATGTGTTTCTTCACTGGATAGTCATCTAAATTCCTCCATTTCATTACAATTGATCTTGCTTCTTAGTCGATTTCTGCCATTTTATTTCCTACAGTTTACTTCCCTGTATTTCCATCACCATTTTTGCCTGCTGAGTCAGCCTCAGATTTTCTTCCTGAATCTCAGTCAATTTCTCCCCTGGATCTCCTCCCAGACTGAAACACGTATTCAGACGTATGGTCCACCAAATGGCCCTCTGATCTATCCTATTTCTTTGAAGAATGAAATTATTATTGTGCTCCTGTGCCATTGCATTCCAGAATTTTGAAATTGTTCCTCTTGAAGAGGGCAGCTTCAGCCAATAATGTTCAGCCAGTGCAAAGAAGTCATGTCTGTCAGAGTTCAGATAAAACAACAGGTCCCATAAACTAAACCTATTGACATCAATACACTTTTTAAAAGTTAAGTACAGACTTCACTTAATTTATAAACTATGTCGATTTACAGGAAGAACAGCATCAACCTGACATGCTCAGGCCAAATAGTGCACCGCATGTACATCCCATTTTGATCGGCTCCCACTCCTTGTGCGCAATCACACGAGAATAGGCATTCAACTTTCGCCTGGAGCTGGAATTGACGATATGGCCTACAGAAGTGAATGCCACAGTCTGAACATTGTGCCACCAGTAATTCACCACGTTGTGCAGAAGCTTGTCCTTTCGTGGAGAAGATAAATGAGAAATCTGTCTTTATGGCCGGAGTTAATGAGAACATGTAAATGCCTTCGATTGATTCCTTATTCTGCATAAAGATATAACTATTCCTTCCAGTAAAAATCACAGTTTCGACTGTACACAGATTCAATCCCAATAAAACTAGTTCTCTAGTAATCTATCGTAAGGAACTGCAGTGCTGGAGTTCTGAAATAAAAACAAAAAGTGTTGGATAAACTCAGCATGTGTCGAGACATCTCTGGAACGAGAGTTAACATTTCGATGCAAGAGACTCTTCGAAAAGGCAGAAGACTGGACTCGAAACAGTGCAGATATTTTAATCTGAATCTTTGGCACTGAAACCATAAAAGGATGAGTAATTTCTGTTCACGCTGCCTAGTTTCCATTCTGAAATAATGAATCAGCAACATTGAGACAATTCCTGCCCTTGTTCCCATTCCATTTACTACTGCTCCTGTGATGTCAGGAAGTGAAGAATAAACCAGCAGTGAGCTGTTGGATGGGACTGGCTGACTGTGTCAGCAATGAACCAGCTGAGACTTCGGATATTACTCAACACAACTAAATTCTTCAGTTCAACAATTTCAGTGTCAGTTTGCTTTATACAAATCCACGCTAACTACATACAAACATGTTAGTTACTTCATATTCATTCTTCACAATTACAGTTCTCACAACTGGTAACACATTTTAAAATCTACACACGTTTCCACATGAAGGTCTTCGTAACATGGTTTTAAATATGTTTTTTTTTTCTGTATATCTAAAACGTTCCATTACCTGTTTATATTAGGTGCCATAACTTGGTGATAAAGTATTGATATTCTGCATTTATAAATTTCTGAAAGTCTTGGTCGTGCATATTCAGTCTTCCAGGAGCCAGTCTCAATGATGAAGCTTCAAGACGATGCGGTGACTATGAGTTATAGTTATTTGATCTCTGCTGCAACATAAATTTGCAGCTATATCGTCAAGTTCGAGTTAAAGCGCGGCATTATTGATTTACACCTTTAACTATGGTAATATTATCAGAGCTGAGGGTGTAGGGCCCTGATTTTCTGCTAATATTGACCATGTGAAAAAAGAAGAGAACTTCCCATTCATTATCTGCAGCTGGCCGACAGCGCAGTGTATTACTGCAGACTGAGACAAACAGTAGAAGGCACCAAAGGGAGCCACGTACAAAACCACGCCACTTTGGGTGAAGTTGGACGGCTAAAATACTGTGGAGGGATGTACATTGATTAACAGTCATGAACAAACTAATTGCAACCGAACAGCTTTGAATATAGGAGTTAAATTTGAGATTAAAATTAACTCTAAAGTGAGGAATTGGCAGGAGTAATACAGTACAGTTATTAATCCTCACTTCAAACGCATGGTCGCTTTTGCCTGTTCATTCGTCACCTTTCCCATCTGTGTTTGGTTACTGCAAGCACAGAATGACATGTGAAAATCTTTCCCTGGTGTGTCTCGCGTAGAAATTTCTCAGAACTCCCCAGTTTGCAAATTCAGACAGGCTAGTGAGAGTGAGTGACAAAGAAACCTACAAATCTAATTTAAATGGCTATGTTTATTTCACTGAAACTACTTATTTCAGGTCGTTAAACAACTCAGTTCGAGATCAAGCTGAATCTCAGGGCAATTAAAAATCGAGTTGCTTCTATACTCAGTGAGAGACCAAACTGACTCTCAGTTCAGTTAGTTATAACCTACCTGTGCTTACTCATCGTTTTCTACTCATCAGAGTTCACCATTAATGTCCTTCTTCGATGTAACAAACAAACACTTGTGGTTATCGACGTCATCAGATCCACTTCATCCTATCAAATGATCCACAAGAAGTCAGATCAAATTAAACACAGCCAATGCTGCCCGCTTTTGTCATGTCTGATGTTGTGGAGATTTCTGAGGCACAGAAACATCCCTTGCATTCTGGACCAGCAGCGATGTGGCTCTCCATTCTCTCTCTGGTCTGGACGACTTCAATTGTTGGCAAGAATTTAAACTTTAAAACAGGTTTATTGTCTCGAGGAATAAATTTGATAAACATCTTACTCGCTTTCGACAATTATAGGCGCTGGATTGGAACTCATTTGGGTTATTGTGAGCACTTTTGCTGTCTATTTTACATGAGGAATGAAGGCACACAAAACACAACGGAGAAGTGACTTGTGGAGATGATGCTACAACTGTAAGATTATAACTTGCAGATAACAATGTGTCGGCTTGTGTCCCTTTTCTACTAATGAAAATATTAAAGAGTAATCTGAATGATATCTTCACAGTGGTAAAATGATATTAGGTTCCGGACATGGAGAGAAGTATTCCACTTGAGGAGGATTCTAAATCGATAAATTTAAATAAACAAATGTAAATGGCACAGAACGCTTTAGTAAAGATTTCAGAAGAAATGTGTTTAGTCGGAGAACAAGTAGAAATATTCTTTTCATTACCACAAGGAGCATTTGGAGTGAACAACAATGAACCATTTAAAAGATAAACGGATGAAGCAGAAAGAGATGAAGAGATTGCTAATAGAATGAGAGGAAGAAATAGACAAGATGCCTCTGGTTATCATATACATGGACATGAACCTGATGAACGGACTGAGACATTTTTTTTCCTGCTATCAGTTCTATCTACTTTCAGACAACACTGTGAATTTACAAATTCGGTTTGCTTTATTCAAACATTTAATCACTGAATTCCGCTCTCTCTAAACTTATTATCCAGATGTGAACGATGCAGGTTCTGTTCCTTAGCGGGAGCCCTCACTCATACGGACAAAAGGAGAAGATATAACTTTAAACTGTACTTACACCGGAAATGATTGCTATTTGTTCTGGCACTGTCAGTACCCGAGCAGACAGCCCGAGTTCGAAGTCCAAGATGCACGAGGACTGTTTCTGAAATGAAGGTGGATTTCACTCAGAACTGCTTTTCTAATATAGTCCAGCAGACAGACAAGTTGTATCGATTGACAAGCACAGAGCTTGTCCTGTCTGAAACTGCAGTCTGTTACTGTGCCATGAGCCTCACAACGATGTGAACCAGTAAAAGTTTCGTAGAATAAATTTTGCAGTTTTCTGGGTCACAGCTGTGCCTGTTGAGGGTTGCTTATAACAGCAGTTCACACAATGACACGTCGGTACATTTCTGTTGGGGAATGCCAGAAGACATTCTATGAAAAAAAGAACTCCAAAATCGTTCGTATGGAATACTGATTTTGATTATTGAACTGGTTATGAGATGCTCCCCCAATTGATCCCAAATTTTATTTTTGGGGATCTATTGGGGGATCTATAGGACCAGCCAGTCACTTTCATTGAGAACATCGACTCTGCAAATGGCTTTTTACTAATGATATGTATCAGTCTAGTCCCCCTCAAACATTTTAAGATGGTAGCATATTTCTTATTTCAAAGGTAGATGTGAAGTGTTGTGTTCCAGATGCAATAAGTTGGTTGACTACTCGATGTTAAGCAAAGCGCAATTTATTTAAAAACTATGGTTAAATTACAAACAAAAGGAATAGGACTATCTTGGAATACTCAATCGAATAATATATACAGTAGCTATTACTAATTAACTGTTCCAGGATAGCAACATTCCTTCACACACCCCTTAACAAAAAGGAAAATTCAGTCACGATATCTTTCATGCAATTCTCCAATCTCGGAGGAAGAAACATCAAAAGAACATTCATAGAGTATAGCAACCAAGAAACATTCACTGAAGCTTCCAACTCTTTTGAGACCCAAAAGAGCTTATGATCTTACTTAAAAAAAACAAAACCAGAAATTTGCATCTGTGAGATCCGACCACACCGATTGATTCTGCTTACACTGTTCCAACTTTACAAAAAAAAACTAAAGGGCTGACAAGTTGCTTACTTAAGTAGTCTTCAAGTTGCCAGTTCCCCATATCTGCCTAACAAGGTCACTTCAAAAGAAAACAGAATAAAATAATATTTAAAATTTACAGCATCGTCACAGCTCCCCCCTTAAAAAAAGGAACGATCGATGTATACAGATGGCTTCATTTTTGAAAAAAAAACTTGATCTACGAGTACACTACAATAATATGCATTACATTGATTCTAAGCATATAAACTTTCATGACTATACTCAACTTCAATCTGTTGCATCCCGCCACCGAACAGCTCCATCTTTCCTCATTAAAGTCTCGACAACGCGTTGGCAGTCATGCATTCTCATCCTGACATAAACATAATTTTCAAATTGAATGGCTGCAATCATAATCTCCATCTTAACAGTCTGGAATTTTTGTCCTTAAATTTCCCTCAACATCGTAATTGATTATGATCGGTATGTACAATTGCTTCAGACACAGTCATAGCAATATCAATGTTGAATTCTTGTAACGTCACCACCAAGCTCAAGTTTTCCTTCACAGTCGTGGAAATTTCTGTTGAAGAACATCCAATTTTCTGGAAAAGTACGCACAAGGTCTTTGTATTTTCTTGTTTTCCTCTTGTAAGAGTGCAGCACTGACACGCACATCACTCGTATTCACAATCACTTCGAATGGCTGTGTGTATTTAGGTATGGTAAGCCCTGGGGTGGTAGATAACAGAGCTTTCAGGCTGCAGAATGGCTTCAGGCAGGCCACCATCCACTGAAAACTTCTGCATTTTTTCAGTAAATCAATCAATAGAGCAATTACACTGTTAAACGTCGGTATGAACTTCTGATCAAACCTACTAAATCCCAAGAATCATCATACTGCCCTCTTTGTCGATAGTACGGAAAAGTCTCCAATAACGTTTGTTTTCCCATCCCATGAGTCCATCTGTTCATGTCCAAGGAACGTGACTTGGGCCTTTGCGAATTCAGTCTTCGCCAGGTTGATTACCAAGTGTGCATCCCGACGTCGATTGATCTGTTCTAATAAATGCTGCAAACGTTGCTTACATGCGTGACTAAATATCAACAGGTCGATGTACATCACACAATTGATTAATCCAGAAATTACTTTATTGGTTAGTCTCTGAAATATGGCTGGCGCATTTTTCATACCAAATGGCACGACGTTAAATTGGTACAGTCCATTCAGTGTCAAGAAAACCAAAATTGTCGACGTTATTTCGGATGAAGGGACCTGTCATTGTCTTCTGAGTGAGTCCAACTTAGAAATATAAGTTTTTTTTTGTCCAACCTTCTCAATACAGTCTTCCAAACGCGGAATAGAATATGAATCAGACTTTTACCTGCACTGACTTTGCGATAGCTCAAACATAATCATTGGGTACTAGTTGGTTTGGCACCATGACTCGGGGTGAGCTTCTGTCGCTGCAAATTATTTCGATTCTGTTGTCCTTGAAAATGCATTCAATCTCTTTTTGAACTTGTGCCAACATTATAGTGTTAAGTTTGTAAGAATGTTACTGAATTTGATCAGCAATCCCCATCTTCATATAATGCATGATTGGATTAATCTTCCTGGTTTATTTCCACATATCTGACCATGCGATTGTGATAACTCTTTCAGGTCCTTTAAATTTTCCCCTGGAAGTTAACTCAATAATTTATCCCAGTTTTTGAGAGCTTCCGCATTGTCCAATTTAATTTGAATAATTTCCAAATTCAGAATCCGTTCTTCTGTGTACGATTTATAATACAGTTGGCTCAGTTATTCGGTTGTAACTCAGTGAATTTCTCTGAACTAAAAATATCTTCTTTGTACTCCACCTGTTCTTGTTTATTTTTTTCTCAACCATTTGATTAAACGTGGTCTTTGATGATTCAACTTCTTTATTTTTATTCTCTGATTTCTCCTTCTGCTTCAATCTATGGGGTTGTGAGCTTGTTATCACACAGTCAAAAAAAATCCCAGGGTATGCTTCCTGTACTATCTCAGTTGCCTCATTTTCCATTGGCTTTACAAATGCAGTCGGCAACATTCCATTCTGCGATCCAACTATGACATTACCAGGGTCAAGTTGCATTACCAGAGCCAAGATTTCATCCAGTACTCCTACTGGCACTTCACCACTTTTCACTGGACACTTCAACCTTGCGTTACATAATGAAGCACTTCTCATCTCACCATGAATTCTAGATATGACCGCTTTCTCTGTCAATAGACGTTCTGAATCACTCACCTCTGGACAGCAAATATTGACACGCTCCCGCATTTCTTAAAACGTTAATCTCTTTTCCTGCTCCTCCTGACATACGCCAATAAACTTTACCCTCACAAATAAATGGTTTAGGAAGATCTAACATTTTTTTCTTAACAAACCCCTGACCAGATTGTATACTCTCGTGCGGCTTTTTAGTGTCCACTGTGTTTTCTGTTAACAATTTAACAAAATTCTTTAGCTAATCCTGTTTTCCTACATCTGCCTTCCCAGTTCGTTCTATAAATCACCAACACATTGACTTCATGTGACCTACTTTGTTACCGTGAAAACATCAGAGCTTTTACCTTCTCTTTTCCCTTCATGAGATTACTGTTTACCCTGTGGCAAACTACCTTCATACCTTGACGGAGAACTCCTTTTCCTTCACCACCTGAGTATTTTTTTCAGCATTTTCTATCCTTCCCAAATTAAAATTGAAGTCGGAAGGTAAACTTTGACTTAGGAATCAATTCATAATCATTGGCCATTTCTGCTGCTAATCTTGCAGACTTAACTCTCAGCTCTTCCACACGAGTTCTTACGACTTCAGGAAGTGAAGTTATGAACTCCTCCAAAATAATCATTTCTCTAAGAGTGTCATAGGTTTGATCTATTTTCAATGCCCTTATCTACCTATCAAAATTACTTCGTTTGATCCTTTCCAACTCTACATACTTTTGTCCATGCTGCTTCCTTCGATTCTTGAACCGTTGTCTGCAGGCTTCTGGTACTTGTGTTGTCTGCACTTAAGATGGCATTCCTTCACTTACTCATACTCCTCTGATACGTCCTATGTTACTGATGCAAATACTTCACTAGATGTAGCTGCCAACTTTATTTGTTTTATCAAAACCCACGTTTTCACCGGCCACTTAATTTGTTTAACTACTTTGTCAAATTGTATGAAAAAAAGGCTTCTACATCCGTCTCGTCGAATTTAGGAAATGCTTGGACATATTTAAACAGATCCCCACCAGGTCTTTGGCTACAATGCGTTTGCTTTTCATCACTATCCTCATCCCTAAGCCCACCTCCTGCCTTCACCTTCCTTTTAAGTCGATATTTCTTTCTAATTGCCAATTAGAATCCCTCGCAGGCCAGGCAACGCCAACCCCAGCATGTCTGCCAATTCCAACAACTTTGTCTTGCTCACTTTTTGTAAGACTCCCAAAGTCAACTCCTCCAAACCCAGAAAACTCTTAGTGACCCAAACAGCAATTACTACTCAAGACACACCATGTTTAACCCAAACAAATTCAACACGCCAAACAAACAGCACTGACAATTACCACTCGCCGCCTTTGAGTCCGCCAATCCGAAACCCAACTTGGAATTATAGGATTTGATGCTGACAACAGCCCCCAATTTGATATATACCAGACCTGAATGCCTTAAAATAGATTAAAACTGTAGCAAAACCGCCAAATTTTCCATATTTCAAATGTAGACGTAAAGTGCTGTGTTCGAGATATGATGGGACTGGTAAATCTACTCGAAGTTAAGCAAAACACAATTTATTAAAAACCTATAATTAAAATACAAACAAAAGAAAGAGGAACATCTTGGAAAACATAACTAATAGGAAACTTAACCGAATAATACAGACGGTATCTGTTACTAATTAAACAGCCCAATATAGTAATACCCCATGAACACACCACTTAACAAAGAGGCAAATTCAGACAGAGATTCTTACATCCACAAGGACAAAAACATCGAGAGAAAATCAAGAGACTGTAGCAGCCAAGAGATATTCACTGTAGCTTCGAACTGTTTTGAGGCCCCAAACAGCTTTTGATGGTCATGATCAAAACATAACGAGAAATTTGGATCTGTGACAGCTGCTCATACCCATTCAGGCTGTTTCATTGTAAAAGGTTCAGAAAGGAAATTGAAGTCGTCATCCAAATACAAACTGGATATTGCTATCAGTGGCGCCCACCTTGTTGTGGAATGTTCACGGCATCCATCAGCCTCTATTTAGGGAGGGGCGATGGCCTAGTGGAAATATCGCTGGACTGTTAATTCAAACACCCAGATAATGTTCTGGGGGCTCAGGTTCGAATCTTGCCACAGCAGATGGTGGAATTTGAATTCAATAAATATCTGGAATTAAGAATCTAATGATACCCGTGAATCCATTGTCGATTGTCAGGAAAAACCTGTCTGGTTCACTAATGTCCTTTCGGGAAGGAAACTGCCACCCTTACCTTGTCTGGCCTACATATGACTCCAGACTCACAGCAATGTGGCTGACTCTTAACTGCCCTTGTGCAATTAGGGGTGGACAATACATGCTGCCTAGCCAGCGACGCCCTCATCCCATGAATGAATAAAGGAAAAATAAATGGACCCCAGAGAGTTAGAACGTAGAGTCCCTGACATGCATTGTATAAAATCACTTTTGAAAGATTGTGGTATTTGGGAACCAGAATCAGAACTTCCTTAAACAAAAAATAAAGAGTTAATTATTCACATTGATCTGCATCAAAAGATGACCATAACTCTCCAAGCTTTAACATCGTCAATGGAAAAACGATAGGACGTGTCCAAAGTTTTAAGGTGCTCAACTGGAGCAGCGCTAATTTTGGTGTAATTCGTCAGGATCTGGCAGAGATAGATTGAGTGAGTTTATTTGAGGAAAAGGAACCACTGGCAACTGGGAGGCTTTGAAAAGTGTGACATCAAGAATCCAGGATCAGTATGTGCCTGTTAAGATGAAGGGTAAAGCTGGCAGGTTTACAGATCCCTGGCTGACGAGGGATTTTGAGGCTTTGGTCAGGAAAAAGTAGTCGGCATAATTTGGGATTAAGCTATCAGACTGAAGTGCATCCCTAGGTGATTGTAAAAATTGTGGGAGCACACTTAAGAGGGAAATCAGAAGAGCGAAAACAGTGTCTGAGATGGATCTGGCAGATAAGGTTAAAGATAATTGCAAGATGTTGCATAGCTATGCTAAGAGTAAAAAAGGTGGCTAGGGAGAGAATATGCCCCCTTAAAGATTAGCTCGGCCGCCTATGCGTGGAGCCACAGGAGATGATGGGAGAATTTTAATATATTTCTCTTCAGTGTTTACTGAGGAGAAACTCATGGATGATAAGCAAATAAGGGAATAAAGTGGGGATGTTTTGGATTACATGTATGTTACCAGAGAAGAAGTGTTTGCAGCCCTAAAGCACATTAAGGTGGCTAAATCCCCTGGGACTGATCAAGTTCACCCTTAGGAGCCCGGGAGTCTAGGGGGAAGAAATTGCAGACGCCCTTGCAGAGATTTTTGCTTCATCTTTCGCTTGTGGTGACGTTCCAGAAGTCTGGAGGGTGGCTAATGTTGTTCCTCTAATTATGGAAGGTAATAACGACAAACCAGGGAACTACAGGCCAGTGAGCGTGACATCAGTGGTGGGCAAATTATTGGAGATGATACTGAAGTCCATAATCAACCAACATTTGGATAGTCAAGGTCTGTTTTGGGTGCGTCAGTATGGATTTACGTGCGGGAAGTCATGTCTAGCAATTTTTTTCAGAGTCTTTCGAAGTAATCAAGAGAATAGATGAGGGTAGGGCAGTAGATGTTGTCTATATGTACTTTAGCAAGGCCTTTGACAATGTGACGCACGGCAGGCTAGTCATGAAGGTTAGGTCGCACGGGATCCAGGAAGAGCTAGCTAATTGAATTCAAAATTGGATTCCAAGCGAGCAGAATATGATGGTTGAAAGTTGTTTCTTGGAAAGGAGAAAGTTGTTTCTCGGACGAGTGGTGTATCACAGGATTCGATGATGGGTCCTTTGTTATTTGATATTTATATGAATGATCTAGATGTGAATAGACAAGGCATGGTTAGTAAGTTTGCGGATGATACAAAATTAGGAGGTATTATTGATAGCAAGGAAGGTTATCAAAAATTACAGAGGGATCTTGATCAGACGTGGAAGTGGGCTGAGGATTGGCAAATGCAATTCATCGAGGGCCAAAGGGCCTGTACCGCGCTGTAATGTTCTATGTTCTATGTTCTATGTTCTATGTTCTCTGTTCTAATAACGATAAGTGTGAGGTATTGCACTTTGGGAAGTCAAATCAAAGTAGGACATACAGCAAATGGTAAGATGCTGAGGAGTGTTCTGAAGCAGAGGGATCTTGGAGCACAAGTACATAGTTCGTTGAAAACGGCTTCACAGGTAGACAGGGTAATTAAGAAGGCATTTAGCATGGAAACAGGCCCTTTGGCCCAAACCTGTCCATGCAGACCATGGTGCCCACTCAACTATTTCCACTTGCCCGCATTTGTTTCACATCCTTCTTAACGTTTCCCATCCATCGAATGGAACCCCTACAGTGTGGAAGCAGGCCCTCCAGCCCAACAAGTCCACACCAACCCACGGAGCATCCCACCCAGACCCATCCCCCTATAACCGATATTGTTTTGATCCGTGGTGCAGTGATCTGTGAATATACGTTTCAGCTCATGAACAGAACTCCCCGATTGTAAGTTCACAAGCAAAAGGGATAGCATGAGGACACACCCAATAACTTCTCATAAATATGTTCCATCTCATTAAACAGTTAATTCACAGGAAATAAAAGTAAACTATGTACTCATTTTGCTGTGTGGAGTCAGAAGCAAGTGAGTCGCTGATTGTCAGTTTGGTAATTTTGTCAATGCTCTCAAACATTGAATGTGACGTTTGGAATCCTCTTTATGTTCCTTCCCAAAATATGAATGACATTGCGTAGATGTTGTCCACAATGATGGCTATAGAAGTACGGGTACATTCAATTGCTACTTAATTTAAAGGTACAGGTTACTGCGACAAATTTTTCCATCCTTTTTCCATCATTTCAAGGATCAGCTGCTCTAAGGTTGCTTGAAGCTTCTACTCAAAGAGAAAACTAGATCCAATAATAATCATATTCATATTACCTCTGTTAGTATCTCCCCTGTAACAACAAATTCGTCACAATATGGGGAGAATGGATATGAGCTGGAAAGGAGACAGCGATAAATGATATAATTATAAGAAATTGTGCAAGAAGCATCTGCGTGGTGCGAGGTGATTCCAAAACACTGCAATCCAAATTATTCCCTTTCTGAACAAAAATACATTGTGCTGCCCTACTTCATGGCTAATCCAACTAATGAAAACCGAGAGTCACGGAGAGTGGGCATTGTGGCAAATGTGAGAACAGCAAAGGAAAGCTGAGGTGAGGCTGCCTTTGCTTTGCTGCTCTAATATTCCGTTTGAAAATTAGCAATAAACATGACTATGGCGACCTATAGCGGTGTCTTTGGGGAAATTACACTGTCAGGATAAAGTGTGGACTAATGTAGATTATTATAATCTTCAGGGTAATTGAGAGAAGGTAATTTATGTTTTGGGAGATTATGATAACTGACTTGTACAAACACAAGTGATAAAATTACGTGTAATTCAGCTTATTCCTGATTTTATTTTCTATGCCTTCAAATTCTCTTTAACACTTGTGTTTGACACTTTTTTTTTTTCAACGATTTTATGGTCATTTCTTCAGTCGCCTCTTTTTCTGTCCTTAGCAATTTCTTCTTTATTATTGTGTCTTGCTTGTTTGCCTTCTAATCCCTGAGTCTGTGTCTTCTCAGTCTATTCATTTAGGTCCATTCTAAATTGCCGTCTTCTGTTTTCCTTCTGATTCTCTCTACTTTTCAGCTATGATAACTGGGTCATTTTGAACCTCTGTGAATTTTTGTGGAGACGTTTTACCTGTTCATTACTTTCAAGCCTTAGTGCAAAGAGATGGATGATTATATCTGTCACTTGGCCATCTCTGAATTGGTATCATTTCTTCATATACTCATTTACATGTAATGATACAATAATAACATAATGGACGACTCAGAATTAACATATGCAATGAAAAATAAAAGGGTGATGCCACTTTAAATATGACGGTTATGTTCCCGAAAAGCCTTACGTTTCAACCATCTTCCAGAAGAATTATATTCAGATTAGAATTTGCTGACGGCTCAATTTAATCAAGTGAAAACATTCACCCATTGCCCTCATTGGTAACCGTATTGAACTACATTTTCTGAGTATTTTACAGTTTTTCCAGCTCAAACTTGTTCAAATATTCAGATCATTGCTGCCTTTTTCATTGTTTCCATTTTGTGCTTTACTTATTGTTTTATTGTTTTCTGGAGGCATTTCATGGTGAGATTCTCCTTTGACATTTGCGTGTCATTTGTATCCAGTTTCATGTATTTTTCACTTCTCTGTTTGCCTTGGAAACGTAATTCCTTTATCGTTAATTCTGGCTTGAAAAGATGTCAACATTCTGTCAATGTTGTGAAATGAAAGTCCACAAATTCTTTCCGATTACCGCCACACACTGAGAAAAAAATGGTACCAACCACTTCTGCCGAATATTATAATTGTATCATTACATTTGGGCGAGGCAATAATTTGTGATGCAACAAATTCTCACAATATGATTGGGTTCAGGCTGTCAACATCATCAGTTTTTAAATTCAATCGGCTTTGAATAGCTGAGGGTTTGGGTTAAATTAATTGGCCAAATTCAAACTCGTTGTCAAAATATCAAAAAAAAGCCTAAAGTACCTATCAACAAAGCCGACTGTTACATGTTTCAAAGTTAGAACTGTCAATACTATTGCCCATTTGCTCACAGATCGCTTCTCCGTTTAATTCTGAGCTTAAAACACTTTACCTATTAAAGGGACAAGCCTTTGCTTTTTAATTCACGATTATTCTCCCCAGCTTTGTAACACTACTCATATCCGTTTACCACTGCTTTGTTCACAATGGCTCAGACATCATTTTTGATCGATTAAACACAATGACCCTCTTCATTTTATGAGGTTTCGTCTTGGTATATTAATGCAGTTATTGGGCCCCGAGAGGACCCCCTTCATGCCGTAAATTTAGCAGCTGAAACTTTCACTTCGAAACCAATGCAAGAGGAGATTGCACCTTTCTGTGCGTTTTCACCGGAGGCTGTTCAGCTGTGAACTGTTCATTTTTGCAAAAGTGGAAGATAATTGAAATTCTTACTCAACGACATTGAAACAGAAAAAAAAAAATACCGAGCTCCTATGGACGAGTTTCTGAGGAAATCGGTAGACCGATGGGTAGAAGCAATCCACCCGGCTGGGCCATGGCCGGGTTGGCGCCTGACCAGCAAACAGACAATTATCATTTCAAATCCTGGCAGTGCCTGTTCCTGAGTTTAACGATACTTCTTTTAAACTTCCTTTGGATGTAATATCGTTGATACAACCCTGGATCAAATGACGTGTCACGAGTCAGCATATTTCAATGGAAACATCAAGATTGACTGTAATCATTTCCCATAAATTCTTGAACTCTGAAAAATTACGGGAGAATTGGCTAATGGCCAGGTGGACCCAACTACTCAAAAAAGGCAGAGATGAAAAGCACTGGTAAGTTCAGGCCATTTAGGTTGATATCAATTGTTGGAAAAGTACTGCAATAAATTATTAAAGAAGTCAAGCACACGTTGGGATATTGTTTTCTGATCAAAAAAGGGACAACATGGCTGGCTGAAAGGGAAATCGTGTCTGAGTAATTTCTAAGAGTTTTTTTTAAGGCATCTCAAACAGAATAGATAGAGCAAAACCGGGAGATGTGTCTTTTTGGGCTTCCATAATATGTTCGACATTAACATCACAAAAGATTAAGCCATAAGGTAAGATCTCTGCTGTGTTGGAAGTAGTGTATTGGCATGAATAGAGAATTGGCTGATGGCAGGAAACAGCAAGTGGGGAAAAGAAGTTATTTGTATGTCTCATAACCTGTTATCATTGGGGTTCCACAGGTATCAGTACTTGGACCATAAATGTTTACACTACATCCTGTGTTGGAGCAAGGCAGAGAATGCACTGTAGCCAAATTTGCTGATGGCAACAAAACAGGTGGAAAGGAAGTTGTGCAAAAAGGTACGTACGGGTTAACAGCGATATTGGTAGGATAATTAAGTGGGAAAACTGTTGGTAAATGGAAAATAACGTGGGGAAATGTGACATTGGTCATTTTCAAAAGAAGAGCAAAAGAACACGTTATTATTTAATTGCATAAAAACTGCAGAAAGTTGCAATACAAAGAGACTCTGGGACACTTGTGCAAGGAAAACAACAAGCTAGCTCACAGGTGAAGCAGGTAATCAGGAAGGCTAATGCAATATTGGCCCTTATTTCCAGGTTGTTGAGGGTCCAGAGTCGGGAATGCCTACTGCTAATCTACAGAGTTCTAGCAGCGATCACTTCTGGAGAACTGTGAGTAGTTTTTGTTCCTTTACTTAAAGAACATATAATTTTGTTTTATTCAGTTCAGAGAAGGTGTACTGGGGTGATTCCTAGTCTGGAGACATTTTCGTAAGAACAAACATTAAACAGGCTTGGCATCTACTCACTGCAGGTCAGAAAAAATTAGAGGTGTTCATATTGAAACATTCAGGATTCTTAAGGAACTTGGAAGTGTAAGTGCTGTGAGGAGGTTTTCACTCATGGGAGACTCTCGGCACAGAAGGCATAGTCTCAGAATCAAGTGGCATCAGTTTAAGACAGAAGAAGAAGAACTTCGTCCCTTAGGGAGCTCTAAGTTTTGGAACTTTGCCACAGATAGCACTGTGGGCAAAGTTCCATGAACAGTACACGTAAAACTATTTTGAAATAAGCTTGTGGCTTAAGGACAAGCTAAAAATTATGATAGTTACATATAAAATAATTACATGATATGTGATCATCATGAGGATATGTATTCTTTCAATGCGTGATGGTGTTGTGTTCACTTTATTCCTTCAAGACATGTGGGTGTCATGAGAAAGTTAGCATCCGTTGCCCTTCCATAATTGCCCTTGAACGGAGTGCCTTGAAAATTCACCAACTGAAATTATATTCCATCAGGCTACCTAGCTGCAGAGCCTTACTCTGAGACTCTGGATTACTTGTGCAGTAATATTACCATGACGCCATCATCCGCCCTTGAAATCTACATTGCATCATGATGTTTTGCTGACCCTTCTTTCATTATTTATCTTTTCCGATATGAAAATCATCAAAGAAATTTTCCCAGATCTGAATTCAAAAGGAAATGAATTTCGTTTATAGCTCCTTGAGTTAAAATGTGACGGAGTCATTATATCCATGTGTGAAGTAAAGATGTTGGATCGGCCGGACATTGTATTGTCTGTTGCTCTGTCCTGGCTGCACTTTTAACCATTCCCGAAACCCAGGTGGTAGAAATGGCGCTAAAATTCAGAAATGTTATTCCCCCTGTTTAAACTTCCATCCGGATCAAACACCCTGTAGCTATTACAAAACATATAGAATATTGAACTATGATAATTAATGTTTCCTGTTTAGAGTGCAGGTCACAGACTGGAGACACTGCTGTCACTCTTTCCACTCCATCAGCTCGAGAGCAACTGACAATCGCAGCGCATATCGTCAAATTCAGTCCATGGTATCTCCACCCATAGCTTCTATTTCTTGCTCTATGCCTCTCTCCCTGTCCTTCTTTCTGGCCCATTGTGTTCTTGGAAAGATTGCTGTTACCAGTACAATTTTATCATTGAGTGGATCAGCAACGTCCTGGGTTATGGAACTGATTTTCTGCTCTGACAGTGAATTTCCTGCTCTGCTGAAATACAGAGTCAGAAATCAACATGGGGAAATGTCTCTCACAGTATCTCATCATTGTATCCATTCTCAGTAAGTATCTCCTTCTCAGAAAATAAATAAGTGCGACAATACAAATGTAATTGTTGTTTCATATGATAGTTCCGATTATTTTGATCAATGTAAGGCTGACGATCATTGAAATTTCTTTTTACCTTACGCATGTTAGAATGGAGCCAGCCAGATACAGTGGGGCAGCCGTTTGCTGAAATGACGTTTGAAGAGGCAAAAATATCATGCTCAACTGCAACTTGAAGACCAGCCAGTCTGACCTTTATGCACACTGGTATAGTAAACATCTTGGCAGCCGCCACCATACATGTTTTGGCTTATTAGGTGTGATTTGGGCAAGAATAATTGCATCAGTAGTCGATTTTCTTCTGTGGTTGATGAAACCACTCAATATCACCAAACTAATAATCATCAATATTCTCATTTCTGACAGCACTGTGTATTTCTGTGCTATGGAGCCCAGTTTGCTGCAAAGATATTGCAGATCCTGTGCAAAAACTCACCATGAGAATTCTAGTTAGTGTTCATCAAAGGACGCTGTCAAGCCCAAAATCAAAAATAGCTGGGAGATGATCATAGTACTTGTTAACTATGATGAAACACAAAACGTTGAACAGGAACAGACGAGGTTCACTTGCTGGGTTAGTTTATGTCAACAAACACTACTTATGCTATCAGCTGGCTTGATAAATTGTTCTCTGGCACTTGGTAGTTTCTGGTTTCTAATCCTAACTAATTGAGCGTTGTCACTCTTCAACTGTATTTGTAAACATTCCTTTCGCAGAGAATTGATATCACTTCACAGTAAGCATTTTCATCTCAACGAAAATGTGTTCTCTTCTGACAGGTGGAAACGAGATATTTTTGCCCTGCATTGTCTTCAGCTTCTGGAATGTTGCTGCAATTGTGCTGTCGCCGGTAATTGGAGAGTATTCCATCACACTCATGACTAGTGCCTTGCGGATGGTAGGCAGTCTTTGGCAGTCAAGCAGTGAGTTACTCGCAATGTGATTCTTACCCCCTGAATTACTCTTGTAGACATGGCATTTATAAGGTTGATCCAGTATCTGGTGAATAGAAGCCCTCAGAAATTTGCTTCTGTGGTTCCAACGATGGCAATGTGATTGACAGTCTGGAACGATGGTTATGTTCACCTTTTTGAAGATGGTCACTATCTGGAACTGATGTGACACGAATGTTGCTTTAAAATCTTCAGGCCACGTGTGGAAGCTGTCTTAGTATTTCTGCATATGAGAACGAACTGGTTCAATACCTGAAGATCACAATATAAATATTATATAAGTGTCAGCAAATATGTCTACTTCTTACGATCCAGGACAAGGTTCTAATAAGTGCGACGCTGAACTGTCGCAGGCTCACAGTTATTAACTGTGGTCATTTCAGGCGGTGGTCTTGCATCACTGTGGCTTGTGTGTGTGTTCGTGTAGTCGGTCAGGGAACAGGTCCATGACTTCTATCTCGGAGCCTGCTGTCTGATCTAATGATGGACAGAATATCATTGATGAAGTAAGTGAAAACGGTGGGTTCTTGGTACTAGTCCAAGGAACTCCTGCAAAGTCGGCCCGGGCTGAGATGACTGACCTCCAAAAACCACACAATTTCCTTTGTGTTTAGTATGACTAACCAGCCAACGGTGTTCCCTGCAATCTTCACTGAGTCGATGCAAGAAGTGAAACGTTACTAATGAAAATACTTCTCGTAATGCCAGCTGACAACTGGGTGACGGGTAAACTGACAGTTCTGTAAATTGTCGTCACAGAAAATATGCTGCAACACAATGCAATCTTTTGTATATTGGCTCCAACATGTCTTCACGAGTATTTCTGAATGATTTTGCTCGATTATTACTCTACCTATTAATTTTGGTTGTTATTAATTCGATTCTGCGATGACTTGTTTCAGTTTTTCCGACTATCCGCGTTAATAACAAACTACATGCTCATTGACACGAATCAGATTGACGTCACAGTAGTAATTCCACCCTTGATGCTGATATCTGAATTTTACAACGCAATTTCTGACAGCTGGATTGTGTTAACAGTGACAGTGGAAAGTTTAAGATACTTTAAACCTTCCCTTAATTCTTCCATCCCTGAATGTGAAGACTTGGGAACTTCATTGGAGAAATGCCTATATCAGAATGAAAAGTTGTCAGAAGCAAAATTAACGTTGTGCTGAACAGAAACTGACTGCCCGAGCATTCCCTGATAAGATTGTGTCAGAATTGTCTCTGAATAACAAGAATTAGCGGCAAAATCAAACAAAATTAAACAAAATCCACATATGATTTATACAAAGTGAATTCAGCAAAATGTCTGTGTATACAGGCGGAATACATCCCTATCTCTCTCTCTCTCTATCTATCTATCTATCTATCTGTCTGTCTATCTTTCTCTATCTATCTATCTATCTATCTAGTCATTTGGAAGGCAAATTCATTTTGTGGTGGTCTTTTCACTTTATACAAAGCATAATACAACAGACAACATTTGTTTGAAGATTTTTGCTGTAAATTATCAGTAGAAAAAGTTATTAACATTTTGTTGGTTAATCCAGAGGCAAGTTTAAATCTCAGAGAATAACTCGTCTTGGTATCACCGTTATCTGTAAAACGTATCTTATAGAAAAGGTTTAATGCAACAGCAGAAACATTGTACAGCAAAAATATTGTACGGACGGGTCTGCAATTTATCTCACCATGCCTGCCTTCGCACAAAGATGCATTTCGGTGTCCTCGACCACAGTGTCGCCTTCAGAAATAGAAAAGTTTATCATAGATATGATGTTGAATTTCTTCATTCGGTCAAAAGACAGTGTGTAGCGGTCTGTAGTCTGAATGCCCTCGCAGATGGAGCCAATAAACGTTGGAACCACTGACCGAGTTTTTATTGTACTAGGCTATTATTTCCCCAGGACCAATGAACAGCCGACACTGAAGTTCAACATATTTTCTTTCCAGCGACAGCGTCTGATTAGCCTGTGAGCTCTAATCCTCACAGAAAGCCGCTGTGAAAAAAGAGACAACATTCAACCAACACGAAGTATTCAGGAATGGGAAAGCAAGGTGGCTTATTGGAAAAAAAAACCACTCACAATATCAAGAACATTAGAACTGCAAATGCGAATAAGTAATTTTTGGACTTTCTGTTCATGACAATGAAGATGGACAGGACACAAATCAGTCAGCCTGTTGCTTCTAAGCCAGGTCTTGGTATCGACGCCAGGATTCTCAGTGATGGCGATGGGGGACATTCTCCTGATACAACGAGAGACTGGGAGGTACTCGCAACAATCAGATTTTTATGGGATTTTATCATGAGACGTCATTAAATGTCACACTAAGGGACTGGCTGTCTCAAATCATGTCCTGCTGATACCGTAGGAGAAAGGTTTTGGTTTTTCTGTCTATGGCTATCCTTCTCCGAAACTCTCTCCCTCTCTCTGTCTCTCTCTCTCCCCCTTTTCTCTCATTGTGCAGCAGCGGATGAAATACTTCATGAAGATTTTGTCTTGCTCATATTTCCAACTGAAATAATTATTGCCATTTTAGAATGATTAAATCTGACACAATTACTTGTTTTTGTTGCTCTCAGTCGCTGCCTCAGAATTCTGGAATTCTTTCGCTGATTTAGCTTTTACTACATGTCTGCTTAAGATCCACATTCAATGCTTGATAATGTTAATTTTCGGGTGCCGTCGCTATGGTCTTTGATCATTATTGTTATTGGGGTTAAACAAACTGAGACAACTTTTATGAATTAACTTTCAACCCCATGTCAAAATGAAAACACTGTATAGTTTCCTGGCCGCCTGCTAGTGGAATCTGGATTGTGTATGTTCAATCTGTCATACTTTGTGTTCATTTCCACAATTATTTATCCAGTTTTCATTGCCGTGCATTTTATTACAGATTGGATGTCTATTTCAAAAAGAGATCGTGTCATCAGAGAGACAGAAATCAAGGCAAAGAGACAGAGGCAACGCGATGTTGAGAAAGACAAATAAATAATCAGAGGAAGTTAATGTCAATAGTTCTCATTAAATAAAAACTGAAAGAACTGCAGATGCTCTAAATCAGGAACCAAAACAGAAGTTCTGGAAAAGCTCAGCAAGTTGTGCAGGTTCTGTGGAGAAAATAATCAGAGTCAACATTTCGGGTTAACTCAGAAGGGTCTCAAGACCAGTAACGTTAACTCTGATATTTTCTCCACAGGTGCTGCCAGAGCTGCTGAGCTTTTCCAGAAACTTCTGTTTTTGTAGCTCTCAATAATTGTCACTTAGCTGCCATCAACGCCGACAGAGATCATCCAATTGTAGCCCAGGGGAACACCCTATCTTCTCAGGAAGCAAAGTCTGAACTTGATCTGGGTTACACTTAATATCGGGCAAGGAGGCTCAACATTCTCCTGTTCAACTCGAAACAAAGCGCCATTTGCTTCCTACGGCCCTCACCGAAGATAAATGTCTTGTTGCCTTGTCTTGTGAGTTTGTTTTTCAATAGTTTTTGCACGTTCCAGGTGTTGAATTTATTGCTCATTATTTGAAACAATTCGTACCTGGATTACAGGACCGAATTGTAAAGCTTTCAAGTCACAAGATGAATTTAAATTACCAATTCAGAGAGAGAGAGATGGCATAAATCTGGACTGCCATCATTCGACAACGTCCTTCACAACACTCTGTTTTCCTACACCCGGTATCACTGGGAATCTCCAAGATATTTATTGTAGATGCATAGCAAGGGGAATGAAGAGAAGTCTTCAGTTTTAGAAGGAAGCTGCTCTGATAATTTACCCAAATTAAAAAAAAAGGTACTTTAAATATCGCCGGAGTTCTGTCCTAAAGCGCCGTACCTCTCTGTGCGATGCAGCCCAAAACTCTGCAGAGATGCAGAGAAGCCTGCAGAAAATCTCACGCTGATATTTCCAGTCAGTTGCACCAGAGGGCGTTCTAACAACGATAAACAAAAAGAACAATATTCAGATATAAAAGCAGAACGTTCTGGAGAGACTGGGGAGATCTGGCACCATCTGTGTCAGAAGAAACAAAGTTAAAGTGTCAAGTCTTCTGACGCGTTCTTGAAACCATGGATGCCTGAAAGAATTCAGCCAGTGCCCCCACAATTTCTGTACTCATTTCTTTCAAAGTCCTTGGATATATCTTTTCCGATTCCAGTGCCTTGTGAAATTCAAGTGTCAACAATCTATCCAGTTCTTCGTCCTTCTTAATTTTGAACTCTTCTGGTGACAACATTTCCTCCTCTGTCACCACAACCGACACAGAAACCACCTCTTTTTGTAAAGATAGATGCAAAGTGCTCATTTTACATCTGAGCCATGCCCTCTGCGTACTTGTGAAAATCTCCCCTTTTTGTGTGTGTTTGGCTCTAACCCTCATTTATAAAGTCATAGAGTTGTCTAGCATGGAAACAGACCCATTGGTTGAAATTGTCCACACCAACCAAACATTCCAATCTGACTTAATCCCACTAAACATGCCTTTTCTGTTTATATGCCAAGAGAAGAATTTGAGATTTTCTTCGTTGAAGTTCTTCTTCGCTTCTCTAATTCATGTGCATTTGTCTGCATGAATATAGGTGTGCTTGTGTTTTAAACTCTGCACGTGATGACAGATACTCAGCTTGGAGGTTGAATGAATTAAATAGTCAAAACTCTCTCCCTGTTGCTTGCTATTGGAAATAAAATAATACAATGCAGCAATCTGCTTGACGATTCGATGCTATTGCATAACAATATTTGGAGAGGGTTACTTTTAGGGATTCTCTTAGCTTGCTTTTCTATGTGGCTGCATTTTGATCTTCATGGGTTCTTTTCCATGCTCACTGACTCCTTCATTTTGTTCTGCCATCAGCAAGTAACAATATCAAGGCGAAGTAATTTGTTAGGTTGCAACAGTTTTCACCCATAGGTTGCTATCGCCCATCTACAGTGAGAAGCACGGTGCTAGGAATTGGAGAAATAATGGAGGTACGGACACATCTGTCATATCTTCAAGTGAGCCTTCGCATCTTTCCATGGACGACAGAGGAGTGAATCCAAGCTATGAATGGAGAGAGAACTCCAATCTGAGAAAGTACATTCGGGATGGGCAACAAGTGCTGGATATTCCAGTAATGCGCAAATCCCATAAAAGATGACGGAGGCGATGGCCTACTAGTATTATCGCTAGACTATTAAGTCAGAGACCCAAAAATGTTCAGGTACCCAGATCCGAATCCCGCCATGGTAGGTGATGGACTTTAAATTCAATGAGACAATCTGGAGTGAAAAGGTATAGTGAAGACCATGACGCAATTGTTCATTGTCGATTAAAAAAAAAAAAAATCTGTTTCACTAGCTGCATTCTTACTTGGTCCAGAATACACGTGAATCCAGACCCACAGCAATGTATTTGTTTCTAACTGCCCTCTTGGACGGTCATGAATAATAATAAAACAAAATAATCGTGTCTGCAAGAATCATTACAGATACCTGCAAATCAACTTTGTGCCGTTGGTGATTTGAGAAACGCATAGACCTGTGCCAGTGTGGGAGAGGAAATGGGAATGTATTCTGGACAGTTTCCAATCAGAATTGTACAATGATTCAAAAGTGCGATGTCTTCGGTATTCCTAATGCTATCTACTTGGTAAGAATCTAAGAGTGCATGCGATTTGGAAAGGCATATCTCGCAACATTAAGTGAGTTCACGAAAAATAGACAGAAGTTGCAATTTAACGTTGATTTATGTTAGGCTTTGTTATTTTCAAACTTTATACAATTTCACAAGCATTCCCATTCTTTAACTCGGCACTAAATTTACTCTGGGTCCCAGCAAAAATAAATGGGTTGGTGCAGGAACTCATAAGCTGATACAGGTATCCACTTTCCTGTTTAATAAACGCTGACTGACTTAAGTTGAAACCTGAGAAATAAGGTACTTTCGCAATTCGGACATAGATGGCAGTTATGAAGAATAAACAGGATGAAGCTGCTCGATATCGTGAAGAGTAAAACCGTGGACATTTTGCACTTTTCCATCCCTGGCTCCCTCTGATTTTCTCCATTGTTCTGAGTTTGGAGTCTCCTGAGGGCTTTATTGGCCACTATAATATGTCTGACAGGTGGACCGTTGAGCAGTAAAATGAGAATGAATCGGAGACACGGGCTTAAAGTGGTAGCAATTCATATGATGACAATGCAGGTGATGTATAAAATAGTAATTTACTGTTGCAGAACCAGGGTACGTTATTAATTATACAGAGAAGTTCATTTTTTTAAAAAGAAAACATGCTTTCTGTGCAGCTGAGTGCTGTCACGATTCCACTAACAAACACTACGGTCCGTTCCATGCAGTGCTTTATTTTCAGCTTCGGACAACAAATGGCCGCGAATCGAGTAAATGTGAAAGCAACAGTTAACCATGCTGAATAATCAATAGCTGTGTAAATGATGACATCATGCATACTGCACACTGGAGTGATGCACAAGAAACTTGACGGAAGTAAATTCCAGCAACCTGGTTTAATATTACAGCAGTTATCATAACCAGCAGATCTGCCACTGCAATGGACTCTAGGTAATAAATGATGCATTTAGAAAGACCACATTTTCTTTCGGAAATGATCACATTCAGTGTCAGTTTAGCTGTGTGAGAAGCATACATTAATACATGTATGTAGAGAGCAGAGGAGAAACAGAATCTGAGATCAGTAGATAACGAAAACTGTTCTACAAGATTTTAAATTTGATACTTTTGAGACATGCACTTGAATGGGAAGTTACCAATTAACATCCTGACAGTTATCTCTATTTGCGAAGTGGTCGTTATAGGGCGGCAACGTGGCACACTGACGAGCCCTGCTGTTTCTCAGAATCAGGGACCCTTGTTTGATTCTAGCCTTGGCAGACTGATTGTGTGGAGGTTGCACATTCTCTCTGTGTACGTGTGGGTTTCTTGCAGGTGCACCGGTTTCCTCCTGGAGTCCAAAGATGTGCAGGTTAGTTTGATTGACAATGTTAAATTGTCCCACAGTGTCCAGGACAGTTTAGGCTAAGTGGGTTAATTATGATGAAAGTGAGGTTATGGGGATTGGTTGGGTGGGTCTTCGAACGGTCGGAGAACACTGAATGGATTGAATGGCTTATCTGCACAGTAAGGATACCATGACTGCTGATTTGAAATCAAACAAACCAATGGAATAAGAATACAAATTAATATAATGACACACAACAGAGAGCAAAATACTTCGAAAATAAGATACCATAATGGTCATAGTGACAAAGTGCTATGGAAATATATCCATGCTAAGGAATAGGAAATTAATCCAAAAGAAATCTGGGAACTGAAAAGAAAACAGTCATATTTTTCTGAAAGTCAAAAGTTGCCCCTTCTGACAAATTATTGCAAAATTATTCGCAATTAGAAATATCGATGGTCAAAAAAGGGAAATGCTCAGAGAATCACACTGAACGTATTGAGAATGATGAAATTAAGATTCGTTTATGAAAGTATTTCTCTTGTACTACTTACATATCCGTGAGCAACTCTGTGCGTATTTGTACTACTGTAATAAATCAGGTGCATTTTAAATTGTGAAACACACGCTTTTTGGCGTTTAACGTTTTTCACATCAATGCTTGCAAGCTTTTGTGTGTACAATGTTCAATTCCCACTTATTTGCATGGAAGGCCCAAAAATCAATAAAAGGTGAAAATGAACATTAACCAGGCCGAACGGTCAAAACTTGGAGCAATTAAGCCAAAATGGAAATTGCTTGCATCTACTAGATAGAAAACTGAATGGGAATTAAATGACGGAATCCATTCTAATATTGCAGCAATTATCATAACTAAGATCCCACCACCATGAAGGAAGCCAGCTGATACTGATAATACTAGAAAAATGGAGCACAATCAGTGATTTAGTTCGTTGATGCAGAAAGAAAGAGGGAGAGAGGAAAAAAGAGAAGAAGAGAGAACGAGTTAGAGAAAGAGAGATGGGGAGAGACATTTTGTGTGAGATTAAGGGAGAACACGACCGTTAGTGGTTCAGCTCCCAACAAATTCCCCCGGCCATTTTGCAGGACTCCGTGTCAGAGGCATTTATTTAATATGTGATCCAAGGTTACAAGGTATAACTTATTCTGCAAACGATCAAACTACTATTAAAATATCAATTAAATGCGCCAGGTCAATAGAATATTAATGCATTCTAATAGAGTTAGACATATTAATTCATTCTAATTGAATTAGATCAAAGGAAGAAACAACAAGGAAGGTAAAATAATTGGACCCTAACACAGCAGCATCGAATAAACAAGAAAACGAGTGTTATGCGACGTTGTGGAAGAAAAGGAAGGAAGAAAGAAACAAAGGAGTGAAGAAAGATGTAATGACCTCATCGGCAGACATTTCAAACACCTTCACTCTCTCGCCACTTCCCGTCCCAGTCACATTCTATGAAATCTCAGGTCTCATCGTTCCTCTAAGTCTGCTTTCTTCTTCTTTCCTCATATTCAAATCTCCATCAGTTTCATTCATCCATTTAACTGCTACAGACGGACTATTTTGAAATTTTCTTCAATCACTCTCCTTCCTTTTTCACAATGTAAATTATAGTCTAACTTCTTCAAAAAGAATGCTTTTGTCTTGCATATTCATCTGTGTCTTTGGAAAGAGTGTTTTTGGATAAACTTCTTTGAAAATTCCAACACATGCACGACAACAACTGCAACTCTATATTCTAAAGTGGAATCTAATGATTGACAACGAATGATGCCATGGGAGACTCCGATCCTCCTAATACTAAACAATGTAGCTATCCAAAATGAACAAATCTATCAGACAAGACAATATGCACAGTAAACTAAAAATTTTGCACATGCACTTTGTACTTTTGTACGTTTTCGTTCTTAATTCCAAAGATTACATTCGGAATGAGGAAAGCTCAGTTAGATCTCAGCATGCAGCAGAAGAGTACTTCATTCGAGGTTCTTGCAATCGGCAAAACTAATTTAATGTTGCAGTGCAGTTAATATCGTGATGATATTCTCATAATTTATTTACTATGCTAATAAGACCACAGTACAATCTGCATACAATTGGCATACTACTTCCCGAACAGAAAAAAAATCATAGTTTGCTATTGTAGATTAAGATCTAATGTCCAACAATATAACAGATTAATGTGACAAGGCCTGACACAAAGATTCATATTTTACCCATATACAAACGGTATATCCATAAATGCATTATAATAAATTGAAATAAAGCTCAACTGATGTACTATAACTCACCATAACAAAGGACAATATCACGCATGGCACATACATACATTGACAATTGGTTGAAGTCCCTTACATTCAGATAGCGTTGGATGTTGGAAAAATTCATCCTGATCCTGAAAAGGGAGATAAATTTTCCAGAAATATAAATACGAATAACTTACTTGAGATTTATTCCTTCCCAGGAATACCAACAACTACCAGAATCGGATTGCAGACAACATAGAAAGAACCAATTTCTTGTCCATGCATCGTCTTTCAGAAACGAACCCATTTTCCAAAGTTGTGTAGCTCAGCTCTGCCCCATATTCAAAGTGACTCTCATTGTACCGAGTGAAAGTCTCCAGATGGACAATAAAATTTCAACCGGCATCTTACTTACAATATACTGAACAAAAAGTTTACATCACAGTTCAACGCCTTTCATTTTCAAAATTATAAGGAGAATGATGTTGTTATACCTGTAAGCAAAATGCTGGCTGCGTCGCTTTCACCATAAACCATCTCTTTTAGCCTCTGTCATGTGCAACTGCTTACTTTAGATACTGAGTTGCGGTCTAATCACGAAATGAAAACACTTTCTTCTCATGGCGTCCATGATCTAAATTGATCTGTATGTTTAGTTGCCTACTAAATTTGTAACTTTAGTTTATTAGAATGTTTTAATAGTTCTGTGTTCGCGTCACTTAAGTATTTCAATAGATTTATGTCAAATTTGTTTGAAAACATTATGCACGAAACAGAAGGGTATCCGAGGGGAAGACCATCTCATGCAAATTCTGTGGCAAGTGCAACTGCAGATCTCTTATTTATTCCTGGTAAACTGTACATGGAGGAAGAGAGTCCAAATGCTTGTGCCTGATTAATGGCATTAGTTGTAGTAATACTTCACAAATGGCATGATGCACTACAATCATTAAGTGTCATCATACACGATAATTCCAACGATCGAAAACATCAATACGCCTGTAATGGAAACATGATTAATAAAATGTCGAATATCACATGCTCTGGGATGGTACTAACCGAGAATGTGCCTTATGTACTGTGAGCAATGACAGCTGTAAGTGAGTATTTAAAGAGGTCTGGCCGCGTTCAGCAACAACTAACAAAGTGCATAGTGCAATATGAATGCAAACACGTTGAATTGTGGAGATTAACCATTTGTTTAATCAGAACATAGACACGTGTTGAGCAGGAGGGGCCAGTGTTTTACTCTTGGATGGACATGACAAATAATTATAAAACATGACTACAACAGTGCATAATTTAAAAACACATGGTCGAGGTAATGCCGAATCATAGATAACACAGTGTGGTGCTGGATGAACACAGCCAGCCAGGCAGTATCAGAGGAGCAGGAGAGCTGACGTTTCAGTTGGGAACCCTTCGTCACAACAAATGGTACGCAAATACATGTTCAAGTTTCTTTTTAATTCCATGCTGAGACGTGAAACATTTGGTCTGGATAAAATGAGTCAATTAAAATACGAGATAAATTTCTTTTTTTTTCCAGAGTCGAAAGCATCACAGGCTTTTCATGAACTTGATAAGGCCTTTGAAGCAATCTATTGGAGCAAGCTGCACCAAGTTGAACATCTTTTTTTATTGCAAAGACATTTGGACAAGCTGCTGTTCAAAACCAGATTAATCAATGCTTCCATGAAGTGGCTGCAGTCAGTTATTTTTTGTGCAATAAGTTTGGTTTTGCTGGTGTGACATGGAATCTGCCATATCCGTGTGACCTACTGTACCCCAGAAATTCCCCTTTTTCCTTTATGTGATTGCTATACCTCAGTGTCTGACGTTTTGCACATCTCCAATCCATCCAATTTATCTTTTCATTTAGCCTTAAACTGAAGCCTGGACAGAGGGCTTATTATTCAGTGCAAGTATCTGTAGTAGAAACGTTTACACACAATAGAGTTCAATAGTTTGTACCTGTAATATTTAAACCTGGCTGCAATCACTGTTCATCATTTTCGCAATTCTTGCTTCATTCCGTGTTACTACAAGTGACAACTCTGTACATTAGAGACCTGGAATAAATAAGTACTGAAATACAACTTATTTTAAATTCAAGGCATTGAAGAGGACAGGAGAGTTTAAATAAGGTTGAACGTTAATTATTTTATCAGTTGCATTTATATGCCTGGTTGTTATTGCTAAATTTTGTTATGGATCAGGCCAGACCCACGTCAACATATTTTAAGACGGTAACCCAGACCATCATTTTTTTTTTATTTTAAGCGTAAACTGTCTGTTCCAGGTTGAATGCGATTGATTAAACTACTTGACCTTAAGCAAAAAAAAATTGCTTTAACACTGTAGTTAAAATATAACCAATGAAAGGAAATCAGATTAACTTAACTCCACTGGAAAACTTAACAGAATAATGTTGTGTTTGGTTCGCTCACCGAGCTGGTTCAATAGTTTGCAAACATTTCATTACCCTTCTGGGTAAAATCATCAGTGCAGCCTCCGATGAAGCGTTGTAGTATTTGCCTTCCTTCTATTTAATCTCTGGGTCTGTTGGAGTTGATTACCTCATTGTCAGATTTTCATTGCAGTGGTGTGCATATAAAGTCTAATTCGATGTGTTTATTGATTGCCTTCATGGTGGAGAAACAGGCCTCTAAAAATTCCCGTGCTTGGCTCTGTTTGGCTTGCCCTAGAATTCTGACGTTGTCCCAATCCAACTGGTGGTCGTCCTTGCTTGTATGCATGGAGACAAGAGAGTACTGGTAGCGTCTTATTGTTGCTAATTGGTATTCATGTATTTTCGTAGCCAGTTTTCTTCCTGCCTGCCCAATGTAATGTTTGCTGCAGTCCTAGCATGGGATCTTTTATATGACGTTGGTTCTGTCCATAGTAGGTAAGGGGTCTTTGGTTCTTGTTAGCTGTTGAAGCAGGGTTGATATAGGTTTTTGGGCCACTCTGATGCCCAGTGGCCGGAGGAATCTTGTGGTCAGTTCAGAAACAAGTGTGTCGGGGCATAGTCTATCTTCCTGTTAAAAACCAAAAGGACTGCGGATGCTGTAAATCAAGAACAAAAACAAAGTTGCTGGAAAAGCTCAGCAGGTCTGGCAGCATCTGTGAAGG
>NC_063373.1:4908314-4972329 GCF_021869965.1 Rhincodon typus | reverse complement strand
GTTTTTGCTCTATCTTCCTGTTGTTGTTTTTGAGACAGGCATTGTCGGACCCAACTGTTCGGGTATCAGTTGTCGTTAAATGCTTGGTGGAGGTATTCTTCTTCATCTTGGCGTAGTTCTGGGTTACTGCTGTGTCTTGTGGCTTGTTTGAATAGTGCTTTCATGCAACTCTGTTTTTGATGTTGGGGTGTTTACTGTTGAAATTTAGGACTTGATCATTGTGTGTGGCCTTTCTGTATACCTTGGTCAGAAATTCCCCATTGGCCCTGCGTTCTACGATCGCGTTCAGGAATGGGAACTATTTGTTCTTTTCTTCTTCTCCTGTGAATTTGATGCTGGTGAAAATGTTGTTTATAAGTAGATGTGTTTCTTCTAGCTTAGTTTGTTTGATGCTGATGGAACTGTCGTTCACATAGTGGAGCCATAGTTGGGGTTGTATCTATGGAAGGGCCATGCTTTCAAATCTTTGCTCTTCTGCTTCTGCTATTCGTATAGAAATGGGTGACCGAACAGGTGTCCTGTTTATTTGTTCGTAGATCTGGTCAATTCCAACTCCAACGGACACCAGAGTTTAAATAGCAAGCATGAAAATACCACAAAGCTTAATCGGAGGCTGCACTCGGCATGTGAACCAAACACAGCATCCACAAACCGAGCCACAAATCTACTCAATAATATGAACAGAATAATTACCTAATTGCTCTCATATAGTGACATCCCATAAACAGAGTTCTTGGTAAAAAGGCAATTTCAGGCACATATTTTCACAGACAGTTATCCAATCAAAGAGAAAAACATCAATAGAAAATTCAGGGACAGTATCAGCCAAGAGCTGTTCACTGAAGCTTCCAACCGTTTTGAGACCCCAATAGCTTCTGCTTTCAGCTGAACTAGAAACTAGTTGTTTTTTTTTTCTAGGAAGCAGGAATCTAAAATTCGGACGTTTGCATTGGTGTTGTTACCAGTGGTAGGTGACCCCTTCAAAGCAACATTTAGCTTGATTGAGAAGAAGCTGGGTCAGGTCAATTATCTGGTAAAGATGCCAGAGAGAAAGAAGCTTTATCGGGTCTGTCATGTGAATATGTTGAAACCCTATTAAGACAGGGACAGGAAAACGGAGAAGCAGTTATTAGTTACTGTGCGTCACAGTGAGGAATGAGAATCTGAATCATTTGATTTTGATGCGAACCAAATAAAGTTAAATAATGAAAAAGTCCTTAGAGAATGGGATAGGATAATGATATATCTGTCTCAGAAACAGTGAACTGAATTGAAAGGCCTGTTGCAGCAGTATGAGTCAAAGGTGGGAATGAAATGGGAAAGACTAATACTATAATGCATGACGTTGAAGTAGGGAATGCTGTTTCGATAAAACAACATCCCTACAAGCTCAATCTCCTTAAAACTACATTGTTACAGAAAGAAGTGGAAGCGATGCTGCAAGAAAAAGTCATTGAGCCGAGTCAAAGTGAGTTGAGTTCGCTGATCATGTTGGTTCCGAAGCCTGATGTCACTCAATGGTTCTGCATTGATTATCAGAATGTCAATGCCGTAACTAAATCGGACTCATACCCAATTCTAAGGCTGGAAGACTTGTGGAAAATGTTGGACAAGCCAATTATATGACAAAGTTGACTTGCTCCGTGGTTGCTGGCAAGTACTTTTGTTAGAGAGAGAGAGAGATAGAAGTTTCTGCGTTTGTTACCCCAATGGGCTGTATCAACTTAAACAATGCCCTTTGGTATGAAGAACGCATCAGCCACATTTCAGAGACTTGTGAAGAAAGTTGTGGCAGAATTGACTGATTGTGCTGTCTATATAGATGACCTCGTGATCTTTAGCCATTCATGGAAAGAGAACACAGTGCACTTGGAAGCGCTCTTTGAAAGATGACAGGAGGTAAAACTTATAAACTTAGCAAAAATTGAGTTCGCAAAGGCAGAAGTGACGTTCTTGGGACATAACCGAACATGGACGGATGACCCGAGGAACACAAATACGAAGGCCATCGAGGAACTTCCAAGCCCATACTCGAAGAGGTGCTTCGATTTTTGGAACTGAACGGATTCTACTGAAAGTTTGTGCTGAACTTTATTATCATGGTGGCACCGCTGACGGATTTGCTAAAGAAGAACTCAAAATTTCAGGAGGCATTTGAGAATTTAAAAGCTGTATTAACCACCGCACCAAATTTTTCTAAAACCTTTAAAGTCGCTATTGCTGCTAGTGATATAGGTGTTGGAGCTGTGCTAATGCAGGAGGATGATGGCGAAATTAAAAGGCCAATTCGACACTTTTCAAAGAAACTCCATATTCATCAGAGCAAATGCTCCACCATTGAAATGGAATTATTGAGTTTGGTATTGGCTCTACAACATTTTAATGTTTACGCTACGAACAATGCTTTGGAGCCGGATGTGTATACAGACCATAACCCTCTCAGCTTTTTGGAAACATTTAAGGACAAAAATATGAGAGTATTTCGTTGGAGGTTTATGCTACAGCCTTTTAACTCGATTGTACATGTTTAGGATCGTAAACATACTTTTGCAGGTGTGTTATCATGGTTTTAGTAAAATGTGTCGATAAATTAGTATGAAAAGGTATAACATTAGAGTACTGAACTATGTATTTCATGATAATAGTATTAAGATTCAAAAATAAGTGAAGCTATCTTTTCATAATGATAGTTAATTTTCTTTCCTGAGGGGGGAGGTAGTGCGGAGTTGGGTAGAATAATTGTCAATTAAAAGGCAAAGTGTGGCTCCTTTAAGAAGTAAAATGTTTTTTAAGCTTAGAGTTAAAAAGAGAGGAGGTCTGTGAGCAGATGTGGAATAGTACAGACAGTTCTAAAATGGAAACATGTAAGAATTAACTTAAATCAAACACGCAGGATTCAAAGTCAAGTGAATTTAAAAACTGATTGTGTTGAGAGGTAATTCTCAGAAAGGAACCTCTAATCCCTTCAAAACAGGTTCGGCTTGTGGTTAAGCTTAATTAACACAGGGATTTGGCTATTTCCCCTCCCTAACAGTAGTGCCAGGCAGGGTGCAGAGTTTGTACTCTCAATTAATGTCAGTAGTGAGTTCCCAGAGATTCCCAAATAAACAGTAACCAATTCGGTTCTCAAGCATTCAATACGATATTCCGAATTAGTACTCGGCATGAGCAACTTTAAGTGGTTTGTCCTGTGGGCTTTTCTCCCTCACAAGAATATATCGTAGTGCCCGTGTGTATGTACAAACCTCAACAACCAGCAGCTGTGACCTAAAACACCTGTGGCAGTTATTGTTCGAGGTTTTCACTCACTATCATCACTGTGAGACTTATTGCACAGTAATAGACGGCGGTGTCAGACAGCAGTAACCCCGAAATGGTCAATTGGTACAAATTGTCTGACTGCTGGATTGTATCAGAAAACCGGGCCTGAGCGAAATCCGCTTTCAATTCAGCACCACCGCTCTTGAACCTCCAGACTGCGAACTCAGGCTGTCTGCCTGGGGACTGACGGTACCAGAAGAAGTAATCAACATCATCAGTGTAGGTGCAGTTTAAGGAGACATCTTCTCCCTCTGTCTGTGTGAGAGAGGGTTCCTGCTGAGCAACCTGTACCCCTTTGCTCAGATCTGTAACACAGGTTAGAGAAAACGGCAATAAGCGATTAAGTGTTTGAGTGAAGCAAACAAAATTTGAAAATTCACGGTATTACCTAAAGAAAGGATAGAACTTAGAGCAGAAAATCTCATGCGGAACGTTGGGCATATGTCCATGTGTATAATAACCACAAGCATTCAGCCTTCTTTTCCTTTAATTCTACCAGGAAATCTTTTCATTCCGTTCTCCCTCGTGTGTTCATCTGGTCTCCTTTTAAATGCATCTTTGTTTTGCATTCTAGATATTCCTTTTAGTAATGACAACCACATTCTATCTGATTTCTGGCTAAACAAATGTCTCCTAAAATCGTCATTGGATCGTTTTGTGCCACTTAAATTTTCTATTAAAATTTACAGCTCTGGAGTCCTCCTGAAGTGGAATATTCCACTCCAAGTCCTGAACCTACGACATTTTCAACTTTGTAAATGCAACAGTCAGGTTACCCATAGTATTTTCGTTAGTAAAGAAAGGAACCCAAGACTTCACATTATTTTCTGTCAGTTATAATCTCTCAATTCCAGCACCATAACTATAAATCATGTTTTTTTTCTCGTTGTGTTTTAAGTTCCTTCATTCCTCATGTGAGACAAAGGCCAGAAGTACACACCAAAAACCAAGTATGTTCTAATCCAGCTCCCGTACTTGTCTAACTTGAGTATACATTTTTACAAATTTATTCTTCCAGACATTAATTCCTCTTTTAAAGTTTAAACCCTTACCAACAGTGAAAGTCACCCAGACCAGAAAGGGAAGGGACAGCTGCATTGCTGCTGCTCCGGACTGCGAGGGATTTTTCTGTGCCTCAGAACCCTGCAGAATATTGGACAAAGAAAAGCTGAACATATTGTCTGTGTTTAATTTGCTGTCACCTCCTGCAGATCATGCGATAGGATGAGCTGGATCGGATGGTATGATGACGTTGAAAACCACAAGTCCGTTTTTATGTTAGAAGCGTGAGACATTAATGTTGCACTCCGATGAGTAGAAAAAAAAAACATGAGTAAACATAGATAGTTGTCATTATAGGAGAAGAGAGAAAGTTTGATCGCTCGTTGCATGTAGCAACATTTTGATCTCTAACTGACCTGAGATACAGCTTGATGTCTAACTGAGCTGACAGACATTTTGGCCGTTATTGAATTGAAGTAACTGGTTTCAATGAAAGAATGCAGTTGGTGAAATTAGATTGAAACGTTATGTTTCACTGTCACTGTTCAGTCTCAGTTTGCAGAGGAATGGGTTCTGAGAAACCTCTAAGTGGGGCACATAGGGAAAGATATTCGCCTGTCACTCCGTGTTAGCAGCATCCAAACAGAGATGGGAAAAGTTACCAACGAACAGGGGAAACCAAATGTTTGATATGCATTTGAAGGGATGACTAATAACTTCACTGTGTTTCACCAGCCAATTCCTCACCGTGGAATTAATTGAAACCTGGAATTTCACTAAGTTGTTCAGAGCTGATGAGAGCAGTCATGTACCAACCGTTGTCTGATTGCAATTAGTTTGTTAAGTACTGGTAATCAATGTACATCGCCCCACAGTCTTTTAGTTGTTCGTCTTGCCCCAGTGATGTTGTTCTTGTACGAGGCTCCCTCTGGTCTCTGTCACTGTGTCTGTCACTCCGCAGTAATACACTGCATTGTCAGACAGTCGCAGATCACGGATGATGAAATTCCCTTCACTTTTCACACCGTCGAAATTAGCAGAAAATCGAGGCCCCACACCCTTAGCTCTGATAGCATCGCCATAATTAGGGATGTAGATCAAGAATGTCAGGGCTTTGTCGTGATCCTGACGATATAGTTGCAAAGAATAAGTACGAGCAGTGGTCGAATAATTATAACTAATGGTCACCATATCATCTTCAAATTTCACCGCTGAAACCGGCTCCTGGGAGATCGAGTCTGCACCACCAACACCTGCAGAAATTTATAAATACAGAACATCAATATATTATCATTATGCTATGGTACGTAACATTATCTGGTAACTGAACACTTTCGAAACAGAGAGAAAGTGCATTTAAAACAATGTCAGTAATGCCTATATGTGGAAGAGTGTGTACATTTTAAGATGAATTACCAGTTATGATAGCTGCGGTAGTGAAGAATGAATATAAAGTAAGTGACATGTTTGTATTTAATTAATGTGGGCTTGCACAAAACAAACTGATCTTAAAATTCTTAAACTGGAGAAGTGTGTTAACGCTGAATAACATCCGGAGCCTCTGCCTATTGGCTGGTTGTTGTCATTGTCAGCAGGTGCCCCCCAGCAACTCACAGCTCAAACAGATTCGACAGTTCCTGACATCAGAGGGGCAGCAGTGAATGGACTGGGACCGGACACGAATTAAAGCAATGTTGTCCCCTCAATTCCTTCTGTTTGGGAGGTGGATAGAGTGAGTGGATCAGCTCATATGCTGGTATTAGTAGCGAAGGTTCCCATTAAAATATCTGTGTTGTGACCATCCAGCTCCATACAGCTAATACAAAGCGGAGTGTAGATGAACAGTGCGATCATGGCAATTTAAATTCACCAATACTGTAAAGATTTTATGGCCTCCTACTACATGAAGTTGGGAGTGATTGATAGGTTTCAAAGGAATGACGGTTTATGAGCAGTAGATGTGAAATTGTAAACTATGAGAGCTGTGCTGTTCTGCCAGAAAAAAATCACATAAGCATAATCAATTAATCGATCATCAGACCGTTTATAACGAAGCACAACATGTCTTCTCTGAATTTCAGTTGTTGCTGCCGCCTGTGGAAGCATCTGCATCGATTGGGAAAACGAAGGCTCTTTACTGTCGATTGCTACAAAGCAGAAGAAATCGGCTTTTGAGTCCAGCACTTTCCTGCAGAAAATACTTAGCTAAAATGAAAACCATGAATGTTGCAATTTCTTTAATTGCATTTTCCTTATTTTAACTGACAGAAGAAAACACAGAGCTAACGTTTAGAGCCGAGTTAGCTCTCTTTTCACAGACGTTGCCGGACCTGCTGAGTTTCTCCAGCAATTTCTGCTTTTGATTCTGAACTCCAAACACCCACAGTTCTTTGTTTTATATTATTTGAAAATTGGTTTAATTGGGATTGAGTCGGTGGTTCAATCAAAAGTCCGATTTTCACGGGAAGAAACTTTTATACATTTACCCACAGTAATCGATCAATCCAATGTGTTTGCACATTCTCAGTGAAACCAGCCTTGGAGACAGATTTCTCATTTACCCTCTCCAAGAAAAAAACAGACTCTGCAATATCTGCTGAATTTCTGGTGGAGCACCATCTCGATAGTAGCCTTCACTTCTGCTAGTTCTGAGGTTAATTCCAGCTCCAGGCGGACAGGGTGAGTATCCCCTCTCGCGAAAGCTGGGTACTGGAGGGGAAGTCGGTCGGACGTTGACAGTTCTGTCTGTTTAAAGTGTTACAGTGCAGTGGATGCACATGCGCTTTGTCTGTTCAGCCTGATCACATCAGATTCTTGCCATTTTCCTGTATTTAGACAGAAGCTACAAAGTAAGTGTGGACCATACTTGATTTTGACAACAGATGATTTGATGCCAATGGATTTATTTTATGAGGCCGATTGTTCTGTGCATGGATAGACATGACTTCTTTGCACTGGCTGTGCACTATTGATTAAAACTTGCTTCCACATGACTAACTAGCACTAACTCCTGGAATGCACTGGTCAAGGAAGAGAATAATATTTTTATACTTCGAAGACATGGAATAGATTAGAGCGCCATCTGGTGGGCCATATGGATAAATACCTGGCGATAAGTCTGAAGAAGGGGCCAGACTCCAAACGTTGACTTTACTGCTCCTCTGATGATGCCTGACGTGCTGTGTTCCCCAAGCTTCACACTGTGTTGACCTAGGAGATGTATTTGTTTTTACGTGTGAGAAGATGCAGGCAAGAAAAAGATTGAGACTCAGGGAGGAACATTAAGGGGAGTCAGCAGGCAAAAACTGATTGATTACAGGGAATAAACAATGGGAAAGAAAGTGGTAAAAATTTGGGGAAGGACAGGTAGATTAGCCGTAACTGCATGGACGGACTTATATGACCATCCAGTGAGAGAATGCATGCAGCGATATGGAGTGAAGGTGTAAGGACTGCAAATCCTGGAAGCCAGAGTCAATAGATATGAAGCTAGAAAAGCACAGCATGTCAGACAGCATCCGAGGAACAGGAGCATCAATGTTTCTGCCCGAAACTTTGACTTTTCTGCTCCTCAGATGCTTTCTGAGATGTTGTGCTTTTCCAGCTTCGCACCTATTAACAGCAATATGGAGTCCAGGAGACGAAAAATTAAACAGAATCAACCAAAAAGTCTGTGATAAGAGTAAATTCAGAGACCCACTTGAAATTAAACTGTGGCCATAACAAAAGTGTGCTATGACACATCAGGAAATTGTGAATGTTAAAGTTTTAGCTAAGATTTGGGATCTATTTGTTTCTACCACACACAGCATTCGACAAATCAAATGGACGGATGATGAAATCATAGAATCTGTTTGCAAATAACTGAAATAAGCTGAACGTGTGTGTGTGTGTGTGTGTAACGTGTGTGTGTGTGCGCGTGTGTGTGCATGCGCGCGTGTGTGTGTTTATGAGTGTGTGTGTGTGTGTGAGAGAGAGAGAGAGAGGTGCCTGTCTGTGTGTATGTCTGTATGTTCAGGAAGAATCAAATTACGTTGAGGCACTGCTCTGTTTAACTTTGATTCTTCAAGGCTAACCGCGATGGTGGCAGATTTCTTTCCCTCTTGTACGTTAATGAATTGGAATCTTATGGCGATCCAACAGTTTAATGGTCACCACTTTAACTTCAATTCCTGTGATAATTGATTAACTAAATTCATTTTTTTACATTGGTATAATGTGAATCTAAGTCAGGAATAATGATAGATATTTCCTGAATTACTTGCTTGGGAACATGACAACGATATTATTGAATTAGTATAAAGTATAATTCTCTTCGAGGTAAATGTTTCACACGATTTCCTCTAAATTCACTTTGAGAATTTTCCAATTCGCACAGTTTGTCTCACAGATTTTCTTAGTCTTTCTTTATTTCCCGTCTCTGACAGATAACATAGTGGTAGTTTTAATTCTGTCTCGGAGAAGATACAGTCTGACTGGTTGTATCATTTATTACCTGATCTCCGTAGCGTCATCAGATCTCCTGGTCATGGTCAATTAAACTGTGCATTGGTGGAATTTAATTCACGTCCAGTTTCCTGTCTATCACACCGATGTGCACTCTTCATTTTGCCTTAACCTCAGTAGTTGTACTTTCATCTACTACCACCTTCTGGCTTCTATTGGACAGTCAGTTTTGTATCCAGACAGCCAAATTTCCCCGAATCCTATGCCTCCTTACTTTCTGAATGAGCCTACCATGTGGAACCTTCTCGAATGCCTTGCTAAAATCAATATACACCACATCCACTGCTCTACCTTTGTCGATGTCTTTTGTCATATTCTCAAAGAATTCAATAAGACTTGTGAGGCATGACCTGCCCCTCACAAATCCATGCTGACTATTTCTAATCAAACTGTGCTTTTCCAAATAATCGTAATACTATCTCTCAGAATCCTCTCCAATAATTTGCCCATCACAGAAGTAAGACTGACTGGTCTGTAATTTCCAGTATTATCTCTATTCCCTTTCTTGAACAAGGGAATGACATTTTCCAACCTCCTATCTTCTGGCACGACTCCAGTGGAAAGTGAGGACGCAAAGATCATTGTCAAAGTGGTAGCAATCTCTTCCCTTGCTTCTCGTAGTAACCTTGGGTATATCCCGTATGGCCCAGGGGACTTGTCTCTCCCCATGTTTTTCAAGATTTCTAGCACATCCTCCTTCCGAACAACAACCTGTTCGAGCACAGGAACAGTCCACACTGCCTTCACGATAGGATTATCATCGCCACTATGTTAGCTTCGGTTCAAAGAAGCGGGGATGGAGCCAGTAAAGATGAGTGTTGGTGGGGAGTTAAGGAGGAGATAGGTCAGTCCAGGGAGGACGGACAGATCAAGGGGGCGGGATGAGGTTAGGAGGTAGAAGATGGGGGTGGGGCTTGAGGTGGGAGGAGGGGATAGGTGGGAGGAAGGACAGGTTAGGGAGGCGGAGATGAGCTGGGCTGGTTTTGGGATGCTGTAGGGGGAGGGGAGATTTTGAAGCTTATGAAGTCCACATTGATACCATTGGGCTGCAGGGTTCCCAAGCAGAATATAAGTTTCTGTTCCTGCAAAGTTCGGGTGGCATCGTTGTGGCACGGCAGGAGGCCCAGGATGGGCATATCGTCTGAGGAATGGGAGGGGAAGTTTAAATGGTTCGCGAGTGGGAGATGCAGTTGTTTAGTGCGTACCGAGCGTAGGTGTTCTGCAAAGCTGTCCCCAAGCCTCCGCTTGGTCTCCCCGATGTAGAGGAGGCCACAACGGGACCAGCGGATGCAGTATACCACAATAGCAGATGTGCACGTGGACATCTGCTTGATGTGGAAAGTCTTCTTGGGGTCTGGGAAGGGGGTGAGGGGGGAGGTGTAGGGGCAGGTGTAGTAATTCCTGCGGTTGCAGGGAAAAGTGCTGGGTGTGGTGGGGCTGGAGGGGAGTGTGGACCGGACAAGGGAGTCACGGAGAGAGTGGTCCCTCCAGAAAGCAGATAAGGGTGGGGAGGGAAAAATGTCTTTGGTGGTGGGGTCGGATTGCAGATGGCGGAAGTGTCGGAGGATGGTGCGTTGGATCCGGAGGTTGGTGGGGTGTTACGTGAAGACAAGGGGGTTTCTGTTTTGGTTGTTATTGCGGGGATGGGGTGTGAGGGATGAGTTGCGGGAAATGCGGGAGACATGGTCGAGGGCGTTCTCGATCACTGAGGGGGTGAACTTGCGGTCCTTGAAAAACGAGGACATCTGAGATGTACGGGAGTGGAATGCCTCATCCTGGGAGCAGATGCGGCAGAGGCGAAGGAATTGGGAATAGGCAATAGCATTTTTGCAGGAAGGTGTGTGGGAGGAGGTGTATTCTAGGTAGCTGTGGGAGTCGGTGGGCTTGAAATGGATATCAGTTTCTAAGTGGTTGCCAGAGATGCAGACAGAGAGGTCCAGGAAGGAGAGAGAGGTATTAGAGATGGTCCAGGTGAACTTAAAGTTGGGATGGAAGGTGTTGGTGAAGTGGATGAACTGTTCGAGCTCCTCGTGGGAGCACGAGGTGGCGCCGATACAGTCATCAATGCAACAGAGGAAGAAATGGGTTTTAGGGTCAGTGTAGCTACGGAAGTTGGATTGTTCCACGTAACCTACAAAGAGACAGGCATAGCTTGGGTCCATGCGGGTACCCATGGCCACCCCCTTTGTCTGTAAGAAGTGGGAGGAATTGAAACAGAAATTGTTGAGGGTGAGGACGAGTTCGGCTGAGTGGATGAGAGTGTCAGTGGAGGGAGACTGGTCGGGCCTGCGGGACAGGAAGAAGTGGAGGGCCTTTAGGCCATTTTGTATGGGGAATGCCGGTGTATAGGGACTGGACGTCCATGGTAAAGATGAGGTATTGAATGACCGCTGACTTTTAAAACAATGTTCAGAAGAATCGAACTGTCAAGGAATAAAATGACCAAAGGATTCCACGGTGTCTGTTGGGACTCGTTCAGAAAACCAGAGAGCTTTTTAGTTCTAACTAGGACTTGCATTCTACAAAGTAAGTGTTTATTTGTTGAAAGAGGATTACATGTTCACACAGAAAAAAATGCTTATTATAGGATTTTGCGAATAATACAGAATAAATGGATAGATGGATGGAAGATTGGGTGGAAAATGGATTCAAGATGGGATGAATGGATAGATGGAAAGATGGGGAGAGAGCAGAAGAAAACGGGATTGTGGTATAGTTGTACAAATGTAACTGAACATTCAAGTTGACTGCTGTGAAGTTTACATTATTTCCCGAAGTCCCAGCCTTTCGCATTTGTTATGGACCAGACTGGACCCCCGCAAAACATTTTCAGAAAGTAGGCTACACCCTCACATTTTCTTACTTTAAAGGCAAAGATAAAGTGTCTCAGATGCAATGCAACTGGTCAAACTATTCCACGTTAAGCAACACAATTTATTTAAATACAAACAAAAAAAGAGAAATTTAGAATGAATTAACTCGGTTGAAAAACTTCACAGTATAATAGATGAAATAAGAATTAATAATTGACTGATCCAACATCGTAAATTTCCATAAACACACCGCTTTGCAAAAAGGAAAATTCAGACACAGATTCTTACATGTAGTATTCCAACCCAGGTGGAAAAATACATCAAGATGAAATTCAGAGACTGTAACAGTCAAGAGACATTCACCGAAACTTTCACCTCATTTGAGACCGCAATAGATTCTGCTTAAAGCTAACCTTATAAACTAAAAACAAATACTGGAAAGCCTGGTCTGTGAGAACTGGCCAAACCCAGACTGTTTCAATTTTTCCAATTTTAAGAGCAACCCAAAGGCCTCACACGTTGTTTACTTTCTTAGATAGAGTTTACAGCCGCTGCATGACAACTTCTCTTCAGAAAAAAAAGGACAAAATAACCTTTTGAAAGCTGCAGTGTGGTCATACATTACACAAATAGTTCAATTTCAATATTACAGCTGATATGTAATTGGGACTTAATTAATACTGAAGTGGATGAAACTAGGAGGATATAAACATTTGAGTTAAATTGTCAGACATGTCTTAGGTTTTTCTTTCAGATGGAATTATAATTGATACATTTTGGTAGATTAATGGGGAGAAGCAATATGGCACGTTTGTTTTTAAAAAGAACGTGCATTTCTAAATAGGTTCATAATATCATTAAGTGCATGCACACTAGTCTTTAGAGATGGCTGGCGACGTTGAGATTGCTGTTTAAAAGTCATTTCTGGCTTTATTAAGACTCGCAATGCGCAAAAACAAAAAAAGGTTATGTTGAACATTTCAGTATTGCTGATGAGAAATATTGCGCTCAATTGCGAACACTAAACCTTATTAATGAGGTCTGGATGGGTGATTGATTAGAACAGTACCAGCGATCACTGACTATACCTTTGTGAGAAGCTAGGGCCAGCCGAATCTGTTCTCTAAATTTCAGTTAAGATTTACAGGCGATTTCATACATGTTTTCAAAATCATCGATTGTTTTGAGGAATGTCGTTTTAGGAATGTGAGGTTTGTTTTGTGAATAACAGAAAACAATTTCAAGTACTGAAGGCAAACTGACTTGCATTCGCATATTTAAGATGATTAGGAAATAAACTAAGTGAGGTGACCCTCTTTGAGAGTGACAATTCGTGTAGTCTGGAATGTGTTGCCTGGAAGAGGAGTGGGAACAGATGAAATCTACATAGTCTACACAGGCAATAGGGCTGACCTGTTGTGAGAGACAGACGACTGGTGGCAGATAACTGTGTGTGTCACTATGACCAAGGCGTGGTTGAGAAGGACCGTAACTCATGGCAACTTCAGCCCGGGTAGGAACTAACTCACTTGTTAACATCAGCTTTTAATTGCCAGTCAGCCATTCAACCAAAGAGGTTTGGTAGTCAACCGGGAAATTCATCAACAAACATATGGAAAAAGACACCATTTACCAACCACTACGAAGCAGAACCTGAGGTGTGGTCAACCACCACATCAGACCGAAACACATAAATAACAGACAGATCAAAACGCTTCATCGGAGGTGCATTGACGATGTTACCTACTATGGTGACGAAACATCTGCAAACCCATATACCAGCTCAGCAAAAAAAATCAGCAACCTCGGGGATTCACTCAGCCATCCAATCTACTGATATACCAAAGGGTTCACCTGCACAAAGTCTGGGAGAAGCTTCGTTCACTCATCACACCTGGTGACACATCAGCGAGTTCACACTGCTGAGAGACTTTATGCGTGGTTTGGTGGGAGTTAGAAACTGCTGACAAGGAGCCATGGCAACACTTATCAGGCATTCCATTCTACAGTGTCTCCACATGGGAAAAGCAAATCAGATCATGGGAAAGCACAGAGTTCTCTGATATTCATCGGAAAAGAACCTAAACCATGGTGATGAATTGAATAGATTAGATTCTTAAGTGCTGTGTATACTGATAATTGTGAAAGTATGAGAAATAGCTGAATTAACAGCAGATACGACAGTTTCGAGAGTATGGTAACCTTACTGAGGAAGAGAAACTGCGGGGACCAAGGGGATTTTTTGTTTTAAAGTAGAATCCCCATAGTGTGGAAGCGGGCCTTTCAGCTCAACAAGTCCGTAGAAACCCTCCGAAGATCATCCAAACCAGATCTATCCCTGTAACCCTATATTGTCCCATTTCTAATGCACCCAACCGACACATGCCTGAGCACTATGGGTAATTTAGCATGGTACATACAACTAACATGCACATCTTTGCACTTGGGAGAAAAGTAGCGCGCACAGATACGGTGGGGATGGAGAAGGAACTTATAAACTCCAACACAAACAATTGCCTGAGCCGGGAATCGAACCCCGGCCTCTGGCGTTGTAAGGCCTAACTACTACCACTGAGCCGCCCGTGGGGCGTTGTTAATCACAGATTAAAGAATTTCCAGCTTTTTCACCTCACTTTCTACAAACAGAAACAAGCAGAGAAGGCAAAGAAGAACCAGGGCCAGAATGAATCACTCCACGGTCCAAAAGTGAGAGAAAATTGATTTAAAGAGGTAATGGGAACTTGAGATACGAGAGAGCAATCTCAGGTTACCAGAGGTTTCAACAAGATGCTCACCTCATGTGACTCTTACGTGGTATGTTTCTGCTGACTAATGGATCGGTATAAGTTATGATAGAGCATGAAAAATTTCATCAATTTATCATTCCCAACAAGGTAACCTTTTACCTTCTCCTCTCCTTTCGGCAGCTTAGAGAGAGACAATGAAAACACAAGGCAACCCGCAACAGCATCACTATTGTCTCTGATAAGGGAAGATCCAAATTGTCCGTTACTCATTTTATTTTTCAAACTGAATGCAGTGAGTTGGAGTCCAGAAAAAAAAAAATCGGTGCAAAATATATATTTTCCTGTTGTAATAAAACCTAAAAGCAGGAAGTGTACTCTTCCAGTTGATTCCTGAAATAGGGGAACTAATGTATATTCCATGGTTTAAGATCACATCCATGAAGGCCACTGCTCAGATAATTCAGCATTCCTTCATATTGCAAAGAAGGAAATAGGTCTTATAACTCTAAACACGGAAGCTGGAACATGAGGTTTGTTAACACGATTGAGAGATTGAAAGACAGTTGCCCATTGAGTCAGATTGATGGGATTGAAATAGATCCTACAACACTGCACTATTTATTACGTAAAGTGATCCTGGTGAACGGACACACCAGTATCTTCTTCAACTCCTTGCAGAACTTGTCCTGGCCCACCACACAAATAAAGAAGCTGTTGCAGGAACTGAGTAACTGGAGCATGTTGGTCGTCTCTTGAAGAAGTTACTGCCGGTTATTGAATCCCAGGCTTGAGACGTACTCATCACCCGTAACAATTCTGTACAGGAATGGTGCAACGTACGTGGCCCCACGGAGCAAAAAGTTGGAAGAGATGGCAAAGAACAGGGCAATGGGCCTCTTGCGGTCGGAGTCTCCGCCATTTTCAGAATCCCGCAGCCTATTACGCGCTCTGCATGCCGCTAAGATATGTATCATATTCAAGACATTGAACAGCAGAACAAGAAGGAATGGGAGAAAGGATGCGGTCAAGCCAGTCGTATGTCTGCTGGGCGGGTGAGGTGTGGAAGGTCAGCTTGCTATCACAAAACCAAGGCACGATGTCCAGGATGTACAAAGGCTGGCAGATGAAATACAATGGGATTTTCTTGACGCAGCTCAGATCACATATTACTCCAATAATCACTGAAGCAATTTTCTCGATGCAGTATCTAGTTTTCAGGCTTTGGCAGCTGAAGGCTACAAAATTGTAAATGGTGAAGGCCAGACTGAGTATAGACCAGCGCAGCACTGAGGCAGCATCCGGGAGTTGTCGAGAATACACTGTAGCTAAAATAAATGCGTCCGATGCGGTTGAGGATGCACCCAGTGATGATGACACGGCTATGGCTACCAGTTAGTAGGTGACACAGAGGGACAGGCCGAAATGTCTTTGGGATACGATTGCAATCGCCACAAAATTGGCTTTGAGAGATGAATGGAGAACAATCTCACCAAATGGTCTCCAAATATGCGCTCCCACCTGATACCGAATTTTACTGAATCTTTTCTGTTCAAGCACGTTTCCATCTCCAAAAAATGGTTGTTCCAATTGGCGATTTTTCAGTTTCCAAAGTTCAGGTAACGTTTCTCAAAAGAAAAAAAAAACAAAGGAACGCTTTCTTTCTCCACCATGAAAACGACTTCCTGGTCTCTCAGTCAATATCAGTGGACAGATATTCAATTTAATTTAAATCCTCGACGATTAATATACCGGGTGTTACCACTGACCAAGAAGCTGAACAGGACCAGACACACAAATGAAGCACTGCAAGAGCAGGTCAGCAGCTCAGAGTCCTGCAGCACATAATTCACTTCTTGAATCCTCAAAGTCTGTCCACGATCTACGAGGCGCAATTCGGGAGTGTAATGGAATACTCACCAATTAAATCAATGTGTGCAACTGCAACAACACTTAGGAAAATTGATACCATCCAGGACAAAGTAGCCCGATTTATTGTCACGAGATCCAGAAGCATCCACTTCCATTGATGTTCGTTAGCAACACCATCTACAAGAGGCACTGCAGAAAATCACGAAATCCTCAGACTGCAACTTCAAACACACAAACACTTTCATCTAGAAGGACAAGGGAAGCAGACACCTGGGAACATCACCACGTGCGAATTCCCCTCTAGCCACTCACCATCCTGACTTGGGGATGTATTATTGTTCCTTCACTGTAATTGGATCGATTTTCCTGGAATTTCCTCCCTAATGCACTGTGGATTTACATACAGCAGATGGGCTGCTGCGGCTCAAGTAGGCAGCTCACTGCCACATACTCAAGGGACAACGAGAGGTAGGCAATTAACTGCTAGCACAGCTCGGAAGGCCCAAATCCCACAAGAGATTTTAAAAAGATGCTGTTCAGCCAACCTTACGTTCAATGATTTACGTTGTCTCCCATCAGGCAAAATTGCAGTTCGGGTAATCTTATTTTTGGAAGGTTCAAATACATTCATAGCTCTGTCAATTCTACCCCGTTTACATTATGCAACTGCCTCTCTTCTCAGGATGGCTGCAATTTGCATATTAATTCCTTCATCAGCTTTTAAAGCTGACTCCCCCTGATCTCCGGAGGTCACTAAATCAACGTCCCCACCTGTCTCGGCTTCTTCGGGACGCTCTTCAATGATATGCTGATGATGTTTTTTGTTCGTTTGCTTTGATAGTCCCTTATGTTATTCATCATCAAATTTAGATTTTAAAAATCCCGACCTTACACACTGGAATGGGCTGAGAAGCAAGTCCAGACACACCTTCTCAAATGGAAATTAGTGATGAGCAACAAATGTTACGCTTGATAGTAACAGGAACTTTCTGTTATTTATAAGTACATGTAATTCTCCTCAATGAAACTAAATGCTCAAAATTTTTCAATACAAGACAAAACACATTAATCCACTCACCACTAATCATATCCTTCCGCAAATAATCAATTAAATCACCTCAAAAATGGAGACTGCTGAAAGGCAACGTACTACATTGGAACTATTTCATCCTGCCCATGATTTGCACTGCAGAGTCGTGTAATTAGTGAATGTGCTATATGTTGCAATTCCTTCACTGTCACTGGGTAGAAATCCTGAAATTTCCTCCCTAACTGCACTGTGGATCTCATGGACTGCAACAGTTCAAGAAGACAGCTCACCACCACCTTCTCAAGAAGCAATTAGAGGTGGGTAATTAACTGCTAGTCCAGCTAACCAGATCCACATCCGACAGAGATTAAAAAGTTGCTGTTCGCACTTTACAACGTAATGAATACACTGCAATAGTCTATTTTCTGATTCAATGATAATACCAGCACAAGTTGCTAATTTATTATGTAGTGAGTGATTATTATGCAGAATTCTCAAGTAGAGGCTAGTGCATTTCCTCAAAAGCAGAATTGTGCCAAAACCTCAATAAAATATAGAACTATGTTCACTTCACATCACACAGCGTACAATACATATTTCATCAACCTACTAAAAGTACGTTTTTATAAATGTACTGCAAAATATATTGAATCATAAATGTCAATTCACCGCATTGCGCTCACTTAATGCATGCTAATTAGAATAGCACAGCACAATACAATACAATGCATGGGCTGATGTCCCTCTTCACTCATACACTGCTTATTATTATTATAAAGGTTTAGCGAATCTTGAAAGGATAGCACCACAACTTCCAACTAATTACAAAAATGAGTCATTAACTTATTAGGAATCTATTCCTTACCTGGAGCATCTATTACAGTTTGAATAGAATAGCAAATGGCGTAGAAGAAGCTTTTCGCAGGTCCGTGCATCATCTGTAAGAACCTAAAACTGTATCCCTCGTCTCGGTGGCACATTAAATGTATCCCTCATTTATTTCAAATGACAGTCTCCAGAGGAATAATTAAACTGCACCGTGCAACTCAGTTGCAATTCAGTGAACAAACACATTAGTCCAACGCTTCATGCTATTCACTTGAATCAATGGGATGATTGGTAGCTCAGTTTCATTTGTCAGCTAACTGCTGGCTAGAAATTCTCCGCCTATAAACCATACCTTTGCTTTTCATCAAGTGGGCTTGCTGATGTGACTGAATGGAGCTTCTATCTCTAATCTAAAGCTAACTCTTCCTATGTCTGCCACATTCTAAATAATGCCGTTCATTTGGCTGTCAGATTTGTGAATGTTATTGGCAGAGCTTTACATTCTAATGCATTAACGTTGCCTAAGAATTGTCAGAGTTTCAACGTTAGACTACATGGAATTACTGTTAGATTAATTGGGACGGTATCTGAGGTCGAACCATCACATGCTAGCTCTGGGAAATGTGCAAGCGTTTCAGTCTTCCTGGTAAACTAGAAAAACAAGAAAGGGCTCCTAAATGACATTGACTCCGAGCACCTGATGTCTCATGGTATTACGTAATACGAGAGTAAGGAAAGTTTCTGATGATTATCATTCGTCACCCATTTAGCTGATGAACTCGTGCTCCTCCGTATTGAACATTACTTAGAGGATGCACTGAGAATGTCAAAGGCACAGAAATCACTTTGCCTGGGGGAACTGCAAAATCACACTAAGAGTGGTTCGGCAGCCCTTCTAATTATTGAACTAGTTAAATCCCAAAGGATTTATTTGTTAGGCAAGGTCTGCTGCAGATCGTGGGGAAACTAACAATAGGGAAAACATACTTGACATTTTCGTCACAAATCTGCCTGCCGCAGAAACATCTGTCCACAACAATACTGTCCATTGCAACTGCTGCACAATCCTTCTGGCGATGAAGTTTCACCTTCACATTGAGAATTCCCTCCTTTATGTTTCGTAGCATTGTTGCTGTGCTGAATGGGACAGAATACGAACAGATCTAACAACTCAAGACTTGGCACCCGTAAGCCAAATTGGGCCATCAGTAGCAACAGAGTCCAAAGCAATCTGTAATGTCATGGAATTTTCCCCACTCTCTCATATCACCAAGCAAAGGGATCATTCTTAACTAAATTAATAATGCAGGGAGCATGCACGGAGCAGCAGTAACACATACAACACGTTGTTATCCTGGTGAAGTTACAAAACAGGGCTATTTGTATGCTCGACGGCAGAAGGAGCAAGTGATAGCCAGCGCTAAATGATCCCACTACCAAATAATCAGACCTGCTACATCCAGTTGTAAACGGTGGTGGGCATTTTTAAAAGTTCACTGGAAATTGAGGCTCCACAAATATCCCTCGCCTCAACAATAGGGGAGTCCAACAAGCCAGCCCAGAATATAAATTTGAAGCTTTCACTATAAACTACAGCCCTCCATCTCGCCTCCTCCAGTCGTCCCGAGCATCACAGATGCCTGTATTCAGTCATTTAGATACACTCCGCATGATATCAAGAAATGGTTGGAGACACCGGATACTGGAAAGGCTACGAGACCTGAAACCATTCTGGTAATATTCATGAAGATATGTATTCCAGAATATCCCGTTACCCTGGCCAAGCTTTTCCAGTACAATTACATAACAGTCATCTAACTGACGACATGAAAATTTCCCAGCTATGTCCTGCACACAAAAAAAAAACAGGACAGATTCAACCTGGTCAATTACCACCACACCAGTCTACCCGTGATCATAAGTAAAGTGGTGGAAGGTACCATCAACAGTGCTATCAAGCAGTTCCTACTCAGCAATAACTTGGTCATAGACTTCAAGTTTGAGTTCCGCCAGGGTATCACAGTTTCTGATCCAGTAAAAGATAACAAAGTGTAGAGCTGGATGAACACAGCAGGCCAAGCAGCATCAGAGGAGCAGGAAAGCTGATGCTTCGGGCCTAGACCCTTCTTCAGACAATGCTGCTGGAATGCATCTTGGATGCTGTAACCATTTTCTTTTGTGTGTCTCAGGTGTGGGAACAAACTATGCATCCGATGCAACACAGAAAAGTTTAAAGTCGTATACTTCATCAAATAGTCGCGATGTGCAAACAAAAAATGGATTTTGTCAAAATTGGCTTTTAAATTCACAATCTTTCAATTATACCGTCAGAAATATCGTTAATTGTCTTTCTGATTATTGCCTGTGCCAGAATAATAAAACAATGAACTCCAGATGCTGGACACTTGAAACAAAACAAAAATTGTTGGTGAAAATCAATTGATTTGACAGCAACAACGGGGAGAAAGCAGAGTAATCGTTTCGAGTCTGTAACTGTTCATTTCAACTGTCTATTTCAGTTGACTTTCCATGAAAATTAAAGGTACATGTTGAAGTCAACCTTTCAGTTCTTCTTTCATCCTTTCTGAATGATGGGACCTCCAATACTCCTACCTCTACTTCAGCGTGAGCAATAAGCAACAGACTTTCCGGAGATTTTCACTTCGCAAGAATATATGGCACACATTTTAAAAATTAAATGTATTTTAAATTACTTAGTGTGATTCAAAACAAATAGATAACAATAATGATGTCCACAATACTTGCAACGGAGGAACGACAGTTTCTCCTCGTAATAATATAACTTTCACTGAAGAAGAGCAGACATATGCAATTTCAGTGACTGAAAATTGACGTACCTTACTTGTCCAAATCCACCACTATCCTTACCCCATTAACAATATTCACAGAGGGAGAGTAGAGAAATGACAATCACACCTGTCGAATGTATAGCGTAGTTAATGGTCTAAGGCACGAGCAAAACATAGTTTCTGTTTGTCTTGTATAACATTGATCAAGATATAAAGTTAAAAATTGATGAAATAGCCCTTTTGTAGAGGAAAGGTGGAGCATGAAATTTGACTTCACATGCAGAATATGTGCATATGGGAGGGTGATTGTGGTGGGGCGTGGTGAGTCCTCTGAAGCTGCTGACGCTATGAAAGACATAAACTAATTCTGAACTTTATCAAGAATCACAAAGGTTGTACGATCCAGACATGACACGAAATTGAGATCACTGTTAAGGGCATAATAGGCTTTTCATCAGGCTGGTGTCAAAATGAAGGACAATGTGAGAGGTTCAGGTAAATACATGCATAGTCCTGAGTCGTGAATGAGGGAGATGTAGGAAGGGAGTGACAGAAGAATGGCGATTGAGAGAGAAGGAGGAAAGGAGAGAAAGAAATGTGTACGAAATGAAATGGCCTGGACCACTGGAAATCTAAAATAGTGATCACTATGCTTTAGCATTCATCCTTAAAAAGACAACTTCTGGTAGTTTCATATTTCATAGTTTTAGCAACAATGGATGTCAAGTCTGGAGAATGGAGTTTTCATATCTGCAGTGGAGAAGCATGAACTTACAAATGTTGTTCAATTTTGACAGAGACAGAGCCTAACACACTGAGACACTCCGATGGAAGTAAAACAACAAAACAAAATTATTTGAACCCAGTGAGAGATGTGAAGGGAGACAATAGCACCTTCTTCAGGTCGTCTCAGAGGTCGTTCTGGGACATTACATGAATGAAGACGTTGTCGCAGGAACTGAGCATCTTCAGCATGTTGGTCATCTTTTTTGAGAATGAAATGTGGTTTAGTCAAATCCAAGCCACTGAAGCCGGCGTCACCAGTAACCCGCACATCGAGGTAGCGTCCGACGTATGTGATCCATTGAATGAGGAAGCTGAACACAATAATGAAGAGTAGTACAATGTACCTTTTAGGGTTGGCCGTCTCTGAGTCTCCGTGTCTCAATGTGCCCCAGGTCTCTACCTTCAGGCCTTTCTGGCCGCCAGGATGTATCTGACAGTCAACGTTTTGAACAGCAGAATAAGGAGGAATGGAGAATAGGTGACAAGTATGTTTCAGCCAGTCATAGGACTTGCTTGGAGGTAGTTATAGTATGTGCCTCTGAAGCCACAGAACCTGGATATCCCATTTACAATGTACAACTTCTGGTAGATGAAGTAGGAAGGCAATTTCTAGAGGGATTTCAGGGCACTAGCCACCCAAATGTACAATGAGATAGTATCCTCCATGCAGTATTTGGTCTTCAGACTCTGGCAGCAGATCACAACAGAACGGTCAATGGTAAAGGCCACAGTTAGCCAGACATACTATCCCAGCTTTCATGGATCATCACAGTGCTGAGTGCACAGACGGTGGTCCTGCACAGGGCATTATAACAGAAATTAATGCCGCAGAACCATTTGAGGATGCAGTCAGTGATGATGACAGGAAAATTGCTCTCTAATATCCCTACCAAATAATTGGCGTGCACTGTGAGAATCCGCACCATCCTCATAATAGAATTACGATTGCCAGTATGTTGGCTGTGAGAGAAATATGACTGAACTGACTTGAGTAACTACTGGATGTAATTTAAATGTACAATACAACCATAAGTCTGTAGTAATCGTCTTCAAAATTGTTATAAAATCTATGCATAAATTTCGAAAACAATGATAGAGATTGTTCCATATAACAACAAAAACACTATTTTGTATTTTAAAGTGTTGCAATAGAATTTAATTTTGAACAATTTAGCTGATTAATGTTCAGGCAGAAGCATACAATACAATTCCTGTATTAATAATCTAATAAATAAGTGTTCTATAATTTCTCAGTATAATAGGTTGAATATAATCCTGCTACATATTGCATATGGGTGTAATTCAGTATAACAATAATTTTACATTCAGTTAGTTTTGCGATAACACGTGTTTCATTAACACGGATTAACTGTAACGTGATTGATGAATAGTGGACACGATTTGGATTACACATACTTTCTGCTTTCCAGGTAGAGAGATTTTCCATCGGGATCTCCCTACAACGCGATTTTCTATCGTGATTTTCTATAGCGACTTTTTCTATGGCACGAGTTCACACAAGAACACAATTATCACGTTATAGGAGAACTACATGTATGTATATGGGAACATCAGTTGACTTTCCATCAGCTGGGAACATCAAATGAAAATCAATACTATCCTGACATGGAAAGGAAAAGACTTTGGTGTATTTAAAAACAACTATTTTTGGAACCTGTGACTTACCAGGGACGCCAATAACAACAATTGTTGGATAATAAATGGCACAGAACGGGACATTTTGCTGGGTCATGCATCACTTGTTATGATGAAATCTCGGAACTCGTCGCCTCAACTACGTAACACAATAAAAAATGTCTCAAGAGGGTCGACTAATTTCGAACATGTACCTTGGTTTCAGTTCAGTGAACCAACAGAAAAACTCACGGTTTCATGCTTCCTATTTGTAACGTCAAAAGATGCACAATTACATGCCCTTTATATGAGAACTTCTACTTACACATTCTGAAACCCACTTCCACGTGTTTTGATGTCTCCATCAAATGGCAAAATATGAGCTGAGGCCCCATGACTAATTTTAAGGACATCTCAGTCCTTCTCTGCGATTATCCCAACTGTTTCATCTCATTAGCTCTCAGATTAGTGGAAGATTTTCGTTCTACAGTGGTGCCATCTTAGCACTCGATTACATTTAAAGCTGTACAATTTGAAATAAGGTTTAACCAATACAGGATGACATCTGTGGTTGAAGGCGTGTATGCAAATCTTTTGGCAAGTGGGAATAGAATACTTGTTGCACTAAAGTTTTATAGTTCCTATCAAATATTTGTATTCCTCATAAATATTCTTTCTATCAAGACAGAACATTAACAAAGCTAGAGCGTATCAAACAGCAACAAGATAGGTTTGGCATTGAGAAAATATCTATCTACACTCTTCTATCACCAACTGCCATACACAGCAAAGAAATGATACGAAATAAATCTTCTCAATTGTCCTTTTCCAAAGTCAATATGCACTAATTAAGGGGCAGGCGATGGCCTAATGATATTATCGTTGGACTCTTAACCTAGTGACTCAGATAATGTTCTGGGGAGCCAGGTTAGAATCTAATTTGAATTTAATAAGTATCTCGAATTAGGAGTCAAATTATGACTACGAATCCATTGCCTATTTTCGGACAAACCCATCTGGTTCACTAATGTCCTTCTGGGAAGGAAGCTACCTTCCTTACCTGGTATGGCCGACATGTGACTCCAGACCCAGAGCAATGTGTTTGACTCTTAACCACCCAATGGGCAGTTGTTACTTCCCGACCATCGATGCCCATCATCCCATGAACGAATAAAGGGAAAACAGGAATAGAATACATCTTCATCTGCGCTGCCCGGTGAAAGGGATGAAATGGAACATAGAGAATGAAATAGCTACGCTATAAATTCCATCCACACTTCACCAGCAAGGATTTACAGAAAAAATACAGCTGGGGTAAAATACTGGAAATTTTGGTTTGGCACGATCTGATTACATGCGACATTGTGGGGGGAAAAAACTAAGTGCTCTGTTATAACGAATTAGAAACATTTAAATTGCACATATTTCATGCATCTTAGTTACATATTGAAGGATTTTCTGAGCATTGTTTTCAATTCTGCAGTCTGCTGTCTTGTTGTCTCCTTAGTCCTCAGATCGAGTAAGTTCTTGAAGAGGCTCTTAACCTCTTTTTTTCAAAATGTCTCACTGCACAGAAATACAACGGAGAGACTGACCACTAACAGTGGTGGAGCCTTTCTCACCGTCTGCAGATACTTTAAACCATCTTTCAATTCTTTCATCCCGGAATGTGGAGACGAGGAACTCTGGAGCTTGATTTGAGAGCAGTCTGTACAAAAACACAAAACCATTCGGGGTAATAGAAGCGTTGCATTGAAGAGAAATGGTTTGTACAACATTTCCGTAATGAATGTAAAGCGGAAATGTTTCTGAGTTATAAGAAATAGCTGCAAACAAAACGAACAGCAGTGAAATAAAATCAACATAATGGTTTCTTTAATGAGAATTAAATAAAATTAAATAAAGTGTCTTTGAATCCAGGTTGAAGTAAACATATCTATCTATCTATCTATCTATCTATCTATCTATCTTTCGATATATCTGTCTATCTATCTATCAATATATCTATCTGTCTGTCTGTCTGCATGTTCGTCTACCTGTCCGTCTCCGTTTCTATCTGTCTGTCGATCTATCTTTCTATCTATCTATCTATCTATCTATCTATCTATCTATCTATCTCTTCATTTTTTTGCATATCTCTCTGTCGTGGACATGCGAAAGACAAAGCCGTACTTTCCTCCTTCAGTTAACTTTAAATGTAACACAACAGAATAGTGAACATCGATTGAAGATCCTTCCCACGTTTTGTCTGGAATGATAGTTAATAAGATTTTGTAGCTTCATCCCGGAGGAAATTTCGGGAATAGGAAGCAAGAGTTTGGAATATCTCTATCATTTGCAACACTTATCCTATGGAAAAAAGTTAAATGCGCCAACAGAGATGTGGCACCGCCAAGTTTTGGAGTAATGGGATTCACAGTTTTTCCGTCTGTGTCTGCTTAGCTCAGTAATATATTTCAGAATCCTCGACTACGGTTCCGTCTATAGAGATGATGTTCAAGTTCTTTGCTCGGTGAAAGAACAGTGTGCAGCGGTCTATAGATGCATTTCCCTAGTAAGTGACGGAGCCCCTGCCAGTGTTTATCTGTACCAGACTACATTATCTGCAGTATCAATTGAGAGCGAACAGTCCAGTTCAACTGGTTCTCCTTTCTTAAACACCACCTGATCTACCCATGAGCTCTGATCCTCACACTGAGCAGCCGTAATAAAAGAAACATCACTCAAACACCAGGACATATCATGTGATTGATAAAACAAGACTTTTTTTTAAAAAGTAGAACAATAAACTCACACAATATTACGAATATCAGAACTCCAACTGGAAACAGGTCATTGCAGGTCTTTCTGTTCATGATGATGATAATTGACAGGAGGTAGATCAATCATGCTTTGTTTTATGCAACCAAGACTATAGAATCTCAATGGTGATGACAGGAGATCGGAGGGGAGATATTTAAATTCTCCTGGTACAGACAGAGTTTGACTAGTAGCCTTCTCAACAACGGATTATTATGGGACACTTTCAGTAGATGTCATTCAATGTCGGACTCAGTGATTGGCTTGTTCCAAATACGGACCCTGTGAAACCACAAGGGAAAGGATCTCTCTCTCTCTCTGTCTGTCTATATTGCCTTTCTCGACATGTTTCTCTCTCTCTCTCGCTTTTTATCACACTCACTTTTCTCTGATTGTATCATAGCCGATTCAATGTTATAGGAAGAAATGATCACCGTCATATTTCTGACTGAAATATTCACTGTCGTTTTGGAATTATTGAATATGTTATTGTTTCTTTCTTTTCCCTCAAATTCTCTCAGAGAATCCCGAAAAACTTTATCTGCTTTGCCTTTAATTGTGTCCCTGCTGGATATTCCCTTTCCTTACTTATCTAGTCCATACTTAGCGTTCTTTGCCTGTTCTCTTCAGTTATTTTTTTCTTCATCTTATTTAAAGGAACAGAAAGAACATTTACTGATTGACTTTGAGCCTGTTATCAGAGTGTAAACTCTGTCTTTCATGCCACCCGCTGGTGGAATCAATTTTACGATTATCCAATCTGCTATACTCTGTGTTCAATCACAGGGCTATTGTATAGTATTGATTGCCAAACATTTTATCGCAGAGAGGGTGTATATTTCAATGGGAAGTCTCCTAACAGAGAGACCGAGATCCAGGTAAAAAAGACAGAGACAGTCAGGCGCACTGAAAATTAAAAATAGAAAAAAAATTCATAGGATCTTAAAGTTTACATCTTTTGTTGATTTGTGCGTATCTCAAATCTGTTCTGATAGAGCTGCCAATCCTTCCTCTGGGAAAACGCCTCTCAGTGAACGAGAGACCATATGATCCACAAGTGATTTACCGATAAAAATGATGTTGACAACTGACAAATCCGTTTTTCTTTAAATAGGTGGCGTGTCTCCAGGGTTTTAATTTACTGCCTGGCTGGTGACAAATCGTATATTTATATTCAAGGAAATAGGGGAAATGACTCACTGTCGCAAAATAAATCTGAATTAGCAGTCCTGGAGGGAGATAGCTTAACACTGGACTGTTCTTAGTCGATGAATACGCTGTCTGAACACTGTTCTTATATGTCCAGTGTCACTTGAAAACGCTAAGATATTTACTGATGATCTGCAGCGTGGAGGATGAACATATGCCTCCAGAATAAAAAGGTAGTTTTCTTTTCATAAACAAATAAACTGGTTACTTTAAGTATCTCTGGAAAGTTTCTCCCCAAAAGCGTTGTTTATTTGTCTGTCACGAAGCCTGAACTCCGCTTCAGCATTATAGCATACCCTGTGCAAAAATCCACCTGAGATTTCTTTTCACTTCTTTTCATCACCCCTTTGCTAACGTCACGAGTTACAGCACAAACGAATTGTGAGCTGATTGGTTTTTGTGCAAAACAATGGATTTTCCATTTGATTGGATGTTGCCTTGTGTCTCTGCCCAGAACAAACCAATCAGTAGAGAGAGCAATAACAGTACATCATCCCATTTCTTGACCAATAACTATTTTAGGCGGAACAAACTTTTCTTCAAATCCGCCATCATTTCGATCTAAATATGTTGGGGCCTATTTTTTACTTTACTCTTACCGCTGCATCTATTTTAAGTGGTAAGTTAAGAAGATGTTTATCACTTCAGGTCACAAATATCTCATTTATTACATTAATCAGAAATCAGAAATGTCCATCTATTGAAATGAAGTTGAAAAAATAGTTGGATTCTTCCGAAACTCGCCCTTAAAAGAAAATGACAGCATCAGTTGAAGGTTTTGGGTGAAAAGCTCATGGACAGAGTCCTGCACATTGAATTCAACTTTTGGTTTGATACACACCAGAGATATTAACCTATTGACTTTCCTCTCAACCACAGTATGTCTCGGCAGAAAACTGGAGAGTTTGTAGAAGACACTGACAATACTTTAAAGCAAATTAAATCATTTGTTGCAGATCATGATGTCTTAATATGCTTCTATATAATTTTCTAATTTAATTCCCCACTTAGTATCGCAGTTGTTGGCTTAATTCTGGTAGAGAAAGACATAGTGATATGTGACTGTTTAACATAGTATGTCATTGGGCTTTTACTGGGCATTGTCGAGAAGACTCTGTTTCACAAACACCGGCTGAAGCTTTAGTTAATGAAAGAGATGACTTTCAGTTGTTCTGTAATTACACAATTACAACCAACAATGCTCTTGACCTGTTCTGGTAGCGTGAATATTAAAGTGGATCCATCGAGTTTTTGCTACATGAGAACAGATACAGCGGGAATGTAGAAGAATTTCTAGAGAAACGTTTTTCTGCGAAGCTCAATGAATCTGGTTGAACTGTGCCGCTAAAAGTTACTAAAGCACAATTGACAGACTCCACCATGTATTCCTGCGCACTGAAACACACAGAGACACAGGCTGCGAATGAACCTGCACAAAAATTCAGACTATCGCGCAACATATCAGCACATGAGTGAACTGAAACGTTGAAAGGAGATTGACAGCATTGAGACCCTGTTGAGCCCCTTATTGATGACGATAATATGCAGTCCTAATTCTAATAAACATAGTAATTTGATATGTATTAAGATGCATTTATATTTTTAAGTAACAAAATGTGCAAATACAGTCATCACCCCCCACCCCCGACCCCGTGCACAAAGAACAAATGAAGTGCGATCTGTTATTTATGTAAGGACACCCGGGAAGGAAGCATACAGGCACATTGGGGGTCTCTGTAAAGTGATCGCTGGTACCGGTAAAACTGAAATGAAATTAAAACGAATCACTGCGAACAAGATTGGTGATTTGTTGTTGTTTATTGGGCAGATCAGAATGGCAGGAAAAATGTGCAAGCAGTGACTGTGAAATTCAATCAGACAATAGGATGTGGCGTACAGCCAAACCACGTAAATGAAGACACAGATATACAAATAGACATGGACATACATTCACCGCCGCACAGACATGCATGTACAGACATAGTCACACAAAGCCACATGTGTAGACGCACACACAAACACACACATACACACACACACTCACACACACACGCGCGCGCACGCACGCACTCACAGAGACATATAAATACAGACATGGATGCACACACAGATGCACACACTGGCAGACATACAGGCACGTGCACACTTGAAGTTATTGAGCACCGTTCCTGTACCCACACGTTAGCAACGGCAAGAACCAAAAAAAAACGAGAAAACATGTACTTGCAATTAACAACGCAGATTTGTGATTAAAATTTCTTCATGACTCTATCATGGGGAATGGAATGGAAAACGTAGCTTTATTATTCAAATTTATGATTTGATCTGTAATAATTATCCATTTTCACCTACTAATTGATCATGTTGTTTTCTCACTGTGTGGTCTGCAACGGTCACAGTGAGACAGCAACAGAAACTGAATCTGGTCCATCTGTGAGCCGCAGTTTAAAAAGAACTGGAGGCAGAGGAAAAAAATTTTTTTTTAGATGGACGTGTCTGCTTACCATGGAGACAGTGCACCAGTAGTTGAGTGAAATCCAAATAATTATAACAACCTGATTTAATATCTCCCTTAAAGTTAAAAGCGTTCACATATTCTAAAACTAAGGATCCACACAGAAAGAAACACGAAGGTGTTATTTTCAAAAAATAGTTAGAAGCTGATGAATGATGATTAATAGAGGGATGAGCTGTGACAACATTGATAACACGTTTCCTGCAGGGAGCAAAAAACGACCGAAAACAAACAAAACTGATTTTAAAAGTGTCATAACATTTACAACAAACACTAGCAGTGTTCTGGCAATTCCGAAGAGAACAGATTAAAACTTTATGTGAATACAAAATCCATATTCATTTTTCCTGAATGCTCAGAAACTGTTATGAACCTGATGCTGCATTTGCATTTTATTGGCCTCATTTTAACAGCAGAAACACAATGTAAAATATATTCGTCAGCTTTGCTGAACAGATTGCTTCATTATGCTTACGAGGACTTCGATCTAAAATAAAGGGATAAAGAAAACCTTCCCAATCAATCACAATTGGATTTTAAATCATTTGGTCTCATTTGAAATCAACAAATGTTGCTTGCAAAGTATAGTAAGTCTGGGCTTCTATTCACTCTGCCCAATTCCGTTCACTTTGTCCCATTACAGTAATTGTCGTTTTGTACGAAGTTTCGTCCAGTTCCAGCCACTGTGTCTCTCAGCCTGATGTAACACACTGCACTGTCAAACAGTCGCAGTTGACTAGTGAAATTCCCTGCTCTTTTCAAAATATTCAGGAATTCAATAAATTGACCGCCAACGCCCTCTGCTTCGTAAATTTCTCCAGACGATGGGATCGAGATCAAGAATGTTGGAAATTCTACCTCGTTCTGAAGCTACAATTGTATGGAATAGAATGCGACTGAGATCAAATATTTGAAATTAATTGTCATCCAGTTTCCCTCCATCTGCGTAGCTGTAACCAAAGCCTGTGATACCCAATCCGCACAACTAGTACCTGCAGACATTTCGATAAAAACAGGTTTTTCTTTGTTTTTAGTGTTAAATTTTACAATCAATGTAACGGAGCACATTGCACATGGAAACAGAGCGCAATTAAGGAGCAAGGCGTCAGTATTACTTGCAAGTAAGCGTTATCGCTATTTGGGGAACTTACCTGTTAATAGAGTTGCAATATTGAGGAACGAGAAAAAAGTAATGGCCGAGGTATTTTTATACTTGATAATGGGTTTGAACAAAAGCAGTTGAAGCTAAATTATTTTAGCGCAGGGCTGATGGTGAGTTTGGACAGAGAATGCTGAAGAAGCAGTCTTTCAGCTCAGAGTTTAGACGAGGAGTCACATCCGGTCATGGTTCAGGGCTGGCAGCGTCAACTTTCAGCTCTTTTTCCCACGATCCGTGAGATCTGAGCAAGTGAGCTGCACAGAATAACGTTTCTCAGCACTGTTGCCATTGACCTTATTATCCAATCATGTATCCCGATTAGTCTTAAATAAACTCAGGGGCCGACAGAACGACCACTCTTTGAGGAAGGTAACATTACTAAGACATGAATTAAACTGATTTTTTTATTGTTTAATGGAGTCAATATTTGAGATAGGGCAGTGGTTGCGATTATTTAATATTGGTCTGAAGATGGTCTCAGAGATTATTCGTTGCAAATGCTGCTCAGTGACCACGAGGAATACTGCTGTTTGGCAAGATTTTTAATGGAATGACATTCATTCAGTCCCAGCGAGTGTGACCATTCGGGCAAGATCGTCTTTAATGTTGAGCTTTGATTATGTTAACTGTTCATGATTCGGTCTTAAACCTGATGCAATGAAAAATGCTGAAATTTCCTGCTGCTGTTTGTACATACTAACTATGCCTGTGGCGCCCAGTGCACAGTGATTCTGCAGCGTCAGAGACGTGAGATCCACTGATATATAAAGGAATTATGTTCCTGTCTTGGTTCAAGTAAACCGGTCAGAGAAATCTGTAGAAGTCTTCTCGCGAATTGAGTTGTATCTGTTTAGTAAACATTTTGGAGTTTCGCCGTGAGAGCAAATGTGCTGAACGAGAATTTTACCCGCGTAGTTTGCAATGTAATCACAGTTCAGTGTTAAAGCCCTTCCTTCATCAATGAATAATTCTGGCGGCTCTTAGACGACTGAGTGTAGGCTATTCGTTACTTTAACAGCACCTGGATTATGTAAAGAATATGTTTATTAATATAACCCGCGAATCATACACTGAAGGATTTAGTTCAGATCACCGATAAGCATGGTCATCATTGCCAGTAAAACATGGAGTGTGTACATGGTTCCCGATTGGATGGTAAATTCTTTTTTAAAAAGTATATATATATATTTTGGCTCTTGTCGTCTTCAGTTAAGGATCCATCTCTGATCAAAGCCAGGCTCCAGTTGTTCGAAAAAGAAAAGGCGTTTTTCTGATCTGTGATTTGCCAGTTTCCCTGAGATGGCAACAAATGTGCACGAATCACTATTCGCTGATGAGTAAATACAGCTGATGCTGTCCAGACAGATTCCATTGGGTCCAACGGCCTTCCTTACCATTGTCCAATCCTTTGTTTCTTCTTATTATTATTCTGTCTCTTCCTCGATTTGATTTGCTTTCCCTCGAACTGAATGCTTTTACTGTTGATGAAACAATCTTTCCACGAATAAAGTTGAAACGTAAGTACCTCAAAATATGCCTAATTTTCAGTTCACGAGAAATGCCTTCAAATTTATGCATGTCATCAACTATTACTGTGTGAAATTCCATGCTCATTATGAGATGTCACACATTTCAAAACTGCGATTTTTTTTATCGTTTACTCTTTCATGGTATATAAGTATCACTGACAAGCAAAGAACCTGATGCCCATTTCTAATCTTCATTCATCTCTTTTGCTCACTATCCTATTTCAGAGGACAGTTTACAATGAGGTACATTCCCGTGAATTGGAGTCACATACAGGCCAGACCAGGTAAGTAGGCATCTTCCTTTCGTATTGTTGAACGATTCATTGAACGATTTTGTAAAATTACTACAATCGATAATTGTCATCAGGGTCACCGTTCCTGGACCTCTCTTTCATTTCTAGAATGATTATATAAAGTAAAATTCTGATAGTTGCCCCAGTGAGATTTGAACCATGCACAAACTGGTGCTCCGTTTCCATTGGGTCTCATCTTGTCCCGTTGAAAGGCTGACATAAACAGTTCCAATTTTACTCAAGAAGACTAAACACTAGGAAATTTAATAGAGCGATTCAAATAAAACAGACTTGTTATCAGGGAGATAAACAGTCATGCAGATCTTCACCCTCATGGTTTCAGCCTGAACACCATGAAAAGAAATAGAAACAATGATCAGCATCTGTCCAGGCCTGGAAGTGGAGAAGTTAAAAAAGAAGTGGGATATTATTGATTGACTCGGCACCAATTGCATTTTTCACATTTTCAGACAGTCATAATTTGTAGAAGGGGTTCCTGATCTGTATTAAGTGATCAGGGAGTGCCTTCATGTGATCCCAGTGACGTGAGCCGGACGCTGTCGTCTGCCAGTGGATTAACCAGAATGCGGGATGGGGAGGGATTTGCTTGGCAACGTTGATTCCTGATCATTCTTCATCTCTCCTTATTTTTTCCCCTCTACGTTCATTTTTATGGAAATGATGGAGACAAGTTCGTCATGGATATGGGGGAAATGGGCCGGGCATTGTGCTGGACCTTGGCGAGACACAATGCTCGGGCATCTATACTGATAGATAGTACAGGGTGTGCGAGGAGACCTTTGTGATTGCTTTGAGGGCCGGTTACTTTGTACTGGTTATGAGATACATTGTATTGGATATAAGAGGAAGTCATTTATTTGTTAGAATAAATGGAGCTGCAGACAAAAAGAACTAATGGTGTTCAAAAGTCGTGAAGGAAATGAAGGGTGATAAACTTTTTTTTTAATATAAGTCAGATCATTTATTTGAGTGGAACGTGTATGGTGAAAATAGACAACTCAGCCATAATCGGCTGAAATTTTCGATTTAGTGAGCAGGTCTGTCGATTAGGGCAATGCAATTGACATAGAATACTTGGGTTTTAGCAAGCCAATTAAAACGTTCTTGCATGGGTGACCGATAGCAATGGTAACAGCCAATGGAATTTAAGGAAATTTGGCTGTTTGGATCTGAAATTGGGTGAGGGACAGAAAGCAGAGGTAATGGTCTGGAGTATTGTGTTAACTGTGAACTTGCTTTCAGTAGAGTTCCGCCGGGATCTGTGGTGGGAAGCTTCTATTTGTGGCTTACATAAATGACATAAGCATGAATGTTAGGAGTGTAGATCAGTAAATTCGTAGATGAGATGAAAGTTTTTGTTGCAATAAATACTGAGGAAGATAATGTTAGATTACAGGAGGAGATAAACGGGATTGTCAGATCAGCTGATCGGAGATAAATCGCATTGAATCAGACAAGTATGAAGTAATGCACATGAGCAGGAACAAACAACACAAAGAACACATGGTGAACCATAGGACACTGGAAAGCACTGAGCAACACAGGGACCTTGGTGTGCATATTCACTTGTCCGTTAGGGTGGCGGGGTAGGTTATGAATATTACAACTTCTCCTCAATAAAACCCAGGACAACATAACCTTTTTAAAGTGACAGCATCGTCGCATGTTAATTTTTATTCAGCCAGCAGGTTTCGAAACCTGAAAGTCACTATCTTTGAGGGTGGTAGAGGCAAGAATCCGATAATATTTGAGAATTGTTAAGACATGTATTTGCAATGTCAAGTCACACAGGAATTTGGCCAAGTGCTGGAGATGAGATTAGAATAATTAAATGCTTGTTATTGAATGGCAAAACTTCAATGTCTCAGTGGTCATTTTCTTGACCTGTCGAAGTGTGTGATTCTACGATGCTACATTTCAACGTGCATATCTCTAGGATTGTATGTCTGGTTGTGCATTCTCCTGTTATTGTGTGCATATATGTGTGTATGAATGTGCGCACACGCGTGTGAGTGAGTGTGTGTGTGTGTGTGTGTGTGTGCGCGTGCACGTTCGTGTTTGTATTTGTATGTCTATTTTCCTTTCCATATATGTTTTGGTGTCTCTGTGAGTATGTTACCGTGTGTGTGTGTTTCTCCATATCGTGTTGTTAGTCTGTCTCAGTAATCAGTTAGATACAAGTTCAGGATCAAAACTATTCTTCTGGAGCGTACTTTAAATGATCTAAATTCTTTCCAGAAAAAAATGTTGGCAGCTGCAGTGGGAGATATATTGCCTGGAGGCATGATAATGAATTAATGAAGATCACTGTCTCTTGTCCTGATTCTTTCGCCTTATCATTCATGTTACACAGTGCCAATCTCTGATGGCATATCTTTGCAACTGCACTAGTGCGGGTTGAAAATCACTAGCAATTCGAACAGAGAACAATTTAAATTGACAGCAGCATCAACTCATACACAGGTCCAATGTGCAGTCTTTATTGTCACTCCTGAAAAAAAAACTGCAGGACTTTGATATAATGGAAGATCTTCCATAGAAAAACAAAACACGTCAGGTTATGAAAAAGTGAATTGAAAAGTCTTTAAGAAATTCGGAAGGTAGAAGAAACAGCTTCTTAAAAAGGTCTGAAGATATTTAACGTTTTAATGTTAACATGCTGTACTTATGCTACTAGCAGAGCAGATAAAAAGCAGATAGAACAAAACCCTGTGGGATATCTAGAGTCCCATATAGTTAAAAAACGCTTTTGTTCAATTGGCTTTGCATTAACGTTTCTCATTGGACGTTACATTCATTCTGATCTTTACCTATCCCGAAGTAGCTGTATCTGGGACCATCTCTCCTGCCTGCTGTAACTGCAATTGGTGTTGTTTGTTCCTCATTTTTCTGCATTACGTTTCTAAATCTTCATTCGAAAAGGGAAGAGAACAGAAAAAGATGATCATTGACCAATTTTCTTCAGATTCGTATGTACAAGAATGCTGGAGTACATTATGATGAATTTAAAAGCAGAATATTCAGGAATGTGCAACCTAATCAAGCAGAGTCAGCAGAGCTACATTAAGGGAAAAAGCTGCCTCGCAAATTTCGTTGGATTCTTTTGGGAGAGAACAAGCAGGATAGCTAAAACAGATGTCTAGAAGATGCAATATATTTGCATTTCCAGAAGATGTTTGAGAAGTTACTACACATTAGGTTACTTAATAATATAAGAGCCATTGTTTTGGAGGCAGTATATTAGCGTGGAGAGCTGGTTTCCTAACTAATCGAAAACAAATGACATGTTAATAACGACGCCGTCATTTGGGATCTCTATCCTTTATCATATCCTTTCACAGCCCGCACTCTAGATCAGTGTAATCGCTGGATGCGTGTTTTTAATACAAAACTCCTTATAAGGTACTGCCACAAATTAAATCATGCTCAGATTCTGCAATGAGATCCGTGTAGAAAGGATTTTACTGCATGATAATTAACAATTAATCCTACAATGGACTAAAACGCTCGATTTCATTTCAATGAACTGGAATGGAATGTAACCTGTGACATAATTACTGTTTAATGTTCATGCTTAGTCATTCGTCACAATTTGTAGTTCAGCGTCATATAGACATTTTTCCAAAAATACACAATATGCAAAATTCAAGAACAGCTTGCCTTTGGCTATAATAAAATTTGAAGCAATGCATGATTATTTGCCATAGCACAGATAATATCCCATAATGTAATATGTGCTTTGGAGACTGGTTGAAGTCCCTTAAAATCAAAGCATTGCATTTGTTAAAATTTCTGCCGAATTCTGAAAGAGAAATCAGTGCATTTCTGGAAAATCACGAATACGAAAGTGATTTCTTGAGCATCAGTGACTTACCAGGAGCTGTAATAGCAGTGAGAATTGAATAGCAAATGATAAAAAAAAGGGGGGCAATGACTGGCTCGAACATCTTCGTTCAGAAACTGCAGGAATTGTTTTCATTGTGGAAGTTGGATTTTGCAACACATTTAAATGGGCCCTCATTTATTCTGTATGATATGCTTGAGAGGGACAATTGCATTACAACATATAACTTACTTACAGCTCGACAGACAAAGAGATTAACTCACTTTATCACGTTTTTCAACAAGAAAAATGATTATATTTCACTTTTGGAACTGCTTCATTGTAATTTCTTTGGGTCATCCAACTGCACGAAAAAATGGTGTTGAGTCTTTATCAAGTGGATCCACTGTTCGTAGACACTGAGCTGAGTCCCTGTCTCAAAACTTTATTTTCCGTTTGTCAGTTCTGCCATCTGCATGTTTAATTTTGATTTCAAACGTTAACTTACTTCAGCTTTTCCGTTCGTTCTTATGTGTTCTCATACTGAATATTTTAACGTTGTTTGGACATTTCCGTAAATTTACAGCTGAACTATTGGAAAGCATAGTTTGCAAATATGGGCGATTAATATGGTGGGGGCTATGAGATGAACTTTTGGTCTCGTTGAATCCGAAAAATCCTTCATTTATTCAGATTAATCACAAGCGCAGGAAGGCATTCAATTGCTGAAGTTTCTGTTCAGAGCTTCTGTTGCAGCAACAATTGACCAATGCCAATGTTTGATATAACGAGAGAAACGTCAGTTTAATGAGTAACTTCAAGATGGCTTAAAAATATACTGCCAAGTGCATCAGCAACTAAGACTTGTTTAATGTAATGCAGAAAAAATCGTATTTTAGCATGGTAGCAAATGAGACAAAGCCGACTACAATGTTCTCAGGGACAGACTTTGTGAAACATTAAAAGAGACATATAACATTTCCGCAACAATTAATACAGTTCAATGTGCAATATGAACCCAGGCACGGTCGAAACCAGAAAATAACATGTGATTGTAAAGTGCCACCGACACGGTTTAGGCAAAGAACAAATAAGATAGAGCCCAGTTTAATACATGCAGAGACATGGTGCAGCTTATTGTAAACAAAGACAGGTTGTAGCATGATATAAGTAAAATAAGATAGAAATGATAAAGTGACGTGAAACATAAACAATGATACATCTGCTACAGCAGTAATTGATGCAAGACTCCAGTCTCACGGAAATAAATAGATGGACATTTTGAGTGAAAACTGTGAAAAGCCATAAGATGTGACAGAAACAGAGATAGAAACTGATTCAGTAATCATTGTAATTTGATCAGTCGTTAGATAACCATTAATAAAATCGTGTACATTTATTAAACGCGTGTTCAGTCTGTTTATCAAGGAGGCACGGACTAGTTCAATAACAATCATGGCCTGGTTAAACAGTAAGAGGGACAGAGAAAACTTAAATGTATTATAAGTTAGATAGAGTACAACCACAGTTTGGATCCATTCAACATCCTAACCCTGGCATTAACATTAATTCCAATAAGGAATTGTAATCGTGAAAGAGTTAGAGTTCGTACTATAATATTTAGTACAATGGAAAATACTAATGAAGGCACAGACGTAACAACATGTTAACGTGCTAGGCATTAGCAAAATAAAAATGAGGACTGGTAACTCACTAACTAAGAAACAGCCACATGTATAATTCAAATAATTTGCGTTTGTTCCCATAAGTATCATAATCGATTCATATGCTAGGTGAAACTCATCATGTTCAAGTGTTCTCCATTTTTGCAGTGCATCATGTAGATTGTGCATATTCCTATTATCGAGTGTCTGTTATGAAGAGAGCGATCTTTTCTGTGTGCAGTGAACGTCGAGGTCGCTGCTTTTTACAAAATGACATCGAATGTCTTGAGTCTCATTGGAGTTTAACTCATCCAGGCAAGTGGGTACATTAGCTATGAGAAGTTCAACCACTATTAAACGAAATGGCAGAGCCGGCCCGAGGTTGTAATGTACATCAGTATTTCTAATTTTTAAGTTAGTGCACGGTTAATTCTCCGACTGCAAAAAGGGTCAGCAGCAATTAAGATCTTCCTAAAGAATTTGAAACGGTTGGATCTCTCTTCTTGGGAAAGCACGGAACCAGGAGGTGACTGAATATAAACGTTTTATATGATACACGGATTAAGTGAAGCAAATTCTGAAAATCGCTGTTCTCCGTGACTGAACGACATAGAGCTCTCAATACCGAAGGTCACCAAAAGAACATGAAGAGATGTTAAGAAAAATGTACTCATACAAAGAGGCATTGGAACAGAATGCAACAACTGATATATGGAGAGAGTGGAACAGGGATAATACTGTATGGTGAAAGGAATAAATGGGTACATGTCTCCAACTGTTAATATAGCACTATACGTAGAGCAGAGAGAGGCTCATGTGATGTATAAACATAAGTGCTGTCAAATTTGGCAAATATCCTGTGCCTGTTCTGAACTAATGCATAATATGAAGTTCAGAGAAAGCTAGGCCTGTAGAACACGGGAGAGAATCAAACAATGGATTGGAGGGAATTTCAGCTGTCAGAGACGCTGAGAAAGCAGTTCCCAATGAGTAACAGTAAAACCACAGTGGAGCCTGCACAAACTGAAATCAACCGACAGCTGAGAGACTTTGGGACAAGCTCCCACGGTGGCACAAACCACAAACAGAACATAGTAATTGTCGAAATAAAATGAAATGAACTGTGGAATTCCAGTTAATTTGAAATCAATAATGTCGAGCCCGCTAATGGCTGAAAATAGAGAAAAAAAGAACTGAAACACGAAAAGAACATTTCCTAAAGTTTTATTCTGTCAGAAGTATCTGTTTCTGATAGTCGGTGTTCAATATAATGAATTTATGCTTTTGGCTAGATCTTTCTGGGAGCAGTGATAGAACGCAACTGGGTCATTCCTGGAAACATGATTCTGGAAATTAAATGTCTCACTGATGTGGGAATGCCTACTTGAATTTTCTTTCTTAAACAAATAGGAAGTGAAAATTAAAATCATGAAATCATACAACACAGAGCAATATTATTCAACTATGCATCCGCCCCATTCGCATAAAAGTGGAAACCAATCAGTCCCCAAACCCTTGCTGTTCCTCAATAGTGCAACAAAGATTGCCTGTTCCAATACTTATCCAAATAAAATACAAACGTTATTGATGAATATTCTCATACTACCCATCTCTTGTGTAAAATGTAACGTGCCATCTTTACTGATTGATTTACATTAACAGTGTGTAAAGTTATAGAAACATATATAAGACGCTAGTTTACAACAAACCCAGAATTCTTCCTATGAATAAGACGTTTACTCTATAGACAGTGGATTGCTAAACAATAGTTGCCATTTACTCACGGAGAGTTTGGTGACAAAAGATCCCGAACACCCCTCACCCGTAATCCACCAACCCTGGCCTCAAAGTCTAGCTCTACAAACCTCTGCAAATATGCTTTTGTACAGATCCTTCTGTGTCACTATGTCTGTAATCCCCACCATGTTCAGGTTCTTGTACAGCTCTCTCCGTGGTCTGTACCACTGTGTGTCTGCAATCCCACCATAATTTTTATACAGCTCTCTCCCAGTTCTGTATCACTGCATTGGTAATCCCCACCATGTTCAGGTTCTTGAACAGCGCACTCCGTGGTCTGTACCACTGTGTGTCTGCAATCCCACCATAATCAAATTTTTATACAGCACTCTGCCAGTTCTGTATCACTGCATTGGTAATCCCCACCATGTTCAGGTTTTTGTACGGTTCTCTCCGTGCTCTTTATCTCTGTGTGTGCCGAGCGCTGAATCCTTGCGCAGTAATAAACAGCAGAATCAGTGTGTTGAATCTGAGAGATCATTAACCGACTGATTTTCGCCCCAGGATCAATAGATGCAGACATCCGTCCCCTCGCAGCATTTTCTTTATTCTTCTCTCCTGCAGTGTCTCTTTGAAGGAGATATTTCAGAGCCTGGCCTGGGGTTTGACTGTACCAGTAAACTGTGTACTGACAGAATCCTGAATATGTACAGCTTAGAGTAACGGTGTCACCAGCAGCAGAAGTTTGTACAGGCAGACTCTGGGATACCCGGGAACTGGAATCTGTGGGATGACATTGAACATTATTAATTATTCAGCCACAATTTACACAAGGAAATTGTAAATAACCAAAAAGTCGTTCTGATTTCTGTGACAGTTAACTTTGTCGATAGTCCATTTGAACTTGTTCTCTTTTATCGAAACATAAACTGCTGAAGAGACAAGGTGACATTTTCTTTCATAAGTTGTCTTCGTACGATATGGAATGAGCTGCCAATACGAGTGGTTGGAACTGATTGAACAGTAAAATGGGTAATGGGCAACAGTTGAACAGCCAGAAAACGCAGAGCTATGGGGAGATAACAAATACAGTAGGATCAATTGAAATGAACTCTATAAAGAACTGTAACCACACCACTGCTGAATGCTTTCCTGTATGATTCTGTGATATATGTTATATTTCTTGTTCTATTTACTGCGGTGAAACGCCAACGCGAGGGAACTTCTCATACTCGTTGAGACTATTTACAAAAACAGCTGTCCAAAAGTAACCCAACAGAGATGTGCCTCAATGCACACTAAGATCCAATATGAACGACGTAATTGATCAGAACCAATTAGATCAATCGTTTTCTACAATTTTCCTCTGTCCATGAAATTCTACTAGATTTTCCATTTACTTGTTTGCTTTGTTTTTTTAAAAAAAATCAGATCCATTTGTTTTATGGATAGTAGAAACTGCAGATGCTTGAGAATCTGAGATAACAAGGAATGGAGCTGGATGAACACAGCAGGCCAAGCAGCATCAGAGGAGCAGGAAGGCTGACGTTTCGGGCCTAGACTCTTCTTCAATTTACATTACAAAAAATCGATATATCAAAACATCTACATTTTTAAAAAGTGCTTACAATTGCACACTTAGGTCTGAGGTTCTTCTTTTCTGAAGAAGAGTCTAGGCCCGAAACGTCAACCTTCCTGCTCCTCCGATGCTGCTTGGCCTGCTGTGTTCATCCAGCCCTACACCCTGTTATCTCCATTTGTTTTATGTTTGCTTCCAGCGGTAATTATTTCAATGTAGTATTATTTTATTTCTGCATTTTCTTTGCCCCTTTTGCTTTTCTGGCGATCGTAGATACCTATCCCAGATGTCTCTCAATACTCGGTTGGGATCAGTCTGCACTAATTGTATGGTTTTTTTTTGTTGCTCATTGGGAATCCACTTCCAGCTCTCTCGCAATTACAATTCCTCGCATCGATTTATTGCCTTCTGGGTATTCTGGGTGGCGATCTTTATGGATTTCTAGTAAAGCTGAAGATAAGGATAGTTCATTCTACCCAACCGATTTATGGCTGTGTATATAACTCAACGTCCACTCCCACCCGAAATCTAACTAGCGTTATCTATTCAGTGCGTTGAGTAGATGTATTTTGCTCTTCTTCAGTTTTCTGAACACTCCATAAACGACTCAATGCATTGTGCCAAAATTATTCTGTTTCGTGGCAAGTTCCACATTCCACCACCACTTATTGTTCACTTGTTCAAGTTCGTAAGTTGTTTTGTTTCGTTAGTGAACATGATATATTAATGGCCCTTTGCTTGTGGTTCAGCCTCATCCATCCCATTCACTAGATCATGGTATATAAGATTTCTATGAAGTCACCTTGCGCTTCTTTGTTTCTCCGGCAAAACAGCCAACTTTTGAACACCCCCTGCTTTCTGAGGTCCAGAATGCCACAGATTCAAAGCAATGGTTTGACTGAATTATTTCTTCTCATCGCAGTTCTAGGTCCTAAGCCTTAATCTCAAACTGTGACCACTGTATGGACGTTTTAACCGAGAGTATATTGCCCCAAATGCCTACCCCTTAATAATCGTATATGTTCAAATTAGATCACTTTTCCTTCTTCTAATCGCTACGTGATGTAGCTTAGACTTCACAATCGCTTCACAAAGGACAGCAAATTTATCTCAGGAGATTGCCTGATGAATCTTAGCTGCACTTGTTTCAAAACAAATCGATTGGAGAGGAAACGTTTATCCACCATTCACTTCTCTACATAAAGATCACTCTGGAGAGGATTGTCTCTTCGACAATGCCCCAGAAATTGTCACATATTCCTCTCCCTTTTGATGAATTACTTCTTGCTGGTTCTAAATGGGCATTCTCCCAGTTTGCATCGTTTCCCGTAAGCAGTTACATTACAACAAATTGATATCTGAAAGCATCCACATTTTTAAAAAAAGTGCTTACAATTGCACATTTAGGTCTGAGGTTGGAAAAGTGAGAAAATGGTTTGTTATATCAAGACATATATGAAAGTTGTGTAAAGAAATGTCAAGCCAATCATTCTTACGACCAGTTACCCAAAAGGAAAGTTCATCAAGGCTGCAATTCGATCTGTTAGATCTGACTTTCGATGAATGATGCTTCCAAATTTCTGGTGAGACAATTTATTTTTGTAACTTTTCAATTCTGGGACCTTATCCGGACTTCAAGATTTGCTCGGTACAGAACTTTGTGTGCCTCTTCCCGTGACCAAAGCGGTCCTCAGTCACAAGTAAAGTCTGGAATTACCTAGTTTCATTAGTGTTCCTAGTGTCTGCACTCTCCACCATATTGATGGGATCCCACTACTGACCTGTAAAAAAATGCCCCAGGTGCATTGACACGGCCGACCCTGAGCCCGGCATTACACATACTTTCTTCGGGAACAATCAGGACTCGTCTCCCCTATTCTGCAAACTATTTGGAAACTGTGACAGAGAGGATTACTTCTAAAGTTTTGTTTCAGTTTCTTTGCAAGTGAAGGTCATAATAATAAACTGAACATTAACTGACACAGTCTATAACAAGGTGGAGTGAAGATTCACTTACCATCTGTGACAGTCACCACCGTCCCGGATCCATCTGCATAGTCATAATATCACAGTATTGCTCCTCTCAGCTTCCCCTGAACAAGAACCAATGGGACCTCAAAGTGTTGAGAAATCATTAGCACACTGCTTTATCAATCTAATTATTCAGAATATTTACATAAGTATCAACATTCGCTGTCTCCGAGTTTTCTTTGGCTCAAATTCACCCTCTGTTTTTTTTTGTCAAATGTCGAAAGAGCACGGGGGTGCAGATTTTTACTTCATATAAGGTGGGAAAAATCAAACAATGAAATTAATGGCTGTTGGACAGTCAAAAGATCAACCCATACCACAGCGAAGGGAACTTCAAGCTGGCGAAAGACTATTGGGCCGGAGATCTTATATTTTATTTGGCAGAGGTATTTGATAGGGCTCCTTTAACTGTGACAAGTCACCAAATTACACAGCATTACAAGTCTGTGTAAAACATCCCTGGACTAGGTGAGATTTGGGACTTCACAGGTGGACTGGAATTCCTAATTCCATTTTGCGGAACAGGATCACAACTCACGTCAGTGTCCTTTAACTGTGATCAGTCTTTCTTAACTTCCATTCACCCACGACAATCTCGACAAAGACATCGCCATCTGAACACACTTGTCATCTGTGAAAATCAAGATGTTGTTGACAATGATGCAGTCGAATTATAAATTGGACTGTGAGTCAGAAGCTGTGAAGCAGAACTGTGTGAATTTCCGGCAGATTAACTCGGTTTTCAATTTGTTTCTGTAATAATCTCCAGAGAGAGTTTTTTGAACAGCAGGAAGCTGAGGCCTATCACTGTGTATGTAATACCTGTACTGAGCTTTACAGTAATAGGTCGCGGTGTCTTCAACTTTGACGTCCCGAATTTCCAACGAAAATGTCTTTTCCGCTTTATATGTGGAAATAATAAATCTCCCACTGCCAGAGATCCGCTCCCATTCCGTCTCTCCCTGTATTTGTTTGAAGAATTGACCACTCTCAAAACGATAGGTATAAAAAAAATGGTAATCATTAAAAACACAGGTGATTGTGAGAGATTGACATTCCTTCCTGGTCACTCTTGTTGGGCTTTGTGTCACTGACTGACTGAAAGAACCTGGAAATTAAACAGAGAGAGGTGAATGAGCATCATCATTTACCCACAAAACGCGGTTAAGATTCTGATGAACTCGGGCAGCAGTATAGTTTTAAATCCACACAATGTTGATTTCTGTGATCGGTACTCACAGGATAAACAGGCGCACAGGATCAAAACAAGGAGGGTTTCCATCGTTCACTTATCCAGAGATGATGGTTTAGACGACTGGTAACTGCAGACTACTCTGGGAGTCTGGGCTGTGAGTTGGGCTGAAACATTTCAGAGGGATCGAGCTATGTGCAGGCGGAAGCTTCCTTGAGGTGACTGACAGACCAAATGGATCCAGGGTCTGTGGGTGTGATTTATCTGAATAAGTGGTAGGTTTAAATTGGGAGTCTGTAGTGTTATGTCACTTCACCAACATTGTAAGCTGGTTATGAAATCCCCTCCCACAGTCGCCAATTGGATAGGAGTAGAGTGGGGCTGAAGGTGGGGGCATGTCTGTCAGAAATCGCTGAAGTCCTCCTTGGCCCTGCATTAATGAGTTGGGCGCTCGGCCTGTGTTTCTATTAGATGGTATGCGTTGACCAAAGAATGGGGAGCTGTGATGCTGGAAGAGCCCAAAAATAGCATTCCACATTCCACTATCCTCAACATGACTTTTTCTTAAACCTTGCCCCGCCACCACCACCCCCTCCCCCGACCTCTTTGCAATTCACCAGTACTGGTGATTATTTAATGCTGAGCAGGTCAGTGGGACCTCTGTCAAATATCTGTTCAGGAAAACTGAACCTCAAAGCCAGTGGTTTCACCCAGTTTTGCAACTGAGGAGCAGGTTACAAGATGATATAGCCCTGTAAGAATGTTGTGGTGAATATGCCTAATTTACATTCTCACACACTTAAACAAACAGTTTCTGCAACGGCCCTTTCTGACTGTTGTTATTGTCTAGCCCTAAAAAACATTCTATGTTTTAATCAGATTATCACCCATTCTTCAAAACTGTACAAAGTACAGTCTGAGCCTCTTGTAGGACAATCTGACCATTCGAACAATTAGTCTGATGAATCATTGTCACTATCCCTCTCTGTCATCGGAGTTAGTGCTGGTATTGGGAAGTGTTCGTTCAGAAGGAGTCTCATCTAAGACTTTATCACTAACTAACGATGTGCAACGTGCTGTGAATGTCCCCATGTCTGCTCTTCTAAGTTTATAATGTTACTGATTTTTTGTTCTTTTTTTCCTTAGCTGAAACTTGTTCTGGATGTAACACTGTGATCCAGAGGATTTTAAGTCTGTTAAAGTTAATTCCCTATCCATTACACAGGAGGATTATACTGGCACTCAGTTTGTATCATATCAAACAAGAAGCTTTCAAGACTTTTCTTAAAAGAGAAAGTGTTGGAAAAACTCAGCAGCACTGGCAGCATCCACAGAGATGGAAACAGCTCATGCTCCAATTCTATTTACTCTCTTTTGAAATGTGTTCGACAGATCTGCTAGAAATGATGAATTTCTCCAACACTTTAATGTCGTTATTTCAGATCTCCAGTATCCGCATTATTTTGGGCTATGGACTCATGCATATTGAACACAATTTCCGGACACACTTTATCACTGATTTTAAATACTCTACCGTTGGTCACCGTACCTTGAGCTGCTTGGAACCTTAAATCTGGAATTTCCACCTGAAATATTTGAAAGCATTTTTTACTTCCTTTTCGTACTTGCAAACACTCCTTGTAACCGATCACTTTGGTCAAGCTTTTGATCATGTAGTTTAATATACTTTAAGTTCCTGTGAAACTCCCAGGCACTTTGCTACGTTTAAACTCTAGTCTTTAAGTTGTTGTTATTCAGTGTGATCTGATTGTTGACTGAGTGAAACAGGCTGTACCAGTGTAACTCCCAAGAGACAGCTTGTTATAACAGAACAAGGAAGAAGTGAGCACTGAATCCACTGTATTATCCCTGTTCTCTGTATCAGGTAACTGTCCTCTCTTTGTATTATTGCAGAGCTAAGAGCCATTGGATCCATTGTATTATCCCTGTTGTCAAGGTCATGTAACAATACTCTTGTTGAAGAGCGAGGTGAGACAGTAGAATCTGAGGAGTGACAGGTAAGCAATGGAGGAGTAACACAGACAGAGCAGTTATCTAATGCTCCCTTTCATTACTGTGACCAAACTGTGGTTTTGGAAGAATACTACATTCTGTTTGGAGCCTGCAAACATGACTGTGTTGTGAAGGTGTTGTCTCTCCCAGAACGGATTCAGACCTAGTTCTGAAGAAGGACCACTGGAATGGAAACATTGACCGTGCTGGAAAAAGCTCGCTCTAACATCTATTATGTCAGACAAGTGTCTCTCTGGTTCGCATACCCTAAAATAGAAAAAAGCGAGACAACAACAACGTCATTGCGAAAAGGAGCACCCTCTTCATTTTTCCCTGGTTGTCTACACGTTAGGATTTGGCGCTCGCACTGATAGATTTGATTCGATCAGCAAATCAGGATTTACGATGTAATGGAGTCACCCAATATATAACAAATGGAATGTGGTCAGATTTTGAATATGGAAGTAAAAAGCACCATCCACAGTAGAGCGAAACTGTGCCCGTGTTGTGTGTCTGGACAAGGCCACAGTCAGTCATCAGACCATTCCACCAACACATCTCACCTAATCATAGACCCCATATCACCCAATTAACTTCTTTTCTGCTTTGGCTCACTATCAACAATCGTTGATCTGCCTCATTTTATTTCTGTCTCTTTCCACAGGAAAGGATCCAGCTTCACCTATCTGCTCACTCCTTCACTCCCACTAAATCATGAACATGAATAAAACTTTTCACAAAATAAAACGATACAGATGACGAAGATCTGAAACTCAATAGCTCTGGCAATCTCTGTGGTGCGAAAGCAGAGATAACGCTCCAAGTGAAGTGACTGTTGTTCAGAACTTCCTGGCTGCTTCTAGTTCAAATTTTAAGTATAGAAAGTTTCTCCTTCTCTAGCACTGGATGTTAGAAATAAAGGGCAGTACTTGAGTTGGAGGGAAATCTGCTGTGATACCTGCTGCCCTGGTCCTTCCAGGTGATGTAGTTGGAGGGTTTGGGAGATTCTATCAAATATCCGATGCTATTGTAGAAATATAAAACCTCTCTCATTTTCGGTCTGCCTCTCCTATCTCCATTTTTCCTCAGATAGAGGCCAAAGTATTGTGCAGATTTTTCTGGGTAGCAGATCCTCTTACCTGAAGAATATTAGTGGTAGAGTCGTGATTCAACGATAATATGACAGGTTTTCTTGGACACACTTTCCCCGCATTGTCCCTAGATAATATCAGATTCCTTCAACTCAATTTCACAATCTGCCTTTGTGATTTGAATGTTCGCTGTCAGATTTTTTTTCTGTTTAAAACCATGTGAACAGGCAATGAGAAGGGGAAGACTGAGAACATACCGATCGATGGAAAATTGAACAAAATATTTCATCAGAACCAGGTGAAGCTGTTCAATTTATTATTGTTTGACTATCATCTCTTTTGGAAAATGAATGGAAAAAGCCCCTTCACAGTGGAGAGAAACTATAAATGTGTTCCTTGTGTGGGCGAAGCTTCAGCCAAACTTCTGATCTATCAGAACAGACAATAAAGGATATTCTATTCGGAAATGCATTCCAAATGCGGAAAAATGGTGAAGTATGTAAATAGGGACTGAATTACCGTTCTGTGCAGAAAAAATTGGTAGTGGCAAACAGGGAAGACGCTGTTCATCTGGTCGGACTGTGGGAAGAGATTCACTTAGTCATCCACCTTGCTGAAACATCAGCAAGTTCACACTGGGAAGAAGTTGTTCATCTACCCTCCTGTACAGTCTAAAAACCATCAATTTTCCACCTTTCTTCAGAACTGAAGAACAGTAATTTTGGATTAGATACGTTTCTATTTCACAGACACTGCTAGACATACTGAGTTTCTACAGCACTTTCTGTTTTTATTTTGGGTCTTCAACATCCGCAATATTTTGCTTTTGTGTACAGGAGCTGTTAGAGCAGGTGACAGAATGGTTGGTCACAGAGGAATGTTTCCAGGATTATTTTTAAGGAGAAAGGTCAGAAATCACACGACACCAGGTTATAGCCCAACAGATTTCCTTGAAAACATAAGCTTTCGGAGCCTCATTTCTTCTTGAGATGTAAGTGAGAGAGGTAGTATCAGACTCAGAATTTAAGATTAAAAGATCAAAGTGTCACACCATTGATGGGAATGCACTAAACAAACCCAAGATGTTGAATGTTTAATTAGCCAGAAGATTTTAATTGATTAATATGTGTATGTAAATCCCTGAATTCCATTGAAGGTCCTGTGCTATGAGGACTAAAGCTTTTATCAGTGTAAAGAAGAGATGATATTTTAGATGAGACAATGCGTGTTAAGTGTGAGAACTTGTTGATAATCTGTTTGTGATTTGGTTTGGGGTAAGACTGGTTTTATTTCTAAAGTAGCAATTTATAAAATGCCACATTGTCTGACTGACTATAAATTCTGTGCTTATTGAACAAAATAGAATGCATCTGCAAATACAAGTTCACCCCATAGGTTTACAATTGTGTGTGTGTGTGAGAAAGAGACCATGTATGGTGTGGGATAGAGAGTGTCTATGAGATTGTGAGTGCGTGCGTGTGGGGAGGACGAGATGGGGGAGAGAGAGAGTGTGTGCATGTGTGTGTGTGTGTGTTTCTGTGAGCGAGCGAGAGAGAGAGAGAGTGCTTGAAAGACAATGTGTTTAATTGAGAGGATCAGCGCGGTGTGTGTATGTGAGAGGGAGGGAGAGAAACAGACTGTGTTTATGAAAATAGACAGTGTATGTAATAGAGAGGATCTGCGTGAGAGTTTTCGTGTGTGAATGTGTTTGTGTAAGTGAGTGTGTGTGTGAGAGTGTTTAGCGTGGAGGGGCCACCTGTAGTGCGACATGAACCCAAGATCCCGGTTCAGGCCCATCCTCATGGTTCCCAAACTTAGCTATCAACCTCTGCTTGGCGACACTGCGTTGTTGTGTATCACTACTTCCGCCTTGGAGAACGTTCAGAGAAGATCCAAGACTGAACGTCCTTGACTTTAAGGAGGAAAGCGGTGTAGAGAGCATGAACAGTTTAAGGAGGAAATTCTAGAGCTTCTGTGACATGCAACCGAAAGAATGGCCACCAATCGCGAAGTAATTTATATCAGGAATGCATAAGAGACCTGAATAAGTTGAGTGCAAAAACTTTAGAAGGTTCTGATTCTGCAGGATATTACAGAGACAGGAATGATTATAATCGTGGACCAAGACAAGAATGTGAATTTTAAAACGTAGAAGCTTCCGAACCCAGAAAGTTTATAGTTTTGGACATACATATATACACTTAAGGACTATGTAAAATACACTAAAACAAATGGAATTATTAGGATACTTTCAAGATCATTGATTTTGTGGAAATTTATCGACAATGCAATTGAACTTCTAAATTCTTCTAAAATATTTTTTGTTGGTTTCAGATTCTACCATCCTTAAAAGTTGTGAATTGGAGATTCCTAGGTCCTTTGATTATTTTTTCCCTCATGACTCCCTCAACCTCCAGCCTCCTACCAATAAATGTGTCCCGTGGTGATCGATACGTGCCGTAAAATCAAATCAAATCAAATCAAATCTATTCAAATCAAATCAAATAAGGGGGAAAATCTTTCCTGGTGACAACTCTCAAGCGACGATATTGGGAATCGTAGCCTGCAGCAATCGAACGTGCGGTGTCGTTCTGACAGTTTAGATGTCTCTGTGACCACGATCTCAATGCTAATATCTGACCAATCTGAAAATAGACTTTCGAATTAGTCTGTGGTGCAAACTGTTTGACTCATTGTCTGCCCTCTGACCTACGACAATGCGACATAAGGTATGAAAGAGATGTCATTTGCGAATTTGTTGGAGTATGACCAGGGTGGATGACTAAATGAAACCTTTCCCACCATTCAGGGATGGCGAAGGGCTTCATTCCAGCGTGAACTCGCTGGTGTATCAGCAGCGCAAATGATTTAGTGAATCTCTTCCCCCACTCAAGACAGGATAGTGATCTATTGACAAAACGAATCGCTGGTGTGCCAAATGGCTGGATGAAATGATAGATCTTTTCCCATAGCCAGGGCAGGAGAATTGTGTGTCGCCAGTGTGAGGTCAGATGATCGCTTGAACTAATGTGCCGTAGTGAGAGCACAAAAACAGTCATTATGAGCACGTTGATAAAGAATCTGGAAATTCTTACAGTTTGGACATTTTAAACGTCTCTACTCAATGTGAACCCACTGGCCTTTTAACAGGATTAGATGAATGACCAAATCGCTTCCCACTCTATGGACAGGAGAACGGATTCTCTCCTGGGTGAATACGCTGGTGTACAGTAAGATTAGATAATCACTTGAACCCAGTCCAACAGTGAGAGCACACAAAGTGTCTCTCATCGGAGTGAACATGCTGATGAGCCATCAAGTCCCTGGAAATTTTATTGAACTTCTTGCAGTTTGAACCTTTAAAAGGTCTCTTCTCTGTGTGAACGCATGGATGTGTCAGCAGGTGTGATGACTCAGTGAATCCCTTTCCACACTCAGAACAAATGAATGGCCTCTCCGCAGTGTGACTACGTCGATGAATTTCCAACTCTGATTGATATTTGAACCCTTTTCCACAATCCCCAAATGTCCATGGTTTCTCAGTGGCACCAGTGAAATTGAATCTCTCCCGGTTGGATGACCTGTTGAGGCTTCTCCAAACACAACACATGTTCGTTTTATCCCACTTTTAATGGTGATGTGCCAATTGCAGAGATTTTGATTCACGTCTATGTTAGCTTCTGCCTTCTTTCTATACTTTTGTTCTGCTTCTTATATTCGCTAATTCAATTTTCTGAGAACACTCCAAATTCAGCCCCGTTAGCATTGAACTGTCAACCTCATGTTTGTCAAAAATGCAGTTTCCTTTTCTACGTTAATTTCTTTCTCTATTTTGGCATCAAGGTAGATTTGAACTTGCGACCACTGTCTTCAGCCTTCATCGGAATATACCTTGATAGTATCGGAACTATTTCTGCTTAAAAGCAATACAGTGTTAACTTGTCGTTTTGATTTCAATTTATCTGGGTCAGATCCAATCACACCCGTTGAAGCTGGCTTCCGATAAATAATACTCTTGTTCTGAGCTGCAGTCTTTGCCTACATACAGAAAAAACAAGTATTTGTGTTCCAAATTGAGAACAAAATGATTTTGAGATATTGATGTTTAAAGTTACTCTGTCAGATCTTGATGTGACGTATGACCTCAGCTTCTCAGCTGTCAATTCTCTGCTTCTAATACACTGCAGAAAAAGAAGTGACAAAAATCTTCAACACCAGTTCAGACGAGAAATTCAGAAGTGATACCTATTCCCCTTGAGTAAATGTATAATACTGCAATGCTGGAGATCCTAAATGGAAAGGGAAAATGAAGGAGAAACTTAGCAGGTCCAGCAGCATTTGTGGAGATTAAATCAGAATTAATGTTTCAAGTGCAGCCACTCTTCTTCATTATTTTTCCCTCTAAACATGTTGCCAGACGTGAGTATTTTCACACTTCCTGCCTTCCTTTAATATTCCTATTGGTTTGAATTTCCCGTGACTAAATCCCCTGCAAAAAGATTTCATAAACTCCACCTCAGTCCATCCTCGAGAAACATTTGCAAGTTTCCTCTTCCTGCCGAGTATTATCGCGCATGCGCTCTGTCACCTAATGTCCCAACAAAGATAGCAACCATTACTTCGGGCTTGTCACCAAGGCATACAGCCTCGCAGCTTCCGTCTAATTAACTGTCAATGCGGGATATGAGTGTCTTATTCTGGGTTTGAGTTCTGCAGTCGGTGTTGATGAAATCTCCCCAATCACTCTGCCGCCTCCAACGACCATTGTATATTCTGCTTTCTTTCATAGTTGACTGGGACCAAATAACCACAGTCTTGCAGCTGGTGCAGCCCCATTGTGCATGTGCCACTCACAATATCTATGGTGCATGGTCAAGTCGGGAATGCACTGCTCATGATCCTATCGCTAAAGATCCGGACATAGACAGGAGTCCTTGCAGTGCATACGCAGAGTTTGTGTTAATGAACAGCGAATCCGTATCGATTAAAATCGAGGCTTGCAGTCTTGAACTCTGGTACTGTTTCTGAAATAATAAAACGTAAGATAATAAGGCTGGGCGGATGGTGCATGAAAGGAATGAGTTGTCAGAGAAAGTGGTGGAGGCGTGTACAATCACGACATTTGAGAGCCATTTGGATGGTTACATGAATAGGAAGGGTTTAGCGGGATATGGGTCAACTGCTGTCAAAAGGGACATAATCAGTTTTTGATATATAGTCTGCATGAGCGAGTTGAGCTGAAGGGTTTGTTTTTGTGCTCTATAACTCGATGAATCTGTTTTTTATAAAGGTGATTTCAAATTTTATGTCCAATATAAGCTTTTTTCACATCAAATATGCCGTCATTTTTAGCAGTCTATTTTCAATGTAGTTTCCCACGTACTGCGACCTGTTGTAGAGGCTGTGAAAGCAAAGAGGGAAAGTTTTGTTGTTGCTGTACGAAGCTCTATTTAGTTTAACAGGAAGCTCTCGGTATACTTCTGCAAACGGCACTTATAGGGGATCAATATTCACATCGAAAGTGCTCGAGGTTTTTGAAAATTGAGAGCTGTCAATCGGATGCATTTGGCACTATTCGCTTCACTGTTAACTTCATGTCCACGTCCAACTTACCAGAAGCAGTTATTGTTTGTACAGTTGTCCTGTGATTGAAAAAGATATGTTATTAGTGGTGTTCCCAAACCTATCACCCAAATATGGCCCTCATAGGGTACAGCTGCTTTTTTATTTTTAAATTTAATGCTTAATTGGTTCAAGAATTACTTTCCATGTTCTGTGAATATTTCTACTTCTCCTCTTTCTTTATTCTCACGCGTTCATTTCAAGTTCGATAGGAATAATGAGGAAAGGCAGAATAAGCGGCAGAGTGACCGGCGAATTTTATGGTAACGGCATAGCCAGAATGAACAAAACACTCTCTTTCTCTGTTGTTACCGTTCATTAATTTCACACCAAGTGTAAAGATATTAATTCACATGTTGTAATTGTAGTGGAATTATTTTGCTGATGTATTAGAAATTCCATTTCGAATTCTAAGCTTTTACAATCCTTTGTGGGAAGAAATATCTCTTCACGAAAGTCCTAAAAGATGGAAATATTATCCGGAGAATGTGAACTCAGTTCTAGACACTCCAGCCCAGAGGGAAAGCTTCTTAGCAGCTCTACTTTCGACCTGTCTCCGAACTTCGACTTTTCAAAAACTGGACGTGGAAATGAGAGAGATGTACGGTCAGAGAGATTGTGTGTGTGTGTGTGTGTGTGTGTGTCTTTCTAGTTGTGTTTCTGTCCCTGTAACTGTGTGTGTCTGTCTCTCTATGCCTGACTACTGACTATCTCTGTGTGTTTGTAAGTATGCATCCGTGTGTTTAGTACGTATTGATGTGTGTTTCTATGTTTGTGTATATCTCTGTGTCTGTATCTCCGTGCAATTGAGTCTCTGTTGTTTTAGATGTTGAACCATAGAAATGGGTCACACATTCTCTCCCCCTTTGTCTGTCTCTCTTGTCGTGATGAACAAAAGGCTCAGACTCTCTCTCGCTGTCTGCCTGCCTGATCTTCCTGTTTTGAAAATGATACAATGCCCTTCTCTGCTGGCTTCCCCACGCTACTGCTTTGTGTATGCCTGTATTCAGATTGCTCCAGTGTTCCATGAATAGAGTCATGTGATAGTTCAACGTCTCTCAAACAAGTCCTGCAGTTCGCTGTTTCACTGGAGGATTTACTGGGCCTAAATCAGCTGCTGCATTTTCTGAAACACACCATCGTTGTAACAGTGAAACACTTTTAGACTTCTGAGAAAGGTACGACTTCAATTTTATTTCATTCACTAAACTGATGACAATAGGTCATTTCAGGGATATACTTACAACGATTAAAGCTTTGTGTTCCAATGAAAACTACGATATATCACTGCGAATTTGGAGACCATTTCAGTTTTGAGTCTTTGGGGCTCTGAAGGAAGTAATGCACTGTGGTGTCTGTCAGTTCTGTTTTAACAGTTTCAGCTTGAGGGAGTGGTTCATATGACCAAACTCCGAGGAAAATAAATCTCCTAGAAAACTCGCCCTGTTGTCACTCCAAAGTCAGCATTTATTGCACTTCCTTAAATACCCTTGAACTGAGTGCGTTGCAAAATATATTCAGAGGTCAATTAAGAATTAACTGCACTGCCAGGTAACTTTGGCAACATGTTTTCTCTAAATGATAGCGAAATATGTTTTCAATTAAACATACCTATTGATTACCATTTCACGTCCACCATTACTGGAACTAACTAATTCCAGGTTATGCATGAACTGAATTTACATTCCACTAGTTACACTGTGTAGAACATTAGTCGGTGCAATTAAAAATAAAAGCTATTTGGCTTCTCAATTAGAAAAGTTCACCATGAAATATTGTCAGCAAAATTCAGAGGAAATTTCAGCACAAATATTTGAATCTTTGATTTTCGAATTATAGACGAACTACAACTTGTTACAATCCTGATCTAGAAAATTAACGCTCAAAGAAAAATTTGAAACTCAGCGAATGAACTGGAATAAGTAATGCAAAAGACTTCGTAGTTTTAAGCAGATCATTGCTTGAAAGTACATCAAAAATAAAGGAAACTTAACACCATGTTTTAAAATTACTTTAGTATCCCGCAGAGAGCCATGATTACATTAAAGTGCTTTTTGTAAATGATACTTTCGGCCGAGGCTTTAAATTTATGCAGGTCTAGTTAGGTGGATTTTTGATTGACAAGGAAACCAACGGTTACGGGATGAAGACATACGACTGAAATTGAGAGAACAACCGGACTAGACATGGTCCTGTTGATTATTGAAGCATGATCGAATGGAAAAATATGCGAGCCCTACGAGATATGTTCCTCTGCAGTAACTGGTCTAGTGTATTAACATAACTGAGGCAAAATCTGATGTAACGTAATAAGAGGCATCACTAGATGTACTATAAATGGGTGCATAGTTTTGTTTAGTGTTATATAAACAGAGACAGGGTCCAGCGCAGTTCGGTTTTTAAACAATACCAGCTTCATTTAGTCTCCGTAATCGTCACTTCACTGCCATCCACAGGACAGACTTGCTATGAAAAGTAGATTTGAGTTTCTGTTGCTAATATTAATCATAGGATTCTAGAAACATGAGAACACAAACGGCAACTATTCGAATATGAGGTGCAGAGCAGGATGGACACAGCAGGCCAAGCAGCATCATAGGAGCAGAAAGGCTGAAGTTTCGGGCCTAGACCCTTCATCAGAAAAGGTCTGATGAAGGGTCTCGGCCCGAAACGTCAGCCTTTCTGCTCCTATGATGCTGCTTGGCCTGCTGTGTTCATCCAGCTCTGCACCTTGTTGTCTCAGATTCTCCAGCGTCTGCAGTTCCTACTATCACTATTCGACTATTGCGAGTGTCCTCTGAAAGGACAATTTACCCAGGGTCAATCGCCTTCCATGGACCAGACATTTTTCAAATTTTCAGATTATGCAACTTTCCATTTTTGAAAGTCTCTGTTGATCCTGTCTCAAACAGATTCTCAGTTCGTGTACCATAAATCCTAACTTTTCGCTGTATGTATCAAAATTATCATGTCATCGTTCCTTTGTTTCCCAATTACATGAAATGTGTATTATTGTCTGCATGTCAATCGCTACGTCAATGAGAACTGCTACCCTCCTCCAGTATGCGCATGCTCCTCGTAATTTTGAATACCTCTACCCGTTGTGCATTCATTTTTTTTCTTTTTCTTCTCCCAGGCAAGTAGGCACAACTTCTCCAATCTTTAGACGTTATTGAATTTCCTCATCTTCGGGGAAATTCCATGAATAATTTAAATAAACACCGAAAGAACGGCAGATGCTGTAAATCAGGAACAAAAATAAAGTTGATGGTAAAACTCATCAGGTCTGGCAGCATCTGTGAAGGAGAAAACAGAGTTAACGTTTCGGGTCCGGTGACCCTTCTTCTGTTCTGAGATACTGCCAGACCTGCTGAGCTTATCCAGCAACTTTGTTTTTGTTCCATGAATAATTCCTCCCTTCTCTCTCAGTAATTCGTAATAGTTATCGTAAATATAGACTGTTGTTTCCCATCTCATCCAGAAATACAGCACCTCCAATTGTTCTGTATTCTATAATTATTGGTAACAGTGAGAGCTCGAGAATGGGTCCTATATATCGCGAGTTCAGGAGCTTAAACACACATTATTTGTAATACAGCGTAACAGACTGAGAAACAATGATGGAAGAGAACATATGTGGGGATTTTCTGTTGAATGTTTTGTCTTTTAAAGCAACTGGCAATTGAGACAAGAGGACACATCAGCAACTCTTTCATTCCCTCTCGGAACTTGTTCTGACATATCTCATAAAAGAAGACATTGTTGCAGTAACTGTCTAACTGGAGCATATTTGACATCTCTGAGAGGATATATTGTCGGTCATTGAAATCCAGGTCACCAATGTAATCCTCTCCTGTAACCTGAACGTAGAAGAATCGTCCAACCTACGTGCCCCACAGGTGGAGAAAGCTGAGAGAGATTGCGAATAGCAGAAATGGACATCTTACGCTTGGCCATCACATTGTATTCAACATCCCTAAAGTCACAGAGACGTTTTCGTGCTCTGCTGACCTCTACGATATGGCTATGGTGAGAACGTTGAGCAATAGGATGAAATCGATTCATAGAATCCCTGCAGTGTGGAAACAGGCCCTTCGGTCCAACAAGTCCACACCGACACTCAGAGCAACCCACAACTCTATAAGCCACCTAATCTATACATCCCTGAACACTACGGCAATTTAGCATGGCCAATTCAGCTAACCTGGACTGTGGGAGGAAACCAGAGCACGTGGAGGAAATCCATGAAGATACAGGGAGAATGTGCAAACTCCACACAGACGATCGCTCGAGGGTGGAATCGAATTTGGGTCCCTGGCGCTGTGAGGCAGCAGTGCTAACCACTGAGCCACCGTTTGCCCCATAGATAGAACGGGACAAATTGGGTTAAGGTTCGCTCAAGCTAGTGGTTAGCCTACCAAGCAGGCGAGGTGCAGAAGGTGTGCTTTATGCCACAGAACAAAGGCATCCTGTCCAGTGTAAGCAAGGGTTAAGAAACAAAACACAAAAGGAAGTTTTTGATGCAAAACATGGAACAGATTATTCCTGTGACAGGCAAAGCAGTTTTTTTTTCGGTGCAGTATCTGATATTCAGGCTCTGGCAGCAGATGGCGACAAAACGATCAATGGTGAAGGACACTGTCAGCCAGACTGATCCATCTCGGCAGATGTAAACCAAAACTGCACTAAACGCACACACTGGGGTAGTAGACAGGATCGGTAAATCGAGTCTATCCAATTCAGAATGCACCCAGTGATAATGACAAGAAAGTCAACGATGGCTGTCGCCATCAGGTAGTAGATTATGCAATGTGTGACTCCGCACCATCCTCGGGATAGGATTATGAGTGCCACCAAGTTGGCTATAAGAAATCAAAAGAGAGAGATGTTATTGCTATGATTGCAAATGCCAGCTATTGTCTTGTCCAGCCTGTCATTGATATCATCTAAAGAATTCCCGAGTCACTTGCAGATAATGACTCCTCTAAAACCATAAATTCATTGTTGGATATGTCATTTGGCAACACTGGAGTTATTTAAATTTGTCTCACTAAAGTTTCTGGTAATATCCACTTATCCATTTAGAAAGTATAGAAATATGGAATCCTTACTGTGTGGAAAGAGGCAATTTGTCACATCGAGTCTTTGCCAAACCTCCGGAGTATCTCATCCATACCCATCCTGTCCTCGTAACTCCGCATTTGCCATGGCTAACCCACCTGGCCTCCATATCCCCTGGACGCTACGGCGCAATTCAGCTTGGCTAATCCACCTAACCTGAATACCTTTGGACTGTGGGAGGAAACCGGAGCACACAGCAGAAATCATTGCAAACGCGGGGAGAACGTGCAAACTGACAGAGACAGCCACCTCAGACTGGATTCGAACTCGGGTCTCCAGTGTTCATACAGTGTCCAGTTCATAGCATGTCCCAGTACACATTGAATCTAAAATGACTCCCTACCTATCAACACTTCACTTTGATTAATCTCACTTTATATTTGTAAGTACAATAATTTTGCCACTTGCATCCATATGAAATTAATTGGAACAACCTGCATCGTGACTCATATTTACTCACGTGTTACTAAGTGTTTTGAGTTTACTTTGCGACATTATAATAAAACCTAATATTCAGGTATATAACAGACTAATGTTCATGCAATGCCAACCGTTAAAATTCATATTTCAGCACGCAAGTTAATTATACAATGGTAACATTATCATGCAACAAATTGACCTACGTACTTTAAAGTTCGATAATACATGCGTGCATAAAGTGACAGCTGAGATATTGTCGCCCGGTTGATCTATCTAAAACTCAAAAAGCGCCGAATTCTGGGGAAAAAAAATATATCAGCCTTGACCTGAAAGGCAAGAATTCCAAAGATTTACAGAATATAAACCAACATTATCTGTGTGTCGTCTATTATTTACCAGGGCCAACAATAACAGCGATAATGAAGTAGGCAATTCTAAAGAAGAGTCCTTTTGTTGGCTCACGCATCGTTTTTCAGGAACTAAAGCAATTGAAAAAAACTAAGCTCTGCTACACGTCCAACGAGTGCCACATTTATTCTTATTTGGAGTCTCAGAGAAACAATTAAGTTGGATCATGCACCTCAGTTACAGCTCTGCGAACAAACAAATTAACTCCTGGTTTGATGCCTTCCATTTGTAACATTGGCAATGCAGGTGCTGTCATCTCTTAGACGGACGAACTCCTTACATAAATGTCTGCTGTTCTCCTCCTCACGAACCATGGTTTTCTATCTACCTATATGTCCTATTGCCAAATTATTAAATCTAAAATTGATCTTTCTTATCGGTTTTAATTTTCTTTTTTTTTTCATACTACCGTTCAGATTGGTTTTTTTGTTTAATTTGGTAATCAGGGCTATCTTCCTTTATGCCTTGATGTGGCCTAAATAGTTGAATTATTTGAAATCACAAACAATGGGGCGCTTCTAAGTTCACGGCACAAGCAAATTCTTCACAATGGAAAAGTGCAGAATGATTCGTTTCTCCTGGTGATCCAGAAATACAGGCAGGTATTCAACTTTTCGACTTCTGCTTCAGAATTTCAAATGCTCTAATTATTGGGGAATGGTCTGCTACGTTAAGAGTAAGGACGTGTCCAGTTGAAATAACAACTTTTACCTTGATTAGAAATATAGCATCAAGGACACTGACAACCAGAGATACTGTCGATATAAAGGAACAGTGATAGGAATAATGTGATAGAAATAATCAACACAGTCTTGTGCGTTAACCATCATGATAGAACCTGATCCATCCAACGCATTATTCCTACTCACCAGCATTGACTCCAATACTGACAACAGCCCCTTTTTTACGTTTAAGTGTACGTACAATAATGGCCAAATGCAGTATTTAACACGTAGTCTAACAGGGGCATGGCCATGGCCTCGTGAAATGCAAACTGAATTAATACAATACAATACAAATAATAACATCGTCATGCCAAGTATTTATTGGGCATGACCTAGAGCAGTTCAGTGGCAACAGAGAAAGAGTCTCAAGACTTAGACTCAGAGTCATACAACAGAGAAACGTGTCCTTCTGCCCAACTCGCCCATGTCACTCTCCTTCAGTTTAATAAGTCGTCCAGAGCAGTAACAAATGAGATTAGGCCTGGTGGCATATAAGCACACACATAGTCAAGCTTAATGTACACTAAACTGACCTCATCTAAAATATACAGCATGCAGATCTACTGCGCCATATCGAAGGATAGTAATTAGTGCAATATAAACAGTACCAAACTCAATTAATTATAATTAGTAACACAGCTTTATGTAATACATAGCGACCAAAAGTCTATAATAAGAAGAAAGCACATGGATTTGTGCACTGAGAGCTGTAAAAGGGCATTATATCGCATGAACGAATATGTGAGCTAGTGTTGTAATAATTGATACTCCGTGAATTGTTTTAGAATAGTATAGAGGATTTTGTTCAGTTAATATTTGCATGGGATCTTTATACTGATGAAGGCGCTATAGACATGTACAACAATATTTAGAACTTGCTGAATCAAGAAATACACGCCATTGAGGCAGCAATTAATATTAAGATGACGAGTGCCTTTTGGAACATTACTGCAGGCAGCAGAGGGAGTAGAGCAGTGCTATCAGTCGCCCAGTAGTAATTAAATTCCACCACAGAAGATGGTGAATTTGAATTCAGCAAACATCGGAATTAATTTTTTGAGTAATGCAATCACTATTAAACCTCAAACCGGTTCACAAGAGTGCTTTAGAGAAGGAAATCGGCCATTCAAACTTAGTCTAACCAACGTGTGACTCCAGAATCACCAGCAATGCGTTGACTATTAGCTTTCCTTTGAAATGGCGTAGCAAATCATTTCGTTAAATCTAATCAAGCCTGATGATGGAAACTTAGTCCAGTCGGCCCTGAAAATCCACGTTACAAACATTTGGAAGCTGGTGCCAAAGTTGTGAAAGATGACCCAAAGACAAAACAAACAATAGCCTGACATTGAATCATATTTATTAGATAATAACCCAGATATCTCCATCATAATCATCCCTGGCTACGTCCCATTAGAGGTATCAGAACAGAATCGGAAAGCTGTTGTGTGGCATGGGAGTTCAGTGGCTAGCACCGCTACATCACAGGGACACGGGTTCCATTCCAGTCTCAGGCAACTGTCTGTGTGGAGTTTGTACATTGTCCTCGTATCTGAGTGAGTTCCTTGAAATTGCTCTGGCTTCCTCCCACAGTCCAAAGTTGTGCATGTTAGGTGGATTGTGTAAATTGCCCGTAGTGTCTACAGTGGGAAGTAGAGGGATACAGTGAGTCTCAGTGGGATACTCTTTGGAGGGGTGGTGTGGACTCGATGGGCCGAATATCCTGCTTCCACACTTTAGGGATTCTACGTTTTGCCCTAGATTCCTCACATTGACTCTAATACCCATGATCTTCTCTGGCATCAAGGCAAACGTAGGAATTTTTTTGCTGACAAGCCTCACCCTCATTTCTCAGAACGTACCTGTTGATAAATCCGTGTTGAAAAGCAGTTTGGGCACAAGCTGAGATGCGCAATTATCAGAATGTACCCTGGATTATGCTTCCAATATTTGTAGTTCAAACTATTAGTTTCCTTAGCCAAGTAGTTCCATTTCAGCTTCAACATTGACATCTATCTGAAAACATGTAAAATTGCCCAAATACGTTTTGTACACAAAAATAAGGACAAATCCAATCTGACCAATTAATGTCCCATCAGTCTAATCTCTATCACCAAAAAGGAGTTGGATGAGCTTGTCGACAGTGCCATCAGGCTGTGCTTGCGCAGATCATTGATGCTTATCTTGGGTGCTGCGAGGATCACTCAGGTTCTGGTGTAATTACAGCCATAGTTCAAACATGGAAACAAGATGCGAATTCCAGGTAAGAGAAGAGAATGACTGCCCGTGACCTTTAGGCAGTATTTGACGAATATAGCGTCAAGGATCCCTATCTAAAATACAATTGATAGCAATCTGGAGAACAACTTTCCGCTATCTAACATAAAGGAAGATGATATTTTTGTTGCGAGTCAGTATTCTAAGCCTCAGGAATCTTCTTCAGGAATTCTTCGGATTAATATTCTTGTTCCAACAATCTACATATGCTTCATCAATGGCCTTATAATGTCAAAAGTGGGATTAATTGATGATGATTGCACAATGTTCTGAACCAGTCGCCACTCCTCAGGTATTGAAGTAGTTCGTCTTCATGATGATGTGGAAGATCTGGACAGCACACAAACTTAACTGATAAGTTAAACTAACATTTGCATCAGCCAAGGTCCATGCAGCGACCATTTCGAACAACAAATGTTCTCATTTTTGCGTCTGGAGTTTCAATGGCGTTAACATCGCTGAATCTCTGACTGTCCACAACCTCAGGCATTAGCATAACTTCGTTAGTGATATAAATATTGTAGCTCCAATGATAAGTGAGAAGCTGTGTTTACTGTGCCAAGTGGCTCATTCCCTGTCTTCTCAATGCCTGTCCACCAGCTCGAAGGCAAAAGTCTGGCGTGTGATGAAATACTCCCCACCTATCTGGAACAATGAAGCTCGACAATATCAATGGCAAAGTAACCTGATTAACAGGCATTCCATCTTCCTCCTGCAACATTCAGAATTGACGCACTATAGACAGCAATATGCACGATCCACAAGATTCACTGTGGTTACTCACTAAGTGTCCTCCAGCAGCATCTCTACTTCCCACGACATCTGTCATCCAGAAGAACAAATGAAACAGAGGCAATGGAACTCTCCCTACGGTCAGGCTCCCAATCTACATCTCACCATCCTCTGGTTATGAGGCCCCTTGGGTTTATCATTTATATAAATGATTTAGTTGAGAATATAGAAGGTATGATTAGTAAGCTTGTGGATGACATTAGAATTAGTGGTATAGTGGACAGTGAAGAACGTAATCTAAGATTATAAAAAAGTTCTCGAGAAATTGGGTGCATTAGCTGAGGAATGGCAGAGATCGTTCAATTTGGAAAAATCTGAGGTATTGCATTTTGGTAAAATAAACAAGGACGGCATTTATTCGGTTAATTGTAGGGCCCTGGGTACTGTTTTTGAGCAATGACACCTTGGCGTTCTTTGAAAATTGCATCACCCTTACACAGGATGATTAAGAAGGCATTTAGCACGCTTGCCCTTATTCCTCAGACTTTTGGGTATGGGAATTGGGATATCATGTGGAAGCTGTACAGGATGCTAAAGAAAAACCAAAAGAACTGCGGATGCTGTAAATCAGGAACAAAAACAAAGTAGCTGGAAAATCTCAGCAGGTCTGGCAGCATCTGTGGAGGAGAAAACAGAGTTAACATTTCG
>NC_063373.1:4837234-4907914 GCF_021869965.1 Rhincodon typus | reverse complement strand
CTCCTCCACAGATGCTGCCAGACCTGCTGAGATTTTCCAGCAACTTTGTTTTTGTTCCTGTACAGGATGCTGTTGAAGGAATAAAGCAGAAAGAGAAGTGCTCGAGCAGAGGAAAGACAGAAATACGGAATACCTCTCACAGAAGAAAAGGGGCAAGAGAAAGGTTTTTGAACTCCAGACGTTGGAACTGAGGACTCAAAGTAGACTTAAAATGACGGAGGTACATCTGAAGTGTAGGAATAGTGATGAAGACAGTGACAGACAGCAATTCTACCTTCGATAAAGCCTTGGTGGAGATCCGTTTAAATATGCCCAAGCGTTGCCAAGGTTTGGCGAGAAGGATGTAGAAGACCTTTTCATTTTATTTGAGAAAGTGGTTAAACAAATTAAATGGCCGGTGACAATGTGGCTATTGTTGATCCAAGCAATGTTGATCCGTAAAGCGAGTACTGTATTTCAACACTATTGGAGGAGATACATGGGGAGTCTGACGAGGCTAAACAGCCAGTTTTGGTTTGTATATGTACATACCAGGAGCCTACAGACAAAGTTTTTGGAATCTAAGGAGGGAACCTGTTAAAACGTACATAGAGTTGGAATGGATCAAACAAAACAGTTTTGATTGGTAGATAAGGGCATTGAAAATTGATCAAACATACGATGCGATTAGAGAGACAATGATGCCACGAGTGTTTTGGAGGAGATCAAAAATTCATTTTTTGCAGTGTTAAGAACTATTGTGAAAGAGCAGAGGTTTACGACTGGAAGATTAGTAGCGGAAATGACAGATGGTTATTAATTCGTCCAATGTTTGGCTTCTGACTTCAATTTCAATCTGTGAGGGATACAAATTTGGGAGAGAAGAAATCCTCGAGTGGTAAGCAAAAAGGAGATGTCATTGAAGATAGTAAGGATAGTTTACTACAGGGTAAAAGAAAATATTTAGGAGTAATAGAAGCAAAAATGCTCAGTTGTTTACACGGTAATAAAGTAGGCAACGTGAAGCTGCAGTGTTGGTGGTTTATGAAAATTATTGGGAAGACAGATGCTTGAAGTCAGGATAATCCAGCAGTTTTGTTGAAGTGATAAAGGAAAACATAGTGGAAGGTAAAAAGCTGAAAGAAATCTGCAACATGTTCAGGATTGGTTGAAAAGGAAGTTCCAGATCTCTTTTAAAGAGTTTACTTACACTGGTAAGGTTAACTCATGTATATCAGGGGGAGTAGGTGAAGAAATTAAGATTTTAAGAGATATAGGAGCAAGTCAGTCTTTGAGGGTGGGAGATGTGGAGTTTGTAATTCAGGAGTATTTCCAGAAAAGAAAGTTGTAGTATATGAAATTCATGGCGAGAAGGGCAAGAGCAAGTGAAGTCAGAGAGTCCGGTGAAAGGTGGTGAAGTTGTGATGTGAATAGTCGAGAAATTCCCGGTTCCAGTAATACAGTTTATTTTTTAGTAACGATATAAGTTAATCACACGGTGGATTGATGCCTACTGTGATTGAAAAGCCAGTGGAAAATCAGGAAACTGATGTGTTACATGCCCGGGGAGTTTTCCTGAGTGTTTGGTAACAAGGTCATCATGCCACATATTGAAGCAGGAGGAGAAATCAAAGAGGAAGGGTAAGAAAGTTGAAGCTGACTTATCAGAGACTATGCTTGATCAAATGTTTGAGAAAACAAGATCAGTTGGAGGAAAAAGCGGATATTTTTAGTTCACAGAAATTCGCTGAATTACAACGGAAACATGAAAAGCTAAAACAGTTGTATCACAAAGCGTACAAAGAAGAAGAATCTGAGTGTATTCTGGAATGTTACTGCTCGAAAGATGACGTTTTCATGGGGAAATGGTGACCATTACATATCCAAGCAGATGATGTATGAACAGAAGCTCATCAAGTGGTTTTACCTGTGAGTTATTGAAAGGAGGTGTTGAGGACGACACACGAATTAGTAGTAGGAGGTCATTTGAGAGTAAGATAAAATCAAGCCAAAATACAATTTTTTTTTTTTAATTGGCCTGGACTGCATAAGGATGTGGGTGAACTCTGCCAGACATGTTATACGTGTCAGGTATTTGGAAAACCTCGGGCAGTGATAAAACCAACACCATTAATACGCATTCTCGCATTTGAGGAATCTTTTACAAAAGCCTTAATTGATTGCATAGCACCCCTACCGAAAAAAAATAAAGCGGGAATCCATATCTGTTGACCATAATGGATGTCGATATTAGATTTCCGATGAGCATTTCATTATGCAATATCATGACTAGAAAGATTGTGGAAAAGTTGTTTTTTTTTAAATAGATATAGCCTACCCACAAATATGCATTCGGATCAAAACTATTCATTGAATTTATGGACAGCTTAGGAATGAAATGATTCAAATCAACTGCGTACAATTCAGAATCACAGAGAGCATTAGAACAGAGGCATTTAACTTTAAAGATCATGTTGAGGGCTTATTTTCAAGACAATACAAGCTATTTGAGCCTTTTGCATTTCGGGATTCACCTAATGAATCAACTAAATGCAATCCATTTTAATTAGTTTGTGGGCATGAGGTGAGAGGACAACTAACATTAATTAAGGAGGAATTATTAAGTCAGTATTCAGAGACCACAAGTTTGGACAACTGGTCAAATTTGAGGGGAAGTACTAAATAGAGGAGATGATTTGGCTGGACAGCAGTTGAATGTAGCACAGCACTTTCAAACTGGGGAGGTGATGGCCTAGTGGTTGAATCGATGGATTGTTATTCCAGCGACTCAGATAATGTTCTGGGGACCTGGGTTCGAATCCTGCTACGGGAGATGGTGGAATTTGAATTCAATATAGATCTGAAATTAACAGTCTAACGATGACCGTGAATCAATTGTCGATTGTCAGGAAAAAAAAACCATCTGGTTCACTAATGTCCTTCGGGGAAGGAAATTGTCATCCTTACCTTGTTTGGCCTACCTGTGACTCCAGACCCACAGCAATGTGGTTGCCTCTTAACTGTCCTCTGGGCAATTAGGGATGGGCAATAAATACTACCTAGCCAGCGACGCTCTCATCCAGTGAATGAATGAAAAAAGAGCATGATGAAACAGGAAGCACGAGTAATTTTGCTTGTGGAGGTAAGCGGTGGGTGAACCTTCAAAGACAAGGTTCAGCGGCCAATATCAAATCGAAAGGAAATTGAGTATGGTGAATTGTTTTACGAGAACGCCAGATAGGAAGAAATCTCACAGAGCATATCATGTGATTATGCTCAAAAGATATTTTGATAGCGAAGCAAAGCAAATGGAGAATGTGTTACTAGTTGCAACACAGAGCGAAGAATCAAGTTCAGATGATCCTGAATTTGACATTCCTCAGATTAAATTGCATAATGAGGTACTTCTCAAAATTTGGGATACATTATTGAGCTACTCCAGAGGAAAATCGAAATGTCCTAACCGACTGAATACAATCACATGGAGAGATATGTGGGTATAGCTGGGAGGAATTACTCTAATACTCTAATTACACATGATGTAGATACAGGGAATGTTGTTTCTATTCAGCCACTTCGTGACACGGAATGCGATGCACCAATTTAAGGTAATGCCATTTGGAATGAAAAAAAAAAACTCCAAGTACATTTGAAACAATAACCAATATTGACGTTTCGGGACTTCCCAATTCTGTGGTACATCGACGATCTGGTGAAGTTTAGTCACACGTGCAAGGAACTTTTCGAGCATCTATGAGAATTGTTTTATCAACTTCAGGAGGCAGGCTTGGTGAAAAAACTGGCTAAGAGTGAGTTTGTAAAAGCCCAAGTCACGATCCTGGGGTCTTGTCATTGGAGATGGCAGATGATCCCATGAGATGTGAAAATAAAGTTTATTGGGGAATTGCCCCATTCCACCAACGAAGAGGGAAGTACTACCATTCTTGGAGCTGAGTGATTGTTCTTGTACGTTCGAATCAAATTTTAGAAATGTTGTTGCTCAACTGACTTAGTCGTTGAAGAAGTGCAAGAAATGTCCGTAGACAAATAAATATCAGAAGGCATTTGACAGCTTAAAAGTTGTGTTAATCAATACCCCAGTGTTAGACGTACCTAATTATACATAACTATCCAAAGTGGCTATCGATGTGCGTAATGTGGTGTACAGCGTCAGTGCTGTACACTTGCAAAATAACGACGAGAAGTTAAGACCTATTGGGTATTTTTCCAGAAAATTGAATTATCATCAACAAAAACATTCCACGATTGATAAGGAGACCTTGAGTTTGGTGTTGGCGTTGCAACATTTCATCATTTATATTGGTATTAATGTGTCTGAGACAATTGTATATATTGATTATAACTCATTAAAGTTTTGGGAAATGTAAGGATAAACATTCCAGACTGTTTAGATGGGGCGTATTATTGCAACCTCTCAATTTGAAAATTCTACACGTGGCAGGACGAGAGAACATCATTTCCGACGCGTTGTCGCGATTGATGAAGGAAGTCCGAGGCATTTGGTGGTAGGAATGAAAGGCCGGACTGAAATGGACAGTCCTAGTGAAGGTTTGCATGCTTAGAGTCAACGTAATACATATGTATTGTCGTGTGCTAATAAATGTGTCTAAACGTTTTTGAAAATAAAGCATCTTTGTCCATTGATGATTCATTTATTTTTTAAGAGGGGAGGTGTGGCGATTCAATGGCTTTAAGAGGCATATTTCGTCCTGGTGGTTATTATGAAGAAAAGTTGAGACAGAGTTGCTGAGCAGTCTACCTCCAAGCTAATAAATGAAATAACTGTGAGGACCTGTTTTTCTTAAAGTTGGAACCACCATAGAAGGAGTTTGAAAGGATGCAGTCAAACTCCCCTCGAACTAGGATTTTTCCCATTTTTTTTAGTCTTCAGTAGCATTTTTTGGTGTCTTGAAGCTATGTTTGGAATCTGCAGTACATCTCCCTCTCCGCTGTCTCCTTCAGATTTTTCTCTTGACAGTTTTTCCCTCCTGGATGGAAGATTTACATGTGAGAAAATCTATGTCACTGAATTTGTCTTTCACATGGATGTGTTTATAGTTTGTTAGTAAATTGGAACAGTTAATTAGTGGTAGTTAAGACATGCGTTATTTTGTTAAGCATTTCGATAGCGTTCCAGTAAAGCCTTTTTTTAAAAATTTTGTCTATATTTTAACTGTGGTGAAAATATAAAGTGAGTTTTGCTTAAAGTCGAATAATTTGACCAATCAAATTGCATCCGGAATGGGTCGCCTGGAATTTGCCTTTAAAATAAGAAAAAAAGTTAGGGCCTAGGCTATCTCCTTGAAATGTTTGGAAGGGTTTGCTTTGGTACACAACAGAGGGAAGTGGTGCACCCGTCAGAAATCCTCACAGCCACGGGGAGAATCTGGAAACACATTGCAAACAAACGCCCAAGGCAGAATCAAAGCTGGATCACTGATGCTGTGCAGCAGCAGTGCTCACCACTAAGTCACAGTGCTGCCTTAATTTTGTTAACTGTAAATGTATGAAAGTATTTTTATTGTATCCATACAATTAACAATAATCATGTTGCCAGTAAAGCAAATGCATGAATTAAACTGGGACATAATAACACGAAATGACTGGTAAAGTGACAACGATGGCAAGTGTCAATTTTAGGCTAGATATAGATCGTCAGCTCAGCATCACACCAGCGGTTTCACTCGCTGCCACAGAGAAGCCGTGCTCTTTAAGGAGGAAGCAGCACAGAATTTGCCGCGAGCTTTTCGCCGAAAGGATTCAACAGGTCCTCCATCTCAGTGACATATGAGCGATTTCAGAAGGGGCCGCAGAATATGGATTCTACTGTTAACCGCCGTTTGGGTTGATAGTCTATCAATATTAGGTTTGTGTCTTCTGATTTCAGCAACCCCATCAGAGGCTGGAATTAATACTCTGGAACTTAATGTTCTGGAGCTTATGCTGATTCTATCGTCTGTTACCATTTTAAAATTGCTTTCTGTGATCTTTCTCCTTGCGTCAAGGACTGACAATGGGATCTCGATTACAAAACAATAAAATGTGCGTGCATGTGTGTTAACCCTATGCGCGTGTCCATGTCTGTGTTTGTGTCTGCATCTCTCCACATAATGGAAGCTATTCTATCTGGGGTGGCGTTGGGTTTGGATGTATTTTAGAAAGGCAAAAACTCGCCCTGATTCTCTTGCGTTGACAATGATACACTGCCACCCTCTTGTTGGTCCCATGACGTTACTGCACAAAAAAAGGATGAAAACCATGAGGGATGAAGTCCGATGAAGGACAGCAGCACACAATACCATCAACTGACAGCAGCATCAATCCAGCCACTGTGCCAGTATGGGAATGCAAAGGCAGTCAGTATGAATTAATGACTGTGAGCTATTCGACGGAAGCGAAAATGACTGGAGAAGAGAGCTCATTCAGTCCTGAAAAGCCAAAAGTGTCATCATAACGAACAGTGCAGACAGGGTTCATTTAACTACCAGCTCTGATTCCCCTTCCAATCGTCACAGTAATGTTTTGTTTTGCCTGTCTGTGTCAGTCTCTATGTGTGGGTAAGGGTGTCTGGTAGTGTATAATGTTTAGCTGTCTAAAACATATTCACGTGTAACAAATACTGATTCTTGTAAAGCGCAGAAACCTGGTCCATGCTTTCTGTTAACATGAGTGTAAAAGTCAGTTAAACTGGGGGATTCTCGGTATTTTGATGAAGTATTTAACTTTTGCGATTACTCGAGAAAAAAACTGTCAGAGGAGATCTCTCTCTAACTTTGCATGTTTAACTCTGACATTGAACTTAGCTTTCCCTTTTCATAAACAAGACTGGCTACACTTAAAAAAATGTTCCATTCCTGGAAAGCACATTGGGATATCGTCAATCAGCAAAAGCGCTTTATACATGTCGATCCTTCAGTTGCTATGATCTCATTTAGAATAAGTGGGTGCCTTGGCTCAACTGGAACCTTTTGAAAAAGTGAGTTGCAATGATGCACAGCACTCTGACAGAATTGCTCCCTACATCGCTGTCTTCAATGATGACTTCATATTTTTAAATAATGCTTCTTAGTTTTAGCATTCCCCGAAAATCAGAAAGCAGCACACGAGAAAAATCCCATGAAGAGCCCTCAAAATAAAATGATGCCTTCTCAAAAAACTGTCGCTTGCACAGTAGCGTTGATTCTTCAGCATTTGGTCGTATTATCTTATTTTAATCAGAAGAGAGCAACAGGGAGACACACTTTGGTATTGGTTCATTCAACCTCCACCCAAGTATCTCCTAATGCGTGCATACATAAACACTCACACATGCATATGCACACAGACAGAAATACACAACAATAGACGTACATAGAAATAAAATCATGCACATACACACACAGAATCATACACACAGACTGCTACGCATCAATAGGCGCATACACCCAGACACATATACATCAACATAAATAGTAGATAGCCACATACACAGACAGAAATACAAACAGAATATCTCACACATAAAATCATACAGATACAAAGACAAAAAGAAGCACAGACAATGAAACACAAGTATTAAAATTTTCACTTTCATGATATAGCAGTTCCGAAGGCAATATCAATGTTCGCATTCATTTTAAAAGGACGAGAATGCAAGAGCAGGGATGCATTCACGAATCTGTGTAAGGATCCAGTCAGAAAGCTTGTGGAATATTCTAAACATTTTGGGTCCCGTATCGATAGAAGGATGTGTTGACCTTAGAGGGCGTTTACAAGAATGATCCCAGGGATGAAAGACTTATGAAAGGTGCTTGAGGACTCTCGGTCTGTATGCAATGGTGTTTAGAAGGATGAGGGGATCTGATTGAAACTTACAGATTTCTGAGAGTCTTGGATAAAGTGGACGTGGAGAAAATGTTTCCAATAGTAGAAGAGACTGGGACCCATGGACACAGCCTCGGAGTAAAGGGACGATCCTTTAGAACTGAGATGAGGGAGAATTTCTTCAGCCAGTCAGTTGTGAATCTGTGGAACTCATTGCTGCAGAAAGTTGTGGAGGCCAAGACATTGAGTGCATTTAAGACAGAGATAGATATGTTATTGACCAGTAAATGAATGAAGTGTTAAGAGGAGACGGCAAGAGAATGGGGTCGAGAAACATATCAGCCAGGATCGAATAGCGGAACAGACTCGATAGGCCGAATGGCCTAATTCTGCTCCTATATCTTATGGTCTTACCGTATTCTAATTCAGGCTCCACTCTACCCATGCCTCCAACTCTACTCCAAATTTGTTAGATTTCACTTCCTTTTAATCACCATTATAAAAAATGCATTATACTCATTAGTAGAAGGAAATTTCTGAGTCTATGTGTGTATGTGAGAGATAGAGGGGCAGAGAAAGAGATTGATTTCAGACAGGTCCCACAGAATGATTTACAGTTTTGCTCTTCCATGGGAATGTTGTTCATTACAGAAATAAATATTCACATCAAAATAAGTATTCATATCATTCTGAGGAGGCACGCAGTTTTAAAGTACAAATCGATGTTTTCGGATTAATGTGGAAACATTTCTATCATGAGCCTGACAGTGATCACACCGTGGAATAAAGCTTTGGTTACAATGTGGTACAAACATCGAAAATCATTGGATGCAGCGAATGAAGTTGAAATGCAGAGTCTCACCTGTGTGAAGAGAAAGCAGAGTCAACGTTTCAGGTCCAATGATCCTTTTTCAGAACTTTGTTCCTTTCTCACAACAGCCAGGATATGAATTGTGGCTAATAGGAGCTTGAAACTGCTCCGTTGAATTGAAGAACAAAGGAGCTTGAAGCTCATTGGCTGTCATCTGATGTGGTTTCCAACAATGAACCAATAAGTAGGAGATCCGAAAATTACCCAACCTGTTCCGAATTCTTGTCGAAAAACCTTTTAGCTTCGACCAGTTCTGCGCAAATTCACCGTGATCTCTCTGCAAGCATGTCACCTGGAACTGTGTGTTTATTCCTCACAGCTGCAGCTCTTTTAACCGGTAGGTTCACAACTTGTGGAACTCTCTACTTCAGCTCTTTGCCAGGAATTACATTTACTCGAGCAACTATGTCAACACAGAGGTAGCAACATATTCTCCCCAGATGAAAACCGGGGGGGGCAATGGCCTCGTTGTATTATCACTGGACTGTTAATTCAAGACACCCAGATAGTGTCCACGACCCGGGTTCAAATCTTGCCACGGCAGATAGTAGAATTTGAGCTCATACAATATATGGAGTTCAGAATTTGATGATGACCATGCATCCGTTGTCGATTTTTGGGGAAAAACCCATCTGATTCACTAATATCTTTTAGGGAGTGAAACTGTCATCCTTAACTGGTCTAGCCTATACATGACTCCAGACCCACAGCAATGTTTTTGATTTTAAACTGCCCCCGGGATAATAAATATTCTGCCTGGTGAGCGACACCCTCGTTCCGTTAGTGAATAAAGGGGGGAAAATCTGGGTCTAAAGTTGTCTCAACAGTCTGGGAGAAATTAGCCAACGTACCTGAATGAATGACAGTGGAAGAGTTTGGCTGGAATCCAGACAGGACTCAGGCCACTGAGACGATGTGGCAAGGGCTGCACTGCTAAGCTCACCGAGTGTTTCCAGTTTCCCCTTCAAATTGGGAGGTGAAGTGGAAAATCACCTCGTTAGAAGGTGTAGCCTGTGTATTAGAGGACGTTTTATTTCATCTGTCGAAGCCCTTCCCTGTCCCAGTCGGTAAGTTATATGAAATGGATTCTTGTTTAGCTTCTCTGCCTTATTTCTCTGGTTATTGTTCAAGGTGAATGAACTGATTCTGGGAGATAAGAATAACGATGTGACTTTTCAAATAGACTGTCTCTCCTGATTCTTACAGGACTTTGTCGTGCAGATTCTGTCTCACAAACACCGGCCGCAATCACAGTGAATGAAGGGGAAGATGGCCCGTTATTCTGCAATTACACAGCTACATCAAGCAGCAGTCCTTACTTGTTCTGGTACCGTCAGCATTTCAACGGCTCCATGGAGTATGTGCTAAAGAGAAACCAATATATCAGGAAAACAGAGACACTTCCAGGAGACAGGTTTTCCTCGGAGTTTGATCATGTGAACCAGACTATCCACCTGAAAGTGTTGAACACAGAACCGACAGACTCCGCGGTATATTACTGTGCACTGAACCCCACAGAGGCTCAGAACTGGGCTGACCCCATACAAAAACTGTCAGTGAGCCACTGAACATTACAGTGCGTTAAGAATACATGGAGATCACAGCCGGATCTGAAGTGGTTCCCGAATTCACGCTGATACCTCATACCTCTCATTCGAACACAAAACTTTAATCATTAATAATCTGTTACTAAAATAAACTAATACCGTCAGTTCAGTGAATGAAAAACAAATAATATATATTGTGCTTTTTGAAATGTCCCAAAGTGTTTCAATTTTTCAGTGATGATATGGTGTAGAAATTGCAGCAAACAATTTAGATTAAACACACGTTTCAGAGACAATGACATGATTCTAATAATGAAACACTCGTGCAGCTCGAACAACGTCAAACACTTTGCAGGGTTATTGAATACTGCCTCTCTACCTTCATATTTGCAGCCCCGGAATGGCGAGTGATCGATTCAGTAGTCCAGGATCATGCAGACTTGGTTAAAAATTAATAAGAAATTGAGGTGTAATTCACATTTGAACAATACTAAACAATTAAAGGCATTTTATGTCGACTGATTAATGAGTCAGAGCCGCCAGTAAAAGTCTCCATCACACGAGGCTTCTGCTGTTAGGCTGGTCGGAAATGAGCATTTTTAACCATCAACGTAAATTAGTTCATTCTTTGCCAGCAGTTCACATCTGGACCAACACCAATAACATCATAACTTCTTGTTGATTCAGTCAAGAGATTGAACCTGCAGTCTTTGTCAGTCATGGAACAGTACAGCACAGAAGCAGGCCCTTCGGCCCATCATATCGTGCTGACAATGTGACAATGAAATTCTTTTGAATAATTGCACTCGGCTGAACTCTACCACAGACATTCTCTCCACTTTGTGCATTACACTTTGTTCGTTGAAGTCATTTGAAATGCCGAAAGGATATGAATCCCATCACGAAACAATTGCTTAGTAAATCAATGTCCATATAGTCAATGACTACGGTAGGTATGCCTGCATTGAAGCAGAACACATTGCCAAAAGATTTACAAGGATGTTGCCAGGATTGGAGGGTTTGAGCTCCATTAAGAGGCTGAATAGGCTGAGACTATTTTCCTTGTAGTGTCGGAAAGTGAGGGGTGACCTTACAGAGGTTTATAAAATCATGAGCAGCATGGATGGTGTGAATACAGAAGATTGTTTCCCCACGATGGGGGAGTCGAAAACTAGAGGGCATAGGTTTAAGTTGAGAGGGGAAAGAATTAAAAGGGACGTAAGGGGCAAATTTTAACGCAGGTGACTGGGTGTGTATGTGAGCTGTGATATGAAGTGGTGGAGGCTGGTACAATTACAACATTTAAAGTGCATTTTGATGGGTATGTGAATAGGATTGGCTGAGATGAATATGGGCCAAATGCTTTCAAATGGGTCTAGATTTGTTTGGGATATCTGGTCATCTTGGACGAATTAGACCAAATGGACTCTTGCTGTACATTCCTGTGACTTTATGACTCTAAGTTGTCCACTTTCTCTGAATGCGGTAAAAAAAATATATAACTGGCTGCCACCAGAGGGTAACGATAGCATGAAATATATAAAAGCAGCAGGACCAACTCTGAAGGCACACAGAGAGATAACTTTTCATGACAATTAATGTCGAGTAGAATTTCATCAATAATCATCAGAGCGCAACAGAGTATAAGATGTAGGAGCAGAAGTTGGCCATTCAGTCCATCTAGACTCTGCTTTTCAGGAGGATTACAGATGATTTGAAGATCTTAAAATCCATCTTTCTGCCTTACTAACATGACCCTTGACTGTCTTTTTGATTAAATATCTGTCTAACTAGGTGAAATGTTACAGGAATTATTCGTTTAGAAATTGGGCAAATCCAGCTATTCAGCATTCATATATTTGGATGAGGTAACCTATTGCAATATTGCCAACTTTGCCTTCATTGCAAGATGCTTTGACTAATGGTTCAAGGAATTCACTGCAGTTGCACAGGGCATTGTTGAAGCACACCAGTGAGAGTTTCACGGTCATTTCCAGACACTAGGCTTTGACTCAATATTATGAGAATATCAGGTCAAACAGCTCCATATCGAAAGATGGGATCCATGAACTCTAACACTTAGTCTGAGAACTTGGATTGAGAGACCAGCGACGTTACCACGATGCCAACAACTGCCAATCTGGTGAAGGTACACCCCAACGCTTTTGGGAAGAAAAGGCCAGGATTTTGACCTGGCTACTGGTCAAGAATGGTGATAAAGTCCAAACGCATGATGGTGTGTGCTTTGGCGAGGAAGTTGCAGCGTTTTGTGGTCAAATAGTTTTGTTACTTTTCTTATAGTTAGGAGACTTTCTAGTTTTAGGAGGCACTGCTGAATGAGACGTTGAACGAATTTATTGTAACAATAAAACCATAAGAATTGAATTGACATGGAAGCCTACAGGTCAAATAAATAAGAAAAATAAATTATGCACGCCGTTACCTGTAAAAATAATGTTATGTGAATAATTCTGATGATTACTTCACCTGAATATCACTGAGCTCATGTTCCCTTTCTGCTCGAGTTTATCCAACAAAAAAGCCAGTTCCCTCCATTTTTTTTTTTTTATTCATTGAGAAGTGACATTCATATACTTCACTTTTACGTTCAGATCCCGCAGGAGCCATTTTGTGTATGTGCTAGCTGCGTAGAGCTCTCATAATCATTGATCTGTTGTTTTAATTGTGGCTCTGGATCTGGAATGAAAACAACATCACCGGTTTGGCTTCTCTCTCTCTCCATCTTCCATTATTAACCTGTTAAGTGCATACTGGAAGCTACTGTCTTGTTAAACAGGTAGACGGGGTTTTGTTTGGTTTTTGCGGTATACTTCCACCTTCCACTGTATATTTTTAAAAAAAAATTCTTTCCTGGCCTACTTTCTGGCATCGTAACGTCTCTACATGTACATTTTCAAGCAAAGAAAATTGTCTTTAATTTCCTGAGTTAAACGTGGTTGGTTTAACCCCTTACTAGAATCGTTCTTCCTCACTGTGATGTCTTTGTTGTCAGTCACGAATCATTTTCTTAAGTGTCTACTATTACTATTGACTAAATTTTCCAGCATACTGTGGGTAACTGCCCTCATTCGTTTGGAAGGGCAATATTCAACCTTAGAACAGTTACTTATGAACCAACTTTCTCCATCCCAATCTGAGGGCTAATTTCAGTGACATTATAGTCACTCCTCGCTTGGGTGTCCTGGGACAATTCTACCTCAGGCATCATCGAATCCATGGTTGGATCTTTAAAGGATGTACTCGAACTGCTGTGATTTCAAGGCAAGATTTCCTGTTTACTTTAACAAACTGAGCACTAGCACCACAGAGGTGTGCACCTCATTCCATCCAAGTGCCCTTTGCATCAATCACTTGATCACAATGATTAGTACCATTTTGTTCCAATATTGCTCAGTGAGAACCTGTAAAGCAGGGCCACGGAAGTTAAGACAAAAGGTATTGAGTTGTGATGCGTTTGTATACGGCTGCTTAAAGAGACACCAGGAGTTCATCAATCTGATTCTCCCAGACACTGACTGTAGGAATGTGCAGTGCCAATCATTCCCAGTAACAATCACATTCCAATCTTGTGCATGGCAATAAAGTTTGAAACAGTTTATAATAACGCCCTGTGTTTCAATGTGTAGAAAGTGGAACTGTGATAATCTGTTCAGTAGATGTACTGCAAGGAGGTACAAAGCAGGTTGCTGCTAACAGAGGCCTGTTTTGAGGCGCTGAGCTGTAATAAATGGGCAACGCCAATAACACGCGTCGTTTAACTCATCTGATTCCACATCCTGGAGTAGAAACGACCAGAAGCTTCTCGTTGAATTTTTTTCAAGGTCTTGACTTCAAAAGACCTCGTACTCGGCATGAAAGTACATTCGACTGGAACGAATAATAAAAGAAGGAATGACTCTGAATGGAATGATAGAAAGGTCCATCAGAGAAAGAGGCAAACCAGAAGTATCCACATGAGGACAACGATGGTTTAGTTTCCAGAAAAATACAACACATTTGGTGGTTGTGTTGAAACAGTTATGGTTATTACCTTTGTTGGTTGTTCCCATTGTGAAATTAACATTCCCGCTCATGGCCCTGTTAATTCCATAACCCTGCACGATGTAAGTTAAAGCTCTGAATGGACCAGCGGTTTAATGGAAAGCACATCTGACTACTATTCCGCAGGTTGTAGATTCCACTCCTACCTCGCCAGAGTGCAGTACGCAACATGCTTAAATTGGTCTTGCTTCTCAAAATCTTCGTTAACAGATTTGGTTTTCTACCTAAGAGGTTCCATATCACGTTTGCTATGGGTTCTTGTGTGACTGATGAGCCAGATTTAAGATCCACAATTATAATCACGCATTTGCAAGGTGTTTAGGTGGTGGAATTGGTCCTTGGCCATGAAATTGTTGGCATGTCTTTCTCTGCCTCCTCTCCCTCCTTTGACTTGCAGGCGGGTGCCTTCAAAATGTTGTATCCGTTCTTAAAAAAAGACGATTCAGGCTGGTTTCTCCTGAACGAGTTCTCCCACGTATTGACGTGTATATTGATTTCTTCATGGAAGGCGTTTCTCCCATCTGTCATTCGAGGGCAATCCTTGAACTGGGCGATGATGATTTACTTTGGTAGTCGGAGCTCAGGCATTCTAATACATGGCCAGATCAGCTGAGATTATGAAAAGGATTAGATCGGATTGTTGGGCCCAGAGGCCTTGGAGGGATTGTATGGATGAAAAGGATGTACTTATCAAAGTGATAATTATTGCCGATGACTGCTGGACAGACCACCAAGTCAGCCAGTCCTCTATGTCTATCAGATAACAAAAGTAGTAGCTGAAAACGGGAAAAGTGTTCAAAAAGTATTCAATTTTGATGGCCTTCAAGAGCCACACGATCATGGAAAGCAAAGGTGCAAGTACTGACTTAAACTTTGTGAGCAATAATGTTAACTTGTTTTTATGTCCAATTTAAAGTACCTTAGTTTTCGCCTTTGAGGCGAATATGATAAATATTGCATTGCAGAAATACTGCGCTAGAGAGAGCAAAAAAGGGGACCTAGTTAGACTGTTAATCAGTGCAGTTGGACAGCACTTTCGATCGATGAAATAGAATTTGGCTAGAATCATTAGGAATGCTGGTAGAAAACTGATATACAATGAAGTCATGAAAAAACACAGCATATTAGGAGGTCATTCTGCCCACCATGTCTATGCCAGCCCTTTTCAAATAACTTGCAATTTATGCGAATTTACTTATCTTTCTCCAAATCTCTTGTGTATAACCTTTCAAATTATTGCCCAACGGTCAAAATAAAAACTCAGAGTTAAGACAAAAAAGAAGAAACCGTTGAGGAGTTTCAGTAGTCTTCGTGTACAAGTTTTGAAAATTAACAAATTTTAACAGGCACAATGGCACACAGAGATGTATTTGGCTACTTTATGCTGTTTTTGACCTTGTAGAGTACCTCTTAAGGGAAAAATCTTCGCTTTGAAAGTTTCAGATGAGCCTCATTGATGAGGTTGATGGGTTTTCAATGTTGAAAGTCGTTCATCCGTAGCTTGTGGCGCTACTTCCCTTCGCTCTTCACTTCATGTTCATCTCTAACATATCTGATGATGTTATTGACTGAACAGGTCGTTTGTGTCTGAACTCAATCAGCTGTTATTCGATGCTCCCACTCCTGCCTCCCAGGATTGGCCTTCATCAGGGAATGGAGAGGGCAGGCTGGAGGAGATGGCCTCGTGGTATTATCGCTGGACTGTTAATCCAGAGAGCCAGCAATGACGATTGTAATAAAATGACGATCGCTAGCAAGTTGGCTGTGGGAAATATTATTGAACACTCTTGTGTAATGACTAGATATACTTTGGATGTTTAAAATAACGACGGATCGTTAATACCTTTCTTCGAAAATATAGTGAAATCTCTGCCTAAAAATGTCAAACATTATGATCGTGATTATTCTATATAACACCAAAAACATTAGATTGTAGTTTCCAGCTTTGCATAGAATTTAATTTTATGTAGTTTGACTGATTAACATTCAGGCAATGCCATAGATTACGATTTACATGTCAATAATCTAATTAACAATTCTTCTATAATTGCTCAGAATAGCAGATTGATTACAATCTTGCTGCATTTTGCAAATCAGCGCAATCCAGTATAGCATAATGTATGCATATTTATATATCGGAACCTCAGCTGAAGTTTTTTCAGCTGAGAATACCAGTAAAAATAAAACAAGGTCTTGAAATGGAGCGGAAAAGATTTTGGTGCTCTTAAAAACAAACATTTGGAATCTTTTTTCTTGCCAAGGAGACCAATAATAGCAAGAGTTGGATAATAAATGGCATTAAAGGGGCTATTTGCTGGGCCATGCATCACATATTATAAACTAATAGAATTCTTGAAACTCCTCAACTCAGCTATTTGACACAAGTGAAACGTGTCTCGCTTATTTCACATCAGGGTCTCGAGAGTGTCAATTAAGTTCGAACATGTCCCTTAGTTTCAGTTCAGTGAACAAACAGAATAACTCACCGTTTCATGCTTTCTATTTGCAACTTTGGAAAAGTGCACAATTACATGCACTTTTTTTTTATGAAAACTGTTACCTGCAATAACGGTTTCTGCGTGTATAGCTGCTGCCTCACAGAATTTAGCGAGTGGGGTTCAATCCCAGCCTCAGGCGACTGTTTTTGGAGTTTTTACTTTCTCCTTTAGTCCACAAATGTGCCGTTCAGGTGAATGGGTTATGGTAAATAGTCCCTAGTGTCCAGGGATCTGTGCGTTAGGTGGATTAACCATGGGAAATGTAGGGTTATACAGTAGGGGAGTGAGTCGGGTGTGATGCTCTTCGGACAGTCGGTGTGTATTTTTTGGGCCCAATGGCCTGTTTCCACACTGCAACGATTTTATTTTTAAGTTCTGAAATCACCTCCCATGTGTTTTGGAGTCTCCTTAACTGGAGTCCCGATAGCAGAATACGAATTCAGGCCGTATGTCTAAATAGATGGCCGTCTCAGTCATTCTCTGCGATGATGCCAATTACCTCGTGCCTTTATGTATTAGCTGAGTTAAAGATTTTCGTTCAATGGTTATCTTAACATTCATCTCTATTTACAGATCAATAATTTGAAATAACGTTTCACCAATATAGCACGACATATGAGGGACAGGCTAGTGCATCTAAATCCTTTGGCACGTGAGAATAGAATACTTCTTGCACTCCAGGTTGATAAATCCCTGCACCAAATGGACAGCACCGCAGAGTCTTGAATGAAGTGGCTGGAGAGACAATGAGTGTATTGATGGTTGTCGTTCGAAGCTCGATAAATTCCGGAAAGATTCTTGGGGATTAAAAAGAAGGTAAAGTAACCCGAATATTTAAGAAGGGGGATATTAGAAAATGGGAACCACAGACTGTTCAATGTCAGAAATAAGTGCATTTCAGGTCATATGATAAAGATATGATAAGTGGACACTTAGAAAAGAATAACGTATTGAGCGGAGTCAATATCGAGTCAGAAAAGGAAAATAATGCTTGACAAACTCACTGGAATTCGTTTCGTGGATTTTGATTGCAGCACCAATGAAGGAGAACGAGTTAGTGTGATGTATTCGGACATTTGAAAGCCCTTGATAAGGCCCTGCACAGAAAGACTGTAAGTACTATTAGAGAACATGATGTTGATGTTAATATGCTGTGATGAATTAGTGCGGAGAAATCAAGTAATACAAAGAAATGAATTATACCCAGGATGGCCGACTGTTAGTAATGGGAGAGCCTCAAGAATTTGTATTGGGGCTACAGAGCTTGACAATCTCTAAAATGATTACATTAATCATAATGTTTCTAAAATTTATGATGTCATATAACTAGTGTTATATGTTAGCAATAGGGAGACTTCAATTGGGCCGAAGCAAGCTAACTCTACGGGAATGAATATGGCAGATGGGACATAATATGTTAAATTGTGACGTTATCCACATTGGTTGGAAACGCAGAAGGCACAATGTTGCTCAACTGGTGAAGTACGTGATGTGCAAGTCTTTTGACGCATCTTGGACCCCTTGTTCATGAGTCCCTACAAGCTTGCACGCTAGTGAAGGAAGTATTTATGTCAGCAGGTCAAAGATTGGACATCATTGCAAGATGAATTGACGATAATAGGAAAGATATCTTGCTGATGTAATATACAGCCTTAATCTAATGCTGGGACATCGGGAGAAAACTAAGACGATTGTTCACTCAGCACTTCTGAGTAAAGAGTTAGCAAACAGTTCAGACTTGCCTTCAGCACTGATTTTTTGGCCTCCTCCATTTTTGTATATAGGAACCTTTCTTCCAGCTTCCCAATAGTCACCAGATTGACCACGATTAACCATTGATTCATGTCTGTGTAAAAACAGCTGCAATTTTCACATCTTAAGTAACTTGTCCCCATCTGAACGATTTATAATCAGTATGGAATATACGGGAAAACGGATCACAACTTTTGGATCCATTTTGATCCTAAACTGACGTGATTTAACTTGGTAATGAAATGAGGGCCCTTATTAATATTGAGATGGTCACTGATTTAATTGCACGAATTTCTTGCACTCTGCCTGCGTTAGTTTTTCACTAGGCCCTGATTATTATTATGCAATCCTTAGTATCTGAGATTTATAGAGGATATTCTGTCTTTGCTTGTATATTAACTGGCTCTGGTGATATTGTACAAGTTCTGCACTGCATGATTATTCCAGCAAGCCATAATTCTATCAGTGTTCTACGAGGTCCCCATTATTATTTAACTATTCCTTCCCTTTTTGATTTGTAGGTGTGGTTGTGCCCTGATAATTATTTCACCAATCTGTCTCCTTGATTATCAATTTAGCATTGTTCTGTGTTGGTCTTTCAACAACTTTTTGTTAAAAGAATCTGAATAATATTGCCCCCTACCCCAGCCCCAGTGCATTATAAATATGCCTGTGCCTCGGATTGTATTCATCAAAAAACCGTCCCTACGTCCTTGATCGTCACAGTAAGCTCACATTCTGTAAATATTGCTAAGTCTGTTCAACTTCTATAGCTCTTCAGCATAATTCTACTTGTCTGTCTTTCTTGATTATCGCACGAGGGACATTCGCACTTTGTAATCATAGATCAGACAGCATGGAAACAGATCCTTAGGTCCAACCAGTTCACACAGAACATGTTCTCAAATTAAGCACTCATCTGTTTGTTCTTGGCCCATGTCTCTCCGAGCCTTCCGATTCATGAACTTATTCAAAAGTCATTTAAACATTGTAATCTTACGTGCATCCATCTGAGTATTTTTGTAAAGGTCCAAGGTTCCTTGATGAATTCAGTGGACAGCAGTCCAGGTTGTACTCCATGAATCTTATCTATCTTTAAAAAATTAGTAATGTCCCAAGTATTATTGCAATAGTTCCTATTTCTGCTGATGTAAAAATGCGCCAACCCACAGTTATTACAATATGGGAACATTTCATTTTTCCCATTATGCCAGACTTTATATTAATTGAATAATAATGTTAATACTACACCAAACCACGTCAATGTTAATAATTGACTTGATTTTGGCACTAATTATATTACGTTGGATTTTATCAATTTAACATACGCTGGATCCTCTCTCTGTTTGTTGTAAACTCTCTGTTAATAAGTCCCTTTCTGTGAAGCCAGATGATGTATCTGACAAAATTACACTTGGTTCTATTAGGATTGTTATCACGCTGGGCTAAATTGCCGACCCTGTCTCTGTTACTGCTGCACTTCTTTAGGTCACGCCCAGAAACAACTGGACGTATCGATATCCCCCTAAAGGGTTGTGGTAGTCTGGGTATTTTGAAAAGAGTCTGATTTTTTGGCCAAATGATTCACATATGCGGATAAATGAAAATGCTGTTAATTCATTTTATATCACCCTGTCTATTTGGACACTGAATGCAATAAATCAAAATTTCCTTTCTTCGTTGCTCTTCCCTTTGTCAAAAGTGAGGATTTTACGTATAATTCCTGCTCCTAATAAACCATCATACAATGAAGTATGACATAAAGTTATTTTCTGTAATGGCCAGCTGTCTGTTAGGAACCTGGTGAACTGACAGTTCTGTAAATTGTGGTTACAACGAATGTGCTTCAGTGTCATCCAATGGAATTCCGTCCTTTTGGCATTAATTCTATCTTTTTTTCTCTCAATTTTGCTGAATGGTTTGATAGGGGTTATAATTTCATAATCATTCTTATTCTTATTACAACGATTATGTTATTAACGTGACTTGTGCCTTGCATTTGTTTTATTTTTACTGTTTCATTTTATTCTGAGGTAATTTGTCTGATTTTCCTGAATTGCCCAAGTCGATCACAGAATAATGCTCTTTTACACTAGGCAAATCAGCTTCACAGAAATAATTCAATCTGAATGATCATTTCATGTTGATTTATGAAGAAAACCGGAATTTGTCAACTTCTAATCATCAGGGCCAGCGTTTTTCTCCTTATCATTTAACATTTTATGCAACGCCATCGATCATTACACTTTGTCTATAGTAATAGTCAATAAGACTTTGTGGCTTCATCTGAATCGGAGATTCAGGAACAGGAAGCAAGATTTTGGAATATCTCTATCAATTGTAATAAATAACTTATTGAAAAAGTTAAATACATCAGCAGACACACGGTGCCACCAAGGTATTTTACAAAGGGGTTCACACTTTGTCTTACTGTGTCTTCTTTGCAAAGGAATATATTCCAGCATCCTCGACCATGGACTCATTTATAGAGACGACATTGGACTTGTTTACTCGGTCAAAGGATAACGTGTCATGGGCTGTAGACTCATTGCCCTGGTATACGGAACCGATAAATGTCACAGCCCCTGTCAGTGTTTTCCTGTACCAGGCGATCTTGTCTGCCATACCAACGGAGAGGTGACAGTCCAATTCAACCCGTTCAACCCGTTTAACACATGAACTACTGTGAGCTCTGATCCTCAAAATATACCATGCCTCAGGGCACCCTTGCCTGCAGTGTATGAGACAGACAACGGACACCTGAAGGTGTTGAAGGGCGCCCTCACAGGAACAGGATACGATGCTCAATTCATCGATCGCCAGTTCCAACGTGCCACAGCGAAAAACCATAATTATGTCCTTAAAAGACGGAGACAGGCTAAGTCCGATGGGGTACCTTTTGTTGTCCAAACTTCCCTGGAATTTTTTTCCACTCAGGCACACACTCATGCACACGTATACATACACACACTCAGTTACACATGCACACACACGCAACACATATTCTCACACAGATCCTCTCTCGGACATACATTATCTCCCAAGCAAACACAGACACTGCCCCACCCCCGCCACAAAAACACACAAACAGACACTCCCTCTCACACACAGCACTCTCTCTCCCCACCACACGCACACACTGTCTCTCCCACACTCGTATATACACTATCTCCCACACACGCACACGCACACTCTCTCCCACGTACACAAATTCTCTCTCACTCTCTCCACACACACTCACAAATTCATACACATGCACGCAAACACATTGTCTCTCCCCCCACACACGTTCACTCTCTCTCTCTCTCTCTCTCTCTCTCTCTCACACACACACACACACACGAAACTATGGGGTGAATTTGTATTTTCAGATATATTCTATTTTGTTCAAACTGCACACAATTTATAGACAGTCAGTCAATGTGACGTTTTATAAATTCCTACTTTAGAAGCAAAAGCAGTCTGACTCCAAACCAGAACACAAACAGATTTTAAACAAGTTCTCACACCTAACATGCATTGTCTGACCTAAAATTTCTCCTCATCTTTACATTGATAAAATTTTTAGATCTCTCAGGACAGTCATTTGAAACGAATTTGGGAATTTATATATATATATTAATCAATGAAAATTTCTAACTGATTAAAGGTTAACAGCATCTTAGGTTTGTTTAGTACATCCCCATCAATGGTCTGACCCTTTGATCTTTTACCTATAAATTCTGTGAATGAAACTACCTCTCTCACTAACACCTGAAAAACGAGAGAGCTCCGAAAGCTTGTTTTCAAATTAACTGTTGGACTATTTCCAGGTTTTGTGTGATTTCTGACCTTATTCACCAGAGTTAAACACCAGCACCTCCACATTATGGCCAATCCGAGTGAATTATACAGTTTATTTTCACTCTGGGAAACAGGTGGGTGACTGTTTGACATTGTATCCATTTGGAAACGGCTGGGGGTGCGCTTGACCTGTTGACTGCGCATTGCACATTGTAGCTACATCTGTGAACGCTTCTACAACACACGCCAAAAGACAGGATCTCGCCCCTCCTTGATCACTCAGGGTTAAATTTGTCTACGGATAGGGCTGTTTTCAAACGCGACACGCCTCAGAGCATTTTAACGTTGCAGTTGAGAGATAGAGAAATTGCTAAAACTCGTCGAGGTTTGGAGTTTGATCTGTTTTGCCTTCGCCACTGTTGTGTTCACTGCTGCTGCCAACACTAGCAGAAAATATAGCCGCTTATTGTACTAGCATACATACAACTCAGAGACACTGCTACTTCTGCGTCAACATCTGAGCAGAATAGTTGAGTGACAGAATCGCTGTAGCATGAATACTAAGAAAAAGCAACTGTTAACAAAAATGGAGAGTGATGGGTATTCAGAATTCGGATTGAAACTATTTGGGAAATGATGTTTTGTCAACTATTATCTATCAGGAATGTATCACGCTCAATGCAAATACCGATTACCAAAATTGTAAATGTTAAAGGGGAGGCTGGTGTATGAAGACATCCTTTCCAAACTTCGCAATTAGTAATCTGTTTTTATTTCTTTGGATGTTGTCTCCTAATTTTCGTGTGTTCCTCGTCCTGCTGCAAGACCGATGTATGGTAATCTGCACGTTAGTTAATAGAATCACCTCCAACTTGGCAATAGTCAGCCAACTTACATAACGAATATTTTCCCTGTTAGAGTGTCATCATCGTCAGTTTATTCTTCCGAAATCTTTGCCGCAATTTGAGAAAGGTCAAGTAGAGTCGGTAACCTCATGTACGGATGTAACTGGCGCTTTAATACCTTTCATGGAAAACATTGAAAAGCAAGGTATCTCTAAGACACTAACAAATTTCTCGTCTCATATACACCAGAGTCTCACTGGCTCACCTTTAGACATATGCATCGTCTCTAGACTCATGCATCGTCTCTAGACTGACTATAGTTCACAGATCGATCTATTCTACTGCCTCGTAGGCAAGGTGAATTGTTCCAATTCACATTCCGTGGGAGATTTTCTCCATTATTTAATCTAAGTGGGACATTCTACAAATTATCATTCTATCTCATTCAGGAACCCTGCAGGAACTTTAATAAAAAGAAAATACTGCAGATGCTATAAACCTGTAATAAGAACATTAACAAAGCTCTTGGAATTCAGCAGCTCTGACATCATCCATGGAGAGAGAAACAGATTTAACATTTTGAGTCCAATGACTCTTCTGGCGACCAGTTCTGTTCACCCTCCGCTTGTGCAGTGGCAGTGGTTCGACAGCGGATGGCGGCATTGTATTATTTTAATCTCGAGAGGGAGAAACAGGGGTCGTGGCATTGACACATCTTTTTAAAAAATCATTCAACCTCTTGGACCAAATTTCTTTAGTATTACCGTCAGAAATGAGCACACAGATATACACAAAGAGATATACATTGATGGGCAAATATGTATGCATACGCGCAAAGATACTCAAAAGTGAGCGCACACACAAAGAAACAGAGAAATGCACACAGATTCACAAATATTTGTACACACGGAGAGATGTCCACACAAATAAAAGCCACAGACGTAACAACACACACAGACATACACAGAGATGCACCCAGAGCTTCACAAATGTTTACAAAATCACACAGAGACACACAATTACAGGCATACAAAGCTACAAGTTCTATACAGTTTGCTTTCAAAGATTCTATTAGAAACTGCACTGCTGAACAGATCTGCGGCACATTCCAGGTTTAATTACCTATCAGTTCTTTAAATTAACATTGTTTTCATCTTTTGGAATTTGCAATGTTCCTTTTGTGGAAGCAGATATGTGTGGTCTGTTGCATAAAACTTTATCATTTGAATGAACTCAGTTCCGTTTCTTGTAACTGCCATTTTAAAATACGAATAAATTCAGTCTCATATTAAAAGCCTCTGACCGAGTATCTAGAGATTTAGGATATCCAATGCCTAGTCAATCTTTCTAAACAACAGTTCCCTGAGTTTTGAAAAGTGATTTATTAAGGCTGGCAATTATGTGGGATTAATATCAACAGAATAAGTTTAACACTGATGATTTCCAATAAACCTATTGCTGAACAACTCTTTAAATTCGCTTTCTTCGCTCCAAGAGAAAGGTCTGACTGCCGGAACATTGCTGTTTGTGCCGTTCACCTCTCCAATCACTTGCAGACCCATGTAATGTCAGCACTGTGAACACAACTCGATTGGAATCGTCCCAGTGTAGAAGACAAAAAGACAGGCTATGTAATGTCATCAGAGAAATGACAAACAATCATTCCTCCTCCTTTCTTAATTTTGAAGACATTTGTAATTGAGTGACAGAACAGCCATAACTCAAATTTGAAATGCATTTTGAAGCAAAAAACTATCAGACCAGACAATGTTTGCAATCCAGTCTGAGGTAATCATTTTGAAAAGGGATAAAATGCTGTTTTTTATTCTCAAATCGTCTTTCAGAAACTGTTCTCCACGTCCCTCACTTCCCCCTCCCGCTGTATAACGTAAGTGCTTGAGGACTGCAGTGATGCTGTTGCTGTGTGCGAGATATCAAATTGAAAGAAGCTCATTTTAATCCATATCCTGAAGAACATTCTCTCATATTACAGGATGCCCTGGGCTAACATTATTCTCTACAAGGAGATGTTTTAATACCTGCCTCTCGAGAATTCGCTCCCAGTGAACACAACCAAGCTCAAGCCACAATAATGTCTTCACATCAGGAATGCTTATATTGTCTGGGATGGTCTTGAAGCAATTGTGCGGTTATTGTACAGGCTAACAGTTGTTCATGAATATCATCAGAAGACAATTAACAGATGTTGGAAAAGGCAATCAGAGTTGAGGGAAGTTTGTGCTCGAGAATGAAAATTTAAAATTCCTACTTTGTGAAATGTGCTTATTTTATAAACATTCCTCTGAAGCAGAGCTCTTCTGATGAAATAATCTCTGTATTGTAACTGTGCGCAAAGGGACCTATAGACAGAGAGTAGTAGTAGAGAAAGAAATGCACAGTAAATTACACAGGCATACAAAGATGATAAAATGAAACTAAACATACATAAATGTGCCACATATTAATTTGTAAGATGTAATGTTTGAGTTATTGCAAGTTAAGTTAAAACGAAACGCAATTTCTCTGCTGTTTTCTTACATGTTCTTGTTGAGTGTTATGCTTTTATTTCGCATTTCTTTCATGATTCTTTGCCTCATCATGTGGTTGCATTATTGTTTCGATTTAGCAATGTAACAGCTTCTGGAAAAGGTGGTCAAAATCATCAAAGACCCATCGCACCCTGGTAATGACCTCCGTCAACCTTTTCCGTCAGGCAGAAGATACAGAAGCCTGAATATACTAACAAGCAGGTTCAGGAACAGCTTCTTTCCAGCCGTTGTCAGACTGCTGAATGGACACGAGCCTCAAATAGTGTAATCTGCAATGTAACCTGTATGCCTGCAAATCTTTTTGATCTGTACATTCTTTGCTTGCTGTGATCAGCCTGTACCACTCGTGATCAAAGTTTTTCAGTGTATTTCAGTACAGGTGGCACTAAAATTAATCAATCAAATCTTAGCAAATCAATCAGATCGACATCATTGGAACTCTCAAGATGGGTTTTTGTGCAGGGATTGCTGTATCTACAGCAGTGTGGACGCCGTGGCACAGAAACACACGGCACTGTTGGAGAGAAAAACCATAGCTACATTTAAAGGAAACGTATTGTTTTCTTTGCACAAATTAGTCTTGAAAATCTCCCTTCCCCGTTATGCTAGCTTTTACTGAATATCTGGGAATTTCCCCAGGACACTGAATACACCAGAACACAGTTTGAACAGAATTTGTCGAGTAACTGCAGTTCAGTGTTATGTTTTGTCGTTCCAGAAACATTAATTCTTGTAGATCTTGGAAAACTGCATCTTCACCATTGGTCCCTGCAACAAAGCACAATCTATCAAACGTTTGGGAGAGAATATAACTCATGGAGCAGACAATGAACATTTAAACGTAGACTCACCACGCAGCACCACCAGTATTACTAGTAAGGAGCAAAGGGGGCACATGGTACTTCTTCTAGATTTACACAGTAATAGCAAAATCTATAAAATATGTTGAGAGCCGCAATCTGACATGGAACAGTGAAGTCAAATCAGCGCATATTTCACTCCTGTGGAAACAGAGAGATGTTTCCTAAGAAATAAAATTGGTTAATTGCTCAGACATGACAAAGGTTGGACACCAATCACTGTTGCTTCTCTGGTTGTTTCTGTGTCTCCCTGGTCTGTACTTCTTTGTATCTGCAGACTTCCTTTCTCCTCGATGCCTGTCTGATTCTTTCAGTTGTTGGGGTCCCCGAAATTGCATACTATTTCTTAAAGTATATCTTCTTCTATTGTGTCGCTGGAAATACAAAGTGCAGAAAATCCAATTTCTCCGACTATCCTATTTCAAACAGTACTGCAAAGTACTCCGTGAATGGGAGTAGTTACAATATAAAAAATGTACTCATCCCACCTCTGATGCAAGATTAACATAGAAGATACTGCACCGAAATTCTCAGTATCCAGGAAGAGTGTGAATCAGGTTCTAAACTACATAGTTTCTTTTTGCAATCAATGAAAATAGAACATAGAACATAGAACAGTACACCACAGTACAGGGCCTTCGGCCCACAGTGTTGTGCCGACTTGTTATCCTACTCTAAGACCAAACTGCCCTGCATACCACACATTTTACTATCATCGATGTGCCTATCCAAGATTCGCTTAAATGTGCCTAATGTATCTGACTCCACTATCACCGCTGGCAGCGCATTCCATGCACCCACCACTCTGTGGGCAAAAACCTAGCTCTGACATCTCCCCTATACCTTCCGTTAATCACCTTAAAATTATGCCACCTCGTAATAGTTATTTCTACCCTGGGAAAAAGGTCTCTGGCAATCCATTCTATCTGCCTCTCATCATCTTGGACACCTCTATCCAGTCACCTTTCATCCTTCTTTGCTCCAAAGAGAAAAGCCCTAGCTCCCTCAACCTTTCCTCATAAGACCTGCCCTCTTGTCAAGGCAGAATCCCTTTGAGGGATCTTTGGGCGTTGACCCGAAGATCCCTCTGTTCCTCCACAATGCCAAGAATCCTCCCATTAACCTTGTATTCTGCATTCAAAGTCGACCTTCCAAAATGAATCACATCCCACTTTTCCAGGTTGAATTTCATCTGCCACTTCTTTTCCCAGCTCTGCATCCTGTCAATGTCCTGTTGCAACCGACAACAGCCCTACACACTATCCACAACTCCACGAACCTCTGTGTCATCAGCAACCTTACTAACCCACTCTTCCAACTCCTCATCCAAGTCATTTATAAAAATCACAAAGAGCAGAGATCCCAGAACAGATCCCTGTGGAGCACTACTGGTCACCGAGCTCCAGGCTGAAAACTTTCCATCTCCTATCACCCTCTTTCTTCTATTGGACAGCCAATTTTGTATCCAGGCAGCCAAATTTTCCTGGATCCAATGCCTCCTTAATTTCTGAATGAGCCTACCATGGGGAACCTTACCAAACGCCTTTTTAAAACCCATAAACACCTCATCCACTGCTCTTACTTCGTCAATGTATTTTGTCACGTCCTCAAAGAATCCAATAAGGCTTGTGAGGCATTATCTGTCCCTCACAAAGCCATGCTGACTATTTCGAATCAAACTGTGCCCTTTCAAATAATCATAAGTGCTATCTCGCAGAATCCTTTCCAATAATTTGCCCAACACAGAAGTAAGACTGATTGGTCTGTAATTACCAGGATTATCCCTATTCCCTTTCTTGAACAAGGGAATAGCACAGATCGGAGTTTTGTCGCGACTTTGGTGTTTTCACTTGCTTAAAACCAACATAAATTGCAGAGATGCCTAGATGATTAAGTATAAAGAAGGGGAAAATGAGGTTTCAAATTGTAGTTGACATTATTTCCGCGTATAAATTTATTTGGAATGAAAAATGTCATGACAGGAGTCATAACAAGAAGAACGAAATATAATTAATCAAAAAAAGGTTTCAGCAACTTGTGAATTTATAGATTTTGCAGGCAAAGACTATTTCCCTTATATTGTTAGAAGAGGGAAATCCATTCTCGTATTTGTTTCTCACTTCAGATCATCACGGATGTGTTACCAGGTTAGACATCCACCCGAGATGAATTAATAATCTGAATTCATAATCTCGACTTTGATCACAGAAATTAAGAATCTTAATTTATTTATTCAGATAAATATTTGGAATTAGGGCCAGTATTTGAAGGAAGTACGAATTGGGAATAACTCCATTTAATTAAAAATATTGCACTGGAAAATAAATCTATTGTTCACTCTGATTTATTTTGGACTTACTACCCTCACGTACAAGTTGAACTGCAAGTTACCCTCTAAATCAGCCTTTTTATTTATGCAGTGATGAAGAACTATAACCAAACAGAATGCAGCAATTCAATTTGACTGATGCTTCCAGGAACCTCACGTTTCGACAGTTCATTCCAATTATTCGTTTGCACAATCCGAGAGATTTACTTTGACCCTTGAACTTTCAATGATGGAAATCTTATTATTTACTAACGGCATTGTTTAAAAAAGGCTTTCAGTTGGCAGAAGATTTGTGTGTCCTATTTTCTCTGTGAAAGAGAACATTTCCTGCTGTTGCACCATATAGCACATTTTTGCACACACCAGAAAGGCAACATTAAAAGTGAGGAGCTGGACAGACCATGCTCCACCTCTACAGAGCAGAATGTGGAGAGGAATAGAAGAACCAGACGGAGCAATGTTATGACTTGGAGAGGAAGCGAAATGGAAGAGTGCATGATGTGGAGAAAGAGGAAGCAAAAAAAATAAGCAGAAAGACAGAGACACGGTAAAAAAAAAAACACTTTAATAGGAAACAGTGATAAACATAAAACGGGAGCCAAACAGAAAGCGAGTGGAGTGAGGGAGAGGGAAAATGGAGGAGAGAAAATCAGAAATGCAGATATGGAAACAAGAGGACAAAGAAAGTGGTAAACAAAAAGTGGAACACAATCCAGAACAGAAATGTTGACATAGAGAGCACCGAGATAAAGCAATAGGAAGACAGAAAGAAACAGAAATATAGAGGTGGGTAATGTTGTGGAAATGGAGAGATCGATAAGTTGATATTGGGGAGACAGAAAAAGAAATACGGAGAGAAGTACAACGAAAATGGAGAGACAAAAATAAAAGTGGAGGTTTAAAGTTAAACAGAGGGGAAACTGTGACGTGAAATGAAAAGTAAATGTAGCATTCAAGGAGAGAGAATGGAAGAAACACACAGATGGAAAAAGACCGAGAGTGACTAACAGTCAGGGATAAAGAGTTGCAGAAAGATGGAGAGAGAGAGAGAAAGAAAGACAACGATAGAGATAGAAATACAAAACAGAACTTGATGGCAAGAGAAGCTTTAAATCGAAGCGAAGGAGACAGTAGAATAGCAAAATGTATAAAAATTGGGAGAAAGGGTGTGACAGAGATGGATGTGAAATTAAAGTGGCCAAAGAAGACAAAAGAGAGGGAACCCAGAAAGAGATCATGAAGATGTAGTGAAGGAAGAGGAGCGGATTGAGAAAAAAAGACAGAAGAAGAAATGGAGGCAGAAATCAGTTTAAAAATTAATAGGTAAAGTGTAAATGAAATGGAAAATTCTGCAAATAGAAAGAAGTGTAACTGAGTTAACATGACGAATAGGAGCGAAAAGGGACAAAATAGAGAAGGGTCAAGAGCAGACTTGGCGAGGACACAAGAAGCAGATTAAATATGTTTCAAGAGCTAACATTGGGATGGCTTCATATCCATTTCGCTGCTTTGGAAACAATTTCAGCATCGTTGTAATATAAAAGCTGTGCTGGGGCTACTTTCTGTTTTGCATGTTTCATGACAAGTGCACAGAATGAATAGGAAGGACTAATTTCTCCCGCGTTGGAATCCTGTTTCAGTATCACTCTGTTTCCCTGTCCCTTTCCTGAAGGCACTAATTGCTGAGCAAAGGAGTAATGAGCTGATTGTTTTTTGTGCAAAACTGTAGACTTACCATTTCATTGAATGTTGCCTTGTATCGCTGTCCAGGACAAACCAATCAGCAGAAGGACCAAGTTCAGTAAATCATCCCATCTTTTGAAGAATAACCATTTTAGAAGGATGCAATTTTGTTTCAATTCCTCCATCGTTTGTCTCTAAACATTTTGTGGTTTATATTTTTACTTTTATGTCACCGCTGTAACTAGGTTAACTCGAAAGTTAAAAATAAGACATCTATCAGTTCAGATCACCAATGTCTCATCTATTACATTTAATCAGAACATAGAAATATCCATGTATTGATCTAAAGTAAACGAAAGAGTTAGATCCTTCCTGAACTCGTTCTTAAAACAAATGGCATGCTTCAGCCGAACGTTTTAAGTGAATGGCTCACGGACCGAGCCCAGCACATTGAATTCAACTTTTGATTTGACAGACACTGGACGAATTAAACTATTGACGTTCCTTTACACCACGGTATGTCTCAATGGAGATAAGGTCACTGCAGAAGACACTGAAAGTGCTCTAAGGTTTTGAAGTAGATTTGTAGCTCGGGTTGTGGGTGTTGAGGTTGGTTGGCTCGCTGAGCTGGTTTCTTGTTTCGCAGACATTTCGTTACCATGCTGGGTAACATCCTTAGTGCAGCCTCCGCTGAAGCGTCGGTGTGTTTTCCGGCCTGGTTTTTAAACTCTGGCGTCCATTGAGCTGGATTGCATCGCTTCAGGTTTTCCCTTGTAGTGGAATGTACACGGGGTCAAGTTCAATGTGTTCATTAACAGCATCCTTCGTGGAGTGCCAGGCTTCTAGGAATTCTCGTGCCTGTTTCTGTCTAGCTTGTCCCAGGATTTTGGTGTTGTCCCAGTCGAAATGGTGGTTCTCCTTGTCCATGTGGATTGAGATGAGTGAGTATTGATCGTGTCGTTTTGTAGCCAGTTGTTGCTCATGTACCCTTGTTGTTAGTTTCTTTCCTGTTCGTCCGATGTAGTGTTTCTCACAGTCTCTGCAGGGGTTCTGGTAGATGACATTGGTCCTGTCCATGGCGGGGAGTGGGTCTTTAGTTCGGGTGAGCAGTTTTCGTAGGGTTGACGTGGGCTTGTGTGCCACTCTGATGCCTAGCAGTCGTAGGAGTCTTGTAGTGAGTTCCGATGTTTTCCTGATGTAAGGTAGTGTGATGAGTGTGTCGGGGCGTGTAGTATCTTCCTGCGTTGTTCGTGTAGGCATCTTCTGACTCAGTTTTTTGGATATCCATTATCCTTGAAAACCTGGAAGAGGTATTCTTCTTCTTGGCGTAGTTCCGTGTTGCTGCAATGTGTTTTTGCCCGTTTAAATAGTGTTTGCACGCAGCTTCGTTTGTGTGTGCTGGGAAGGTTGCTGTTGAAGTTCAGTACCTGGTCCGTGTGTGTGGCTTTTCTGTGTACTTTCATTTGCAGTTCCCTATTTGTCTTGCGCTCTACCATCACGTCCAGGAATGGGAGCTGTTGTTCTTCTCCACCTCTCTGGTGAATTTTATTCCAGTGAGGGTGTTGTTTATAATTTTGCATGTCTCCTCTAATTTGGTACGTATAATGATGAAAAAGATGTCGTCCACGTAGGGTATCCATAGTTTAGGTTGGATTTGCGGAAGGGCCGTCCTTTCTAGTCTTTGCATCTCTGCCTCTGCTATGAGTCCAGAGATAGGTGATCCCATGGGTGTCCCTTTGATTTACTCGTATGTTTGGCCGTTGAAGGTGAAGTGGGTAGTGAGGCATAGGTCCAATAGTTTGAGCATGTTGTCTGTGGAGATGGTTTCACTGGGGTCTTGCTCTTGTTCCAATAGTGTTGTCATTGTTTCCCTTGCTAGTTTTATGTCTATTGATGTAAACAGGGCTGTGACATCAAACGATATCATGGTTTCTTCGTCGTCTATCCTTATGTCTTTGATGGAGTTGAGGAATTCTTGGGCTGAGTGGATTGAGTGGCGTGACTTGTTACCAGGTCGAGCCTGCATGAGACTCCAGGCTTACAACCATGTGGTTGACTTTTAACTGCCCTCTTTGCAATTAGGGTTTAGCAATAAATGCTGCCTAAACAGCAACGTCCTAACCCTGTTAATGAATAAAGGGGAGAAAAAAAAATGCTTTGCTGTGAGATGGTTAAAATCCTAAATTTTAAATCCCTAAGTATTTTGGTGAACCAACTGGAATTCTCCTGACAACTGTTTCTTGTTCATTGTTAATGCTTAATCCTATATGTTTTTGTTGATTTCAATTCAACCATAGCAGCATTCGAACCTGTTGTCCGAGAAAATTACCTTGCCGCTGGATTATTAATCCAACGATAATACCACGAGAACATAGCCTCCTTTTATGGTCCTGAGAAAGCTGAAATTTATATATATGATGTCAGAGATACTGACAGTTAAGTTTAAGGCTGAGTACAGTGATTCAGGAAATGGGATCTGAGGATCTGTATTCTGAAATGGAGACTTTGTGGGGCCGTAGGGATTTTAGCGTGAAGTGGAATTAATGGACGTGTCATGCCTGGGCAATATGGGAGGCAATATAATTCAATTTGAATTCTATAAATATCTGGAATTAAGAATCTAATGATGACTGTGAATCCATTGTCGATAGTTGGAAAAACCCATCTGCCTTACTAATGTTCTTCAGCGAAGGAAATTGCCATCCCTACCTGGTCTGGCCTACTTGTGACTCCAGACCCACAGCAATGTGGTTGACTTTTAACTGCACTCTTGGTAATTAGGGATGGGCAATAAATGCTGCCTCGCCAGCGACGCCCTCATCCCGTGAATGAACAAACGAAAAAATGGTGGCTGAAAATTGTGCTTTTCCATATCTATAAATAAAGTGTATACGAATGGACCATCAGGCGGGACATCTGCAGCATTAGGAATCTTCACTTGTGTAAATGAGCTCTGAAGATTGTATATGATATAATGTTCAGAGGAAATGAGATTTAGTCATGGCGAATTTGGCTAGGAACCATCCCACGAGCCCCAGTCCAACCTTGGGCTCAGAGTCCAGCTCTACAAACCTCTGCAAACTCGAACACGGGAGAGAATCAGACAATGGTGTGGAGGGAATTGAAATTGTCAGAGACACTGGAGAGGCAGTTCCCAATGAGTAACAGTAAAACGACAGCGGAATCTGCACAAAATGAAACCAAAGGACAACTGGGAAACTTTGGGACAAGCTCCCACGATCACAAAAAACCACTTTCAGAAGAAAGTAATTACAGATATAAAATAAAACGTACTGTTAAAATTCACATTAATTTGAAATCAGTAAAGTCGAACAAGTTGATGCCCAAAAAAATGATAATAAAGAAAGAATAATAGAACATTTCCAAAAGTGTTGATCTGTCAAAATTATTGGTCTCTGACAATCTACGTTAAATTTAAATGAATATATGCCTTTGGTTAGATCTTCTTTGAACCAGTGACAGAACGTAGCTGGGTCACACTCAGAAATAGGTTTATTTGGAAATTAAACGTCTCACTGATGTCAGAATGTTTGCTTAGATTTACCTTCAGTTAACAATAAAAGAAAGTGACAGTTAAAATCATGAAATCACATAATACAGAGTAAAGCTATTTGACTATGCATTTTCCTCGCTGTGAAGGTAGAAACCAATTAGGCCCCAAACCTTTGCTGTTTCTCAATAGTCCAACACACATTTCCTGTTCCATTACTTATCCAATTAGAATACACTTATTGATGAATCTGCTCGCACTAACCACTCCTTCTGTAAAATGTAATGTGCCATTTCCTTTATTGATTGATTTATTCCATTAACAGTGTGTAAAGATGCACTAAGTTATGCAAGACGCTAGTTAACATGAAAACCAGAATTCTTCAATGAATAAATTTTTTCCTCAATACACAGTGCATTGCCAAACAATAAACTGGATTTAATCATGCAGAATTTGGCTAGGAAACATCCCACGTGCCCCAGCCCAACCCTGTGTTCAGAGTCCAGCTCATAAACCTCTGAAAACATGATTTTGTACAGCTCTCTCTGTGCTCTGTATCTAAAATCTTTCTCAAGTTAAGGTTTTTATACAGAGATAACAAGGTGTAGAGCTGAAAGAACACAACAGGCCAAGCAGCATCAGAGAAGCAGGAAAGCTGACGTTTCAGGCCTAGACCCTTCTTCAGAAATGGGGGAGGGGAAGGGGATTCTTAAATAAATAAGGAGAGAGGGGGAGGCGGATAGAAGATGGATAAAGGAGAAGATAGTTGGAGAGGAGACAGACAGGTCAAAGAAGCGGGGGTGGAACCATTAAGGGTGAGTGTAGGTGGGGAGTTAGGAAGGAGATAGGTCAGTCCAGGGAGGACGGACAGGTCAAGGGGGTGGGATGAGGATAGGAGATAGGAGATGGGAGTGGGGCTTGAGGTGGGAGGAGGAGATAGGTGGGAGGAAGGACAGGTTAGGGAGACGGGGACAAGCTGGGCTGGTTTTGGGATGCGGTAGGGGGAGGGGAGATTTTGAAGCTTGTGAAGTCCACATTGATACCATTGGGCTGCAGGGTTCCCAAGCGAAATATGAGGTGTTGTTCCTGCAACCTTTGGGTGGCATCGTTGTGGCACTGCAGGAGGCCCAGGATGGACATGTCGTCTAAGGAATGGAAGGGGGAGTTGAAATGGTTCGCGACTGGGAGGTGCAGTTGTTTATTGCGAACCGAGTGTAGGTGTTCCGCAAAATGGTCCCCACGCCTCCGCTTGCTTTCCCCAATGTAGAGAAGGCCACATCTGGAACAGCGGATACAGTATACCACATTAGCAGATGTGCAGGTAAATATCTGCTGGATGTGAAAGGTTTTCTTGGGGACTGGGATGGGGGTGAGGGGGGAGGTGTAGGGGCAGGTGTAGCACTTCCTGCGATTGCAGGGGAAAGTGCCGGGTATGGTGGGGCTGGAGGGGAGTGTGGAGTAGACAAGGGAGTCACAGAGAGAGTGGTCCCTCCGGAAAGCAGTAAGGGTGGGGAGGGAAAAATGTCTTTGGTGGTGGGTTTGGATTGCAGATGGCGGAAGTGTCGAAGGATGATGCATTGGATCCGGAGGTTGGTGGCATGGTACGTGAGGTCGAGGGGGATTCTGTTTTGGTTGTTGTTGCGTGGAGGGGGTGTGAGGGGTGAGTTGCGGGAAATGCGGGAGACACGGTCGAGGGCGTTCTTGACCACTGAGCGGGGTTAGTTGTGGTCCATGAAAAACGAGGACATCTGAGATGTTCGGGAGTGGAATGTTTCATCCGAGGAGCAGATGCGGCGGTGGCGACGGAATTGGGAATAGGGGATGGCATTTTTGCAGGAAGGTGAGTGGGAGGAGGTGCATTCTAGGTAGCTGTGGGAGTCGGTGTGCTTGAAATGGATGTCGGTTTCCAGGTGGTTGCCAGAGATGGAAACAGAGAGGTCCAGGAAGGAGAGAGAGGTATCAGAGATGGTCCAGGTGAACTTAAGATTGGGGTGGAATGTGTTGCTGAAGTGAATGAACTGTTCGAGTTCCTCGTGGGAGCATGAGGCGGCGCTGATACAGTCATCAATGTAACGGAGGAAGAGGTGAGGTTCAGGGCCAGTGTAGCTACGGAAGAGTGATTGTTCCACGTAACTTACAAAGAGGCAGGCATACTTTGGGCCCATGCAGGTACCCATGGACAACCCTTTTGTCTGTAGGAAGTGGGAGGAATTGAAAGAGAAGTTGTTGAGAGTGAGGACGAGTTCAGCTAAGCGGACGATGGTGTTAATGGAGGGGGATTGGCCGGGCCTGCGGAACAGGAAGAAGCGGAGGGCCTTTAGGCCTTCTGCATGGGGAATGCTGGAGTATAGGGACTGGACGTCCATGGTAAAGATGAGGTGTTGGGGACCAGGGTATTGGAAGTTTTCGAGGAGGTGGAGGGCGTGGGTGGTGTCACAGACGTAGGTGGGAAGTTGCCGGAAGAAGGGGGAGAAAATGGACTCGAGATAAGTTCGATGGGGCAGGACCAGGCGGAGACAATCGATCAGGGCAGTCAGGTTTGTGGATTTTGGGAAGGAGATAGAAGCAGGCGGTGTGGGGTTGGGGAACGATGAGGGTGGATGCTGTGGGTGGGAGGTCACCTGAAGTGATGAGGTCGTGGATAATTTGGGAGACGGTGTTTTGGTGGTCGGGGGTGGGGTCATGATCAAGGGGGCGGTAGGAGGAGGTGTCAGAGAGCTGGCTTTTGGCCTCTGCGATTTAGAGGTCAGTGCGCCATACTAAAACTGCGCCTCCCTTGTCCCCGCGTTTTATGGTGAGTTTGGGATTGGATCAGAGTGAGCAAAGGGTTGCATGTGGTGTGGCGGAGAGTTTGGAGTGGGTGAGAGGGGTGGAGAGTTTGAGGCAATTGATGTCTCGACGGCAATTGGAGATGAAGAAGTCGAGGGAGGGTAGGAGGCCTCGGGGTGGTGTCCAGGAGGAGGGGGTGTGTTGGAGGCGGGAGAAGTGGTCAGTAGGGGGAGGGTCAGACACATGGTTAAAGAAGTAAGAGCGGTGGCAGAGGCGGCGGAAAAACTGTTCAACGTCAAAGCGTGAGCGGTATTCGTTGATGTTAGGGTGCAGGGGGAAAAAGGTGAGTCCTTTACTGAGGATTGACCGTTCGTCCTCAGTAGGGGGAGGTCTGGGGGGATGGTGAAGGCCCGGCAGGGCTGGGTGCTACTCTCTCCTTTGGAGCTGCTGGCTGTGGAGTCGGTGGGCGGAGAGACGTCGGTGTCGGCGGTGGGCGGAGCGACGTCGGCGTCAGTGGTGGGCGGAGCGACGTCGGCGGTGGGCCGTGCGGCGTCGGCGGTGGGCGGAGCGGCGTCGGCGGTCGGCGGAGCGACGTCGGCGTCGGCGGTGGGCGGAACAGGGTAGGGGGTGGGAGGAGCAGAGCCGGTCTGTAAGTCCTGGATGTTGGTTGCGGTAGCAGCAGCGGTGTCAGCAGGTGCGTCGTTGATATCTGTGGTGTCGGACTCGGAAACGGAGGCGGTGGCATCAGCAGCGGAATCGATGGCGATCGCTGCACCGGAAGTGGCGTCCCGGTGGCGGCGGATGTGACGTCATCCATGGGTGCTCCGTCATGGCCACATCGCCAATGGCGGCACGCACATTGTGGGGAAGGTCCTGGGTCGGGTTGGGGATTTGGGGGATGGAGGAGGCCTGTGTTGCGTGGCAGGCACTAGTAAGTTTAGTGTACTTCCGATTTATAGTGTCCAATAAAGCCGAGTGGAATTGTGAGTTCAGGTTGCGAATCCTGCGAAGAATGAAAAACTGGAGAGGTCCTTTGCAGGTCTGGGAGAGGGAGGGTCTGATCTGGAGTAGGCTTGGTTTTAGTACCAGGAGATGCCGGCGCATTGCTGCGAGTGTGTGTTTCAGGAATCGCAGGGAGAAACGTTTTTGAAGGATCTCAATGTTCTGAATGTAGCGGTTGTCACAGTTGGGGCCAAATTGGGAAGGCCTAAAAGTCGACTGTAGTCCGGTGGAATGATCCGGTTCCGTAGGCAGGTACTAAGAAAGCTAATGTGGCTGTAGTCCCTGGGTTGCTTCAGGATGTGGTCAAGCAGTTTCAGTGCCAAAGAGATTACGAGAGAGTTGCAGTGGGAGAGAGATCCACTGAGGTCTTTCCGGAGGGAGGAGGGTAACATCTGCAAGTTAGACATCCTTAGAAGATGCTTCGCAGTGGGGTTAAAATTGATTCAGAGATAGTAGGAACTGCAGATGCTGGACAATCTGAGATAACAAGGTCCATCCTCCCTGGACTGACCTATCCCCTCCTTAACTCCCCACCTACACTCACCTTTAGTGGTTCCACCCCGCCTCTTTGACCTGTCTGTCTCCTCTCCATCTATCTTCTCCTTTATCCATCTTCTATCCGCCTCCCCCTCTCCCTATTTATTTCAGAATCCCTTCCCTTCCCCCATTTCTGAAGAAGGGTCTAAGCCCGAAACGTCAGCTTTCCTGCTCCTCTGATGCTGCTTGGCCTGCTGTATTCATCCAGCTCTACACCTTGTTTTCTCAGATTCACCAGCATCTGCAGTTCCTACTATCTCTGAAGGTTTTTATACAGCTTTCCCCCAGCTCTGTATCACTGTGTCGGTATTCCCCACCATGTTTTGGTTTTTGTACTGCTGTTTTCCAGCTCTGTATCACTGTATTGGTAATCCCCACCATGTTCAGGTTTTTGTGTAACTCTCTCCGTGCTCTGTATCACTGTGTGTGCTGATCGCCGACTCCGTGCACAGTAATGAACAGCAGAATCACTGAGTTGTATTCGAGAGATAATTATCTGACTGACTTCAGTCCAATGATCAATAGAAGCAGAAGCTCGTCCTCCAGTAGCAGTTTCTTCACTCTGCTCTTCTGATGTGTTTCTTTGAAGGAGGTATTTCGGAGCCTGTCCTGACGACTGACTGTGCCAGTAAATTGTGTACTGACAGAACCCTGAATAGTCGCAGCTTAAAGTAACGGTGTCACCCGCAGCAGAGGTTTGTCGAGGCGGAATCTGGGACACCAGGGAATTGGAATCTGTGGGATGATATTCAACATTATTACTTATTCAGCCTCTGTTACATGGAGAAATTGTAAATCCCCAGAACTGTTCTATTTTTGTGACAATTCAATTTGTTAATAGTCCATTTGAATCTATTTTCTTTTATTGAAATATAAACCAATGAGGCAATGAGGTGACATTTTCTTTTATGTATTTAGTTCTTAAAATGTGGAATACATTGTCAAAACTGATGGTCGAAACTGATTCAGCAGAAATTTCAAATGGTTAATCAACAGCAGCAGAATCAAACAGAAAATACAGGGTTATGGGGAGAAGGCACATACCATGGGAGTAGTTGCAAAGAACTCTGAAGAGAACAGTAACCACACGAGGCGCTGAATGCTATAGTGTATGTTCTTTGATGTCTGCTTTATTTCTGCTTCTATTTATTCTGTTGATAGACAAACCCTCGGGAACACATTATCCTAACTTTCAAAGCTGGAGGGCATAGATTTACGGTGAAACGGGAAAGAGATATATAATGAATTGCCGGAGGAAGTATTAGATATAGGTGCAGTTAAAACATTTAAAAGACATTTCGACAAATACCGGAATAGGAAATATTTAGAGGGATATGGGCCAAACTCAGGGAAATGGGACTACTTTAGTTTACGAAACCTGGTCAACCTTGACCATTTGGATGAAACGGCATGTTTCCATGCTGTATGACTCTATCACTTTATAATCAATTTCCATAAATAACTGTCCAAAAGTAACCCAACTGTGTTGCGTCAATGTGCTCAGTAAAATCCAAAACAAATTATTTGTTTGAACAGTACCATTAGCTTAACTATATACTTTTTTACAGTTTTGATTTTGAAGGAGATTCTAACAGATTTTTGATCTACTTTATGTTTTATTTCCAAATCAGGTCACTTCTCCGATTACCACCAACGTGAAATATTTCCGATTAGCATCGTTTTCATTTCTGCTTTTCCTTTGTGCATTTTTCTTTCGTTGCAAACATGGCAATCTGTGCCAGCACAGCTCAGTCGTAGATTGCGTTCAGCCTGTACTGTTTCTTGGGGACGGGGGGGGGGGGGGGGTGTGGGGGTCGAATTGTTGTTACTGATTGGGAACTCTCCTTCAGCTCTCCCTAAGTTTCAATTTCCGAATCGATTTATTGTCTTCTGTGTACTCGGAGTGGACATTTTCTTTTTAAGTTTTCATTAAGTATTAAGTTAGGAATCAGGTCATTCGTCCCAACTGATATGCCTGTGCATATACTAATACACCTGTCCTAGACCGAAATCTAATTTACATTATCCATCCAGCACAATGTGTATGTCTATTCTGCTCTCCTCCCTGTGTTATCAAAACCTTCCATGAATGACTCAATACAATGTGCTCTAATCACTCTGGTGGCAAGTTCCACATTTCACCACGACAGTTTCTGAATTTCTCCACCTTTATGACTTGATTAGTTATCATATTGAGCATGATATATTGATGTTCCATTGCTTTTGCGTCCGTCTCATTCACCCCATTCACTAGCTCATTGTTTATAATATTGCCATGAAATCTCATTGAGCTTCTCTCGTCCCCATAGAAAAGAGTCCCAGCCAAAATACTTGGGCTATGGGCTTCCCCTATTTTTTCAGATCGAGAATGTTGCAGATTCAAGACAATGGCTTGACTGAATTATTTCAAGTCTTTGCAGCTCTTATTGCCGATCTCTTAATCTCAAACTGTGATCCCTGTGTAGGCTATTTAGCATAGATTAAATTCCACTCAATATCTATCCCTTAACAATTCCATATGTTCAAATTAGATCATTTTCCTTCTTCTAAACGCTAATCAACGCAGCTCAGACTTAACAATCACTTCACAAAGTAGAACAACTTTTCAGGAGACTGCCTAATGAATCTTAACAGCACTTGCTCCAAAACAAATCTATTTGTTATCAAGTCAAGAGAGCAAACTTTTACCCACCATTCTATGCTGTAAACGATTCATGCCCTTCCCGCCACACAGTTCACCAAACTTTGTGGTGAGGGCGATGCACTTTCGACAATGCCCCAGAAATTGTCACATTTGTTTTTTGCAGGTTCTGAATGAGCATTCCACCCTCCACCCCCCACCAACCCCGTTTGAACTGTTGCCTGTAGCAGCTTAATTTCCACACACCAGTCACTGTTTTAGTGACATCCAAAATACGACTACATTGAAGTAAAAATTGTTGCCAATTCCATACTTCGGTCTGAGATTGAAAAAGTGAGAATGTGAGTGTTGATATAGAAGCCTTCTCCGTTTCAAACAATGTTCCCAAAATGTGGAGACGCTTACCTTCCTTCTCTTTCTGAGGCAGTACTACAGGAAGACAGTCTCTGACTGACACAAAGTGTCTTTAGTGTTCCTGGCGTCTGTACTCTCCACTATTCATGGGGCCCCACTATTAACCTGTAAGATTAATAATGACCCAGGTAATGTGAAACCACCGACTCAGGGCTAGGTCTGATACATACTTTCTTCTGCTCAAATCAGACCTCGACTCTCCTGTTCTGCTAATAATTCGGAAACTGTGACAGAGAGGATTACTCAGAAGAGGTTTGTTGAAGTTTCTTTGCAACTAAAGATCCTAATATTCAATGGAACGTTATACGAGACGGCATATGATAAGGTGGTGTGTGGAGTCACTTACCAGCTTCGGCAGTCACCACTGTTCCAGATCCATCCGCATAGTAATCATTACACAATGTTACTCCTCTCATTCTCCCCTGTCCAATAACCATTGTTACCTGAAAAGAGATGAGAAATCATCAGCTCGCAGTTTGAATAGCTTTTTTTTGGGAGATTTCGGAAAGATAACCAATATTATCTGTGTCCAAGTTTCTTTCGGTTCCAGCTCATCTCCTGACCTTTTGGCACATTGCACAAGAACACTGGAGGCAGATGCTCACTTCATAAAAGCGGAGAAGAATCTAAACGAAATACTGGTTGCTGGACAATGAAAAGATATTAACCCTGAAAAAAGCGATGGAAACATCAGGATAACAATTGTGTATTGGTGCCGGAGAATTTATGTTTTACTTGTACAGAGGTATTTGGTCGAGGTCCTTTCACTGTGCCGTATATCCCAATTGCACAGCGTTACAAGTCTGTGTAAAACTTCCCAAGACTAGATGAGATTTCAGGACATTACAACCGGACTGTGATTCACGATTCGAGTTGTTCAAACACAATCTTGATTCGTGTGTGCATCCTTTGACTGTGAACTGCTATGCCTGAAGTCTATTCACCCACACTATTCCCGGGAAAGACATCGCCATCCAAACACAATAGGCATATATGAAACTCAAGATTTTGTTGACAATACTCCTTTCTAATTGTAAATTGGATTGCTTGCAGAAGCTGTGAATCAGAACTATGGGTATTTTCAGGTCGCTTAAATCGGTTTTCAATCTGATTCTGTAATAATCTCCAGTGAGAGTTTTTGAACAGTAGGAAGCCGACGCCCATCACTGTGTTTTTCCCACGAATACCGAGCTTTACAGTAGTAGGTGGCGGCGTCTTGAACTCTGACATCCCGAATTTCCAACGAAAATGTCTTTGGTGCTTCATTTGAGAGCATTGAAAATCTCCCACTGCCGGAGACCTGCTCCCACTCCGTCATTGTTTGCGTTTGTCTGAAGAATTGTCCACTCACATAACGATAAGTATGAAAAAAATGGTAATCATCAAAAACACAAGTTATGGCGAGAGTCTGACACTCCTTCGCAGTTACCCTTGTCGGGCTCTGTGTCACTGACTGACTGAAACAACCTGGAAAATAAACAGAGAGAGGTGAGTGGGCTTAAGAAGCGATCCACACAAAGTGATTAAAAACGCAGACCACCCCTATAATACGAACGAACTGGGCAGTAATTTAGTTTTAAATAAACACAATTTTGGTTTCTGCGATAGGTACTCACTGGGTTCACAGACACACAGGATCAAAATAAAGAGGTTTCCCATCGTTCCCATATTTACAAATGATGGTTTCGATGACCGCTAATTACAGACTACTCTAGGAGACTGGATCGTGAGCTCGGATGAAACATTTTGGAAGAATCAAATTGATTCACAGGCGGCAGCGTCAATGAGGTAATTGACAGGTCATATGGATATTGGTCTGTGGACGTGCATTGCCTGAATAAGCGGGAGTTTTAAGGAGGGAACCTACAGTCTTTTGTAACTTCACCAGCCCTATGATCTGGATATGAAATCACCTCCCACAGTCGCCCATTGCACAGAGGTGGGGTGGGGCTGAAGGTGGGGACATGCTCTGTCAGTGATCGCTGTGGCCCTCCCTGGCCCCACAGTAATGAGCTGAGCAGTAAGTGGGTGTTTCTATTGGGTGACATAAATTGAGCAAAGAAAGTATAGTTTTGACCCTGGAAGAACAAAAAAAAATCTTCCATTCTCCTACCCCACCATCACTGCCACTTTCCCTTGCTCCCTGTCACGCCCTGTCCTCTTTTTAATTCAACAGTGCTGATCATTACTTTATGCTGAGCAGGTCAGAGAGACCTCGGTCAAACATCTGATCAGGTCAAACTGAACTTCAAACTCGGTGGCTTCACTCAGTCTCGCAACTGCGGACGATGTTGCAAAATGATATAGTCCGGTGAAAATATTGTGCAAAAGATACATAATTTATACAAAGATCAAATTTTCGCACACATTTAAATAAATAGTTTCTGCAACACCCTTTTCTGACTGTTGCACATTTCATGTTGCTTTAATTCCACTGTGGAAAGATATTCTATGTTTGAGGTTGTCGATGCTGGAGAATCACCCAAAACCAGCCCAGCTCGTCCCCGCCTCCCTAACCATTCCTCCCACCTCAAGACCCACTCCCATCTCCTACCCACTAACCTCTTCCCGCCTCCTTGACCTGTCCGTCCTCCCGGGACCGACCTATCGCCTCCCAAACTCCCCACCTACATTCACCTTTACTGGCTCCAACTCCGCCTCTTTGACCTGTCTGTCTCCTCTCCACCTATCTTCTCCTTTATCCATCTTCTATCCGCCTCCCTCTCTCTCCCTATTTACTTCAGAATCCCCTTCCCCTCCCCCATTTCTGAAGAAGGGTCGAGGCCCGAAACGTCAGCCTTCCTGCTCCTCTGATGCTGCTTGGCTTGCTGTGTTCATCCAGCTCTACTCCTTGTTATCTCTGAGCTTTTATTGTCATTAATTCAGCTCCTCGGTATTCTGGGCTGATGTCTGTACTTTTAATTCATTCCTTTCCCCGTCCATTCCTCTTACTTTCCGGTCTCATGACTCTGACCATTATTTATCCCAAACTCTCTTTCTTTCTGTCCTTTACATCAATTCGACCTAGAAGAATGGTTCATGAAGCTGCACGAAACTTTTAATCTAGTACTTCAATGATAAGTCATGCAGGTTTATTTTTTTTTAAACGCATTAAATAATCCACATGCTTTTGACAAAGCTGAGAATTTTCAACTGAAATAATATTAGAGAAACAGATCGAATGTTTCCAGTCCAATGTGACTGCTCTTTACATTGTGTCATTTTGTTTTGTTCAAAAGGAAGCAGTGAGCTGTTGCCTAGGTATCAGGATTCACACAGGAATAACACACACAAAATACCCACACACACACTGATTGGTGGACATGTACCCGGTGTGGCTTCCTCTACATCGGGGAAACCAAGCGGAGACTCGGGGACCGCTTTGCAGAACACCTACGCTCGGTTCGCAACAAACAACTGCACCTCCCAGTCGCGAACCATTTCAACTCCCCCTCCCATTCCTCAGACGACATGTCCATCCTGGGCCTCCTGCAGTGCCACAACGATGCCACACGAAGGTTGCAGGAACAGCAACTCATATTCCGCTTGGGAACCCTGCAGCCCAATGGTATCAATGTGGATTTCACAAGTTTCAAAATCTCCCCTCCCCCCACCGCATCCCAAAACCAGTCCAACTCGTCCCTGCCTCCCTAACCTGTTCTTCCTCCCACCTATCCCCTCCTCCCACCTCAAGCCGCACCTCCATCTCCTACCGACCAACCTCATCCCGCCCCCTTGACCTGTCCGTCCTCCCTGGACTGACCTATCCCCTTCCTAACTCCCTACCTACACTCACCTTTACTGGCTCCATCCCCGCCTCTTCGACCTGTTTGTTTCCTCTCCACCTATCCTCTCCTCTATCCCTCTTCTATCCGCCTCCCACTCTCTCCCTATTTATTTCAAAACCCCCTTCCCCTCCCCCTTTTCTGATGAAGGGTCTAGGCCCGAAACGTCAGCCTCTCTGCTCCTATGATGCTGCTTGGCCTGCTGTGTTCATCCAGCCCTGCACCTTGTTGTCTCATTTTCAAGTTACTTTGGTTCCCTCGCGACCCTGTCATTGAGCATATAACAGTGTGCACTTCACTTTGTGGTTGCATTTATTTGTGTGATTCTGCACACGTTATATACTCCAATAGTAGGAAGATGTAAAAGAGTACAACAGATTTTGTACGGGGCTGAGATTGCTTTATAACACAGTGACTCTGAAAACACAGAAATACATGGCAGCATAAGTCACCTGCAGCCCCGGGATGGTTAAACTGGTGAGTTTTGTCCGGTTTGAAGTTCTGCAGAGACACGGTTTTTGAAAGAGACTGCTTTCCTAATGTCTGTATGCAAGACATTCTCCACATAACAAACTGGAGCTGTTTGCCTGGTTGTTGTCGATACCAATATAAATGATAGCCTTTTTTTTTTGCTGAACTGTAGGTACATTTTATTGTCAGTGCTTCACGGTCTGCTGTGCTCTTGGAAGACTGAGACTATGTTAAGGAATTTCCATCTCTCAGTTCTGTAATATATTCAGAAAGAAGAAAAGATAGCATTAAAATCCGTGCTCTGGAACAATTCTGTATTCGTATTTTAAAAGTGACGTAATTGGACTCTCCTTCCCGACAATGAACATTTCAAACAGAACCCAGGCACTGGATAACTGTATGGTCCTTGCCGAGAACATTTTGTCAGTTTCTTTAAAGTCCAAACACGGACAGGAAGACACTCCTTCATAAGATCCTATTGGCTCAATGTCACATCCTGGTGTAATGGCTCTCTTCCACTGGTGTAATCTCAGATGAAGCCACCAGACATTGAAATGAGATTAAAATAATGTCCTGGTCACCTGCGGCCTTGTCCCATTATGTAAACTGTCTGACTCTGGAGAGTTCTGACAACGAATCTCTGCCATTCATCTCGGAAAATAAAGTCAGCAGCACGAAGATGATGGATAGACAATAATTCCGTAAAAATAAATCGAGGAAGGAGAACTTCGTAGCAATGTCACTATTTCACAAAACTGTTCTGAGGAAAACAACTACAATGAAAAAGAGTTTTACTTCAATGTTTCAGGGCTTAGCTCCAGAAAGAAGATTCGGATTTCTGCCTAAATGGAATGGGAGAAAGTAAAACAGCGCAAGAGGTATCATTGGATGGGCTGGTATTCCCCTCAATATGCTTTACAAAAACATCTTGTTGGGAGGTGAGGTATGCCATCAGTGACGGCCTATGCATCAGAATGACACAGGATAATGCCCTGAAAGCACAATTATACGCAAGGGGACGGACACAGAAAAAACAACATATGCAAACATAGCTTAAATTCAGATGCACAAAGCTTTATTATGCATTACGGACATTGATAAAAAAAAACAATTAAGGATAGCTAATAAATGTTGGCTGAGCCATCAGCATCCTCATCCCGTGAATGAATAAAAAAGTGCTACTGCATTGTTTCAGAAGAATAATCATGTAGAAATTTTAAGAGAGCACCGTTTGTGTTCAGTTCGCACCCTGCATAAAAATGTTAAAACACAAGCAGAAAATAAGGCATCTAACGATAGAACGACATAGAGGCAAATAAACCCACACGTAAAAACACAGCAACATATACCCAAGTTCACATAAAGTCGGTTATTCATCAGAGACACGCGCATTACTACGCAGAAACAAGTATAAACAAACATTCAAATTTGCATCGTAAATACGTCACATAAACAAACGCAAGCATAAAATTCACACTGAGACACAAGCAGAAGAGTATAGGCACATATATCACACGCAAGGATGAACATACACACCAATAAAGATTAAAAAAAAATTAACCACACAGACTCACAAAGACATACAGAGAGAGATTGCAAGGCGCATGAATTAACATTGACAAATATCGATAAATAAATACATGGACTCACGCACCTCCAAGAACGTAGAGGCAGACACACTGTCGGTTATAACTCTGCAGACACAAGCAGTTAAAAAAAGGAAATACAAAAACGCAAGTACACAGAAGGCAAAAGGTAAAACATGTACACGTTGGTGCTCATCCACCATAAGATCAGAAGACAATGAGATGTTGGGGCAGACAATTTGATCCATCGAGTCCACTCCACCACTCAATGAGAGCCTGGCCGGTCTGGTAATATTCAATCCCACTTTCCTGCATATCAGTACAACTACTGATTCCCTTAATGATTATAAAACTTTCTATGCCAGCCTTGAATATACATAAAGACAGAACCTTGATTGCCTGAGCATCATTTAAGTTGAGACAGACTGCAGAAATCTATGGAACAGAAGGATTGGGATTCTTCATCACAAAAAAAAAGCTGGTATCCAATTTCAGTGGGTATTAGGGAAGACAGGCGAAATGTGGATCTTTATTTCATAGGAATTAGAGCACAAACGAAGTAAAGTTTTGTTAAAATTACGTAAGGCACTAATCAGAACACAGCTGAATGGAAGTGCTTTCTTATAAGGAGCGGTTTATAGGTTTGGGGATTTTACCTATTAGCATTTAGAAGATGACAGGCGACTTTATTGAAACATAAAAGATTCTTAGGAGACTCGACAGGATACATGCGGGAGCCAAAGGCCAGAGATCATACTCAAAATTAAAGGATCACACATTTAAGATAGAGATGAGAAGGAATTTCCTTTCTTGAACGGTAGTGAGTCTGTGGAATTCTTTACTGCATCGGATTGCAGAGGCTGGGTTGTTGGGTACATTCAAGTTTGTGAAAGTGAAGTTGAGGATTATGAATGCAGATATGATTTGACTAAGGGTTGGAGTAGACTCGATGGGCGTATCTCATGTAGTCTACTTCTATTCGTACTTCATGAGTTCTTATCATCTTATAATTTGCCTTTGAGGCCACTTCCTCATTCGTGAATTTCTGTTCTAATGAGATGCCTGGAATAATTTACAAACACCAAAGATAAAAACAGTTTTATGTCATATGTTGATAATTTGTAGTTGTCTAGGTTTTAAAACTGTACAAGTAGAAGATAAGAATAGAGGCCTCATAAACCAGCATGTCGACCCTAAGTGTTAGTTTTCAGATTTCCATGAGCATTCTGGCACTCAAAATATGACAGCTGCTTTTTCTATGGTGCTTGCCAGTTTGCACCCATACCCAGATTGTCTGTGGGTTTCGAATGACAGTTTGTGATTCGCTTCCAGGAGGTTGTCCTTTCGTGTGGTAAACAGTGTGGATGCCATTGCCTGTCCTAAAACCACAGCTTTCTTCACACGTATACTTAGCACAGACACGTTCCATCATATCATATCATATCATATCATATCACATCATAAAATACACTGACAAAACATATCATGCTGTAGATTCAGTAGTGGATAATGTTTCCTCTACTTTTGGCTTGAATGCAGCCTGAACATATTGATAAGGGGTGGGTAGATTCAATTGTGTGGAAAGTTATGGAAAAAGTTAAAAAGGGGGAAAAGACTCAGACGAGATTAATCAAGTTTCCAAAACATGTAATGGGAAATAAATTTTTGAAAGTGCCTGAAATATAACTTCAGGTTCAGCAGACAACGGTACAATTATGAGCAGGATGCTGTCAATGCAGAGCTGAGTGTGTTGTATTTAAATGCGAGCAGAATACAAAATAACGTACATGAGTTTGTAGCACAGATTGAAGGTACGATTTTGTGGATATCACAGACACTTGGCTGCAAGGGGATCAGGGCTGTGATCAAAATATCCAGTAATACGCGGCCTTTTGAAAGGACAGGCAGATGGGCAGAGTCGGGAGTTTGCCTGTTCGTAAGAAATTAACTTAAGTCAAGAGAAAAAAATAGTGATATCGGGTTAGAAGGCGGAGAATGTGCGTGATAGAGTTGAGAAACAGCAAAGGAAATAAAAAGGCCATGTCGTGATTTATGGACAGACCTCTCCAGGGAGTAGAAAATTAATCAAGAGATGGAAAGTGCATGTAAGATAGACAGTTTTTCAGCAACCACGGGGAACTTCAATATGCAAATTGCCTGGTGAAATTAGTTTGGTAGTGGTTCCCACGGAATGGAATATGTGGAATATCTACAAAATGGCTTTTTAGAGCTGCTTGTGGTAGGGAACAGGAATTTCTGCAATTGGCGATGTGTAATGAGGCAGACTTGAAAGGGAGCTTAAAATGAAGGAACGCCTGGGGAACAGGAACCATAATATGAAAAAAAAACACTTTACAGTTTAAGATGGAAAAGCTTAAATTTGATGTAACTATTTTATGATTAAGAAGGTGTAACAACAAAGACATGAAGGAGGAGTTGGCCAGAGATTATCTTAGGTGGAGTCTAGCAGAGAACACGATAGAGCAACAGAGGCATGAGTTTCGTTGGGGTAATTCGGGAGGCAAAACAGAAATTTATTTATAGGAAGAGAAATCACGTTGAGGGGAAGACGAGACAGCTATGGCTGACAAGAAAAATCAGGGACAGCACAAAAACAAATCAGAAAGTGCTGAATGTGAACAGTGTGATGAAGATCAGTGGAAAGCACAAGATTGTGATGCCTTTAAAAACGAGCTGAGGACAACTAAAAAAAATCAATAAGGGGAAAAGATGAAGTAAAAACAATATTGCAAGAGTTTTTTTTTTGTTTAGATATATTAAACAAATAAGAGAGATCAACAGTGGACATTGGACTACTAGAAAATGAGATGGACAGTTCAAAACGGGGAACAAAGAAATGACGGAAGAATTGAATAGGTACTTTGCATCGGTCTTAATGGTGAAAGACACCATTGGCATCACAGAACTTCAAGATAGTAAGGGCTGAAATGATTACAGTGGCCATCACCAAAATGAACGTGCTGGAGATGCTCAGATTTCTCAAGATGGATACATCACCCAGAATGGGTAGACTACATCCCGGGGGCCTGAAGGTGTCAGCATTTTTGGTGATCTTTCAGGACTTGCCGGAGTCATGGAGAGTCCCAGAGGACTGGAAAAAGGCTAATGTAACACCCTATTTAAGAAGAGTGGGAGCAAAAAGACAGAAAATTATGGGCTGGTTAACTTGACCTCAGTCATGGAAAGATTTAACAGTCCATTATTATGAATTGGGGAGTACTTGGAAGTGCATGGTAAAATAGAGCTGGATCAGCTTGATTTCCTCGCGTGGAGGCGATGCCTGAAAAATCTGTCAGAATTCATTGAGAAGGCAATGAGAAATTTAGACAAAGGAATGATATGATCAATTTGGATGTCCAGGAAACTTTTGACAAGCTGCTGAACAGGAGCTGCTAAATAAATTCAAAACCTATGGGGGCTCGGGGCAACGTACAGGCATATATACAGAACTGGCCAACTGGTAAAAGGCAGAAAGTGAGAATAAAAGGGGTGTTTTCCGGATGGAAGCCAATGAATAGTGAATTCTACAGGGGTCAGTGCTGGGCCCGCGATATACTCACGTTAAGTTTTAATAATCTGGACGAAGGAATTGATTGCATGATTGCGAAGTTTACAGGAGATGCAAAGATAAGTTGTAGGATAGGGAGTGTTGTTAAGTGTTTTTGTTGGGAGGCTGCAGAAAGATTTCAATAGGCTAGGAAATGGGAAAAGCAGTGCCAAATGGGATATAATATGTGATAATATGATGTTATGCACCTTGGTACAAAGAATAGAGGTGTACACTACTTTATAAAAAGGAAATTGCTTTTGAAATTTAATCACAAGGGTCTAATGCGTTCTAGCTCAGGATTCTCCTTAGGCTGAGATGCACATTCGCTTGTCAGTTAGGAAGGTAACTTCAATGTTAGCATTCATTTCAAGAACTGGAATACAAGAATCTTTTATAAGGCTCTGCTCAGACTGCATTTAGAATATTGTGAGCAGTTTTGGGCCCCATAAGTAAAGAAGTGTGTGTTAGTCTTGGAACGTTGCAGAGGAAGTTTACAAGAATGATCATGGGGTTGAAGTGCTTTTCATGTTGAGGATAGTGGGTCTGTAGTCAATAGACAAAAGAACAAAAACAAAGTTGCTGAAAAAGCTCAGCAGGTCTGGCAGCATCTGTGAAGGAGAAAACAGAGTTCACGTTTCGGCTCCTCAGAACGTTAAAATTTCCATAGAAGGGTCCCCAGACCCGAAACATGAACTCTACTTTCTTCTTCACAGATGCTGCCAGCCCTGCTGGGTTTTACCAGCAACTTTGGTTTTGTTCCTGATTTACAGTATCCACAGTTCTTTCGGTTTTTATTCTGTAATCAATAGAGTTGAAAAGAATGAAGTGAGATCTACCTTAAATTTACAGACTACTGAGAGACCTAGATAGTGTGAATGTGGAGAGGATCTTCCAATATTTGGAGTTCCTCGGACCCTACAGCATAGACTCAGAGTGAAGGCCCGACTTTTCAGAACTGAGATCATGAGGAATGTATTCATCCAGAGTGGGTGGTGAATATGTGGAACGCATTGTTGGAGAACGCTGTTGAGGCCAAGTCATTCAATAAGTTTAAAACAGAGATAGATAGGTTCTTGTTTAAGAAGAGGATCAAAGGTTACGGGAAGAGGAAGGAGAATGAGCTGATGAACTTTTCGGCATTCATACAATGGTGGAGCAGACTTGAAGGGCCAAAAGACTTAAGTTCTTCTTCTATAGCTAATAGTCTTATGATTTCGAAATTTTATATCAATTTCAAAATTCCTGCCCAAACAGGTTGAAATTGTGCTGTCATCAATACAAAATAGGCAGGTTTATGAGTTCATCTGGATAGGGTAGTAACTGCATAAAGAGGAACTTGACGGTTCTCAGAGTGGTTGGTCGGTCTTTTGCCGTTCCAGAACGGTGCTCAGTTGTCCACAGTTACTCCTGATCTGTGGTTGTATTTGACACCGACCACACCATGGCAAAATATCGACAGTGGGTCCAATCATCGTGGGTGCACCTAATGTGCCTCGAGAACTCTGAGTTAGCAGATGTCTGTCTTTGCAGGTGATGCCTTAGACATTCGTCTTTCCTATCTCTGTGCCCTTTTCTCCAGAAGAACCTGTCACAGTTCACCACACGCAATATCTGGAACACAAATCAAGGGATGCTGACTCGACCATTTTCCTCCTTGCCATCATCCCCATTCAGTATGGTACCGGTTTGATTTATTGTATCAAATGTTTGATTTTCAACAATTTTCTGTGTTGAATTTGTCAGCTTTGTTATTTCTGGCCTTGGACAAAGCAGAGTCAACTCACTGAGTTTTCACATTTTTCCCCTTGAAATGCAAAGATGACTACAGAAGTAATGTTGTATCTCTTTAACGTTAGACCGCTATACTTGAAGGGCGACATTCAAGACAATAATTTTGCTGAAATGGCGTCAGAGGCGTGTCCAGTTGTTGGAACAGAAGTTCAGAGCAAAACTGGAAATAACATAATAAGTGGCCTATTCCACCTATCAAATTTCTTTACCGTTCTGCTACATCATGTCTCTTCACCGACCACAATGACATTTTGCTGTGCTATTCCCAAATCGCTGAATGCCTTCTGTAAATAGACATCTATCGATTTCACAAATTAAAGTAAAATCCTGCGGGTGCTGAAAATGTGAAATTAAAGCACAGAATCGAGAGAAACTTAGAATGTCGCACATTTATTGTGAGAGAAATTGGATTAACGGTAAGAGTCCGACATGAATATATTGGGTCGTATCAGAGACGAAATGTTAACTCGGTTCTCATCTTCACAAAGGCTGTCAGAACTGCTGAGCTTCTCCAAAGTTTTCTGTTTTTATTTGTCGAGTTATGTCTTGCATGTACTTTATGATTCAGTCTCTATAACCATCTGTAATAGAGAATTTCAAAGATGTGCCACTCCCTGACTGAACAAATTTCCCCACTTTCTCACTTAATATCACCTCACCCTCATTTTGTAACTGATTTCCTGCTTCGCTATTCGCAGCAAAGCAATAATCTTTCCTACACCCGCCCTGTCGATCTCTGTGCGATTTCAAGTATCTCAAAGATGACACCTCGTATTCATCTAAATTCTAGAGTATGCTGGTCTTATCTCATGAAGAAGTCAGCCTATCTTCATTGCAGCCTCAAGGAAAGTGTATTGGAACTGTACTGGATGCCCCATGTATATATGGTTTCAACACGGCTCTGCACAGTTTTGGCACGTGAGGACTACTGCATTGGAGTCGTTTCACAATAAATGCTGAGGTACCATTTCCTTTAATTCATTTTTGCTTCCGCACGTTAGCGTTCAGTTTCTTGTTGAGAAAAACACTTCGGCCTCTTTACACAGAAGCATTTCCCCATTGCATGCGTTTGAGAAACACTTAGCATTTTTGTTTTCCCACAAAATGGATAACTTTGCCTTTCCATACTTTATTCTTCCTGTTTGTTCTTCCTCACTCATGCAACATATTTAAATCCTCGTGATATATCTTTGAATCTAGGTATTAACTCACATTTCCGCCATCAGTAAACTTGTTAATAATGAATTTGGACTCCACATACCAGTATTTTGGACAGAATGCGATTAGCTGAGGGTCAAATACTGTATCTTGAGGTACTCTGCAGTCATACCGGCAAGCTGAGTAAAAGCCATCTATTCTCAGTCTATTTCTTTTCGTCCAGTTAATTTTGAATATCCTCCAGTATTTATGTCAATCTCATGTGATCTATTTTTCTGGCATTCACTCGTTTACCATTAACTATTTTGAAACTTACATTCTCAGAAAGCTCCAGTTCGTTTGTCAAGAGTGATTTTTCTTTCAGGAATCCATGCTGATACTGTACCACGCAATTATTCTCTTCTAACTGTCCAATTCAAACCGTTGGAATTATTTCTGTCTACTTCCTCGATATGTCTGTGGCAACATTTAATTCATTGCCTCGCTTTACTTTCCCTCATATAACTGATTATCTAATCTCGGCCAACACGCCTGATAGGTAATTTAAAGAACACATTTGTTTACCATTGACTCCCTCTTTTCTAAGCAACAGTGCGAAGGCAATACATTCGAATCCACCAGCGACTCCAGAATTCTGAACTTGAATTTTCATGTGAGATGCTTCAAGAGGTAAAACACTGGAAATCAAACTTCGTTCTTCCTAGAGTCATAAAAACGTTCAAATCATTATCAAAGCATGTAATATTTCCGATTTACCTGTAGTTTAGACCAGGCTAACCGAAACCATAACCAGATGTCTGCATTTAGTGTGAATAATGATTGCTAGCAAATAAAGTAATTCTAGATGCAGGTGAACAACAATAGACTGCCGACTTATAACTCTACTACTTAGAACGCTAAAGCTCTTGTAAAACTTCCTACACACACACACACAAGAAGGCAAGCATATATAAAACAAAAATGACAGTATGTGTGGAGGAGAAAAAGGAATTCCGTTCAGTGCCCCTGTCGATAGCATTCACTAAGATGATCCTTTTGCGTGTCAGGACTTGCTGTACTTCGATTTCGATTCTCTGGGTACTTTACTTGACCCTGGAGGATGCATGAAGCATTTTGCTCACAATATGCAAAATCTCCTCATTACTGGTTAAAACGGCAACTCACATTTACTGGTAAGAGAAAATAAACTGTCTTTTTTTCAGTCTTTTGATTTATACTTACGATAGAAAGAACGAGATGGAGCAAAGTCACATACTTGCTTGTAGTGTCATCGCAATAATAAGATGATCAGCTGTCCAAGAACCAGTCTCGTGATTGTTCACTTGCCATTGGCTTTTGTCACTGAAAACTCGTCACCGTTTTACAATCCGTTCAACAACATGCCGTCAGTTGAATCTCAATTGGTACACATTCCCTGCTGCAGCCCAAATACAATTAGCTTCCCCTACTGTTTGAACAAAACAAAAGTGTAAAAGTCACTTACAATAAGTGATGGTAATCCGCTTTTATAAAATGGAACAAACAGTTCATTATCATTGCTTTTAAATCTTTCCTTTTCTCAATTTATTCCAGATTTAGAAATAAGCAAAACCTAAAAACGAGATGTCAATTTCAGTTAATCCTTTCTGTACAAATCCTAATGGAACTTTGCTTCATATGCTAATACATCTTCGAGTTGGTTACTGGAATTCCCTGTTTGGTTTAATTGGACTCGTCATTTTAAATTATCCAGTATTGCAGTGAACTACTCATTGCAGTGACATGATAAATTTGTCGTTGAAAGAGTGTCTTGGTCTTTGATCATTCTGGAGAAGGACCCTGGGTCTGAGACTGACAGGGATAACGAGTATCAAATTCAACCTCTTAGTTGCCTTCAGTAAGTCTGTACAGGATTTCATTTGAGAACATGGCGAGGTGACAACCAAAAAGTATTATTGCTGGGCTGTTAATCCAGAGACCCAGATAACGTTGTGGGACCCAAGATTGAATGCCGCCATGGCAGGTATTGGAATTTGAATTCAATAAATAGCTGTAATTAAGAATCTAATGATGACCGTGAATCCATTCCCAATTGTTGGGGAAAACCCATCTGGTTCATTAACGTCCCTTAGGGAAGGAAACTGCCATCCTAACCTGATCTGGCATACATGTGACTCGAGACCCACGGCAATGTGGTTGTTTCTTAACTGCCCTGTGGGCAATTAGGGATGGGCAATAAATGCTGACCTAGCCAGCGACACCCTCATTCTGCGAATGAATAAAGGAAACTTTGTGTAAACCAAACATTTCTAATCATTTCACAATTATGGTCAAAATTATATTCTCAATCTTTCAAGTAGATTTGTCTCAAAAAGATACCGTGTCTCAGGCTTCGTATGAAATAGTCTTGAAAACATGGCAAACTTTCAAAACGCAATGTAGCTATTTGACAACAGTAGCCTGGTATCATCTGTACTGATACGGAAACTCTCGTGACTGCCACCGAAAGTTTCTTGACGTTCTCCCGCAGCTGATCGCCTGGAGAATAGGCAGTGGCCATGGAGGAAAAGCAAAAAATATTGGGAATCGCTTCTCTTCTGAAATAAGCATATCAACAAGTCTGTCCGCTTTAATTATCAATGTTCTTCACTGAGTGATATGGCGTTGTACATTTGTGAATTCTCCCAATCTCCTCGAACCAGTGATATAAAATAATTCTTCAATGCAAAGTCACTGATGGAACACAATAAGGAAGAAACTGAGAGGGAAGAAGGGATATATTTTATTAACAAATGCTTTGATATGGTGTGAAAACTCTGCAAATAAAAACATGGTGCTGCTCTCATACAAAAGTTGGCTCTGGTCTGTTTTGACAGAGGCTGAGTTTTATTATGTTAGATTAAGGTTTAAGCACAGAATGTAGTTCCTGTCATCTGAATCATACATTTATGCAAACAAAGAAACTTCGATGTTATCTAAGAAGTCCGTGAAACACCCAAGCAATTGGTTCACTGTTCTGACTTACCCTGAAGCACAGCAATGTATTTTTTTTCATTCAGTTTCTAATTCAATAGTTTTATGTTAGGCACCTTTGATTCTGTTTCCACCATATTTTTATTTGTGGGTTGAAAAGATTTGAGGTATCCGTACCTCAGATAAACACAAGAGATTGTGCATCTTCCGCTTTGGCAGAGATGATCTTGCATTCATTTGCACAACTCGGATTAATCTTTTGTCAAATGTAACCTCCAGCATACGGCTTGTGGGATGCGGATGATAAAATTGCCCGTGGATGCCAACAGGAAAATGGTTCAGTGTGAAGTAATAACAGTCTCGCGCTTACATGATACAAGTGAAATTTCTCATTTATGACCCCAAGACTTTAACATTCCCACTTAAACTATAGCGAAGTCCATCTGTCAACCTGATGAAGGCTGTTGGTACTAGCACACAAACCTGAAGCGACTTTTTGGGCTCTTAGGTGATTGGCCAAAACAATAAGAACAATCTTAATTTGTGGCTAGTATGATTCTAGCCAGTAGATTACTTGCCTCTTTGTATCCACTGAATTTTTCTGACACACGGGAGCAAAGATTGCTTTGACTTAAGAGCAATCACCTCAACTGTGGGCAGTTCCTTTCACTTCATCTCTGAAAATTATTTCTTTTTAACACTTCTCTTAAAAAAAAAACTTCAATATAGTTTAGAACTGGCTGATTCTGGCAAGACCTTAGCGGAGAATCGATAAGCAGGTTAGAAAACAGTAAGTATCACTTCTTGGATCAAACTACAACTCATTCTGCATTGTTCTATTCAAAGATTATGCAACGAATGAATAGTATTTAGGGCAGCCTCACAAAAGAGAACACATACCAGATAGCACGAATGTTGGAGCATGCAAGATTTAGTTGAAAGGAAGAATTGAGGGAGAGCAATATTCGAAGGGAAATGATGTGAGGAGAATTGATGGGATTGAAGTCGGATAAATCACCAGGGCCTGATCATCTACATCGTAGAGGACTTAAGGAAGTGGCTGTAAAAATAGTGGATGCATTGGTGGTCATCTTCTAGGACTCTATAGACTCTGGAACAGTAGCTTCAGATTGGAGGATATCTAATACCACTCCAATATGCAAAAAGGGATGTAGAGAGAAAACGGGGAATTATAGATCAGTAAGCCTACCATCGGGAATCCATTGTTCAGGACTTTATAGGGCAGCATTTAGGGATCAGTAGCAGGATCAGAAAGAGTCAGCATGGATTTATGAAGGCTAATCATGCTTGACAAAACTCTTACAATTCTATGAAGATGTAACAGATGTTGACAATGGGGAGCCAGTCGATGTGGTATATTTGTCTTTCAGAAAGCTTCGACAAAATCGCGCATAATAGATTATTGTGCAAAACTAAACCGCAGGGGTATGGGGGAAAGGTACTGAGGTCGATAGAAATCTGGATGACAGAGAGAAAACAGAGAGTTGGAATTAATGAGTCATTGTTCAAATTGGCAGGCAGTAACTCGTGGAGTGCCCCATGGATCGGTGCTGGGACCCCAGGTATTCACAACGCTGATTTAGATGAGGGAACAAAGTGAAACGTTCCAAATTTTGCAGATGATGCAAAGTTGGGTGGGAGGGTGAACTGTGACGAGGATACAGAGATCCTTCAGCACTTTGTGGACAGGCTGGGTGAGTGGACAAATCAATGGAAGATGCGGTATAATTTGTTTAAATGTGAGGTTATTCACTTTCGAAGCAAAAAGAAGAAGGCAGAGTGCTACCTGAAAGGCTGAAAAATGGGAGGAGAGTGTACAGGGGGACTTGGGTGTCCTCGTGCAGCAGTCGTTGAAGGTAAACATGCAGGTGCAGCAGGCTGTAAAGAAGATAAATGATATGTTGGTCTTCATTGCCAGAGGATTCGAGAGCTGGAGCAGGGATGTGTTGTTGTAGTTATACAGGGCATTGATGAGGCTACACGTAGAATATTGTGCGCATTTGTGGTCTCCTTTTCTGAGGAAGGATGCTCTTGCACTCGAGGGAATGCAGCGAATGTTTACCAGGCTGATTCCGATGATGGCGAGACTGACATATGAGGAAGGATTGACTGGGTAAAGATTGCTTCTCTGGAATTCAGCCGAATGGACCAGGGGGTGGGGTGGAGGAATCTCATAGAGACATATAAAATTCTACAGGCCTAGACAGGATAGATGCAGGGAGGATGTTTCTGATTGTGGATGTATCAAGAACTAAGGGTCACAATCTGAGGATTTGGCGTAGACCATCTACGATGGAGATGAGCAGATATTTCTTCACTCAAAGAGTGGTCAGCCTGTGGAATTCATTACCACAGGAAGTAGTTGATACTAAAATATGAATGCATTCCAGAGGAGGCTAGATATAGCACTTGGGGCGAACGGGATCAAAGGTTATAGGGAGAAAGCAGGATTAGGCTCATGAGTTGGACGATCAGGCATGATCTTGATGACTCGTATAGCAGGTTATCAGGGCCGAATGGCCTCATCCTGAAGCTATCTTCCATGTTTCTGTACTTTTAGCTTCATATTTCTCTCTGTGGACAGGAGATACCTGTGAAGGATCTCTTTTTTATGTGATAGTGCCAGTGTTAGTTTTGCAGTATTACATTCGCTTGAGGAGTGTTCAGTTCTGTAGAACCGGTCTGTAGCACCTCAGTCATGGGCTAGAATTCATTCCATTCTATGCACACTGCATTTTTGTAAGTATTAGATTGACTGAATCCAAGTAACTGAACAATGACCACTGAAGTGGATTATAAAAGATCACTTTACATTTTGTTTTGGAATCTGGTTTCTGATATATGCAAAAGCATTGTATAAGTGAAGCAGTTCCCACAGAGAAAACGTAGATGACGTAGAACGGGTCTGCAGTTTCTGAAGTTTCCAGCAGTTGGCAGTTTTCTCAATAACATATGCAACAATTCTGTCGGGCTTTGCAACATAGATACCGTAAAACTATCATACTGCCTGCAAACTGTGCAAGTAAATATTATAATTTCAGGCAAAGGTTATTTGTAATGTGATAAGATAAAATGTCTTTAGTTAAAATTTTGAATCTAGAAACCTCTCTGTCAGTAAACTGTGATAACTCAATCATTAAGAAAGTCCAAGATAGAAATTCATAGACTGTGAAGAACATTTCATATCAAAAAACAGTGTAGACTGGATGAACCGAAACATGTGCTCCTGCTCTGTTTTTATTACGCTATTAAGAGGGTACCTCAAAGGGGCATGGATTCAGAATTGAAGGGATTATTGCACAAAACTCCAATAACAAACTGCCTGCCGTTTTGCATCGATCACCAATTTATTCTCGCTAAATCAGTGAAATGGAGTGAAAAAAAAACTGGCACCACTGGTTTATGTCGACTTCCAAGGATCATTCATCCTGCATCACCAGAGTTAAAGATACAGAGGCAACAAAGTACAATTCCGTGCATATTTGAAATAAAAACCTGCAGTTTTCCCAATTTATTAACTGAACAACATGGAACGTGGCTACTACTGGTTAGGCTAGCAATTGCTTCCATGAAGAAGGCGGTTGCTTGAGCTGCCTTCTTGAACTGACGATGCCCATAGGATATCCAAAGAGCTGTTAGGAGCAGAGTTTCAGAATTTCTGACCTAGGGACAGTGAAGAAACCACAAAACCATTTTAAGCCAGGATGATCTGTGACTTGGAGGAGAGATTGGATATGTTTGTCTTCATATGTATGGCTGCCTGAGCCCTTCTGATCAATGGAGTTCGCCGGAGGGGAAGATACTGTTCAAGGGGCCTCCTGAGTTATTGGAATGCATTTTGTAGTTGGAACACACTGCTCCTAATGTGTATCAGTGGTTTTTTTAGTGAATATTGAAGATAGTAGATGGGAACCACTCACTAGGATTCCTCATTTTGAACAGTGCCAATCTTCTTGAGTCCTGCTGGAGCTAGACTCATCAGCAAAGTGAAGTATGTTCCATCACCTTATTGACTTCTGCCTTGCAGATGATGGGTGGTGGACAGGCAGTGGGAGGAAAATGAATGAACTAATCGCTCCATAATTCCAAACCTCTGGCCTGCTCGAGTAGCTCTGCGTGCGCCAACTAATCCCTACTTATGGTTGCCATCCACTTTAACTCCCCGTCCCACTCCCTTGGTGACTTGTCCATCCTTGGGTTCCTCCACTATCACAGTGAGACCAATCGTAAACTGGAGGAGTAACACCTGACATTTCACCTTGGGGGCTTACAGCCCAATCTCCTGAATATTGACTTCACCAGCTTCAAAATCTATCCACCGCCAGCCTGTCCATCTTCCGACTCACCTATCAGTTCTACCCTTCCCACTGAGAAAACACAATAACCCCCTGCCTGCATCCACCTGTCTACCCCATACCTACCCTAGCCCCAACCCCACACCCCCCGTCTATTTATTTCTGGGCTCCGCTCCCCCTCCCCAGTTATGACGAACGGTTTCGGCCCAAAAAGTTGACTTTCCTGCTCCTCGGATGCTGTCTGACCTGCTGTGATTTTTCAGCTCCACATTTATTGATTCCAGATTCATCTCTCCCATCGACCAATCAGGTCACGCCTGCTACCATTGTCTCCCTATCACCAGCATTCTTCTACTCCCACCTCGTCTATCTTTATCTGCATCTCCCTCTACCCCCAAATCCAGTCCTGAAGAAGTGTAATACCCAAACCGTTGACCTTTCCTTTCGTCCAGATGCTGCGTGGATTTCTGTGTTTTTCCAGCCTCCTGTTTGTCTACCTTGGATACCAGCATCTGCGGGTTTTTTTTGGTCTCTATCCACATTTATTCACTCTGGCTTTCAACATCTGCAGACCTTACTGTCTCCTTATCCTAGATGTCATATACTTTTCCCGTCTTTATCAGTGTCCCGTGTGGGAGTTTATCAAAAGCTTTGCTGAAAGCCATATAAACTACATTAACTGCATTATTGGAATCTACGCACCTGATCACTTCCTCAAAAAATTCGGTTTGAAATGACCTGCTTAAGAGAAAACCATGCTGATGATCCCTGATGAATTCTTGCCTGTGTACGTGGAGAGTAATTCACTCCCTCAGAATATTCTCCAGTCGTTTCCCTGCCACTGAGGTGAGATACACTGGTCTGCAACTTCCTGGTTTATCCCATGACCTTTCTTGAGAAATGCAACCACAATAGCTGTTCTCCTGTCTTCTAACACCTATTCTGTGGCCAGAGAGAAAGTAAAATTTTGGGTCATGGCCCCTATAATTTACTCCCTCGTTTCCCATCGCAGACTGTGATACAACTCATCCGCACCTCGGATTTCCCCCCTGACATCCGACATTAGTATTGAACTGTCATAGGTCTCAAAAATAAACTGACGGTGAACATCAACTGAAGCAGTCTGCAACACGGGGTGTTTGCAGTCACGTACATGCTATGACAGACACCACGGTCCCAGGTCTGTCCACAATGTCATATTTGTGACAAAATTGCACCGCTGTCAGTCACTCCAGAAAAAAAGAACCACTTAGAGTTTAACTTGCCAGCCACGTGTTGCAAGACACTCGACTCTGCCTCTAATTCTTCCAAGGATTTCAATCAATTAATTCCATATTTCTCAGATCTGTTGGTTCAGACTGTTATTTATGAGGCTCTGAGGTCTTAACAAGGTAAATCCAGAACACAGATCGTAGATGGATGGTCTACGACAGTGGGGGAAAATATCACTGGAAGAGGACCGAAAATTGAAAACTAAAGAAAATTGCATAAATTAAACGGAATCTAAAGAATGCATTGCATAATCTGGGACGGCACAATGGTAATTGTTCAGGTCTTATCCACTGTAGATCTCCAAGAATTGACCACTGTTTCAAATCAACATTGAAACCTCAGGCACTGGTGAGATTTGAAGACAATAATTAAACAGAGGAGACTGTGTATCCAGGTTCGAGCTCTCAGAATTAGATCTCAATTTGTGTTCATGATTCTTAATGGCATTCATCATTCCCCACATTTACACACAGACTCCAATCACAAGAAAAAAAATATCAGCGCAAAGTCGGCTTGTTCAAAATTGCAGACATTAACAGCAATATGACAGTAACATTAGAAATCAGAATGTACCAGATGTTGCGAGGTAAAACTATGTGTTTTCTTTTTTTAATGAGTAGAATAAATCCAGCTTTTCATTTACTTCTGTGTAAAATCTGGAGGGAGAGCTTTTGTATTGCATGATGTATTGGGCCATCAATGTGTCTATAGCAGTTGTAATGTGTTGTGCTTTACATAATAAGTGTCGATATCTTCAATTCTCACTTCCTGAACCTCCAGCGAAAATGTCTTTTCATCTTTCTTCATACGTACAACAAATCTCCCTCAACTGGAGATCCGTTCCCGGTGTGGGTTTGTCTGAGGAAATATTCATCTTGGAAATGACAATCCTAGTTGTGGCCGTCGTAAGTACAATTGATGGTGAGAGACTGACACTCTTTCTTGCTCACCATTGCTGGGGTCCTTGTTCCTGACTCTCTGAAAGAGCCTGGAAATTAAACAGAGCGAGGTTAATGGATAATCAGAACAAAGCAGAACAACAAACAGTTCTAACCCAGCGGCAATGTTCGCAAATAGTGTGGTCGTGGATTACATTGAAACAAAGCAACGCCCGTTTGTTTAATCGGTGCTCATGGTTCAGCCAGATACAAAGGGCGAAAATAACAAAGATTCTCATTTTTCCACCACCTGGAGATGATGGTTTATATGACGGGCAGCTGAGGACTGCAATGGACAAACAGCTCTGGGAGACTGGACCTCACAGCTGGACTGAAATACTCAAAATGATCAAGCAGATCTCCATGGGGTAGCTTCTCTGAGATTACTGATGAGCGACACAGTTCCTGGACCTCGGACAGTGCGCTATGTGAATACTGAAAGATTTAAAGAGGGATCATGCAGCATCCTGTGAAACCGGTGTGAATATCGCTTCCATGTCAGTTTGCTGTACACAGCACTGGGGAGGGTCATGTCAAGTCATTGAAGGCCGCCACCTTAATTTCCTCCACAGGAATGAGGCGGGAGGTCCATCGAGACAGTTTTATTCAGTGGAGCATGATCCGAAGACCAGTCCCTCGGCTCAGTGATTCATCAATCCACAGGCAAAAAGAAACAAAATCCACAAAGAATAAACTCTCTGTGTCATTTTAGCCAATGTTTCTTGAATCTTTCTTCACCAGGGATGACAGTTAACACCCAGTTTCCATCGATTGATTTCTGCCTCCCTATCATGCACAGTAGAACAGGCTCATGATCTGAAGACCCTAATGCTGCCGTAAAATATATGCTTACTTTTTCTTTTCAAATACCACTATAGTGTAAAGTTGATCATTTATGCTATGAGTACAGTACGATTGGCGGTCAGATGTGCGTGCTATAAATGAATTGAAAACATGTGTTGGTGGTGCAACTAATTTAGGAGCACAAATCTTCAGCACCATTGCTAGATTGTTTTTCAGGGACCAAAGCTCTTGAAGGCACAATTGATGCATGCTTGTTTATTTTACAAATAAAAGTACTAGAGGCAAGCGATGAATAAATTTCTGAGTTAAAGGTGGATATTCAACAGGGTAATCTGTAAACGGAACACTCTCTAGTCATGCGCAGCATTGTGGATGTTTTTCCACAAATGTACTATGGATATATGCAGAGGCAACAGTGGTGAATGCTTTTGTGCAGGGACCCTGGTTGGTCCTGAAACCATTAAAAAAAAACTACTTTCTCCATGATACACCAAAGTCTGCCATTTGACACATGGAACTTGTCACAACAAATCTATGTTAAACAGCCATTTGTTGTAACACCTTGATCCAAAGGTTACTGCTGGTGGAGATTGTTCTGGAAGCTTGCTCAATATGGGGCGTCAAGATGAATGGTAGACAATGAGTAGATTACGAATGTCATTATGGGGAAGAAAGCAAGGTGCATCGTGGATAGTTTCAACCAGCTTTTGAGTTTTCAACTTTGTGCAATTGTACTGCAAAATTTTTGACGAGAGGAATTTAGAAGCTGTATGTCAAATGCACTGCAGTCGTTATGATGAGATTTCAATTTTTGGATTTAGATTTTACTGTCACGTGTTGTCGCGTACAGGAAGACAGGAGTACAGTGAAAAGTGTAAAACAACGCAAATCTCCTGTGCCATCTTAGTTAACAAAAGAACGGAATAAAAATAGAAACAGAAATGAAAGACACAGCCATACGTAAAGGAAACATCCAAATCATTCCTATGCCTCCGCTATGAAAACTTGCAGGCAGAAAAAAAAGAAGCTACGAAGTCCACTTCTCAATTTGCGAACACTCAGGTACGCCGAATCCCCGCACGCTGCCACAGCCAGAACATAACTGCCTCCGTTATCAGGTACCTGGGCAAAGCCATGGTCTGGAGCCGCGCTGCCACTGCTGGAAGAATGTCGCCGTTCTTCGGTGCTATCTTGCTTGTATTATTCTCATGCTAGATATCCCCAAGTTCTTCAGTCGTCATTTGTGTGTCAACAACGTAACTTTGTGGACACCCATGATAGAAAAGAGCTGTGTTTTCTGCTACTGAGTGATAGGCTGAGATCTGAGGTCCAGAGTTTTGAGGAAGCAACATACAACTTTGATAAGTAAGTTTGTTCAAAAGGTTTTTGCTGGCTTTGACCTTTTCTGATGTTCTCTTCAGATATTCCAGGAAGGACAAGGTCCAATGTAGAATGACTCCCAATTATTTAAGTCTGGGATCATGCTTTAATCTTTGACAATCAAAGTAGGTACACAATTATTTTATAACACAAACATAGTACAGACATAGTACAATGCACTTGGCTTCGGAACAGCCAGGTATGTGACACCACTTGTGGCAGCATTTCACACAACCTCTTGAAGTCTTTGTTCAGCATCCTGATCAGGGTGTTCCAACGTAGGGCTATAAGGGAGTCCCCTGGAGACCAGAGGCCAGCCTTCTCGTCAAGGTTCTTACTCATAAAAACTGACTTCTTTTCCTCTGTATGTCCAAACCAAAACTATACAAAATATGCCAATTACCTTCACATCAGCACCAATGCACATCACAATGAATTTTAACAAATTACCAGCTCCTCGTTATTGTGGAGGTTTTATATCAATTCTTGTAAAGCGTTAGACTGTGATGCAATTTTCTCACGGGAACAGTACCCATTAACAACTATTTACCCTCCTCGTCAGATCATTATCAACTCCTTTGTCTATCCAACTGCTGTTCTCTCTCTTCCGGCTCTATCCTATCATTTAATCCCTACCCCATCACCCTCCCTATTTTCTGGATATAAACTGACGTCTACCAGCAACCATCAGTTCTGATGAAGGGTCGCCGGATCTGAAACGTTAACTCTTATGTTTTTTTCCTTCACAGACGCTGCCAGACCTGCTGAGCTTTTCCAGCAACCTCGGTTTTTGTTCGGTTTGGCAGAGTTGTTTTCCAAATGGTGTTCTGTCGTACAAAAAGGTCTAATTTGAATGCGACCACAGTGAATTTCAACTAAGCTTCAGCAAACTTGCTGCAGAGTGTATGGGCATTGACCTGGGTTTTGGTGGATAAAACTACACTGATGGGAAATTGTACATACACAGTGTAACAGGTTTTATTGAACTTATGCATGCGCTAAACTGGATATATTGCTAAGTGTGGCTATGCTGAATTAGATATGTTTCATACTGAGTATAACAGTATGGACCTGCCGTCTTGTATATAACGGCACAAACCTGACCAAGTATAGCAATGTATCAGTGAAGACTGGGCTTGTGTAGCACGAACGTAACTACTTTGAGGGACCTATCAACACTGCTTTTTCAACCACTTACGGTGCAGTGTCTCAAAATCACCTGCACTTACAAGTGATCAAAACGATAAAATAAATGTCAGGAATTGGAAAATTGTTACGTCGTCCAAGACAATTCATATTTCTGAGACTGGTCAGTAATGAACACGTCTGCTTTGGTTCAAAATCCAGTTAACAGTCTTTCCTTAATATGAAGAAATGCAACTCGGGCACTTCTACAATCTGTGGCCATTTCATGTTGGACTATACATAATCCATTCCACCGCATCTGAAACGTCTGTCGAACAGCAGCTGCACTGATCTGTTTTGTTTCAACAAATGCAATTAATGTAACAGATCAAACATCTAATTATCTCCCTGAAGACTTCCCACCAGTTACAAACGTGATCATTTTTCAGTGAAGTTCATTATGCTCTGGAGTTTATGTTAGAAATGCACGGAATACCGAAAGGTCTGGCGTTTGCCATTTACTATCCTGTCCTTGCAGTAATCGGAGTGCCAGGTAAAGTATAGAACTTCAGCCATAGCTGTGTGGATAACTGATCAAATATAATCGAGCTATAATTCTTCATCTCAATGATATATTGCCTTTCTCCTTTGCACAACTACGTCTATCACTTCAACAGTGCAAACTGTTCCTTTTATCTGATATTAATTTTGCTCTTTTTAAATATTGTCATTCTTCTACTTTACTCATTTTACCTCGCCAGCTAACCTTATAATTTATGTAATTGGCTGAGATGATTTCTCTCCGTATAAATATTCTGATTTCTCTCATTTAAGGTATTATTTCGCGAGCTGGCCCGCATAATTTCTTCTCGTGACATGCCTAATTTACCCCTTTAACGCTTGTGTGTCTGTGACAGATGTCACTTTACCATTTTATTGTTTTCTTCATTTATAATTACCATTTCAAGACACAAGCATGGGTTATTGTTTTTTTCATAGTCACTATGATGGACTTACGATACTGTTATCTTGGCTGAATGCACTTATGGCGAACTATTGGCAATTCTTTTAAGGGCCGACTGCTACAAAATAACAGCAGCGTAAATGTGTTCCATTTTGCATTGCCACTATTACTGTGGGTAAATTATTATAATATTGCCGCGGTGTAAATGGACCCCTTGTGTTACCGGCACTATTACTGATGGTGAGTCATCACATTGTTATCAGCATATATGTTTATTGTGTTATTCACATTTTTACTGTGGATATATTACCGCCATTTTGTTAAGGTGCAAATGGAGATGGAGTGTGCTTCTGACTATATAACGATGACAGAGTAATTATCAAATGCTTCAAAGAATGACAGAGTGGGACTTTTAAATCATTTATTCATAGAATGTGGACTCCGTTGGCCAGGCCAGTATAATTTAAAAATGTTTCATTGAATGATAGATTGGGGCTTTTAAAGCATTCATTCATAAAATGTGGACTGTTGGCAAGCCCACTATTTATTGCTCTTTTCTAGTTGCCATTACATAGACAGTGAGAGTTCCCGCCTTGAACTGTTGTAGTCATTAGCCTCAGGTCGATATACAATGTCCAGGATGTTCACAGCCTTTCTAAAAACATTGTCGATCAACTTGAACGAAATTTAGTGCAACGGATCAAGTAGGCAGTTCACCACCTTCTGAAGGACAATTACGGATGGATAATTAAGATAAATGGTTTCAATTGATGCAAACATTATTATGCATTGTCCTTTGAACACTGTTACTGTGGTTTATCGTCGCCTTGCCATCATGACATCAATTAAATAGCGACGGAGTAATTTGCTCTAATGAGAGGTTGGGGCCATTGACCCAGTGTTTGAATTTATTGAAAGGACATTATTAATTAGCAAGTTGTTAACAGATACAGGAGCAAATTTTTCCCGGGTTATGTGTCCACTATTTACCCCTGCATCACAGAGCACTGTTTTTTTTTTAAAAGCCGTAGTTTTTCAGCCCAGCCCTCCGCTTATGCATTGACCACAATTGATGCTTCTACAATCATGTCCACGAGGCAGAATTTTCTTCTGCGGCTAATAGCCTGCAATGTCTCATATTGTTCTCATCGTCTTTAGTTTCTTTGCCTCAGAACTGATGGGATCTGTTGCAGAGACTGAGACATCAATGTGCAAAAACAGCTTTGACAAGTTGTTCATAGAATGTTTTCACATTAATTCAGTGTATTGACCCATTCTGGCCTTAACCAGACCGTTGAATTTCCAAATACTCTGCTGTGCAACAAGATGGAATGAGTTGATAACTTCATACTGGAGGCATATGGCGGCCATGATATGATTGTATTTCATATTGTGTTTGAGACAGAGAAGAGAATTCCAAGTCTGGACTTTCAAATTGAATTGAGGACAATAAAGTTATGAAGAGTCTTCTCATCAGTGAACTGGAAAATTAGAATAAACGATACGTGAATTGCAATGCAGTGGGAATCATTTAAGAAAGTGTTTTAAAACAGAGAAGAGAACAGATGCACGCAAATCCAAACTAAATGTTCCAGGGAGACGGCCCACCTCTGTAGTTAACTAAAAATCTTAAATATATTATCAAACTTAAAGAAATAGCAGGTAATTGTGAAAAACCTGGTGAAAGGTCAAGAAATTTGGCTGAATATAAAAGCACAGACAAGTGTGAATAGAAGATTAATAAGGAGAGAACAATTAGAGTGGCAGAGCTGGCAGATTAATACAGCAAGTATTTTACACTGGTTCTTAAGGTAGTGGAGACAAATAATATCCAAGGATTAGTTGTAAATCTGGAAATATATGTGAGGGAGAAAGTAAAGGAACCTAAGAGCGCCAGCGAAGAGAATTTGAACAAATAATTGAAATTCCGTGCAAACAAGAGATCTTGGTAATTTAACTATAGGATTTTAAAACAATTGGCTCGTGAGATAATGGCTGTGTTGATTGTAATTTTCCAGGATTCACTAGATTTGGTGACGATTTCATTACATTCATCAATTGCGAAATTAAAGCCTTTATCCAAGAAGTGGTGGAGACAGAAAGCAGGAATCTACAGGCCAGTTAGCCTAACATCTCTCAAACGGAAAGTTTTCAAATCCGCTGTAAAATGTATTGAAACAAAGCTGTTGAAGTAAAAGTAATCAGGCAGTTTAAACGCGATTCTGTCAAAGTGAAATCGTAATTAAACTTTTTTTCAAGAATTTTCTGAAATTGTGACATGAAGTGTAGACAAAAGGGAACAGATGGATGCGCATAGATTTCGAAAATGTATTTGATGAAGTACCATATCAATGGTTATTGTGGAGAATAAATTGTCATGGTGTAGCAATGTGTTTGCGAAGATAGATAAGATTGCTAACAGGAAAGAAGAGTGGAAAATGGGTCTTTTGTCGGTAAGATGTAAAGCGTGGTGTATCTCAAGGATCAGTGCTGTGGCTTCGAACTTTACAATGCCTTCGATAACGGTAAGAAGGTATTGTTACGAAACATGACCTACAGAAACAGGTTTCAATGTATGTTGTGAAGAGAAGATAAGCAGGTAAGAAAAGAAAAATGGATCAAGTGCGTGGAAAAATCTGTGATAACTGGAGTATAATGCTAAATAAGAGTGACAGCCAGGCAAAGTATCTATATGATTAAAGCTTGCAAAGTTCTGGACTGAGCAGTAACCCCTGTATGCGGATCACCAAAGGCTAGTATGAAAATCTATCAAGTAAATGGGTAGTGGATAGATATGACTGTTTATTAAGAGATAAACTGAATTCAAATGTAGTACATCATGCTTCAGTTTGAATGCCATAATGGGACCACCTGTAAACTACCCATTGCACTAGTTTCATTATTTACAGAATGTTATCAGTGACATGGAAGCAATTTGGAGAAAGTTAAATTTACCAGACTGTTTCCTGGTATGGCAGGACTGCACACAAATGTTCCTTCTGATTATCTGCTGAAGAACTCGTTATTCAAATTCCATCCTGTGCACATTTCCTCCCCAAGTTCAAAGAAATGTGAAATAGCCAATCATCTCCTTCAGTTTCAGCATATATC
>NC_063373.1:4829147-4836834 GCF_021869965.1 Rhincodon typus | reverse complement strand
CCTCGTTATCTCAGATTCTCCAGCATCTGCAGTTCCTACTACCGTAGGATTGTCTGTAGTGTTTTGCTGTTGTTATTTCTCTGGTTCACAATGGATCAATGTTATTCTAGATGTCACTTATATTTGTTTTTGTTCTCTGCTAAAAATACAATGAAATATCATGTATTCCTACACGATTAACAAGTGTATTCTTAAGCGGGATGTTATTTTAAATGTTGTAACTACGGCATCTAATGTTAACTATAAATATCACGGAGTTGTATGTTTCAAAGAGTATCCAGTCAAACTTTACTGGACGACGAAAAAAAAAATACCTATCCTTCCACTTTATGATTCGCGAATTCTATCTCTCTCTCTCTCTCTCTCTATTACAGCTAATTTGACCGTGATTGTGATCCTGTCTCGAAGAAGATGCTGTCTGTCTGGCTGTATGTTACTTTACCTGGTGTCCATGGCTGCGACAGATCTCCTGTTCCTGGTCACCGCTGTAATATTAAACCGGGTTGCTGGGATTTACTTTCCATTCAGCTTCCTGTCCACCACTGCAGTTTGCAGTCTACGTACTGTCTTATGTTCCATTGCTGGAGACAGTTCTGCTTGGTTAACTGTCACTTTCACCTTTGATCGATTTGTGATGATTTCTTGTCAGAAGCTGAAAATAAAATATTGCACCAAAAAGACAGCAGCACGGGTCATAGGTATCGTGTCAGCATTGTGCAGTATAAAAAGCGCATTTGTGTACTTTATATATGAACCTCTGTACACATTTAACAACGTACCCTGGTTCTGCAGCCCAAAATTAATATTTTATGTGTCACCTGCATGGGCTGCATATGACTTAATGCGTTGCATTTTCAGCCCTGTTCTCCCATTTGCTCTGATTTTACTACTCAATGCCCTGACCGTTAGATACATTCTCATGGCTAATAGAGCCCGCAGGAGACTCCGGGCCCCGATTCACGGAGACAATCAGAGTGACCCAGAGATTGAGAAACGGAGAAAGTCCATCGTTTTACTCTTTGCCATTTCTGGCAGTTTCCTCTTGTTGTACTTGCTATCTTTTATAACAATCCTGTATGTGCGAATTTTGAAAATTACCTATTTCTCAGGTTCAGATTTCATTCAATCGACATTTATCCTTGAGGAAAATGGATTTATGCTTTTATTTTTGTGTTCCTGCATCAACCCGTTTATTTACGCTGGAACCCAAAATAAATTCAGATGTGAGTTAAAATATGGGCTGAAATACCCACTGCATCGATTTCTTAAATGATTCGAAATTTTAAAATGGGAATATTCTATGTCAACCACGTGCAATGTTTCAAAAATTTAATCTAACAGTACTGAGATAGGAAATATACAAATAAACAGATAGAATTTGTAATAGCAAACAAAGGCAACGGGATTCCTTGTATGTTGTATCCAGTTGATGTTTTTAATGTCAGCAGCAAAACCAACTTTTGCCACCTTGGATAATTCCAGGCATATAGTAAACTGTAACGGCAACTGAAGCGAAATGAATTGAAACACTTTCTCCTGTAAAATTGATTGAAGCAATGCTTCATTTAAATAATAGATTTTAATGGTTTATCGTGCAGTAGCTTAATTATTACCCGATGTGACACAAATAGAGACAGATGCTGTTGACTTTTGAGCAGAAATACGAGCGAGTCCAGTGATGAATCAGACAGCTATGCGGAAATGGTCAATTGTGTTTTAACTTTTAAAACACAGTACCATTGAATCTGAAGCAGAAATGTTTTTGAAGTAATAACAGCTTTCTGTCACTGAGTCTGAGAGCTCAGCAACTTACTGGAGATTTAGAGAGCTTCATTTCCAAGATAGTTAAAGTGGTGAATTTGCTAATGTTTGGAGCTTGAAACAGGTTTCAACCAAATCTGCTTTGTATTCAGAATCGATCGAATGTTTCTACTAGGTAAGCTCAGGCTGTGTTGTCGTTACCGGAGTAAATAATAGAAGCTCCAGATGGGTTCAAAGTAACAGCTTAAAATCACCACTTCTCCTTCTGTCGAAACATCTGAGGACAGCGCAGAGTGGTAATATCACCATGATCCAGATCTGAAAACCATGTTCATTAAGGAAAAGATCTGAACGGTTGATATTTCAAATTCAGGCACAAACCATGTTCTGAAAATAAGAGAAACGATGGACTATGTTTAGTCATTATTACTTGTCAGAAATGCTCCCATACAAATCCGACCCAAAGCAGCTGCACTGTCCTGTCCTCTCTATGCTAGCAGAGTTGGATATTTGAAGGCACTGTATCTAATATCCGTCTTCAACTGTCTTCTGTGATATATAATCTCACTGTCTTGTGTCAACAGATTGCAGTGAGATGGATAGAGGGTGTGTTAGATTTGATTGAATTGAAGTATTTCAAAATGGGCTACCTCCAATGATCACATCGGTGTGACTTTCCACGTCACAGACATGGAGCACGTTGTATATTTCTTACCCTCTCAGGTGATTTCTTTTTCTCAAAACGCCTCGAAACCATTTTTTTTCTGAGCGTAAACGCATGCATCTTGGTGTTAGACACGACTGCCTTGGGGAAATAAATATTTCAGAAGCTTATCTATCTCGGCCTCTGATAATTTCGTATACCCGAATCAGATATCCCCACCCCATTCTGCTCAACAGCAACCTCTTTGCTCAAATGAAAACAAACACTTTACTGAGAATTTGCATTCCAGGCAAAATCCCAGTGAACCTCCTCTGTACCCTTTCCAGTGCAATCAAGTCATTTCATTCTGAGGCGAAAAGAACAATACACTTCTGTGGCCTAACCAAACTTTTAAAAAGTTCTAACAAGATTTCCTTGCTGATACATTCTACGCCCCAGCAAATGAAGAAAAGCATTCCATTTGTAATCTTCATCAACTGTGTTGACATCTTCAGGGGTCTGTGGACTTGGACAGCAATGTCCCTTAGTTCCTCAGCACTCGCTCGGAACCTACCATTCAGTGTGTTTATCCTTCCATTATTGTACCTCCCAAAATGCTTAATCTCGCACTTAGCAGGAATAAATTCGATCTGCCATTGCTCTATCCAATTTACCAGTTGATCAATATCAGATTGTAACCTAAGACCATCTGCCTCAAAATTTCCACCTTTCATGTCATCTGTAAACCTGTTAGTTATATATTCTAACATCACATATAGCAAACAGAAAGCGTTTCAGCTCTGATCTTTATGGTATGCCCCTGGTCACAGGCTTCCAATCATAAAAGCAACGTTGCAAGATCACCCATTCGCCTCCTGTTTGCAAGCCGATTTTAGATCTACTTTGCCATCTTGCCTTGCATCCCATCGGATTTTGCCTTTTAGAACAGCCTTCCATATGGGGACCTTCTCAAATGCTTTCCTGAATTCCATGAAAACCACATCGATTGCACTACTTCCATCAATACATTTCGTCAGCTTTTTCAAAAAAAAATCAATTAAATTAAGCAGGCATGATCCCCTGCGAACAAATATACACTGACTATACCTGAAAAATCCCCGTCTTTCCAAGTGTGGATTAATCATGCTCCTCAGTCTATTTTTTTTCCAATAATTTCCCACCACTGACTTCAGACGAACTAACTTGTAATTATCTGGCGATCCACGCATCCCCTCTGAAGTGAAGGAACTACACTAGTTATTGTCTATTTATCCATCACTTCAATGAAATATTAAGTATATCCGCTAAGCTCCCATCAATCTCTTCCCTTGGCTGCCATAGCAGCCTGGGATGCATCTCATCATGCCATTGGAATTACTGTAGCGTTACGATCGCTAATAAAAATCTCATTCCTCTTCCATATAAATTTCTACGTAGTCTCCAAATTCACCACCCCAACTGAAATCCCCTGCGACAATATGTTTCTCGTCTGCAAACACAGATGAGAAGCAGACGTTTAAGTCCTCACCCACATCCACTGGCTCCCTGCACAGGTCGCTCCCTTGGTCTCTAACTGCTACATTCTTTCCATGGAATTCCTCTTACTGTTAATAAAACTATAAAATGCCTTGGGATCTTCCTTGATCCTATCTGCCAACAATAGTTCATAAAGTCCCTTTGCCCTCCTAACTTTTTTTTTGAACACACATCCCGCACACACACTGTATATTTCTGAAGGGCCTTCCTTGTTTTTAATCCAAAGTGACTGACATTTACTTCCTTGTGTCTCCTTACAAGACAATTATATCCCTTGAAATCTGGTGTTCCCTCTCTTTTGGGCCTTATCCTTCACTCTTAGAGGAAACCACGGGGCCTGAATTCTCATTAAACTGTTTGTAAAAGGTGTCCCACTTTCCAACTGTATACTTACCTCCAAGTAGATGCTGCCAGATTATGTTTATCAGTGTCTGTCGAATGATATTGAGCTGGGCTTTCCTCAAATTTACATATTTATCTTCTGCACTATCCTTGTCCCTTTCCATAATGACTTTACTACAGGCAGAGTTTTGGGCACAGTTCCCAAATTGCCCGCAAACTGATACTTCAATCATTTAACTAACTTCATTCCCTCGAATTAGGTCTAGCGTTGCTCCTCAGCTGAGTATTAAGAACAATCTTTCAACTTTCAGATGGAATACAAAACGAAGTTGACTGTAAAAATCCAAATGGTTCGGACATGCTTTATCTTCCACTTTGTTTGGCTACCATAACCAGTACCGGAAATGACTTCATGAATCACTTCCGAGGATGTGTCTCGCATTTCCACATTGATATGCATGTTCCGTTTTCCACACATTCCAGTGGCTTCTGCACAAATTTTAGTACCGGAAGCCGATCCTTCAATAGATGTGTGGCTTTATGTGATGACGTTTGTTTTCCCAAAAATAAAATTCAATCAAAATGTCCGTTAAAATGTGATTTAAGCCATTTCATCTTGCAAAATACAGAAGGTGCAATAAAATTTAATGTGTCTCCTCACAGAATGCTCCGCTTTTTCTGCTTAATACAATTGCAATATTATTAACACTTTTGTCTCTGCATGATTATGATAAGATTACCAACCCAAGACATCTTTGATTCCATTCATTCCACATTTGACATGGTTGACTTGCACTGTGGACGCAGATTGTTGCTTCAGTTCATCGATGTGAGACCTCCACCTAGTGTGCACGTCAGGAATTCACAAGCTAAATGTTTGTCCTTGGTCTGGTGGATCCCTGCGTCAGTGTGAGGGTTTCGGGGCAGAGAAATACATTGTGCTTCAGATTTAGAGTATGAAGGTGCTTCAAGTAACTATGTTATGTCCTTTTGTGCAAACTAATATAGAATCTGTCTTTCAGCTCTGGAGGCTTATCATCATCCTCCGTGTATCTTTGGTAAATATCTCAGAATTTCCCCGGGATGCTGAATGTACTAGATTAGCCATTAAGTTGTCAAGTAATGGCAGTGCAGTTTTATGTGGTCTCACTTCCGGACCGTTAATTCAGATTAATTTTGTGCCACTGAAAGTTTGCCGTTCGTTCCTGTGTTACAAATTCAAAATGTTTCCTTGGTCAGGGAAAATAAAAGCAACCCCTGGAAAATATTAAACAATATTAAACAGAAACAACTCCCTAGTCTGCAAGTCCATTATTGTTGGCGAGAAACATAAAAAGCATCCAGTTTATGTTTTCAACGAAAATGCCAAAATATTTTAAATGTGTTGATCCTCTTAGTCTGATATTGAAGTGAAACTAGGATCAGACGTCACTTACTGAGAGGCTGAAAGTGTTTATTAAATAAAGGACTGAAGGTTCTGCCAGAGGAGATGACAGGTACACATAAAGCAGTGATATCTTTGGACATTAACTTCCTCTGATCGCTTTTGTTTTTTTTTCTCTGACTTCCCCAGTGTCCCTTTGCCTGTATATCTTTGCACTTATCTCCGCCTCTCCCTGCTGAGACTATCTCTCATCGAAATAGACGTTCTCTTTACTGTAAAATATGGAATGAATACTGTCCGAATAATCCAATGATCTAATGATCTTGCGGAAAGGAAACGACTGTTCTCACTGGACATGTGACTCACGACCCACAGTAATGTAATTGAATCTTAAATGCCCTCCAGACTTCAAGGGACGGACAACAAATTCTGGCAAAACTGGTGACACCCACATTCCTTTATTGAACAGAAAAGAATCTTGGGAACGAATGCTGAGTTTTAGCGAGAGGACAAATTCAGTCACAAGCCCAAATAGGCCAGCAGGTGACATGGATGCATTTGTGCAATTTTCACTTTGATACCGGACTGGAATCAAAACAGAAATTGTTGTTTATGTTTGTTTATATTCAATGAAACCGTTAGTCAGATGCAATGGATCCAAACGACAAAGAATATTGTAGATGAAACATGACAGAGATCGTGTCTTCATGAAGCATTGAACCAGCTGCAATGCAGTCTATGTGTGTGCGTGTGTGTGTATGTGTGTGTCTGTGAGAAAGAGAGAAAGAGGCACAGAGAGAGAGGTACGGAGAGGGAAAGAGATAGAGAGACAGATGATAATGGAATAGTGGAGGTTAGATGGGCTTCAGATTGGTTTCACAGGTCGGCGCAACATCGAGGGCCAAAGGTCCTGTACTGCGCTGTAATGTTCTATGTTCAGGCAGAGAGAGACAGACAGGAATGTTGTAACAGAGATAAGGAGTACAAGTGACAGGAAATGAAAGAGAGAGAGAGAAAGAGAGAGATAGCTATTCAATATGGTCACAAAGGCCTATGGTTGGAGGCAGCCAATCCCTGTGTGTGACTTTAAATGTTGTCAACATCCCATAATAATACGCCTGTTGAGAGTGCAGGCCATCAGTCTCTCTCTCTCTCTCTACGTCTCCCACACCACCCCCACCCCCACCCGGGAAGCACAATTATTCAGAGTCTTTGTCTTGACAACGAGTCCCGGTCTGAAAACCAGAGCCTGATTCATCCGCCTTCTGTCCACCTTCATCGTCATGAGCAGAATGACCTGCAATGACCTGTTTCCACGTGGAGCTCTGGTGTTATTGATATCGTGTATTTTTGGTTTTCTAATCAGACGCCTTGTTTTCCCTTCCCTCTACACCTCGTTCTGTTTGAGTTATGTTTCTTTTGCGACAGCAGATCAGTGTGAGGATTAGAGCTCACAGGCTGATCGGGTGTTATCTTTGGAACAGGAATCAATCGATTTGTAAAGCTGGCTTTCCAGTGATGCTGGTGATAATGTAGCCTGGTACAGACAAACACAGACAGGGGCTCGGATATTTATCAGCAACATATACAGGGGAATATGACACACTTTCCTTTGACAGGACAAAGAAGTCTAAAACTATTTCTACAGATGACTACATGTTCGACGACGCTGCAGTGTATTAATGTGCGATGCATGCACGGTGAGACACATGGTGGATTTGGTCACATATTATCTTGTATTGTGCTCTCTGCCTGCCTCTCGTTAGACTTTCCACAAAACAAGAACTTTACAAAAACCAATGATTTCAGAAATCTTACTTTTCAATGTTTAAACGACAGGATGGATTTATTTACAAAATCTTGTGCAGGTGATGGAGAGAATCACATTAAATCAGACTTATTGTGTGTGCATTGTTAAAACTAAACAATGGACAGAAAAACGTTCTGACATTTTATGGGGCGATAGATAGATAGATAGATAGATGGGGAGATAGGTAGATAGATAGATAGATAGATAGATA
>NC_063373.1:4750001-4829137 GCF_021869965.1 Rhincodon typus | reverse complement strand
ATAGATAGATAGATAGATAGATAGATAGATAGATAGATAGATAGATAAATGATTTATTCCCCCCGTGCCTAGAGGCACTTTATTAAATTATTATTTCTGTTGCATGTTGAATTTGCTTGGATTTAATCGTTTTTATCAGCGTATTATTTCTGAAGATATTCCAAGATCATTTTATCAGAGAACTGGTGGACAGAATATTTTTCTTCAAAACAAGACTACTTCTGCCTCGAATGACTTTGCATTCTGATGCAGATATTTCTACTATGGAATTCCCAAAATCTCACCTCCATATTTAGGATTGAAAGAATTTTTCGAGTTTACAGCATCTATGGATAGTGAGAAAGAATCCACCATTCTCACTATTAACACGGTACAGGTATCACGGTGAATAAGAGTGAAACAAACAGAGGATGAGCCTGTGCAAGAATTCTTCCTGCCTAGCGAGTGAAGAGACAAAAGAATGGTCGACAGTCGAAGAGAAAGTGACACGCGAAATATGTTTAATTATGTCACTAAAAAGTACACTGTAAGTGCAATTCAATGCATTTCTGTTCCAATGTTTAGACGGGTATATGGACACAAGAGTTTTAAGGAGATATGGTCCAAACGGACGAAGCAAATGGGATGAGTTCACTTTAGGAAAACCATTCGGCATGGACGAATTGGGCAGATGGGCCTTTTTCTGTACTTTATATGACTATATGAGTATATGTCGTAACTGCATGTTAATTTGTTCTCAATTGCACACATAACCAGCCTTGAACAAACCACAGAGTATCTGTAATTTATCCATAATTGCATGTCTGGAAGTCTTCCGTGCGGCAATGTAGAAGGAAATTTATCCTGTCGCTATTTCCTGCTTTATGTTCCCTGAAACATTGCAGTGGGAGATGTAATCTGCCCTTAGTCAATGAATATTGACTTTTGGGAAGAGCAATTGTGGAGGAATTTTTATTTCCAATGATTCCTGTATTGTATCTGACAGTATTCGATAGGACATAAAGAAATTGTAAAGGAAGATTTTCTGTGTGTCTTCCTCCTGCTTGATACGTTTGGCTTTGTTGATAGAAGTGATAGAAGAAACACAAATACAAGATTAAAAAAAAAATACATCTCCTGTATTTCTTGGGGTTATCTAATTTTGATTGACGTCCTGATGATTAGGAGTTAATGAGATTTCTTTTCTTCGACATCAACATTCCATCAGTATCATGGGTGGAATTATTCGTGAAGTCGATCTGATTAGTATAAGTTAACATATATCATGTTGGTGAATTGAGCAATTCAGACAACTCAGACAAGTAATCTTAAATCTATGTAATTATAATTAAAATGATCTGGTGGAACAATAATCCAGCAAAACGCATTCAGCATTAATAATCAATGCCTAAAAGACTGTTCCACTGGAATTTGCTGCAGCACATTTTCTGTGACTACAATTTAAAGAACTGTCAGTTTAGTGGTGTCCCAACTAACAGCTGGGGATTCCAGGAAACGTGCTGTGTGTGACACTTCACTGCATAGAATGTGTTCACGAGAATCAGGAGAAAATTCTTCATGTTTGAAGTCATTCCGAGAGCAGACGAAATTGCCTGTAGTTCTTACAGGTCAGTCACCTCAGCCCCAGGGTGTCTCTGAAGGAGTTCCTGGGATTATTGCCAAAAACCCACATTTTCAACTCCTTAATCAATGATACTCCATTGTAGGATCAGAGGTGACAGGCTCAACGACTGCAAACATCGACCTGGATGCTGCTACCTGACTGGGCACAAGCCTAATTGACTGGACCCAGCGTAGGACACTGAGAGAATGCAGGAGATGCTGCCCTGCTTAAGGCCTGTTATAACACTTTGTTTAGGCGTCCAAGAAGTCGCCATTTTACCTGACGATTGTGCAATGTTTAGTAATATTTGTGATTCCTCGCCCTGAAGCAGTTAATGTCTACAAGCAACAAGACCCGGATAGCATTCATACATGTCTTGAACAGTTTCAAGTAACATTCGCGTAACACCAGTGCCAGACTGTTATTGCCTTTAACAGAAAAGAATCTAACCATCATCCCTAAATTTCAAAGGTGTTGCTACCGCTGAAACCTCACTTTAACAGTCCTGCAGGTTTCAATTCACAAGAAATTGGACATGCCAATTTTACTGTTGTAGTTATACAAGCATGACAGAACATAGTAATTATGCAGCGAATAACTCAGCTCCTTTTTCATAAAAACCTGTCACCACCTACAAGGCAAAGGTTAGGGGAACGTTGAAATACTCTTTGCTCACCTGGGACAGTGCAGCTCCAAAAACACACACGAAGCTTGAGACCATTCAGGACAAAACACTTGGCTAAAATCTGTCAGAGGAGAACGGATTTTCACAGAGATGGAAGTGTTTACTGTGAAGTAATATTAATTCTATTTGAAGGAAATGGTTACACTTCCGGTCATATAGCGAAGATGGGATTGATAATGTTAAGTTAGCCAGGGATAGGAATCGAAAGCCATCATGTATGACAGAACGATACATAAAGTCAACTGGTAGTATTGATATAATTTACAAACATAAAATATCTGTGCAAGCGACCTCATCTGTTCCTGTTCAAAATTGTGCTTTTCACGATTTTTAACAATGTTTGTGATTCTCTCACAGCGGGACTGAATTCTTTCCGTTTCTTGACGTGAGAGCGCTCCCTGTTGAGCAATAACTGGAAATCTTATGGTGGATTTTTGTCCCAGATCCGCTACATCAATGTGGGCTGTATAGTACACATATACAAGGCGCAGTCGGAGATGAGGATATCACTGATTGTTAATTCGATATGTTATCAGTTTGCTTCAACTCAGAAGGAAATTGATCACTATTGGCGTTTCCCCTCTTCACATTCCTCTCAATAATTGGAAATATGAAATGCGGAGACTGCCTGGGGCGCTGACTTTACCACTATGCAGGAGGGTTGGAATCACTTGTCTTCAAGTTGCAAGTTACTGTGAAATTCTTTACTTCTTCAACTGTGTTTTCTGCAAATCTTTGTTCCACAGTATCATGATGCCTCCGTTCTAACATATGAAAAGTAGTAAAAAAAAGCAACATTCCACATCTGCGTCGCATTGACCAACATCATCGTCACCATTTATGTTATTCGACCACGAATAACATTTATATTGCAACAATCAGATCTTTTCTGAAAAGGAGATACGGAGAATGGGTGCAATGATGAAGAGCAATGTGAGTCATTTCCCCATGTTGACTTCTCACTTTGTACCTCTGCGGCGCAGGAATTTCTCTGTCAGAGATCTGTGGCCAACTGCGTTTCTCATCCAGTCGATGACAAGAACTTGACAGTGGCAGCAATCTCTCCAACCATACGAAAGAACTGCAGATACTGGCAACCAGAAACAGAAACAGAAACAGAAACAGAAATTACTGGAAAATCTCAGCAGGTCTGGCAGCATCTGTGGAACGAAATCAGAGTTCATGTTCCAGTTTTGAGGAAGGATCGCTACTCCAGAAACATTAACCTTGATTTCTCTCCACTGTTGCGGCCAGACCTGCTAGGCTTTCTCAGCAATTTTTGTTTTTGTTTCCAAAAACACTCTCATCTGCACTCCGAACTGGAAGAGCGGAAATAGTGATGGCAGCGTCTCCGACTTGTGACCTGCTCTCTAAACATGGAAGATATTACTTATGATATTTCAATGCCCTATATCTTCAGTTATTTTTATCTAGATGTAAGTTAAATCAGGGAAATTACATTACTGAAAATCAGTTCCATTTCCACCATTCTGGTTTGGAGAGTGGTTAATGGTACAGCCAGGACAAAGCGACAGATAATATAATATTAAGTTGATCTGCTGCTTCACACATGGATAATATCAGCATTTAATCTTCTGATACGAGAAACTATAAAGACATTCTTGTCATTTAAATTCGGAACTGGCAAAATTGATTTGATAATTTTCATATTCAAAACACAAATAATGAAAGAAGCGTCAGAAAAACAACATGAGACAATATAGATTGCAATGGCAGATGTTAGTGTCGTGCGAGTAATACTGCGTTAGCAATTCAAAGTCTCAGACAAAAGTTCTGTAGACAGATCGCCTGGTGGAATTTCACTTCAATTGGTAAATTTGTAAGGCACTCAGTTCAAGGGTAATTATGAAAGAGCTTTGAATGTTGTCTTTCTCAGGGAAACTACCATCTCATGAAGGAATAGAATAAAAAAAAGCCGCCACGTATTGAAGGAATACATATTCTCATGATGATCACCAATCATCACATTTTAAATGCAATTATCATCATTGTAAACTTGTCTTTGAGCTACAGGCGGTATTTTAAAACAAGTTAACTGTTACTGTTAATGGAACACAGCTCACACAGCTATCTTTGAAAATTCCAAAAGACTTGTAACTTTCCGAGAGAAGAAATTCTTCCTCATTTCTCTGTTAACTTTGCGCCCCTTTATTCCTAGATCATGTACTCTTGTGCTGGAGTCTGCCATGTGTAGAATCTTCCTCTCAGCATTTACCCTATCAAGCTCCTGAAGAATCCTATATGTTTCATTAAGATTACCTCTCATTCTTCTGAAATTAGTGTGTCGAGTCCAAAACTGTTTAACATTTCTTTTATTTCAGAAGAAAAATTCACCAGACAGAGGATCAATGCAGTAAACTTCTGAACTGACTCCAATGAAATTGTATGTTTATTTAAATAAAGAAAGGAAAATTGCTCACAGTATTTCAGAAGTCGTCTCTGAAACACTTCAGAGTTGCAGCAAGAAGTCGCCACACTGAACCTACAGCCCCTCTGAAATATAGTCCAACATTCCATTAGCCTACCTGATTATCTGCTGCACCTGTGTGCTAGCTTTCTGTGTTTCGTGCACAAGAACCCCAGAGTCTCTTCCTGTGGCACCTTTCTGCAGCTTTTATCCATTAAAATAATAACATGTTCTTTTGTTATTCTTTCCAAAACGAGCAATTTGTCACATTTTTCCGACCTTAAATTCCATTTACCAGCATTTTGCCAAGGCACTTATCCTATTAATATCTCACAATTTTTTGCATCCTTCTCGCAATTTCCTTTACCCGTATTTGTGCGTCGTCTACAAATTTGGCAGCAGTGCATTCGCTTCATTCCTCCAAGACATTCATGTATAGTGTAAACATTTGTCATCCAAGCACTGATCCCTGTGAAACTCCATTGGTGACAGGTCGGGAGACTGAAAAAGAACTCATTTTCCCCACTCGCTGTTCCTTGCCCATGAGCCAATTCTCTACCCGTGCAAATATGGTGCCTTCAAGATCCCGTGCTCTTCTCTTTTGATTTAACCTTATGTAAGTACCGTGAGTTACACCTTCTAGAAGTCCAAAACGACACATCTACTGGCTCCTCTCTATCAGCTCGAGTTGGCTTTTCTTCAAAAAACTTTTATAAATCGTAATTAATTAAATTTCCCTTGCAGGAAGCCATGTTGATTCTCCTTGATTAGGTTATTATTTTCCAAATGTGCTGCTAATACTTAATATTTGATTCCAACACTTTTCCAACTTATAAGGTAGGCTAATCGGCTTGTAGTATACAGCTTCTGACCTCCCTCCCTTTTTGCATAAGGGTGCCACTTTGGTCGTATTCCAGTCCTCTGGAACATATCCAGGGTAATTACCACAAATCCTTCAGTGATCCTTGAAAGATTCTGCCTGGTTACTCATCAATAGTCCCCTGGTTGGATTAACAGCATGGCTTTCAAAGAATTCCTTTGAATGTGTAAATGAGGAATCTATACCCTAAATACTGGCACCTGGGGATTCTGGGACTTGAACCCAGGATCTCCCGTTTACTAAAAAGGGGCACTTTAACTAACTCGGCCCCGGCACCACCATGTGACCTGCTTCTACCCACAAATCTACACATTTCGTCAGCCATTCGATCGTTTTGTGTTTTTCTGTTTCAGTGTTGCTCAGTGAGAATTTTAGTTAGTTTATTGTTTTAAAAGAACGGACAACACTCAGCCGAACAGTCTCCGTTGAAAGCTCACAGAAAAATACAATATACTCTTGCCTTGGTTTAAAAGTGAATTTTTTAACCTGATAATCTAACAGAAAGATGGAAAATCTTCTGATAGATCCCGTGTGTCTTGGAATTTCCGGGAAATGTTGTTTATGTTTAAATCAAAGTCTCTCTTAACATATCACTTGAGTTTTCCATGCTTCTCCCCTGGATTCACTCACTTACTGTTCAGTCATCTCTTTAGTTATCATTTTCCTTGGTTCCATGTCGCTGCTTTGTTTCTCTCATTGGATGGTCATCAAAATCCTTCCATGCTATTATAGTTAATATTCTTTCTTTTGCCAAAATTCTGCCGTTTTCTTTCCAACTGTTTATTTGCCTGCATGTTTATTATATTTTGCCTGCTGATTCGGCCTTAGACTTTCGCCATTAATCTGAATCTGTTTCTGCTCTAAATCTCCTCACAGATAGAAGCAAGTATTCAGCCGTACAGACCATCAGAAGACGCCCTGATCTATCATATTTCTTCGAAGCATAAAATTATTGTTAGGTTCCTTTACCATTGCGTTCCAGAATTTGGTACTGTTTCCTCTTGTAGAAGGCAGATTTAGCCAAAAATGTGTAGCCAATGCAAATAAGTCATGTGTATCCGAGCTTATTTGCAACAACAGGGCCCCTAAACTGAACCCATTAGACCATAAGACACATGAGCAGAAATTAGGCCGTTCGACCCGTCGATTCTACTCCACCATTCAATCTGAGCTGATACGTTTTGCAACCACACTTTCCCGTCTTGTCCCTGTAACCTTTGATCCCCTTAACAATCAAGGACTTGTCGATCTCTGTCTTAAATATACTCACACACCTGCCTTTCACAGCCTTCTGTGGTAACGACTCTCATGGATTCACTTCCCTCTGGTTGAAAACGATTCTCCTCATCTCCTTTTGAAAGGGTATACCCTTCATTCTAAGGCCGTGCCTCGCGTCCTCGTCTCTTGAAGCCTTGATATCAACCCATTGACATCAAGACATCTGTTTTCTCAAAGTGGTGCGGCCTCCACTTACTTTACAAACTCTGGCTAAATACAGGAAGAACAACAACCCGATGTGCTCAGGCCAAACAGCACAGCGCATGTGTATCCCACTGCATTGTAACACCATGTAAATATAGTAAATGATCTTCCTTTGACCTTCTTCCTCTCCATGTACCCAATGATAACGAGTGGAAACATTCACCTTCTGCTGGAATTGACCTCATAGCCTACTGAAGTAAAGGCCACTGTCTAAAACAATCTAAAACATGTATCACCTCTCATCTTCTAAACTCCGGTGAAAACAAGTTCATCCTGAACAATCAATCCTTATCAGACAACCTGCCCATTCCAGGTATCGAGCTGGAATTGACCTCATAGCCTACTGAAGTAAAGGCCACTGTCTGGACTGTGCACCACCATGAATTCACCAAGTCGTGAAGATGCCGTCTTTTTTCTTGGAAAGGATAAACGAGTCTCTCAGGCTGGTTTCCGTGTGAAAGTATGAATCCCTTCGATTGATCCCTTACTTGTGGTTAAGATATAAATGTTTCATCCCGTAAAAATCATACGTTTGATCGTACACCCGATTCTATCCCAATTAAACCAATTCTCCAGTAATATCTGACAAAGAACTGCGGGTGCTGTAGACCTCATAAAAGGAGAAAGTGCTGGAAAAACTCAGCACGTCTGGCAACATAGTTAACGTTTCACGTGAAGTGACACAACGTCAGGAGCAGAACACTGTCCTCGAAATGGAACTCTCCTTTTTTCATCAGTAATGTTCCTGATCCACTGTAATCACAAACCAGGAGGTGCAGTTACTGAAATTGCAACTTCCAGTTGTGATTTTAGATGAGTATTTTGTGGTAGTTTTCGCTTCAAAAACAGATCTATTGTGCTGTGCAGCAACCGTTCGTGAAGACTCTGCACTCTCCCAGGCGCAGCAGATGCTTGCGTAGGAGTGATCATAAATTGAAATCTAGTGAACTGCCTTGCGTTTTGTTATGGAAAGATTGCTGAACCATCAAAATTATTACGAATACCAACATGTCATTTTGTTTTAATAGAAAAGCTCCCACAGTTTATCGTTTCACTTCTCTTGTACATATATTACTATCAAAGACAGCAGTCCCAACTTAGTTCATGCAATAGGATGCACTCAACTCATTGACGGCATTGCTGGGTTTAAACCAATACAATTGCACTGGTCTTCTACGCATCTCTTTATATTAACTGTAGGGAGCTCAAATGTCTTTTGCAGATGGTTTAATTTGAATTTTCGGGACTGAAACCAACACGAGATGAACTATTTCTCTTCGTCCTTCCCAATTCCCAGACTGAAACAATTTAAGGACCATTGGGTCTAATTCCTGCACCGATGCTGTTCTATTCACTGCTGTCCCTCTGAAGTCAGCAACTGGAGAAGAAATGAGCAGTGAGCTGTTGGATGTCATGTGATCACTCTGTCTGCAATGCGCCAGTTGGAAGAGATGCCGGATACTAGTCAACATTAACTCAATTCTTGAGATCAACAATGTCAACTTCTGTTTGTCTTGTGCAAATTCGCATTAACTGCCGAATAACATGTCTGTTACTTTATATTCATTCTTCACTACTGTAGTTCTCATAACTGGTTACTCAGTTTAAAACCTACACACTGTTCCACTCTCTCTTATTCACGCACACACACGCTTGCACTTTCTCTCTCTCTTTCTCTCTTACACACACACATACACACACACACACAGATACACACACAGAGACACAAACACACACACACACACGCACACGCGCACGCACGCACACACACACAAACACACACAGGCACACACACACACACACACACACGCACACGCACAGACGTAAATCTATGGGGTGAATTTGTTTTTGCAGATGCATTCTATTTTGGTCAAAAAGCGCACAATTTATAGCAGTCGGTCAACATGGCGCTTTATAAATTCCTACTTTAGAAATAAAACCAGTCGGACTCCCAGCCAGAACACAAATAGTTCTAAACAAGGCCTCATATCTAACATACATTGTCTGACCTAAAATGGAACCTCTTAATTACAATGATAAAACCTATAATTCTCTCAGGGTGGTGACTTGATTGAAATTCAGGAATTTACATATACATACTAATTAATTAAAACATTCTAACTGATTAAAGATTTAACAGTATCTTCGGCTTGTTTATTGCAGTCTCATCAGTTGTGTGACCCTTTGATGTTTTACTTAAAAATTCTATGTCTGATGCCACCTCTCTCATTAACACTTGAAGGAGGAGTGAGGGTCCAAAAGCTTGTGTTTTCAAATGAATCATTTGGACTATAGTGTTGTGTGGTATCTGACCTTGTCCGCCCCAGTCCAACACTAGCACCCTCACACAATGTCCTGTACAGCTTCGACATGACTTCCAAATTCTATATTCAATGCACTGACCAATAAAGGCAGCATACCAAACGCCTTCTTCACTATCCTGTCGACCTGTGACTCGACTTTCAGGGAAATATGTACCTGCATTCCAATGTCTCTTTGTTCAGCAACACTATCAGGACTTTACCATTAAGTGTATAAGTGCTGCCTGATTTGTCTTCCCAAAATGCAACAGCTCACATTAATATAAATTAAACTCCACTGCCACTCCTCGGCCCAATACCCCATTTGATCAAGATCCCGTTGAACTCCGAGGTCACCTTCTTCGCTGTCAAATATACCACCAAATTAGGAGTCATCTGCAACCTTACTAGCCATCCTTCTACGTTCAAATCCAAATCGTTTATATAAATGACGAAAAGCAGTCAATTCAGCATCTATAGATGTAGCACCCTGCAAGTCACAGGCCTCCATTCGGAAAAGCGACCCTCCACCCCCATCCAATGTCTCGTACATTCGAGCCAATTCTGTATCCAAATGGCTAAATCTCACTGTATTCCACGTGATCTAACCTTGCTAACCATTCTACCAGAAGGAGCCTTGTGGAATGCCTTACTGAAATCCATATAGGTCATATCTACCGCTATGTCTTTCTCAATCCTCTTCGTTACTTCTTCAAAATAACTCAATCAAGTTAGTGAGACACGATTTCCGACGCACAAAGTCATGTTGACTTTCTCTAATCAGCCCTTGCCTTTCCAAATACATGTAAATTCTATCCCTCAGGATCCCCTCGAACAACTTGTTTATGGCTGATTTCAGGCTCACCGGCCTCTAGTTCTTGGCTTTTCCTTACCAGCGTTCTTAGATAGTGGCACCACTTTCGTCAACCCACAGCCTTCAAACACCTCACCTATGGCTATCGATGATGCAAATATCTCATCAAGGGTCTCAACAATCACTTCCCCAGCTTTCCACAGATTTCTAGGGCACACAGGATCAGTTGTTGGTGATTTATCCACCTTTATGCGTTTTACGACGTCCAGTACCTCCTGCTAATTTTTCAACATGTTATTTATTTCTCCAAGTTCTCCTGCTTACGTATTCTTCTACACAATAAACACTGATTCAAAATAATCATTTCGTATCTCCCCCACCTCCTGTGGCTCCAAACGTAGGCGGCCTTGCCGATCTTTAAGGGGCCCTATTCTCTCCCTAGTTACTGTTTTGTTCTTAATATATTCATAGAATCCGTTTGGATTCTCCATAACCCTATTTTCCAAAACTATCCCATGTCTTCTTTTTGCTGTCTTTATCTCTCTCTGAGGCCTTTTTACTCTTTTAGGGGGTCACTCTATCTTTGCTGTCTATACCTGACTTATGCTTCCTTCCTTTTCGAGACCGAATCTTTAAATTTCTCTAGTCATCCAGAATTCACTATACCTACCAGCCATGCCCTTTGTCCTAACAAGAACATAATGTCTCTGAACTGTCGTTATCTCATTTTTGAAGGCTTCTCATTTTCCAGCCGTCCCTTTACCTGTGAACATCTGCTCCCCAATGAACTTTTGAAAGTTCTTGCCTAATACCAAAAGAAATGACCTTCCTCCAACTTAGAACTTTAACTTTTAAATCGGGTTTATCCTTTTTCATCACTGTTTTAGAACTAATATAATTATTGTGACTGACCTAAAAATGCTTCCCCACTGACACCTCAGTCGCCTGCCCAGCATTATTTCCCAAGAGTAGGTCAAGTTTTGATCCTCGTGTTGTCGGTGCATCCACATACTGAATTTGTTTTTTTTTTTGTACACACTTAACAATTTCCTCTCCATCCAAGCCCCTAACACGATTCCGTTCCCAAATTATCTATGGAAAGTTAAAATCATCTTCAATTACTAATCTATTATTCTTACATAAAACTGAGATCATGTTAAAAATTTGCTTCTCAATTTCATGCTGATGATTGTGGGGGTGTATAGTGCAATCTAATTAGGTGATCATTCCTTTCTTATTTCTCAGTTTCAACCAAATAACTTGCCTTATGCATACCCAGGAATATCCTCCCGAAGTACAACCATAATTTTATCCATGACCAAAAACGTTACTCCCCCTCCTCTTTTGCCCCCTTTCTGACATTCCTTTGGCATTTCTACCCTGGAACATTATGCTACTCGTCCTGTCCATCTCTGAGCCACGTGTCTATAATTGCTGTGATGTACCAGTCCCATGTTCCCAACCATGCCTGAGTTCATCTGCCTTAACAGTTAGACTTCTTGCATTGAAATAAATGCAGTTTAATTCATCAGTCACACCTCATTCTCTGCTTTGTTGCTGCCTGCCCTGACAGTTTGACTTACTCCTTTTCCCAACAGCACCAGTCTCAGACTGATCTGTTTGATCACTATCTTCCTGGGTCCCACCCCGCACCCCCAGCCCCTTTAATAGTTTAAATCCTCAATAGCAGCTGTAGCAAATCTCCCAGTAAGTACATCAGTCCAGTTCTCATTCAGGTGCAATCGTCCTTCTTATACAGGTCAATAAAGTATTTGACAAGGTCCCTCATGAAAGACTGATACAAAAGAGGAGGTCAAATGGTATCGGGGTGAACTGGCAAGATGGATATAGACTGTCTTAGTCAAAGGAGACAGAGGGTAGCGATGGAGTGATGTTTGTTGGAATGAAAGGTTGTGAACAGTGATGTTTCACAGGACCTCTGCTCTTCGTGCTCTGCATAAACGATTTGGAGGAGAACGCGGCTGGTCTAATTAATAAATTTGCAGACGAGATAAGATTAGTGGATTTGCAGATAGTGAGGAGGATTGTCAGAGGATTACAGCAGGATATAGAGCAATTGGAGGCATGGAAAGATAAATGGCACATGGAGGTTAATCCGGGCGAATGTGAGGTGATGAATTTTAGAAGGTCAAGTACAGATGGAAATTGTATAGTGAATGGCAGAGCACTTACGGGTACTGATATGCAGAGTGATCGATGTCTGCAGGTCCACAGATAACTGAAGGTGGAAGCGGAGGTTGATAAGGTAATAAGAAAATAAGGCCCATGGCATGCTTGCTTTAATTGGATGGGGCAGTGAGTGTATGAATAGAAAAATTATGCTTCAGCTTTATAGAAATTTATTTAGGCCACAATTGGAATATTGCATACAGTTCTGGTCACCACGTTACCAGAAGAATGTAAACGATTTGGGTAGGGTTTAGAAGGATGTTGCCTTGAATGGGAGATTTTAACTATGAAGAAAAGGTGTATAAGCTGGCTTTGCTTTCAGTGGAACACAAGAGATTGAGGGACCATCTGATTATAGTTTATAAGATTGTGAATAGCATGGATAGAGTGGAAACAATGAGGCTTTTTCACAAGAGTGGAGAGGTCAATTACTAAAAGACGCAGTTTCAAGGGCTGGGTTTGGGGGACGTGGAAGTTTAAAAGAGATGTGCAAAGCAAGATTTCCACACAAAGTGTGGTGAGTGCTTGGAAAGCACTGCGAGAGGAGGTGGTGGATGAGACACGGTAGCAGCATTCAGGAAGCATCTGGACGAATGCATAAATAGGAAATGAATCGAGGGATACGTATCATATAAGTGAAGGCAGTTTTTATATGTGTCGTTGCAGGCTCGGAGGGCCGAAGATCCTGTTCCTGTGTTGTATTGCTCTTTCTTCTTTATTCTGATTCACTTCTTCACCAGAAGAGATTCTAATGATCCAAAAATGTGAATTTTTCTCCCCTGCACGAGTTCCTCAACCATGCATTCATTTGTTCTGTTCTCCTGCTCATACGCTCAATAACTCGTGGCACAGAGTAATCCAGATATTACTACCCTGGAGGACCTTTTTTTAAAAATTCGTGCCCAATTTCTTATATTCTGTCCTCAGAATCTCGTCCTCCTCTCTTCCTATGTCGTTAGTTCCAATGCGTATAATGACCTCTTGCTGGATCCTCACCCCTTTGAGAATCTTCTGCACCTTCTCCGAGACATCCTTGATCCTGTCACCAGGGAGGCAACACGCCATTGTGAGGTCTAGTTATCGGCCACAGAAGTGTTTGTCTGTGCCTCTGACTAGACAGTCTCCTGTCGTAATTGATCACTTGGAACCTGATGTACTCCTCGATACATTACAGCCCCTGAGATTCCATCATCCCCTACATTTTCCAAAACAGCATACTTGTTTGAGATAGGGATAGCCACAGGAGACTCCGACACCACCTGCCTACCTCTCCTACCTTTCCGAGAGGTAACCCATCTACCCGACTTTATGTGCGATTTTTCTACCTTCCTGCAACTGCTATCCATCACACACCTTGTTTCAGTAAATTCCTCATTGCCTCTCACTGTCGCTCTAACTGATCCATGCGACCCAGTAGGACTCGCAACCAAACATGTTTCTTCCAGACATAATCATCAGTAACATGGCTACTCTCTAGAATCTGCCACATTCCCTGACAGGAGGAGCACCTTACTCCCCTAAAGGCAATCTTTGCACCTTAACACTCGGCAGACCCAGAAAATAGCACAGACTTACTGCTCTAAAAACACTGTTCCAGGGTAACCTAGCACCTATATTTTATACTTCCAAGTTTGATCAAGAGGCAGATCCTAATGAAACATACATTCAAAAACAAAACACTCCACTCATTATTGGAGATTTACAAAAAAAAGCAGCAAAGTTCCACTTAAAAATGTTCACTTCGCTGCTCTTACTTCTCCATATACTGACTTCCCATTGGTTCTTGCTTGCTCTCTCTTCCTCTTTTTCTGTTTTGCTGTTTTGATCTTTTTTTTCCCCCCCAAAGTTCAAAAACAATGCAACACCTTATGAAACAATAATTACAGCTCCAATAATTCGAATACATCAGCTCCAACACTGAAAATACATCAAAAAGCAGCAGCTCTAGCAACCATTATTTTTCCGTTCTCTATCTTGGAGTAAAACAAAAAAGAATACACAAGGCTAAAGTTTTAGGCAAACCGCTCATGGGCCGAGCCCAACACATTGGATTCAACTTTTGATTTGGCAGACTCCATTCCCCACAACGAACGTACACTATGTGTTGTTGGAGGCCTGGACCCCGTAGAAGATAGTCAAAGTGTTATAAATGATATGAAATTAATCAGGAATTGGACAGTCGCTTTGCAGTGCATGTTGAGTTTATTGCATTCTATGTAATTTTCTACTTTATTTCTCAGGTAAATGTCGGGGTTGTCGGATCAATTCTGGAAAGAGAGATAAAGTGATGAGTCATTTTTTTTAACTTAATATCTCTCTGGACTTCTACAATGTAGTGTCGAGGAGACTCTAACTCACAGACACCGGCTGAAACCTCAGTAAATGAAGAACATGTTGTTCAATCGCACTGTAATCACACAAATGCAAACATAAATGTTCTTTACCTGTTCTGGTTCCATCAATATACAAGTGTGTTCATAAGGTTTTTGGCACAGAGGAACACATTCAATGAGCGTGCAGAGGAATTTCCAGAGAAACAATTTTCAGCGAAGCTCAACAAAACCAGTCGAATTGTGCCACCACAACTTAAGAAAATACAACAGACAGATTCAGCCATGAATTATTGCGCACTGAGAATCACAAAGGCGCAAGATTTGAGTCAACTTGCACATAAATTCTCAGAGTGTGGAGAAACATGTCAGCGCATGAGCCAACTGAGATGTAGAAGGGAGACTGATCAGCGCTGAGTCCCTATTGATCCCCTCATTCGTGATGATATCGTGCACTCCTAATTCTAACAAATATATTAATTTCATATGCGTTTACATATTCTCAGTTTTAAATAACAAAATATGCAGCTTGGACAAAATAAAAGAGTGAACTACTAGTTGTGTAGGGAAACGAGGAAGGGAGGCATTCATACAGGCTATGGTCTGTGCACAGTGATCACTGTCCCCAGTTGAATTGAAATTACATTAAAATGAATGGCTGTGGAGGCGATTTGTGATTTTTGTTTTGTTAGGCAGATCAGAATGGCAAAAAAAAAAAAATCTGCACGCAGTGACCATGATATTCAATGAGACAACACAGTGTTGGGCAGAAATAGGCCTTAAGCTCATCAAGTCTTCAGACATGGGAGACAGGGTCGGGCATTGTGTTAGGCCTTGGCGAGGCACAGTCCTTGGGGCTTTGGGTTGGGAAGTAGTGCAGGGTGCTCGAGGAGTCCTTTGTGGTTGCTTTTGTGGGTTGTGTGGTTTTGGGAGTTACTTTGTAATGGTTGTGAGATACATTATATTTAATATAAAAGGCAGTCATTTATTTGATAGAATAAATGGAGCTGCGGGAGAAAAATTATAGAGTTCAATAGTCCTGAAGAAAATGAAGGATGATAAACTCATTTTCGTAAAATATATTTCCTAATTTTCTGAAAGCAATCTACAATCGCTGTTCAAGATGGAACATTAAATCATTCATTTGAGTGAAACGTGACTGGTGAAAATGAACAGCTCAGTTGTCATCAGCTTCAAGATTTCCAAATTTTCCATAGAACTTGACTTTAATATCAGTTAGCTCCAATATTCTTCCTGTTATGATATTTCTTCTACCATGTTTTTGTCTTCTCGCTCATTTATCTATATACTTTCGCAGACACTTTGTGTCATCCTTACCATCTGTCTTCCAACTATTTTCCTGTCACCCGCAAACTTGGCGATAGTTCATTCACTTTCCTCGTTCAAGTCATTCGTATTTGTTCGAAATAATAGGGGCCCCAGCCCTGTGTTTGTGGCATTATGGCTCAGATTATCATTCTGACTGTACCTTCATTCCCTAATAAAAGCATTTGTCTTTGATTAATTAGGAAACCAACTCTCCACGCCGATATAACACATTGGCTCTTATTTTATTAGGTAGCCTAATGTGTGGCATCTTCTCAAACATCTTCTGGAAATGCAAATATATTGCATTTTCTCGCTATCTCTTTTAGGCGTCCTGTTTGTTCTTTCCAAAAAGAATCCCACGAAAATTGCCAGGCAGCCTTTTCCCTTCATGAACATCTGCTTACTCTGTCTGACTGGGTTACATATTTCTAAATGTTCTCCTGTTAAATTCATTATAATAGACTCTAGCATTTTTGTAATTATAAATCTGAAGATAACTGGACAATGGTCATATTTTTTTGTTTTGTTCTCTTTTCAAATAAACTTCTTGAAACTGGGTGCAGAGAAATTGCAATACGTAACGCCAGATGTAGTTGAAACTGGCAAGAGTGACTTTCAGAGATACAACCACTACGTGACAGGTAAATATGCAAAGTTATAAAATGTGCAAACAGAAACATTAATGAAAGGAAAATTGAACAATGCCTTTTAAATTTATTCGCCACCAGGTATTCTACAGAATTTGTTGTATCTTCTTTACCAGTAGCAAAAGCATAGCTTTTTCAAAAAAGAAATGTTGAATAACTGCTGCCCTTTTTAAAAAGGCTTTACGGTCCACAGTTTTGTATAAACTGTTCAATTCAGTTTTTCATAAGCTGTTTTGTATTTGTAAAATGGCTTCCATTTTATCAAAGTATTGCAGTTTCCTTTTCCAGGAATGATCATAGAACATAGAACATAGAACATTACAGCGCAGTACAGGCCCTTCGGCCCTCGATGTTGCGCCGACCTGTGAAACCAATCTGAAGCCCATTTAACCTAAACTATTCCATTATCATCCATATGTTTATCCAATGACCATTTAAATGCCCTTAAAGTGGGCGAGTCTACTATTTTTGCAGGCAGGGCATTCCACACCCTTACTACTCTCTGAGTAAAGAACCTACCTCTGACATCTGTCCTATATCTGTCACCCTTCAATTTAAAGCTATGTCCCCTCGTGCAAGCCATCACCATCCCAGGAAAAAGGCTTCCGCTGTCCACCCTATCTAATCCTTGATCATCTTGTATGTCTCTATCAAGTCACCTCTTAACCTTCTTCTCTCTAACGAAAGCAGCCTCAAGACCCTCAGCCTTTCCTCATAAGACCTTCCCTCCATACCAGGCAACATCCTGGTAAATCTCCTCTGCACCCTTTCCAATGCTTCCACATCCTTCCTATAATGCGGTGACCAGAACTGTACGCAATACTCCAAGTGCGGCCGCACCAGAGTTTTGTACAGCTGCAACATGACCTCATGGCTCCGAAACTCAATCCCTCTGCCAATAAAACCTAACATACTGTACGCCTTCTTAACAACGCTATCAACCTGGGTGGCAACTTTCAGTGATCTATGCACATGGACACCGAGATCTTTCTGCTCATCCACACTACCAAGAATCTTACCATTAGCCAGTACTCTGTATTCCTGTTACTCCTTCCAAAGTGAATCACCTCACACTTTTCCGCATTAAACTTCATTTGCCACCTCTCAGCCCAGCTCTGCAGCTTATCTATGTCCCTCTGTAACCTGCAACATCCTTCCGCACTATCCACAACTCCACCAACTTTGGTGTCATCCGCAAATTTCCTAACCCATCCTTCTACGCCCTCATCCAGGTCATTTATAAAAATGACAAACAGCAGTGGCCCCAAAACAGATCCTTGAGGTACACCACTAGTAACTGAACTCCAGGATGAACATTTCCCATCAACCACCACCCTCTGTCTTCTTACAGCTAGCCAATTTCTGATCCAAACCGCTAAATCACCCTCAATCCCATGCCTCCGTATTTTCTGCAATAGCCTACCATGGGGAACCTTATCAAACGCTTTACTGAAATCCAAATACACCACATCAACCGCTTTACCCTCATCCACCTGTTTGGTCACCTTCTCGAAGAACTCAATAAGGTTTGTGAGGCACGACCTACCCTTCACAAAACCGTGTTGACTATCCCTAATCAAATTATTCCTTTCTTGATGATTATAAATCCTATCTCTTATAATCCTTTCCAACACTTTACCCACAACCGAAGTAAGGCTCACTGGTCTATAATTACCAGGGTTGTCTCTACTCCCCTTCTTGAACAAGGGGACAACATTTGCTAGTCTCCAGTCTGCACATTGGCCTTGTGCATGAGTTGATGCTACTGTCAGTTCAAATGTTACTGTGGGTTGGTAATTCCTGGGAATTTCAACCTGCGCCAGTGCAGTTGCGAATGTGCACCGTCTGAGGGTGGCACTCTGTCGTATGAATCTTAAGACAAAGAAATCAGAAAAGAGACTGTGGTCCTCATTTATTCATTACAATCCATCAAGACAATTTATCTCCCACTGTAGCTGCCATTTTTTTTTTCTGAAAAAGAATTTAGATCAATGAAAAGAGACACCAGATGAACATTTCTAATTCTGAACTTGTATCTAACCAGACACTGAGACAGACAGAACAACAACACACAGGGAAATATACACATATGGAAACATACTGGTCGAGATACAAAACAAATATGGACAGGAAAACAGGAATACAAACACAAGCATGAACGTGCATGTACAAACACAGACACACACACACACACACACACACACACACACACACACACACACACACACAGACTTAGGTACATGCAAGTTGAAACGTAGAATCATACAGTCACAGATTTCTACAGGACTGGAAAATGACCTTTGGGCCATTGAAACTGTGCCAGTAAATAACATTTAAATATTCTAATCTCTTGTTCCAACACTTAGCCAATTGCATTGTATGACTTGGCATCGTAAATGCATGTCTATGAAATTCCCATATATTGTCTCTAGCACCCTCAAAGACAGTGATTTTCACATTCTGACAACACTCTGGCTGAACAAAAACGCTGTACATATCGTATTAACCTCATGCCAAATACCTTAAAATTATACAGCCGTTGTTGAATCGTCCACCAACAGGAAACATCTATTCGTGTCCATTCTATCTGCAATCATTCCTTTCCGTTCTATCTGCATTCAGTCCTGTCTATTCTATCTCTGCTCCACATACTTTTGTACATGTCAGTCGTCACCCCTCAGGTTGTTCTGCTGCAACGAAAACAATCTACATCTGTTCATATTCTTTCCATAGCTAAAATATCCAGATCACTCAACATCCTGTTAAACCTCCTCTGTACCTTTTCCAGTGCAATACCGTTCCTTCTTTAATGGGGATTCCAGAACTAATCACAATACTCTAACTGCGCTCAAACTGTCATTTTGTGCAGTTCCACCAGACTTTCCTGCTCTAAGTACTGTAATTCGACTAATAAAAGCAAGTATTGCAATTGTTTTCATAACCTACCCCATCAACTTAAGGGGTCAGTGGACATGCACACCAAGGTCCCTCGACACTTCAGTGCTTCTCAATGTCCCATGATTCAACATGTGTTCCATTGCCTTGTTTGTCCTGCTCATGTGCATTACGTCACACTTATCTTGATTGAATTCACTTCGTCCCTGATCAGCGGATCTGAAAGTCCCGTCTATCTCCTCTTGTAATCTAAGATTACCTTCCTCACTATTTGTGACACCAAAAATTTTAATCTCATCCACGAACTTACTGATCAACTTTCCTAACATTCATGTTTAAATCATTTATAAAAGTCACAAAAAAGAAGCTTCCCAAGACTGATCCCTGCGGAAGCCCATTGAAAGCAGGTTCACAGTCACAAATACTCACGTGACCATTAACCTCTGTTTTCTCTCCCTCATCCAATTTCAGATCCACACAGCCAAATTTCCTTAATTTCCATGGTCTCTTCCCTATGCTATCAGTCTCCCGTGCAGAAACTTTTCAAACGGCTTGCTGAAGTACAAGTAGTGTATGTTAATTGCATTGGCCTCATCGACGCACCTGGTCACTGATTCGAAATTTTCAATCATCCCTCAGAATTGCTTCTGACAGTTTCCCCAATACAGAGGTCGGCGTGCATGCCCTGCAGTTTCCTGTTTTGTTTTCCCCCTTCTTTCCTTATTAAGTAATAGCACCACATCAGCTGTCCTCCAGTCCACCAGCAAAGTCCTCAGACAAATTGGAGCAAATGCAGAAATACACAGATATAAATTCATGCTCAGTGAGGATGCCGGTGTTAAACTATCACAAAAATGCCGAATAAATTCTTGAATAGTCAATGCAATGACATAGAACTGTGTCTATCCACTTAGAATTCCACATAGCACCCGGTTGTGTGTGTGTTTCTCCCGGTGTGATTGTGTCTTCCTCTCCTAGTAGTTATCTGCATCGCTGCCAACCATCTTACATTTACCTATCTCTTCTGTTGGTTTCTCTGTGTATCACTCAATGCCGTGTTATCCCCCTCCAATCATGCCTATCTATATTTATCTGAGTTTCACTTTCATTCCATCCTTCTGTTACGTTCTCTCTGTATCAATGTACTCATATCACTTTGATTTGAGAGATCATAATTTAACGGAAATCAGTCACAGAAGGCGCCTTTAACCTCAATTTCCCATGTTGAACTGTAGGGTGCTGACATGAACCGGCAGAGGTAGACGTATATATGGCCGTACAGAGAAATAACTTCTTTTTTGCTATTTATGCATGTGATTCTGTGAATCGGTGGCATTTTTGACTATCCTTAAAGTTAAGTGACAACCAAATTGCTGTACGTCTTTGTGTCACATGCAAGCTTCACAAGATCAGGTGAGGACGAGTTCCCATCCCTCATGGACTTTAGTGAGCTATATCGTTTTTTCCTGCCAACTTATTCATGGTCACCACTAATTCTTAACTCCACTCCTTTATATTTTTGCTGATTTACACTCCACAAAGGCAGGATTTGAACCCATAATCCGAAAATGTTATCCAGCCCTCTCGACTAACAGTCCATTGATCACACCACAAGGCCGCCCCCTCACGTTATGGCCAGAATGGGCAATTTTGGGGTACAAATTTACTTAGTAACAAGATCAACTTTAGCAAAATGAAGAAGTGGAGCAGAGGAAAGAAAATAGTCTTCAAAGGAAGACGCATGGGAATCCGAGGAATTTCTTACCATGCATGGAAGTCAATGCATCAAAATGCTCGGTGGCCTGGTTTAATGACCGAGACCAGCTAAGTGCGTGACAATTGAATGAGAGCTAGGTCTCCTCCTCACGCCTTCGTAATATTTCCACTGACACGTTACAGTAATGTAGGAACATCAGCGACTGAATTTACATCATTTTCTGAAGAATGGTCCCGACCCGAAACGTCAGCTTTCCTGCTCCTCTGATGCTGCCTGCCCCGCTGTGTTCCTCCAGCTCAACATTGTATTATTATTGGCTATAGAGGGTGATGTTTTATAATAGGTATCTTCAAATGTGTGACTCCCCTGCACGACCGTGGACCGCAACAATGTTGTCACTGAGCACTAGGTTTGTGTGGGGAGCAATTCTAACAGGTAACTATGGAGGAAATGCTTTCAATTTCTTTTCAAATTACATTTTAATTTAGCTCCAGTCTGAAAGGATTAATTCTTCTCCTGAATTATTTCCTCAGCAAGGTGAAACAAATTGAAAATGAAATTTTCAAGCGACTGAAAACCGAGTTTGTCAATATCAACAAAAGAAAGAAAAATAACGAAATGTATAATTGAGTAGCATACTTTGGGTTTTAGAAACATCCACTCGTGTAAAAGAGCAAAATGACAACCGGTGACCATCAAATGCATAAATGAACTAAAAAAAGAACTAAACTCTGAGAGAAAATATAACTTCTGTCTCCCTCAAAAACAAATCAAAACTTCGGGAGCATATAAAATGAAAAAAAAAAAGCTAGAAATAACAACAAGTTTATTAAGAGTGCTGAAGAAGGGTCACTAAACTCGATAAGTTAACTCAGCTTTTGCTGCACAGATTCTGCAAGACTTGTTGAGTTTCTCCAGCCATTTGTTTTTGTTTAACAATTTATTATTGTTTATTTAAATAAAGGTTTTTTTTTAAAAGTGTTCTGATGCAGAAACTGTGGAAGAAGCTGTTGTTAGAGGCTTAAATAATTTGAGATTTATCATCAGGACAGTGGTATGTGAAACACACAGAGTCAAATATCAATTGCACATATAATTACTCAGGTCACAGTTCAAACAGTGGAATGGATTGTGCGCCTTCTTCAGAATATTGTTACATTGCAGGCCTTCGTAAAGTAGAGTCTAGAATAGGCAAAAATGATAATTCCAAGAAAAAAAGAAAGACAGAGAAGCATAGAATGATGAAGCAAGACTTGAAAGACGTGAGAGAGTAAAGAATGAAGGGATTGGAAAAAGGAAGAAAGAACTTAAATATGAAGAGTCACAAAGAAATTGAGAAATACCTCCTCGAGAAGACCAGTGGAGAGTGGCAGCAGTAAGAAGTGTTTGGGGTGTGAGATAACGAGTTCACCTCCCATCAAGAAATAAAGACTTTTCCATAGTTCCACATTCTTTCAGGACTGATTACCATAAGCTGGCAGAGGTGAAGAATAGTCTGATAACCTTTTGCTGATGATATTTGTTTCTGAATCAAGTTTATATAGGATCAGTGCACATTGAGCTTCTCCAGAGGGAAAGAAACAATATAAGGAATGATTTGTCATCCCTCCCTACTTGAAGCAATCGGTGACAGTGATGAAGGGGCACATCAGAACATTCTTCATTTCCTGTCGAAACAAGTTCTGAGATCTTGCATAAATGAAGAAGTTGTTGCAAGAATTTAGTAACTGAAATTTGTTGATCGTTTCTTGGAAGTGTTACAGCAGATCACTGAAATCCAATCCACCGCAGTAACTGTCAGCTTTATGCCACGCGTAGAAGAAACTTCCGACAAGAGGGCCCACAGGAGGAGGAACCTGAGACAGACGGCGAACATTTGGATAATCAACCTCTTACATTTGGCTATCTCCGGGTCTTGTTGCTCCCCCATGGCCCGGAGCCTCTTGCAGGCTCCATTGGCCGCTTCGGTCAGTCTTATGGACAGGCTGTTAAGCAGGAGAATGAGAAAGAATGAGGAGAAAAAGAGAATAGATCTGCAAGAGCCAATCATAAGCCTGCCAAACTGGCCAGATGTAGAAGTTGGCTTTCACGTTAAAAAACTAGAATACCTCATACAAAATATAAAACTGTTTATAGATAAATTAGAATGGATGTTCTTGATGCAGCTCAGGGCACAGACTATCCCTAAGACGAGGGATGCAGTTTTCTTCCTACAGTATACTGCGGATGACCAACTCAGCATCCTTGGAATTCTCAGTGCCCCGGAGCCTCTTCCGGGCTCTGCTAGCTGCCTAACAGTCAGGACATTGAGCAGGAGAATAAGGAGGAAAGGGAGAAAGGGAGTTAACATGTGGTCTGCCGTTGGTAGCTCTTCCAGGCCGGCGAGATGTAATGGCTGGACTTTAAGTCGCAGAACCAGAGCTTCACTTATAGGATGTACAAGGGATAGTAGACAAAGCAAAAACGGGCATTCTTGATACAGTTCAGTAGACAGGCTATTCCTATGACGAATGACGCAGTTTTCTCCGTGCAGTATCTGGTCTTCAACATCTGGCAGCAGATAGGCACAAACGTCGACGATGAAGGTGACTGTCAGCCAGAACGAGCAAATTCGTGTGGCATAGACAAGAAAGACGCTGAGAGTGCACGCAGGAGTGGCGGATAAGACATTTTCCCAGAAATAGATGCAACTGATTCGGTTGAGGATGAGCTACTTGCCCAACTCAGGACAAATGAAATAATGTGATGCACATGAAAGTATTTATACCAAGCCTGGCCATCCGTCAACCCATAAACGTTGACCAACGTTGGCTCCTCGCTTGTGATGTCTCACCCTTTACAATCATACCCTTCAAATTTTCAGAAGCTCAAACTTCTCGCCTCATCAGTTCCCATTACACCATACAATTGTCTGAAGTCTTATGTAACTTTGATTCTGTCTCCTGCATTGCCCTCAAACTGATACGTCTAACTCGAAAAGCCACTCTTTAAACTCGCTGGAATTATCATTTGTGCTGCTCTGCTTCTGCCACCTTCTTTCAATATAACTATGATCAAATATTTTGGCAGTATATCATATGTCTTGAGAATAAATTTGTTTACTAACTTTGTTCTGGTATTTGCTACATGAAGCCAGGTGGCTCGAGTGAAATGCAACTGCATCTTCTAATAATTGTAAAGAACTTATTTTCTGATTAATTATTCAAAAATACAATCATCCAAAATATGTCAAACGTCACAGCAGAGAAGCAAATTAGCAACAGCTTAAAAATCTTGCAACTCTACTGTCGCCTTTTAGACTAAACTCTAATTAATTCCTAAGACCACATTAACAATGACGCCAGCCGTTGTGAACTCTATACTCTATCCCATCCTTCCATGACATGCACTGTAGAATCGTGATATCATTGAATGTTTGTTTATGTTTCAAAATGTCTCATAAGCCACTGCCACAAAACATAACGTGTCCAAAAAATGTTAAGACACCCGTGCAGAAAGGCACTTTACTACACTATGATAAAATATTAATACTACAATGGGCTAAAACGCAGATTGCATTCTACTGAATTGAAATGAAACCTAATCTGTGACAATATTTCTGTTTAATGCTCATGCATATTCATTCATGACAAGTGGTAGTTCAGCGTCGAATAGACCATTTTTCTGTAAGTACACAACATTCAAGATTCAAGAACACATTGTCCGTCAGCATAATGAAATTCTAAGTTATGCACGAAAAATTTTCCATAGCACAGATATTATCCCATAATGTCTTATGCTCACTGGAGACAGATTTAGGTCCGTTAAAATCAAAGAGTTGCATATTGGATAATTCTGCCAAATCCTTAAGAGGAAAGAAATAAATTTCTGAAAATACACGATTAGGGAAAGGATTTTCTTGAGCATCAGTGAATTACGAGGGGTACCAATAGCAAGAAGAATTGAATAGTAAATTTCAAAGAAGTGGGCCATGACTGGCTCGTGCATAGTCGCTCAGAAGCTGCAGCAGTTGATATCACTGTGGAAGTTTGCTCTGCTGCACATTCAAATGGTCCATTATTTATTTGGAGTGATAGTCTCGAGAGGATCAATTATTTCACAACATGCACCTTACTTACATTTCGCTGAATAAAGAGATTAGCTCCCTGCTTCATGCCTTACAATAAGGTGAATGATTGTATTCACTTTTGGGACAGACTCGTTGTAATTTCTTTGGTCTGTCCAACTGCACAAAACATGATGTTGAGTCTTTATCAAGTGGACATTGAGCTGAGTCCGTTTCTCAAAAGTTTCTTTCTGCTATTTCCCAGTTGAGTCTTTACTTTAAGCATCAATTTACTTCATCTTTTGCATTCATTCATAGGTGTTTTAGTGCCTAATACTGTAACACTGCTTAAATATTTCCATAAATTCACAGCAATGGGGAATAAAAAACAGTCAGAAAACATGAGAGGATCATACGGTGCGGATCATCAAATGCAAATTTTCGTCATGTTGAATCTGAAAATCTTTCATTTGATCAAATCAATTACAAGTGCAGGAAAGGCGTTCACGTGCTGAAGTTCCTGTTCAAAGCTTCTGGTGCAAGAAAAGTTGACCAATGTCAATGATTAATATAACGAGAGAAACGTCAAGTTAATGAGTGACTAGACATTGGCTTAAAATTGTAGTGTCAAGTGCATCGGCAACACAGGCTTGGTTAATGTAATGCAGAAGGTTCGTATTCTAATGCAGCAGCAACTGTGATAAAGCCATTTGCAGTGTTCACAGAGACAGACCTAGTGCAAAATTAGAAGTGGCTTATAACATTTCAGTAACAATTAGGACACCTCAAGGTGCAATATCAACCAAGACACGGTCCAAACCAGTAAACAACATGTGATTGCATCGTCCCATCTACACAGACGAGGAAAACAACAACTAAGATACGACCTAGTTTAATAGAAGCAGATACATGGTGTGGCTTATTGTAAACAGAGACAGGGTATAGCGTAACATCAGCAAAAAAGATGTCTGAAATGACAAGGTGAAGTTACGTATAAACAATGACACAGCTATCATTGTACTAGCTTATGCAGCTTCCAGTCTCATTGAAGTAAATAGATGGACAGTTGGAGCAATAACTGTGTAATGACATAAAGTATGTTAGAAACAGAGACAATAACTGATTCGGTAATTTTTGCAATTTGATTAATTGTTACATAACCATTAATACGATCTTGTGCATTTATTAATTGTGTGTTCAGCCTGTTTATCATGGGAGACAGTGACAATCATGGCCTTGTGAAACTGCAAGAGAAAAAGCGCAGTACTATCCATAATAAGTTTGATAGAGTACGAAATTAGTGTGAGCCTATCATTATGCTAACACTGGCATTAACATTAGCACCAATAAGAAAATGTAATAACGAAGGAGATACAGCGAGTAAGATAACATTGAGTACTGGAGAAAGTACTAACGGAGACACGGCCGTAACAATATATTGAAGTGACAGACAATAGCAAAATAATAAGGAGTGGACAGAGCCACATCTATAATTCAAATATATTGCGTTTCTTCCTACAATAGTCAAGATCACTAAGTGAAGCTCACTCGTATTTGAAATTTCTATGTTCCTACAATGCATTGTGTACATGGTACATACTGCTGCTATTGAATGTCCGTTGTGCAGCGAGTGTAATTTCTGGATGCAGTGCATATCAAGGTGCCTGATATTTCCGGATTACATCGAGTTTCTTGAATCTTATTGCAGATTTACTCATCCAGTCAACCATGAGAAGATCAGCCACCATCAAACAAAATGGCTGACTAGGTTGGAATGTCGTTCTACGTTTCTAATTTTTACATTCGCAAAAGATCAACAGGGACGTATTCTCCGGCTGAAAATATCTTATCAATATCTTTGTAAAGAGTTTGAACAGGTTGAATGTTTTTTTTCCTCTGGAAAACATGGAATCAGGAGGTAGCGCAAAAGAAATATTTTAAATGATGCACAGGTTAAGTGAAATGAATTCGGAAAGTCGTTCTTGTGCGTGACGCCGTGAGCTATCAATATTGAAGTTCACAAAAAGAGCAGAAGAGGTATTAGGACAAATGTACTCATACGAAGATATGTTAGAACAGAATAGAACGACTGATACATGGAGTGGTGGATTAAGGAAACGACGGGATGGAGAAAGGAATACAGAGTTACACGACTCCATCTGGTAATATATCATTGCATGTAGAGCAGAGAGAGGTTCATGTAACACACAAACAACAGGCTCCTTTGACTGTGTCTTTCCCAAACTTTACACAGTGTTACAAATCTGTGTATAACTCCCCAGGACAAGGCGATGTTTGAGGATATAATAGTTGGATGAAATTCCCGATTCCAGTTGTCAGAATAGGATCCGAAATCGTGTCAGCGTCCTTCCAGAGTGATTTCCTTCCTGATGTCTATTCATCCACTGTAATCGAAACCACTTGGTATTTCTAAACCTCAAAAGTTTGTTGACAGTAATCCAATCTCATTATAAATTGGACTGGAGGTCAGAAGTTGCGAGCGAGAACTGTGGGAACGTCAGTGCAGATTAATTCAGTTTTCAATTTATATCTGTCATAATCTCCAGTGAGAGTGTTTTTTTGAGCAGCGGGCAACCGAGGCCCATCACTGTGTATGTTGTATCAGTATTGAGCTTTAAAGTAGTAGGTGGCGATGTCTTTAACACTGCCATTCCGAATTTCCAACGAAAATCTGGTTTGTGCTTTAATCGTGGACACAATAAATCTCCACCGCTGGAGATCCACTCCCAATCCGTCAATGTCTGCTTTGGTTTGAAGAAATGTACACTCACTAAATCACAAAAATAATCATATAAAACACAGGTGACCATCCTGGTCACAGTTGCCGGACTCTGTGTCAGTGACTGACTGAAACAAGCTGGAAATTAAACCGAGAGAGGTTCGTGGGTATTAGAAGCGACACACACAATGGTGTGAAAACCCCAAACCGTGTCTGTAATTCGGACGAGGTCGGGCAACAGCGTAATTTTAAATCGACACAATGTTGCTTCTTGTGATTGTTACTTACGAGGTAAACAAAGGGCAGGATCCAAAGGAGAGTTCCCATCGTTCCCGTTCTTAGAGCAGATAGTTTATATGACCCGGAACTACCAACTATTCTGGGAGACTGGATCGTGAGATGGACTGAATTACTCCAGTGGGGTGGAGTTCATTTGCAGGCGGTAGCGTCTGTGAGCTGATTGACGGGCTGAATGTATTGAAGATCTCTGGACGTGAATGGTCTGAGTAAATAGCAGGTTTGAAGAGGGAACCTACAGTTTTATGCCACTTTACCAGCTCTGTAAACTGGATATGTAATTCTCTGCCACATTCGCCCAATTCACAGGAATAGGATGAGTCTGAATTTAGAGACATGTTCTGTGAGTGATCGCTGTAACGGTAACGAGCTGGGCTCTCGGTCAGTATTTCTGTTGGGTGATACGTGATGAGCAAAGAATGTGGAGCTGTGACGCTGGAAAATCCATAAACAACCTCGCCCACTCTCCCACACCCACGAATCGGCTCTCTTGCTCTCTGCACCGTGCCGTCCTCCAATTTAAACGAGCACTGCTGGTGATTATTGAATGCTGAACGGGACTTTGGTCAAGCAGCTGATCAGGAAAATTGCACTACAAACCCAGAGACTTCACCCAGTCTGGCAACTTAGGACGAGATTACAAGATGATATAGAACGATGACAATATTTTGGTAAAGCTACTTAATTTACTTGAAAAACGAACTTTAACACACATTTAAACAAATAGTTTCTGCAACATCCCTTTCTGACTGTTGCACGTATACTGTTGTAATTCAACCCAGGAAAGGTATTTTATGCTTGAATGAGATCTTCCCACATTCTTCTAAACAATCTCAGAATCCTCAATTTCTCCTCTAAGGACAATTGTACAATTCTAACAATCAGTTCGGTGAAGCATCGCTGCCCACCCTCTCAGACAAATTTATCTTTTATCTTTTACAGATATGAATAAGAAAGCAATTCTTTTAGTTTCAGTTGTTGAGAATGTGTCAGTCTCAAAGTTTCAATGCATTTACAGCAAGAACACTTGACTGTTGCACTCAAATCCAATTGCAATCAAGGAAATCATCACATACCATCCTAATTCCTTACTGCATCTGCATCTTATCGTCTCGTGAATTAAGAGCAAGGATCAGTAGTATTCTTCGCTCATGGAGAATTTCCCAACTTGTCATTATTTACCAAACACTCTGGTGTTCTGTTTCATTTATCAAAGTGGCAACATAATACTGTTCACGTTCTTTTCCATATTCCATGCTCGTGTCAATCTCCTCACTCTGTCATACTGTTTTCAAGCGTCAACTTCATTTTTCCCTTTGGAGATTTTGCCAGACCTGTTGAGTTTGTCTGTTCCATTCTCCCAGCTCATCCGTCTCCGTTGCATCTATTACGATGATGCCAAGTTTGATAAGGGATCCTCCAAAATGTTCACCTTCATCCTCAACCAAGGATTCCCCAGCACCATTTTTCAGACAGCCCTCTGTCAGGTCCGTGCTATCTTCCGCACTTCAGCCCTCACCCCTCTCTTCCATCATGCAACAGTGATACTGTTCCTTGTCTTTACCAATCATTCCACCAGCGTCTATATCCAGAGGATCATTAACCGTCATTTCCGCCACTCCCAGCGGGATGCCACCACCTGACGCAAATCACCCTCCCCTCCCTTGTCAGCCTTCTGCAGGGACAATTCCCTCTCAGACAATTTTTCTCTCCCATAAAGCCACACGACACATTCTCCTGCAACCACAGAAGATGTAGCACCTGTCGCTTACTTCCTCCCACCTTAGTATCCAAGGGCACAAATACACCTTCTCGGTGAAACAGCGCTTTACCTGCACACGATCTAGTCTGTTGCAGTCACTGCTCATACTGTGGTCTCCTCTACATTGGGGAAGTGAAGCGTAGATTGGGCAACCATTTTGCAGAACACCCATGTTCTGTCCGCAAAAGAGACCCTGAGCTTCCAGTTGCCTGCAATTTCAATACACTACTGTGCTTCCTTGTCTACATCATTCTCTCAGGCTTGCTGCAATGCTCCAGCGAAGCTCAGCACAAGATGGAAGAACAGCACCCCAATTTACGCTTGGGAGTCTACAGCCTTCTTGACTGTATATCGACTTCAACAACTGTAGGACTTGAGCTTTCCCATGTGTTTACCCAGATCCCACGCACCTGGCCTTGTTATTACACTGTCTGCTAAAAAATACACAACCCATTGATAGCCACTAACAGACACCATTACTAGATATTCACCTTCCTGGTCGAATCTTTATCCATTCCTTTCTCTGATCAACTGCTCGTCTCTCTCTTTGGGCTCCAGCCTCACCTTTCATTTACACTCTACCCATCCCCCACCCAATTTTCTGAATGTAAACTGACATTTTCCTAGCTACGATCAGTTCTGAGGAAGACCCATGCGACCTGAAATATTAACTCTATTTTCTCTCCACAGATTGCTGCAGACCCGCTGAGCTTTTCCAGCAATTTCTGTTTATGTTTCTGTTGAGCTTCCTCACTATTTTCTGTGTTTGTTTCAGATTTCCAGCAACCAGAGCATTTTGCTTATATGTGAGATTTTGACCAGTTTTATCCAGTCTCAGTGAGATCCAGGGAAAAAGGATGCAGTCAGTGGAAAGCGTATTCACTTTGCGGTAGGGGCTGAGGATAATGTTTCTGTCATCTTCATGTTTAATTGGAGGAAATTTCTCTATATCCAGTCCTTTAGAACGTTTTACATCTTGGAGGTGACCTTGGAGATGAAGGTACATTTGTTTCTATCGTCCTTCAAGTTGGTGGAGTTTGAAAGACCAAGAGCGTTTGTCTGTACTGGGGTCAAGTTGAGGTGTAGGAACCGTCTTGGCTTCACGCCCAGATTTCAACTGTCACTCACACCCCTCTCACAGCATGCAGAGTCTCTTATCGCTTCAGACCACGTAGCAGGTCCCTGTCTTTGAGAGGCATTTGTTAACTAGTTTTCTTATATAACAATCCGACAGCTTCCATGATCGCTTTCTCCTGATGTTGGCCCCACCTGCCTATGTTTGATTCTGGGTCCTCTTTCATTGGCTCTTTTCAATTTTGAACTAATTTCACAGGCCATTTGAAGATGAGGATTTGCAGTAGGGGAACACAAAGCAAAGATAACATCCGGATTTGACAAAGTAATCTTGTTTTTTATTGCAACTTGAATTCTGTCAGATTTTGATCTTGGAAGGAAAAGGTGCAGGCAAAGCGTACACGTGAACCTAGAGTTTTGGATTTCTTTAATCTCATGTTAATGTCTGTCTCAGTTGTAATTGCATCAAGACATAGTTACGTTTTCATGGTCTGCATGTCGATTACTGCTTTCAATCATTTCTGAGTTGATATTACAGGAAACTGCCCTAATTGTTACTGCAATGCTACGAGTCCCTTTTAATCCTGCACTAGGTTAGTTTAATCCTTTTCTCATTTAAATCATTTATTATAAAGGGTAGTTAAGAAGCCATTTAGCTGACTTGGCTTCGTTGCTCAGACCCTTGACTATAAGAGTTGGGACGTCTTGTTGACGTTGTAGTATGTTGGTGAATCCTCTTCTACTGTGCGCAGTTCTGGTCGCCCTGCTATCAGAAGGATGCTATTAAATTGTAGACGATTCAGAAAAGATTTACCAATGTGTTATCAGGAATGGAGGATTTGAGTTATACAAATAGGCTGGACAGATTGGGATTTTTTTTTTAGCTGGAGCCTAGGAGATTGAGGTGTGACCTTTTCGAGGTTTCTAAAATAATGAGGAGCATATCAATGGTTTTATTCCCATTGGTGTGTTCAAAACTACGAGGCATATACTTATGGTGAGAGGAATACATTTTAAAAAAGACATGATTTGCTTTGATTTAATTGATTTATTGTCACGTGTACCGAAATACAATGAAAAGCTTTGTTTACTAGCGGTGCAGGTAGATCACAACAAGCAAAAGATGTACAGATCAAAAAGACTTAGCGGCATGCAGTTTATATTGCAGGTTATATTATTTATTTAAGGCCACAGTCCATTCAACAGTCTGCTAACGGCCGGAACCCAGCTCGTACGTGTGTAGAATGTCATTATGAGAGTGTGATGTGTCTTTGATTATGTTGTCTGTGCTTCTGCAGCAGTGAGACGTGTAAATAGAGTCCATGGATGGAAGGTTGGCTTCCATGATTGTTTGGGCTATGCGTACCACCTTCTGTGGTTTCTTACAGTCCTGGGCAGAGCAGTTGCATTTCCAGGCTATTATGCACGGGGACGGTATGCTTTCAATGGTGCATCTGTAGAAGTTGGTGAGGGACCTGTGGACATTCCAAATTTCCTGAGCCACATGAGGAAGAAGAGGAGTTGTTGTGCCTTCTTGACTGCCGCATATACGTGAGAAGTCCAGGACAGGTCGTCGGTTATCGTCACTCCAAGGAATTTGATGATTTTCACTCTCTCAACCTCAATTCTGTTGATGTAGGTGGGGTGTGTTCTCCACCTTTCTTTCTGAAGCCGATGAACAGTTCTTTAGTTTTGCCAACGTTGAGAGACAGATTGTTTGCACTGCACCACGCTACCAAACCCTCTATCTCCCTTCTATATTTTGACTCATCGTTGTTACATATCCGTCCCACTACGCTGGTGTCGTCAGTGAACTTGTAAATGGCATTCATTCAGAATTTGGCAACTGGAGTCGTAGGTGTAGAGAAAGTACAGTAGAAGTCTGAGGATGCATTGTTGGGGTCTTCAGTTTTTGTGGAAGACGTGCAGTTACCTATCCTCACTGATTGCAGGCTATGCGTCAGTAGGCCATGCATCCAGTTGCAGAGGGCGGAGCCGAGACTAAGGTCACACAGTTTTATGATCAGTCTGGAGGGGATGTAGTTCACGAGAAGGAGTCTGACATAGGTGTCTTTGGTGTCCAGATGTTCCAGGGATGAGTGCAGTGCTAGGGATACAGCATCCTCTGTGGACCTATTATACTGGTAGGCAAACTGTAGGGGATTGAGGCAGGTTAAGAAACTGGAGTTGATGTGGGCCATGATGAGCCTCTCAAAGCACTGCATGATCATTGAAGTCAGGACTATTGGGTGATAGGGGCAATGTTTTTACACAGGCAGTGTTTCGTGTGTGGGAAGAACTGCCAGAGGAAGTGGTGGATGCAGATACAGTTGCAACATTTAAAAGACACTTCAATAAGTACAGGAATAGGAAAGATTTTGAGGGAAGTGGACCATACACAGGTATATGGGACCAGTTTATTTTTGGAATATCCTCGTCTTGGACTAGTTGGACTGAAGGGCCTGTTTCTGTACTGTATTACTTCATGACTCCAGGACATTTAATGTTGTACGGAGTATTGATAGTGCACTTGGCCCTGCATTTCTAAGCCATGATCCAGTATTGCCGTAGCTGAATATGTCCCTCACAATATTGCACAGGGCCCTTGTCGACTGTTGGCCTGTCAAAAAATCTGAGCCTTTATTCAAGCATTTGGAAGCCCTTTCCTCCATTTCTAGTTCACCAAGTTAAGTGATGTGTTCTTAAGAATCTAAATGACCCAGAATTTGCATGTGGAATTCTTCTCCTGAGATATTTGACTGTGTTACCTAACAATGATTTCAAATAGTTCAGCTTTAAATCCAATAAAACGTTATGTGCCACTAAAACATTAAAGCCTAAAGGACTTCCCAATTAAGCACGTACATTTCAACTAAATTGACACTATAAGAGCATGAAAAAGCTGAGGACATTGTAGACACGTGAAGAAGCTGATTTGGGTGAAATATTGAACCTGTGTTCATTATCTTCCTTCACTAGCCTCCGTTGATTGAGAAAAAGAGTATAACTCATGGGAAGAGTGAAACGACAGCATCTGCAGCCAGCAGTTCACCCCCGAATGAGAATATCCACTTTGCCAATTGCACAAAGCCTACGTCACGTGGTTTATTCAGCTAAAAGTAATTAAGTTACATTTTCTGACTTGATTGCCCCTCTGGAGACTCTCACTCAGAATAAATGAGGGATGGCGTGATTGTTTCGCAGAGCCGGGGTGCGCAGCTTCTGTGATTCCTTTAGTTCATGAAGGACGATGCACGGACCAGCGAATGGCCCCGTCTTTGCCATTTGCTATCCTATTCTTGCTGCAATTGGTGCTCCTGGTCAGTAATGGATCCGAAGATTGCTATATGTTTTTTGAAATGTCCAGGATTCTTGTTTCCTCCCTTTCAGATTAGAGCCAAATTTATTTAACTTTCTGAGTGATAGGGATTTCAGTTGGGTTTTAATTTTTTTGGTGCATTATGCAATATTTTAGCATGTTATGTCTGGTGCTGAATGCACTAGTTAATTCCACTGGCATTCTGAATATTACAGAACGATACTCGAATTATTGTAATATATATTTATATAAATATTGCATACCAATTTCTGAAGAGCGGATACTAATGTCGAACATTGTATCAATCTGTTCATTATATTTCGTAGGTTCTATTCTAATGTAGCAAATTCAATCTTCTGTTTTAATTTTGTGTGGAATAATGGCGTATCACAGCATAGGAAAATACTTTTCTGTTATTTTTATGGTTACAAAAATCAATAATTGCAGCATAATCATGTTAGAAGAATTGCAATATAAAATTAAATGTTTTCGGTGCTCACACAAGTGTATAGCACAGCATCCATTTACTGTGTAGCGAGTTCACAATGGGGGATCCCCATTGTGAACATGGTATTCGGCATTTATTGTGGAAACATTTGAAATAAGTGATCGGAGTTCCAAGATTATTCGTATTAGGCGTTTGTCATTTGCTGATAGTTTCTATAAGCTTAAATTTTGCATAATTATATATTTACCCATTAGCCGGATGTGGCTGTCGCTAGATAGTGCAACAGTAACTTTTAGTTTCGATTCTGAATGCAGAGTTTTCCTTGTTTCTTCAGCAGTTCATTCGGTTTCACGCGAACTTTTAAATAAGAAGAAATTTTATCAATAGTTTGATCAACATTTGCAGTTATAAAGAAGATGCTAGTGGGTAAAAGAGAGGGTTCTGCTGAGGGAGAGAATTACAGAGGTTAGGGCGTGGACATTGTTGGAAGAATAAATTTGAGGGAGATGCAGAAGGCCAGAAAGTAGGTATTCTGCAATATTAGATGGCTTTGGATTGCTGTAGAGATGGGTGTCGCGATAATATTGGGAACTTTAAAGTTTGAAAGATCAGGTTATTGCATGAAGATGTTGCTTGGCGTCAAAACAATGTATTCAGCAAGAATAGATGTTGATGGAAGGACTTGATGTAATAAATGACATGGAGCAGCAAATGTTTCCATTGAGGTTAAGCTGGAAAGCCAGCTATACGGTCTGACTGAGTGACTGGTCAATGAAGTTAGTTATTAATGCGTGAAGATGTTACTTGGCGTCAAGACAATGTATTCAGCGACAATAGACTTTGATAGATGGACTTGGTGTAATAAATGACATGGAGCAGCAAATGTTTCCACTGTGGTTAAACTACAGTTGACTGACTGACTGGTCAATGGAGTTAGTAGCAGGGAAAAATTGGAATTACTCTTTTCATGTCAAATAATTAACCCTGGTATGAATGATGAACAAATGTGTTCTGCTTTATGCATAAGAGAGCAATCAGGAAAGTTTCAACAAAAGATTGGATAAGGAAGCAGCTGGTGTTTCAATTGTTTCTCTCTTTTGGTATCTCGCAGCCAATTTGGTGGCGATACTGATCCTTTCCCGAGGAAGGTGTGGGCTGTCTCGCGGCATCACCTACTACTTACTGGCAATTGCAGTGACGGATTTCCTTATCATCATCGTTGCTGTCATTATCAATCGGATTGGCAGCATTTACTTTCGGTACAGCCTCCTATCCACCACCCCCGGGTGCAGGATCTGCACTGTGTTTGTCTATATCAGCCGGGATGGCTCGGTTTGGCTGACTGTGGCCTTCACCATCGACCGTTTTGTGGCTATTTGTTTCCAGATTCTGAAGACCAGATACTGCACGGAGAAAACTGCATCACTCGTTATAGGAATAGTCTGTCTACTGAGCTGCATCAAGAATGCCCCTTTCTTCTTTGTCTACCAGCCCTTATACATTCTAGAGGGGAAGCCCTGGTTCTGTGACTTAAAGTCCAGCTATTACATCTCGCCGGTCTGGAAGAGCTACCAATGGCTAGACCACACGTTAACCCCCCTTCTCCCTTTCTTCCTTATTCTCCTGCTCAACGTCCTGACTGTTAGGTACATCCTAGCAGCCAGCAAAGCTCGGAAGAGGCTGCGGGGCACTGAGAATTCCAAAGATGCTGAGTTGGCCAACCGCAAGAAGTCCATTATCTTGCTCTTCACAATTTCCCTCAGCTTCCTCCTCCTTTGGGCCACCTATGTTGGAAGATTCCTCTACGTGCAGTTTACTGGGGAGGGCTACTTTGGCGGACTGGATTTCAAGGATCCACAATTCATCCTGCAAGAGACGACCAATCTGCTCCAGTTACTCAGTTCTTGTAATAATGTATTCATCTATGCAGTGACCCAGAATAAGTTCCAGGAAGAGCTGAAGAAGCTGCTGATATCTCCATACACGTTCTTCTACAGTTACATTAAACGATGAAAACAACAAAATAATCCCCTCCCACGCTATTTATGTTCCATTCCGTGTTCTCACTCTCTCTTCCCCGCCATCTCTGTTTCTCCCTCTCTCTATCACTCTCTATTTCTCCAACCCTCCCTCTCTCTCTCTGTGTCTCCCTCTCCCTCTCTCACACTCACACACTTCGAGTGATAGAGTCATACAGCACTGACAAAAGACCTTCTGGTCCACCAAGTCCATGCCGAACATAATCACATACTAAACTATTTCTTTTGCTTTCTCCTCGCCCATATCCCTCAAAACCTTTCCTATTCATGTCTCTACGCAAATATCTTTTAAACGTTGCAATTGTACTCGCATCTACCGCTTCCTTGGAAAGTTATGTGTAAAAAAGAATGCCTTTCATTTCTTTTCTTAAAACTTTCTCTTCTCGCCTTAAAAATGTGCCCCCAGTCTTAAAATCCCCCTTCCTAAGGAAAAGTCGACTACAATTAACTCTATATATACCTCACATTATTTTATAAAATTCTATGAGGTCGCCTCTGGACCTCCTAAGCTCCAGCGAAAACAGTCCCAGCCTATCCAGCCCTTCTTTTTAATTCAATCCTTCCATACACGGCAACATCCTGTTGAATCTCCTCTGGACACTCTTAATAATATCCTTCTTAAAACAGGGCCACCAGAACTGGACACAGTATTCCAGAAGAAGCCTCGACAATGTCCTGTACGACCTTAACATGACCTCCCAACTCCTCGACTCAAAGTACTGAGCAATGAAGACAAGCGTGCCGAAGCCACAGAATTCTCAACATATAACCTGAATCTAAAATCCTTCAGGACAAACAGCAGAAATTCACCCTCCACAGCATTTGTGCTGATTAGTTTCACCCAGTCTGAATGGAAATTGAAGTTTCTATTTTTTACTGTATTACGTACATTACATGGACATCTAGTTTTCTGTTTTATATTCAAAAGGAATTGTTCGTGATATTAAATTGGTTCAGCAGACTATGTGCTCAATGCAAAATCCAAATGTGTATCTTTATTCACAGTATTATCACCTAAAGATAGCCTGGATATTTTAACAGTTTATCACCCCTGTGTGCAAATAACAGAAAATTAGAGATCCTGCAATCACCCATGGACTCACGGCTGACACTGCATGTAGCCCTGAGGTGGGATTTCTGAGTGAATCCTTTCCCACATTTAGTCCAGATGAATAGTCTCTCTCCAGTGTGAAATCACTGGTGCACAGCGAGTTGAGATTTTCAGATTAACCCAATCCAACAGTGAATGCATCTGAATGGTCTTTCATCGTTGTAAACACTGTTGATGTAGCATTAGTTCCCGAGAGCTTTTAGAACACTTCATTTGAAAAGGCTTGTCATCGCCGTGAACGTTTTCATGCTGCATCAGCTCCTAATCAGCATGCTATATGCTCTTGTCCCTGTCTTCGACTTATATGAGGCTAATTCTCCATCTGTGAAAGCTCACGTTGCCAGAGGTTGAGATGCCAGTTAACCATGTGCTTTCATTGTCATTATGTAAACTCCCCAGTATTCTGGGCTGACATTTGTGCCTCAGTTCCTTCCTTCCCCCCGTCCATTCCTCTTATCTTTTTTTTTCCAGTCTCATGACTGTAATCTTTATCCCAAATTCTCCGTCTCACTGTCCTTTCCTTCAACATGACCAAGAAGAAGGCCCCATGAACCTGGATGAAGTTTTTGGTGTGTTCCTTTAATAATATGCAGTTTTATTGCTTACTTTTATGCATTAAGGAATCCACAAAGTGGTGATAAAGTCTAGGCTTCTCAACGGAAATAATATCAGAGAAACAGATTGAACGATTCCAATCCAATGTGACTGCGCTTTACATCCTGCCATTTTATGTTGTTCTAAAGAAAGCAGTGGGCTGTTGTTTAGGTATCAGGGTTTACACAGCAATCATGCGCACAGACATTCACACAAACACTCATTGATACACATGAGGAAACTGCCAGACAATCAGTTGGGTAACATTTGACAACACCAATGCACCTGACCAATCCTGTGGTTAAGGCTTACCATGTTCTAGATATTAAAGTGAATAATACACTGCAGTGATTGCGAGCAGTTTTGCCCAACCAATTCCACATTTTTTCGAATCTTTCATCTGTACTGAAAAAGACATCTGGGGCGTAAACAATAACAAAACCTTACAAGTAAGCAGTTTCTTTTCACTCCATGAGACATTCACAGAGGTCATGTGTTTGATTTGATACTGCTGTCAGTTTGCATGGTGCTGTTTCTCTGGCGAAATCCCTGATTATTTTCACTCTACAATTGTGAGGTAAAGTCAAGCAAGGAGCAGAGAGCAGTTTTGTATCAATTGAAACTGAAGAGGAACAGGGAGAAAGAGTAGCTTTTACCATTTTTGATTCATTGAGTCCTCAAATCAAAAATACCTATATGCACAGGCACTGACATAGAAATGCACACACAGATGTGTACATAGAGACACATACTAGATGCATTTAGGGATGCACAAACATTGGCACACAAGCAGAGATGCACACACATTCACATATACACCGATATCCAAAGTTCAGTGGTAATTTAATGCCTGTTGTCACACAGTGATGCAGTTTTATCTGTTATCAAGATATCTCCAGTGTTTCATCTGTGTTGCAAGCTTGTCCTTGTTGCAGCTTCTGATTCTTCTGATACAAAATCAGAGATGCAATAGACAGAAAGATTGACTGCTGCTGCAATTATTGTGAATATCCCCCAGAACATCGGCATTTGACAGTTACAGTCAGAAGCCTTTCAGTCTCCAGGAACACTGTTGACTCTGAACTGAGCGATTCGGTTGATCCAACTTCCCCATTCTCCCAGGAGTCTTGCACATGTTCATCTTTCATAAACATCCAACTCTCCTTTTAAAATAATAATGAAAATACCCCAGATATCTATTAAGCAGTTTATTTAAGGTCAGAATAACCTTCTTCAAAAATAAACTATCCTCATGTCACTTCTGAATATTTTGCTCCATTTGGTGCAAGTCTGGAAAGCGGTAATGTGTAGATTGTTCTTCCAGTGAGTGGGAGCAGCAGTTTGGAGCATTTGTGCGTGTAATGTTGTGATTCTGTCAGAGTGAGAGTTGTCTCGAATAATTTAACAGCATGAGAGTTTGAAAGTGTGATTATGACAAAGTGCATGTGTAAGTGACAGCTGGTATGAGGGTAAATTTTATAGCGTGAGTGTGACTGAGAAGAGAATGTGTGAATGTGAGGCAGAAAGATAGGTTGTTCACCTGTGTGATTGTGTGAGATCTTTTCTGAGAGTAAATTGACAGCGAAAAATTCTGAATGAGAGAAGGAGAGAGAGAGAGAGAGCAAGTGTATGTGTTAATAATAGTTTGATAATTAGTTTGACAGCGCGAGAGTGAGTGAGGATGTGCCTTCTCCCCACTTCTTAATATATCAGTGAATTCATACTGGTGATCAACTGATCACCTGCTCTGAGTGTGGGAAGGAGATTTTTTCGATTGTCTTGAATTTGCGCACACCAATTGGACTACAATATCAATAGAGTTTTTAAATGTCCTGACTGTCACAGCAGCTTCAGATACAGATGTAATTTTTTGACACCTGAGCATGTTTAGACTGGAGAGAGACCAATCACCTGGTCCCGCTGTGGATAAAGTGCTAGTCACTCCCGTTACTGAGACATCAGCGAGTTTACAATTGACCGTAGTGTTATTATTGAAGTTGATCACATCCAGGATTGAAACTTATTGATTCTAAATGCACAGAAATTAATTTCAACCTACTTCCTTGATAACACAATCAGGTTTCGGATGTTTTTCCTCAATTGGATTCAGTCTTTGTGTTTCTGTTATGTTAAGCGAATGGCCTGATTATAGAACTTTCTGGGAAAGATATTAGACAAAGTGTTCCACAACTTGTAATGTATCAGTTAAAAATCTACAGCCTTGAAGACTACATTAAAAGTAGCTGGCGACGTATTAACAGAGAGTTCATGGGAGATTGAGGAAAACACCCTAATGATGACATGACTTTCATCCAGAATTAGAAAGAACGGAGGCATACCTGTCTTTGGCAATTGATTGGTTGTTAAGTGTCAACATGTGGTCATCACAGACATGTGGCTGCAAAGGGATCAGAGTTGGAATGGAAGATGCAAAGATACGTGCCATTTTCAAAGGAAAAACAGATGGCCTGAGGGACACGATTGTCTTGATCGTAAGAAGTGAACTTAAATCAAGAACAAGAAGAGATATAGTGTTTGGAAGCGGAGAATATATGTGGGTAGATTTGAGAAACAGCAAACGAAGAAAGGCCCTAATGAAATTTATGGACAGGCCTCCCGGGGAGCAGAAATAAATCAGGAAATGGAAAAGGCACATAAGAAAGACACAATTACAATCGTCATGGAGGATTTCAGTACGCAGGTAGACTGGGAAAACTGTGATGATCGTGGATCCCTAGAAAACTAATCCGTGGAATATCTACAAGATGTTGTTTTTAGATCGGCTTGTGGCATAGCCGACTAGGGACCAGGCAATTCTCGATTTGGCGATGTCTAATGAGGCAGACGAGAATAGGAAGCTTAAATTGAAGGAACTCTTAGGGGATACTGGCGATGTAATGATAGTATTCACCTTGCAGTTTGAGAGGGAGTAGCTTGAAGTAGATGTAACTGTCTTAGAATTGATTAAACGTAACTAAAAAGACATGAGGAAGGAACTGGTTAGGGCTTGTTGGAAGTAGAGTCTAGCAGGGAAGACGATAGAATAGCAATGGCACGTATTTCTGGGACTAATTCCAGAGGCACAGCAGAAATTTTTCCGTAGGAAGAGGAACCATACTAAGTGAAGGACGAGACAACCATGGCTTACAAGGAAAGTTAGGGACAGCATTAAGGCAAAAGAAAAAGCATGTAATGTATTTACGATTAGTGGGAAGTCAGAGGACTGTGAAGACTTTTTTTAAAAAATGAAACAACAGAGGACAACTAAAAAAGCAATAAGGGAGGAAAAGATAACATATGAAAGTAAGCTGGTAAATAATATGAAAGAAGGTTGTAAGTTTTTTTTAAGATACATTGAAAGGTAATTGAGATCAACAATGGGCAATGGACGAGTGGAAAATGAGCTTGGAGAAATAGAAATGTGGAACAAATAAATGACAGAGGAACTGAGTAAATACTTTGCATTGGTCCTAATGGGGAAGACATCACTGCTATAATAGAATTTCAAGATAGTTGGGGGGCAGAGGAGAGTGTAGTGGCCATCACTAAGTAGAAGGTGCTGGAGAGGCTGAAATATCTGAATATGGATGAATCGTCCAGCCAGGATGGACTACACCTTAGGCTTCTGAAAATGACAGCTGAGGAGATTGTGGAGGCATTGCTGGTGATCTTTCAGGAATAACTGAAGTCAAGGACTGGAAAATGGCTAATGTAACACTCTACTTTAAGAATGGAAGGAGTCAGAAGACGGCAAATAATAGGCCCATTAACTTGAGATTAATCGTTTGAAAGATTTTAGTATTAAGGATCATGGAGTTCTTGGAAATGCATGGTAAAATAGGGCTGGATCAGCGGGGTTTCGTCAAGTGAAGGTCATGTCTGGCAAATCTGTTAGAATTCTTTGAGGAGGTAATGAGAAAGTTAGATAAAGGACAGCCAGTGGACATGATCCGTTTGGATTTCCAGAAGGCCTTTGGCAAGATGCTGAACAGGAGTTGCTAATCAAATTAAAAAAAAAAACACGAGCTTTCGGGCAGGGTACTGGCACAGATAGATTAACTGCCTGACAGAGAACAGAGATTGGAGATACAGGGGTCATTTTCAGAATGGCAGTCGGTGACTACTGAAGTTCTGCAGAGGTTAGTCTTTGGACCACAACTTTTCACGTTTTTTATTAACAATCTGGTCGAAGGAACCTAGGGTATTATTGCGAAGTTTGTACGTAATGCAATGACAGCTGGTGGAACAAGTAGTGTTGGGGATCTGGGAATGTTGCAGAAGGATTTGAGCAGGGTGTTTAAGTGGGCAAAGAATTTGTAGATGGAATGTAATGTGGGAAAGTGTGAGGTTATGCTCTTTGGTAAGAAGAACGGAGGTGTGCACTGCGTTCCAAACGGGGAGAAGCTTTGGAAATATGAAGCACAAAGGGACTTCGGTGTCCTAGGTCGGGATTCTCCTTAGCTTAACATGCACGTTCAGTCGCCAATTCGGAAGGCAAATTCAAAGTCAGCATTCATTTCAAGAGGGCTGGTTGCAGAAAGAAGGATGTACTGCAGACTCTCTGTATGGCCCCGGTCTGACCGTATTTGGAGTATTGTGAGTAGCTTTGAGTCCTGTATTTCAGGAAGTATATGTTAGCCTTGGAAGGAGGCCAGAGGAGGATTACGACAAACATCCCGGGTATGAAAGGTTTGTCACATTGATGAACGTTTGAGGACTCTGGGTCTGGAGTCGATGGAATTTAGAAGAATGAGATGGGATCTTCCTTAAACTTACAGAATACTGAGAGGCCTGGACAGAGTCGACGTGGACAGGATTTTTCAACAGTAGGAGAGATTAGGACCCGAGGGCACAGCCTCAGAGTAAAAGGTCAACCTTTTAGAATTGAGATGAGGAGGAATGTGTTCAGCCAGACTGGTTGGTGAATGTATGGATCTATTTTCTGTAGAACGCTGTCAAGGCCAAGTTCCTTAGTGTTTTATTTTTATGGAAGAGATAGATAGGTCCATCATTAGGCAGAGGCTCAAAGGCTACTGGGAAAAGACAGGTCAATGGGATGGATAAACTTATCAACCATAATCGAATGATGGAGCAGAATCGATGGGTCAATTCTGCTTCTATACCTTATGGTATGGAATTTTTGCGTCAATTTCAAAACTGCTGCCCAAGCAATTTGAAATTATGCTGTAGATATTCAAGGCACTGTACAAAGCAGGCAGATATATGCGTTCAGTTGGATAGGGTTATAACTGCATAAAGGTGCACTTGACGGTGTTCAGCGTGGTTCATCTTTCATTGGTCCATAACGGTGCTCAGCTGTCCTCTGTTGCTGCTGGTATTTGTTTGCATTTGACACTGGCCACACGAGGGAAACCATCGACAGATGTTCCCAAAATTATGAGTGCAGGTAATGTGCTTCCAGAACACTGAGCTAGGAGTTTCCTGTCTCAGCAAGCAGCACCTTAGACATTCGTCTTGAGTATTATTCTCCCCTTTGTCCAGAAGAACTTGTCACAGAGCACCACATGCAATGTCCGGAACACAAATCAAGGGATGCTATTTCGATTATTTTCCCTTTTGAATTCATACGCCTACAGTATGGCACTGGTTAGATAACACATGTGTTAAATTATTGTTTTTCGACAACTTAATATATGAAAGCCGTTGGCTGACGTAATTTGCGGCCATGGAAAAAGCAATGCCAAATTATTGCATTTTCGCATTATTTTTTCCTTTGAAACACAAAGATGATCACTGAACTAATGTTGAATCTCTTTAATGTCAGACCATTGAAGGTGAAGGGCGGGGTACCAGATGATAATATTGGCGAAGTGGTGTCAGACACGTGTTCAGATTTTGGAACGGAGATGATGAACAATAAGAGCATCTACCCATCAAAATTGCTTTGGCGTTTAGCTACATTATATCTCCTCGACTGCCGCAAGTCACTTCTACGTGCTATCCCCAGATCGGTAATTGGCTTCAATAAACAAACATCTATCGATTTCTCAAATAAAAGTAAAGACTGCAAATGCTGGAAGTTTGAAATAAAAACAGAGGACCCTGGAGAAACCCAGAATATCTGCCACATTATAATAAGAAAAACGGAATTAATGTTTAGAGTCTGACTATCCTGATGACTATCCTGCGGTCATATTGAAGAGGAAATGTTAACTCCACTCGTAACTTCGCAAATTCTATCAGACCTGTTGAGTTTCTCCAATCGTTTCTGCTTTTATCTGTCGACTTCTGTAGTATACATCTTTATGATTCAGCCTCCGTAACCAGGGATTTCCAAAGAAGTACCACCCACTGACTGAAGAAATTTCCCTGCAGCTCAACCAAACATCATCTCACACTTTTTTTCTGGTACGGATTTCCTATTTCGCTATTCCAAGCAAGGGAATAATCTTTCCTACACCTATCCTGTCGATGTCTGTACGACTTAGGCTGTCTTAACAAGGTCACATCGCAATCGTCTAATTTCTAGCCAAGGTTGGTCTTGTCTCACGAATCTATACTGATCTAACAACACTACCATGTGAGAAATCAGTCTGGCAATCTTCAGTACGCAATCATATTCCCCAGATAAATGTATTGGAAATGTACACAATGTTCCATGTGTGGTTTCAAAAGGCTCTACACAATTGTAGCAAGGTTTCCTCGCTGCTGTGCGTAAATCGTCTACCACACATGCCAAGCAGACAATTTGGTTAATCTATTGTTGCCTCTGCATGTTAGCTTTCAGTGTTTCACGGAGAAGAGCACTCGGACTTCCTTACACAGAATTATTTCCTGATGGTTCACATTTGAGAAATATTAAGCATTATGTTTTCTTACAAAGTGATTAAATTTGCATTGTTCATATTATATTGTACTTGCTTGTTCTTGCTCACTCATGCAATGTATATAAATCCTCGTGAAATAACTTTGAATCCAGTTGACACCTTAAATTTTCACCTAATTTGTGTCAATAATAAAAAGTAAATATTGAATTTGGATCCCACATCCAACTACTGTAGACATATTTTGAATAGCTGGGGGTCAAACACTGCTCCTTGAGATACTCTGTAGTCATACTGTCAACCTGAACAAAACCCATGTACTCTCAGTCTATTTCTTATCTGTCATCTAACCAATTTTAAATACACTCCACTATGTAGTCAATCCCGTATGTTACAATTCTGTTTGTTTATCTTCCGAGTGATATCTTATCAAAACCTTCTGAAAATCCGCAAACACTGCATTCGCTGGTTCCCCATTAACTATATTAATCGTTCTCTTGTAATAAAGCTCCAGTACGTTTGTCAAGCATGATTTTTCATTCGGCAATCTATGCTGATTCTGTGTAACGCAACTATTGTCTTTGAACTGTCCAGTTACAACTGTTGGGCACATTTTTGTCTGCTTCTTGGATATGTCTGTGCTGGCAACATTGAATTCGTTGTTTATCTTTACTTTCCCTTGTGTTTATAATTATCGTGTTAGCCATATCACCAATAGTTAATTTCGCAAAACACATTTGTCTCGGATTGACAACCCCTTCTCTGGGCAACTGTGCAGGGAATAGATGCGAAATCACCAGCGACACCATTTGCGAGAGCACGAATTAGCATCTGTCACATCGCACTGAGGTAGCACATTGGAAATCAAGATTCTTTGTTCCTGGAGTGATCAAGGTTCAAATATTTATCAAAATATGCAAAATGCTACCTTTACTGTATTTTTGACCAGACTAACAGTACGTATATTCAGGTGTCTATATTTAGTAAAAATAATTATTAATTGCAAATAGATTAATTCTAGATGCAGGTGAACAACTATGAACTGTCAACATATAACTCTACTATTTAGAACGCTAAAGCCCTTACAAAACTCATCTCACACGCAAGCAGACTGGGAAGGACAAAACAAGAATGACGTTAAATGTGGGGAAAACGAAGAGACATGGCAAAAGTAGTTCAGTGCCTCATCGACAGTATTCATGGAGATAATCCTTTTGCTTGTCAGGACTTGCAGTACTTCGATCTCGATTCACCAGGTACTTTACCGTGCAGGAGGCACGGAGCAAGTGTTTCACAATGTTGTAATCTCCTAGTTACTGGTTGCAAACACAACTTAAGGTAACTAGTAAGAAAAAAAAATTGCCTTTCTTCAGTGTTTAAATTTGTTTTAACTACAGAAAGAGCGAGATGGTGCTAAACCATCTTTGGAGTTTCGAATGCTTCTGGCCATACAGTCACACCAGCAAGCTGTTCAGCTACCCATGAACTATTCATTTGCTTGTCCGCCTGCATATGGCTTTTGTAAATGACAATTTTTCACTATTTCACAATCTGGTCAACAACTTGTGACAGGCCGAATCTCAATTTGCAAACATTCCCTGGTGCAGCTCATCTGAAATTAAAACCCCGATTGTTTGAACGAAGAAAAACTGTAAACATCACTTCCAAAAACTAATCAGATTTTATAAAGTTCAACAAGCCTTTCAGCATCATTGTCTTTAAAATATTACTTTGCTATATATATTCAAAAATATACAAAACATAAAAAAAAGTTAATTACAGGAATTAATTCCTTTTCATGTATCCACATCAGTTTAGAACTCTCCTTCATATGCTAATACATCTCCGTAGGGGAGGTGGGTGGCGGGAAGGTGGGTGTTCGTGCTGGTAGGAATTATTCAGCATTCCTGATTGGTTTAATTTGACACGTCATCTTGTAGTTTCCAGTATTGCAGCGAACTACTCATATCAGAGACTTGATCAACTCACTGACAAAGGAGTGTATTGGTCACACATCAATCTGTACAGGCACACTGGGCCTGCGACTGACAGGGATACTGTGTATCAATGCGCCCTTTTAGTTAATCTCATCTACATAGCATTTCGTAAATCTGTCCGGGCTTTTATTTGACAAACTTTGCAAAACCAAATATTTCTAATAATTTCAGTCATGTTCCAAATTATACTTTCTACCTTCCAACTAGATTTGCCCCAGAAAGTTATAATCTCTCATTCGTGATCGGCAGTAGTCTTGTAAGCAGGTCAAACTTCCAAAACATAAGGTAGCTATTCGACAACAGTAGCCTGGTGTGATCTGTAATGGTACTGACTGGTTCTTGATTTTCTCCCGGAGATGATCGCTGGAGAAGTGGCGGTGACTGTGGAGGAAAATCAAAAAGTATTGACAATCTGTTCTCTTCTGAAATCCAAGATGGTGGGGGAGTAGAACGCCTCAGAGTCTTCAGCTCGTCCGGTCCATGCATTTCCTTTCCATTTTTTCTCCCTTTTTCCTTCTCTTTTGAGATTTTTTTCTCCATTTCTCTCTTCCTTCTTTTCCAAGACATGGACTCCCAGCCTCATACTCAGCGCAGACTGGGCCAGACGGCCTCCCAGCCTGGCGCGGCGACTTCCCTGCTCAGCATGGCGGTCTTTCGGCCCAGCATAACGATGTTTCGGCCCGGAATAGCGTCTCTCGGCCCGGCGTGGCCTCAGCGCAGACTTCCGGTCTCGAGCTAATTCCTCAACGAGTGGTCCCACTATGGTTAAGCACTTAAGAAGGAGTTTAATGCTGGAATTTTCAGGTTTTTTTTTCTTTATGTTCAAATTAAAAATAAGAAGATCTACAATGTGTAATTTTTAACCTTAGTTTGTATGTCTTACGTTATACCATAGTTGTTGCAACGTGTAATTTTTAACTTTGTTCTTTCTCTCTACTTGCTCCTTAGATTCTGTACCTTGGTACTTTTCCCTAATATGGCGCCTTATTTGGCGACATTATGCACTTTTCACTGTTTTCCTGTACTTTTGTACTTGAGTACACGTGATATGAAAATAAATCAGGAACTAAACGCATTATCAAAAGTGTCTGCTTTAACCACTACTGTTCTTCTGCTGAGTGATAGGGCATTGTACATCTGTGGATTCGCCCGATCTCCTCAACATAGTGATATAACCCAATTCTGTTCTCAGTAAAAACTGGCTATGGTCTATTTTGGTAGAATTTGCGTTTGATTGTGGTCGACTGCAGTTTCAGCACAGAATGGAATTCCTGTGTAACAAACGGAGAACCTTCAGTGTTGTCTGAGAAGCTCTTTGAAAGATCCAGACATCATTCTCATTGTCCAGTGATTTACCCTGAAGCCCAGCAATGTATTTATTCAATCAGTTTCTAATGCAATAGCTTTGTGTTAGGTGCCTTTGATTCTGTTTCTACCACATTTTCTAACAGAGAATTCCATATCACATCATGTATGATTGTGAATGGCATTTATAGAGTGAAAAGTATGAGGCTTTTTCCCAGGATAGAGGGCTCAATTACTACGGGACGCAGGTTCATGTTGTGGGAGGGAGGGGGTTGTTTAAGAGAGATGTGTGAGGCAAGTTTTTCCCACACAAAGAGTGAGGAGTGACTGGCATGCGCTACCAAAGGAGGTGGTGAAGCAGACACAATAGCAACATCCAAGAGACACCTGGACGAATACATGAATAGAAAGGGAATAGAGGGATACGAATTCTATAAATGAAAACAGTTTTAGTATGTTAGGGGAGAATGAGTCGACGCAGGTTTGAAGGGCCGCAGAGCCTGTTCCTATGCTGTATTGTTCTTTATAACCGATATGTTGAAAAAGAAAGATACCTTTTTCTTCCCTCTCAATTTCTTCCTGATTGTCTTCCATCACGGACTTCGCATTGAGGATTTTTTTTTCTCTGCCAGTGGAAGGACCTCGTCCCTCATTGCTGCACAAAATACATCACAATTTTATCCAATATTATTGCATCGCTTGTAAATCGACTTGGTCAAATGAGGACGATCTTTGTTTCTCCAAATTCTCTATTGGACAGATAATGAGTGTCTTTTATTCTGTTGTAATCTCCTGTGCCCCGTTTCGAATCCTAACATCCCCTTTCATACTGTCGCGCCCAGAATGAGATATGTTGATCAAGATGAAGCTGAAACAGAGATTTATTAAAACCTTTTCATGGTGTGTCAGCACCACTGACAATGTCAACATTTATTACCGCACTTAATCTCACTTTAAGCAGGTGTTTGTGAGTTATCTGCCAGTGACGAACGAGTCGGTCCGTTTCAAAGGGCAGATCGGAATTGGTTCTGAAGAAGATTCACAGGGCTTAAAAAGATAATTCTGCTTTCTTTTCATAGATGGTGGCTGCTGAGATTCTCTGGCAATTTATGTATGTTTTTTGTTTCAGATCTTCAGCATTTGCAGTTCTTTGTTTTATTTTATTGTTTTATTTTTGACATGACGGGTAACACGCCATTCAGAATAACACTTTTAATCCCATATTTAGGCTTCGATTTTCCATCTCTCTCTCTCTCTCTCTCCCTGTCTCTCTGGTAGAAAATGAAGAAGTGAAAACTTTAATTTCCATTAAGCCTTTCGTGGTATCAAGCTACCATAAGACACTTTACAGCCACAGAAGTCTTTGATATGTACTCACTGTCGTCATGTAGGAAAAGAGGCAGCTAGTTTGCGCACAGCAGATTCCACAAAATGATAACGACAATCCAGTTAAATGACGTTGTGTGGAATCATGGTACCATACTAACATTGGAACTGTGATGTCGTTTAGAAAACCGCTCTATATGTTGTCAAAACTGACATTTCCACTCATAGCGTGCAGAGATGGACGGTCAAGAGCACATTGCAAATGATTGTCTGATGTAACTCCTCTGTTAGCAAAGCTGAGATGGTGATGGGGCTTACGTCCTATTATCATGAAAACCAAGGTTTATGTTACCGTTGCTACTGGCCAGACACTCTATTGTCGGTGAGACGTTTATCCTGTAGGATGCTGCTTTTCATCTTTTTGGCATCAATATTCAGAGCCTACTTAACCCGACAATGGCATGGAGTCTGTGCTTCAAGATCCAAAGAACACTACAGTGAGATACCGTGAAAATGTGACTTATGTGAATCCTGACCCTGCCTTTAGCAGGTGTGTCCAGTGCTCAGAAAGAAAACCTCAAAATCGATTTGAAAAGACGCATTCTAATGAAAGCAACTGCCTTCGATGAACATCGAACTTTTTGCCACTTTAGATAAAGGTGCAAGAACCATTCTTTCAAGGTTAGCATTGAAGGATGAGAGCACAGTGTATGCTTCTGCTCGGGCGTGGGAGACCCATGCAAATTCGACATCTCCCCCCACCTTCTTTTTTCTGATATCCTAATTCTACATAATGTATAATTATACAGCATTTTGGAAATTCTACATTGAATCTCAATATCCCGAAGCCTATCCATTAGCAAAAAGGCAAAGGTCAGGCACACAATGGATTTTTGTCCACTTATCTGATTGAGTGCAAATTGAACTACGCCTAAAAATCTCAAAACCGTCCACGTTAAAGCTGTAGTCGAAGGGTCTCTGGTCCACCACATTTAACACCTAGCACCTAGCCAGTCGACACCATGAAGCAACAAACTTTACCATCTACGACATGTCTTGCAAAGACTCAGGGAAGTCTTTTCATCAGTACCTTCCAACTTACAACGTTCTCCCTAGATGGTGGAGAGAAGCCAATGCAAGGCAATGTTTTGTGCATGTCCTCCTTCACCTTCCTGACTTCGAGTTATGCAAATCATTTCTTCAGTCGTGGTGAGTTAAAATTCTGCAACCTCATTGCCTAACATCATTTTCAATATAGCTACACCACGGACTGCAGTGATTCATTAAAGTGTGAGGCAATAATAATAGGAATCAAAGGAAGAATGTACACATTTTTTTTAGATAGAAGACGGGAACCATCTCTTCAGGAGAACGCTGTATGGAAGAACAGGAAGCAGACAGTCACACAGTGCATGGGAAAATTGCATTACTTCACTCTGGGCATTTCAGCATTTTTGGAAAGCCAACAATCATTTCGACTTTATTGTAGCTCTTCATAAAAATGGTTATGATCTTTCTGATTCAAGCATTAAAATTCGTGTGATGTAGATACGACGAGAGCCCATAATTGCTGAGTTACAGAAATTCGAGCCAGTGATGAAGAAGGAAAGGTAGATGGTGTTCATGTCGAGAGTGATTGTGACCTTGAGGAAAACACATTCATGTCCTGTTTCTCCCATGCCGTTCCTGCCATTTTCTTTCGAAAGTGTTCTGTTTGGAAGGAGCTGGTGAAGAAGACGTGAAAGTACGTTCAACTTCAATCTATCGATGGTGCGCATTATGTTCAAGTCGCCAGAGACTGGAGGGAACTAAAGGGGTCATAAATAGCTGGATAGCTTTGTCATGGGTGTATGGAATTTGTTAAGTTAGACCTACACGATTGAAGATAATAGGGAGTATTCCAACACAGTCCTGACTAGTCGGTCGTAAGTGGAGTGAAAAGATTTGCGGTATCAGTGCAACTTATGCTTTGGCCTAGACGATTTTGCATTCACGTGCGTAATTCACATTAATCTTTTGTCAAAGGTAACATCTAGCATACAGATTGTGGGATGCCTTGTGATTAAACAGCCTGTGGATGTCAACAGGAAAATTGCTCGGTGCAAAATAGTAATCATCTCGCGTTTACATGATGCAGGGGAAATTTCTCATTTAAGAGCCAAAGGTTGGATGCCTAGCTTTAACGTTCCCACTTAAAATATAATTTGAAGGTGGATGTCAACAACCTGAAGCCCTTTGCAGTGACATTCTGGGAGCTAAGATAATTGGCTAAAAATAGTAGAAGCATAATCTTAATTAGTGGCTAGTACAATTCACACCACTAGATTACTTGCCTCCTGGCCTCCACTGAAGTTTGCTGACACGTGGGAGCAAAGATTGCATTGGCTTAAGAGCAATCACCTCTACTGTGGGCCGTACCTTTCTCTCTATCTCTGATAAATAATTTCTTTCACACGCCTTTCTAACAAAACGCCAATAAATTTAGAACGAGATGATTCCAGCAAGACCGTGGCTGAGAATGGGTAAACAGGTTAGAAAGCAATAAGTGTCACTTCATGGATCAATCTACAATCATTCTGTAATTTTACTCTTGAAAGGTAAGGGAACGAGTGGATACTATTTGGACAGCTTCATATTTCATTCTTTCTGTTGACAAGAGATACCTGTGAAGGTTCACTGCTTTATGCCAAAAGCGAGTGTTAGTTTTACTGTGTCACATTCATTTGAGCTGTAGCAGGTTCTGCAGCAGAGGACAGTAGCACACCAGTCATGGATTAGACTTCTGTGTATTTTGTGTACACTGCATTTCTTTTTAATTATCAGATGGAGTGAATTCAACTATCTGACCACTGACAACTGGAGACAATTGTAGTAGATCAAATTACATTTTATTTTGAAATACGGAATTCGACATGGGTAAAAGCGTTGTAAAACAAATGTGGTGCCCACAGAGTCAAGGTACATATGAGGTTGAACGAGCCTGCAGTTTCTGAACTTTCAAAGCTAGGCATCCAACCTTTGGCTCTTAAATGAGAAATTTCCCCTGCATCATGTAAACGCAAGATGATTACTATTTTGCACCGAGCAATTTTCCTGTTGACATCCACAGGCAGTTTAATCACAAGGCAATTCCATGTACAAATATTCTATCGAGCTTTGCAACGTAGACACTACGAAGCTGACTTCCTGCCTGCAAGGTACGCAAATAAGTATCACAGTTACAGGAAAATATTATTTGAAATTAGATGGAGTGAAATTTCTTCAGCCAAAATTTTGACTCTGGAAGTCTCTACATCAGTAAACTGTGGCCACTCATTTATTCAAAACGTCCAAGATAGAAACTCATAGACTGTAAAGAAGATGGGTCATTTTCATATCAAAAGGCTGGATGTACCGAATCATATTCTCCTGCTCTTTTCTATCACTCTATTAAGAGTGCACCTCAAAAGGTGGATGGAGACAGAATTGAAGGGATTATTGCACAAACTTCCAAACACAAACTAGCTGCGTTTTTCCCCCCATCGATTATGATTTTGTTCTTGCCACATCAGTGAAAAGGAGTGAAAAATGTAGCATCATGTTTTCCCCTCGCCTTCCAAGCGTTATTTAACCTGCGTCAACAGGGTTAAGAATGTAATAGCAATAAAGTACAATTCCGCACATACTTGAAACAAACACCAATAGTTTTTCTAATGCATTATCTTAACAATTCGTTTCCAAGTATAGTTTGCTGCATTCTTCAAATCCTCTCTGAATTTTCTCTGAGTGACGGCATAAATACAAGTGTTGGTGCAACAGCTCAAGAGCTGAAGCATGTTTCCACTTTCTTGCCGAATGAATCTTGGCTCATTGAAATTGGAACCTGAGAAATAAGATTCATTTGTAATTTTCACATAGAGGAAATCTACAACATACGTCATCCACAAGAGAATGAAGCTTCCTGAGATGGTGAAGAGTAAAACAATGGACTTTCTCCGGCTCTCCATCTCTGGGTCACTCTGATTTTCTCTACTGCTACTATTGGCCCGTACCCGCCTGCGGGCTCTACTGGCTGCAAGGATGTGTCTAACAGTCAGAGCATTGAGCAGTAAAATCAGGAGGAAAGGCAGACCCGGATTTAAAACACGTGCAAACCAATCATAGGCTGTCCATGCTACTGAAGTATAGAAGCTTGATTTTACATTACAAAACCATGGCACGTTGTTAATTATGTAAAGTGGTTCATACATAAAGTACCAGGGAATACTTTTTAAGCAGCTCAACAAACCGACTAATCCTATGACCACAGCCGCTGTTCTATCTGTGCAAAATTGTGCTTTCAGATTCTGGCAACAAATGGCTATAAATCGATCAACGGTGAAAGCAACAGTTAACCAGACTGAACTTTCTGTGGCTGCATAGATGATCACAGTACTGATAGTACAGGCTGGAGTCATGGACATAAAACTAACTGGGAAATAAATGCCAGTAATCCGATTGAATATGACAGCACTGATAACTACCAGGAGATCCGCCCCTGCCATGGACACCAGATACCGAGTGATGCATCCAAGGAGACCACATCTTCCTCGGGAGAGGATCACAATCGCCAACAAATTTGCTGAAATTGGCAAAGAAAAAGTAAGCTATTTACCAGACGTATGAATCTGTAAAGTTTTATGTTATGGCATCGATTCTGGAAGGAAACTGAGGCTTTTTTTTTTTTTTTTGCAATTCCAGTGACAACTTCATTACGCTAATAGAAGTGCCAATTTGCACTTATGTATTGCCTTTAATATAATTATCATGAGATGATTCTGATACATATTCGAGGGTAAGTTTTAATGCTGACACACATAAGGTAAATTGCATATTTTATCTAAAGCTAACAGACTTGGTATATCATGTTTTCTTCAAGTAACCTATAATCAGACTTTAAAGACCACAAGGTAAGACCAGAATCAAGTCAGATTCAAGGTTCATGAGCATCGATTTATCTGTTCAGTTACTTTCACATTCTTGGTGCCATTAACTCAAAAGTACATTTTATTTATTCATATGTGGGAAATGGTCATCATTGAAGGGCAAACTTATTTGGCTCACAATTTTTGCCCATCAGAAAATGGTGGTGAACCGATTTTTTTTTTTACATTTAAGTCAGAGGGACATGCAGATTCAACTACCAGAGCATATACTGAAGCAAAAGGAAAGGTAAATTCCCCATAATTCCAGAGGATCATCAGGCTGCACATTCAATAGAGAGATGACTGGTGGTAGTTTAACCTGAGGGTCACCACACCTCAGGCGACTGAAGTAGATTTCCAAGTGGAGTTTTATTTTCAGATAATCTATAATTCAAGATTACCATTGATACTGATATGAGGCTTCAGTTTCAGAGTTATTTATTTGAAAAAAAGACAACTAATATTTGTGCAATTTGAACTCATGTCAAATCCCTCTGAAATAACAATCTAGGAACTAAACCACATGTTTCCATTTCATTGAAGATCCATGCTATCGTATATTTTTCCTGTGCAAAACCTCTAGATTTTGAATAACTGGCCAAATGTCCAACGTTCGTTTCAATTAGTGAAGGGTTATTATCATCCCCAATTTTAAAACGTTTTAATTGGCAGAATAGGTGTTGAAATTTTCCTGAGCAGATCTCATTGCCATAGATATCTCTGGATTATTATGATTTTTTAAAATTGTAATTGATCGCACTAGCTTCATAAAACAACGATTTCCACAGTTAATTATTCAGTACAATGACTCACCTGTGATTCCAATGGCAGCAAGAATCGGATAATAAATTGCATAAACTAGACCAGTTATTCTCCCGTGCATGTTTTTTTTTATATGAAGCGATTCTGTTATTGATTGTCAGTCTCAGAGATTGCCTGTGACAGGCTCAGAGATGCGCCAATTTATACTTGCACAAAATCTACAGGGACCCAATTAGGTTCCCCAGATATTTCGAGTTCTTTTAGCAAATAGATTCTATTGCTACTTTCTATTTAGGAGATAGCAAAACGTTGGGAAGTTCTTGTGAGGCGACTGTCGAGTTTTTTGATGTCCTATGTTGATCCTTGCAGTTTTGAATATGGTATGCTTATACTTTGGTAAATCAACTTTGGGCTCACTCTGAGGGATTTTGCTTCTACGACATAATGAAGGAATATCGTTAACTATGAGGCCAGAGGAAAAACAATGTGATTGCACTAGAGGAAGTGAGGATGATGATGACAGTGGTGGTCACATTCTGTTAAAATACTTACATAACAGAAGTTACATCGATGGGACAGAGGACATTCCCACACCATTCATGTTAAACACACATAAATTAAAGATACAAGGCATAACCTCACAATGATAACGACAGGAAACAAAATGTAGACAGACAACGTGCTAGTGCAATGTAAAGAGGCGCAGAAGCTAGAGTAATATAACGAAATATAACTTTTGACGACATATTAAGAAGACAAAGTCAAGTGAAGAATCAATAATGGCATAACAATGTTTTTACTTTTTACTAAATTAAATCCGAAAGAACTGTGGATGCTAAAAATCAGGAACAACAACAAAGTTGCTGGACAAGCTCAGCAGGTCCGACAGCATCTGTGATGTAAAAAATAGAGTAAACATTAAGTTTGTGTTTTTTTTTCTTTCCTTCATAGATGCTGCCAGACCTGCTGAGCTTTTCGTGCAACTTTGTTTTTGTTTTTATGTTTTGCTGTTCTTTCGGGGATGCGGTTGTTACTGGTTTGGCCAGCAATTACTTCTATAGAGGAAATGGTAGGGTGAGCTCCCTTCTTGAAGTTCATAGGGCATCCGAAGAGCTGTTCGGAGCAGAGTTTCATGTTTTCTGACCAAGCGACAGTGAAGAAACCGCGAAAGTTTTGAATTCAGGATTATCTGTGACTTGGAGGAGAAATTAGATGTGCTCTTGCTCATATGTGTAGCTGATCGAGTCCTTCTAAATAGTGGAGCTGGCAGGAGTGGAAGGTGTTGTTCGAGGAGACTTTGTGGTTTGTATTTTGTACATGGAACACTCTGCTCCTAAAGTGCATCGGTAGGGATTTTAGTGAATATCAACGATAGTAAATAGGAAACAAACACATAGATTCCTCATATTTGATTGTGTCAAGCTTCGTGAGTCCTGCTGGAACTGAACTCATCATCCAAGTCGGGTATTTTCCATCATATTATTGACTTTTTCCTTGTAAATGATGACTGGTATGCAGAAATTTTGAGGAAAACAAATGAGTTTATCCCCAAATAATTACAAGCATCATGACGTGCTCTTTTAGCCATGGTATTTATTTGGCCAGTCTATTAAAATGTCTTGTAAATGTTAACCCGGGATATGGATAGTCGTGGTAATCATTGGTTATCAAGAGGCAATATTTAAATTCCCTCTCATTAACGATAATCACATCCAGGATCTTACGTAGCAGGCTTGCTATTTTCACTTAATATTGCAAACGTGAATGTCATCCAGATCTTGCTGCAGACAAGATTCACTGCTTTCTTAACCGTGTGGTCAATAATGATGCTGGACATTGTGTAATCATCCAAGAGCATCAACACTTCTAACAATGTAATGGAGTGAAGATCCTTGAAGAAGCAGAAGAACAGATCTTGACATTGAAGACTACCCCAATGAAAGCCTGTGGTGATTTCCTGTCCCTGAGATGGATGGGCTTAGAAATCCAGTATTGTATTTATTATTGAGAGGTATCACTGTAACTATTGGAGGTTAAGTAAGTCTTATTGCATTATGCTTGGTTAAATGTCATTTGATGTCAAAATGACCTCTGGAGTCTAGCTCTTTTATCCTTATTTGGACCAAGACTGTAAAGCAGTCAGCAGCTGAGTGGAAATGGCATAACCCAAATTTCAGATCAGTTAGTAGGTTATTATTTTCCTTGTTCTGGTTTATTGCACTGTTGACGATGGCTTCCATCACTGTGATAGAACACGGATCACGTAGTTTATAGGATTGGATTTGTCCTGCGTTTTGTGCATAGAACAATACTGACAAATTTTGCACAATACAATTGTGTATTCAGCTATATTCGATGACAAAGGACATTCGTGCCACCATGCATGATACAGTGCAAATCTGTCCCAAAATATATAATTTAATTATCATCCTTTAAAGTTCATCATCGTTAGCATTGTTGAATTCCCAACTATCAAAATTCTGATGGTAATGAATGGACGAATCTGAAATTGACTAGCAAGATTAATGCTGCAGCTGCAAGAGAACATTGACGAGAAATGAAAGCTAATCTAAAACAGAGACCAGGCATAGGCAGCGAATAACTGACCGGCTGACCACCCCACTCCCATGAAATCTGTCCATCATCTACAATACACAATTGAAAACTATGACGCAAAACTGCCGACTTGCCTAGATGAGTGCAGGTCCAACAACATTCAAGAAATTCGGCATCATTTAGGACAGAGCATCTCGTATGATGGGCATCATTTGCAGAAGCAGTCACTCCTTCCAACTCAAGTAAACGAGGGAACTTGTGACTGGCTTGAAGCAATGCAGTATTTAGGGAAATATAATCATGGTTTTTTTTTTAGGTGGATTCTGGACTGCTGTGACTGCCACAGTGGGGAAGTGACGCTGAACCCCACCATGTTGCAGAATTTCCAGTTAATGTTCATTGTCGGTTTCTATTGACTTCAGTGTCACCTCAAGCCTGTTAAACAGAAAATAGAACAGCTTTATAAGTAAGGTCTTCGAATGTAATTTTCGGTTTGGATAAAAGCAGTGCAGGCCTGAGTTTGTGAGCAGACATTATCAATATCAGAACTCCAAAGCAGACTGTCAACAGGGAAGTGACTTCATTTAAGTTCTTCACTTCATCCAAGACATCATACCTTTTGTGAAGAAATTCTATGATTCCACTTATTTCATGGAATATTTCTCTCTTTCTCGTCCTCTATCATTCTTGCGTGCTCTCTTTATCACTCTCTGCTGTACAGTCGATCTCAACTGAAACTGGATGATCTGAATTAGTGACCTACAGACTGATCCCAACGTAAACAGCTCGTGTGACACAGCAATAGTGTCCCTAAATCTGCATTAGGAAGCCTGGGTTCAAGTCACTCCTGATCCAGAGGCATGTAATAGCATCTTTGAACAGGTTAATTATAAAATATCTGAATCCAACACAACACGACTTGAAGGAAAAAAACAGGGTGTGATACATTGCTATTCAGGTTAAAAAAAAATGCTGCTTCAGGCGACTATCACAGATATATTGCTGCTGGTATTAATTCCAATTGCCTTTATACAAGCCATTATTTTCCGATATTTCCACCCTAAGACAGAAACATGAAAACTTCGATCTGCAGGCAAGGTATTGAATGTTTATATTTGAGTGAAAGGGCTTCGGTAATTTATATGGATTTCCAGTCAGAGATGAGGTTGAAATATTGAGAGGTGTTTTTCAAGCACATTCAATGGTCAAGTGGTCTTACAGGGTAGAGGCTGTGGGTAGTCAGCAGTTTGGACTTTTTTTTGAATAACAACTGAATCAGCTTTGTTTTTGTAATATTTCTGGATGGTTACATGAAGGTAGATGATTATCCATGATCATATTGAATGGTGGAACGAGTTCACAACTTCGACTGACCTCCCGTGTTCATAATTCTTTTGTTCGTAACAGTTCAATTGTGACTTCTTAACCTCCTGAAATAAAGGTGATCAGTTGCAGATTACACCAATATGAAATGTTTGAGCTGGCCGGGCTTCTTTTCTCATGGTAACATGGAAGCAGAAGGCAACTACATGGAAATCATTTAAATTATGAACGGGTTCAATGTGTTGGATGTGGAGCCACTTTCTTTTGAGGATGAGTCTACAACCAAGTGCTGCCACTCGCAGAACAAAACATATAAGGAAGAATATTTCTGCACAGAAACGCATGAACACGTGGATCACATTGAGATGAGGAGTGAGTGGTGAAGAAAAATATAGGATGAATAAAGGAGTCGAGAAACACAGGTCCCATAAGGCAATAGTTCACCGTGGGTGGATCGGGGATTGGCTCGAGTGGGGGATAATCACATGTTTTCTAGTTGTGGGTCAAATAGCCTGCCCCGAAACCGAAGATTGGTTTTAATGTAAAACTCAGACAATGAAACTGTCAGTGAACACGGGAGAGAATCAGCCGATGGTTTGCAAGGAATTGAAATTGTCAGAGATGTGGAAGAGGGAATTTCCAGTGAGTAACAGTAAAACCACAGCCAAAGCTGCACAAATGAAAACCAACTGACAGTTGCGAGCCTTTAAGACACGTTGTCATGGTAGTCACACCATAGATGCAGAAATAACATGAAATTTCATATAAAAACTAAAACGAATGGAAACTCGAAGAAAAGTTTGACCCCCTTGTTGGACGGAAAGAGTCAAATAGAACGAAAGTCAAGCAGAAGCTCTCGTGATGTGTTAAACTGACAAAGAAGTTTTATGTTTCACGACCAATGCTTGTTGTCACTAAATCTATGGTTTCTAATGGAATTTCTTGCGGGCATTCATTGTACATAGTTGGGTTAACTCACAGAATTGCCTGTTTGGAAAGTAATTGTTTTATTGGTGTTGGAATGCTTCTTTATGTTTTTCTTTCCACAAGGAAAACAGAAATAGAAATTTCTAATCATAGAATCGGGCAACATGGAGGAATTTCATTTGTGCATGTTTCCACTCCGGCAAGGAGTCTTCTAATTATTTCTGATATCTTCGCTGCTTCCCCATAAATACACATACTTGACTCGCTCATTATTTGTCAAATTAAAGTTGGAAAGTTATTGTTGAATCCACATACACCTATGTAAAATATAACAGACTATGTTGCGCACTGAATCATGTTAAAGTAATCATCTGGTAAGTTGCAAGTTATGATAAGTATCACGAATACAGAATTGATCCTGCGATTAACGTGTTTCCGCTATCAAATGTGAAGAAGCAAGCACAGGAAAGAAAAAAAACCCTGCAGATTCAGTTCGCTGGTGCCCCAGAGTCCACCTCCACAAAGCTTTATAATCAAGTTTTGTACAGCTCAATCCTTGCTCTCTCCCAATGTGTATCTTTATTCCCACAATCTTCAAGTTTTTTTTGTTTTTTTTAACAGCTCTCTCAGGGCTCTGTATCACGGTGCCAGTAATCTCACCATGTTCAGATTCTTGGACAGCTCTCTCCAGGCTCTACGTCATTGTGTCTATAATCCTCACCATGTTCGGGTTTTGCACAGATCTGTCCGGGATCCATGTCACTGTATCTGTAATCCCACCATGTTTGAGTTTTTGTAGAGCTCTCCCCATCCTCTGTCTCACTATGTGTGCTGATATGCCGACTCAGTGCACAGTAATAAACAGCGGAGTTTCTCAGTTGTATTTTAGAGATCTTTAAGTCGTTGGTTTTCGCTGCAGGATCAATGGAAGCAGCAAGTCCTTCCCGGGCAGTGTTTTCTCTATTCTCCTGTCGTGAAGTGTGTTTATGAAGTAGATATTTCAGAACCTGTCTTGGGGACTGACTGTACCAGTAAGCTGCATACTGACAGAACCCTTTATATTCGTAGCTTGAAGTAACATTGTCAACAGCAGCAGAGGTTGTAAAGGTGGACTCCGGGACATCAGAGAACTGGAATCTATGAGATTAAAAATAGACGCTTGTTTAGAACAGTTCATCTGTATCAACGACATGAACAGCTCTGTTAATAAGGCATTTTGTTCAATTTGGAGCTATTTCGATATGTTTTCGCTCTAATTTGAAAAGAAAACACAGCCTGGAGATGTCGACATCTGTTTTTTTTTTGGAAAAGAAAAAGCAAGTGTTCTGATCACGATCACATGACAGAAGAGAGGGTGAAAAGAAATGAGTCAAGAGTAACCCTCAACCGGGAATTGGGAAAAAGAAAATCTGAAACATTGAATAATTCCAGGATCACGAAGAAATGTAAGGGGAATGTTCACAGTTTGAAAATACCTTGGAAGAATCTGCGGGGTCATTATGGAGAGTATAATAAGATTCTGCTCTGTTTAATCGTCGGATTTCTATTGAATATCTGCACATATATTACTTTGAAAAACACACATATCCGAAATATTTAACAGTTAATTCCGCTTTTCTCTGTGACAGTCATTTTCAGAATAAGTTGACGGAGAGTAACCCCATTGTATGTGTCAGAGATAATTAGAACTGCAGATGCTGGAGTCAGAGATAACACAGTGTGGAGCTGGAGGAACAGAGCAGGCCAGACAGCATCATAGAAGCAAGAAAGTTGTCTTTGGGGGTGGAACAATTCTTCAGAAATGGGAATGGGGAAGGGAGGTCAGAAATGAATAGAGAGAAGAGTGGGGTGCTGGAAAAGGTAGATGGGATGGTGATAGGTAAGGGCAGGTAGGGAGTGGTGGGGATTGGTCAGTGAGGTAGGCGGGGCGAATAGGTGGGAGAGAAGATGGACAGGTTGTATCAGGTCAAGGAGTCGGGATGAGAGGGAGGGTTGTTCATGGGATGAGGACGGGGGTGATGTGACTTTGAAAAGGGTGAAATCCACGTTAAGGCCTAAATCCCCCAACCCCGGCCTCATCCCATGACCAACCCTGTGAACCTGATGTGAGTTTCACGCTGTGTTAGTCTGATGTACACGAGACTGGGGAGGGCCTTGTTCAGCCAGTGGAGGCCTCCGCTTAATTTCTATCACAGGAATGAGGCGGGAGTTCGATATTTGCGCTTTTACTGGTGTGGCCTGATTTGAAGAACAGCCTGTCGACTCAGTGATTTGTCAATCTCCCGGTCGAAGGAAAAAAAATCTTAAAGAATAAACTCTGTCGCTCATTTCAGCGAATGTTTCCTGCATCCTTCGTGAATGCAGATGCATATTATACACAGTTTCCATCGAGTAATGACTGATTTCGGCCTCCCTACCATACACAGCTCACAGCTGCAGTGAGAGAGAATTAAGTTGCAACCAGAAAGTCAACGGATCCATAGAATTCATACAGTGTGAAAATAGGCGATTTGGCCAAACGATCCACATAAGCGGTCTGAAGATCATCCCACCCAAACCTACCCTCCTAACCAATGCCTGTAACCCTGCATTTCATACGGCCAATGCACCTAACCGACGCATCCCTAAAACATGCTTAATTTAGCATGGCCAATCCATCCAACTTGCACATCTTTGTACTGTGGGACAAATCTGAAGCATCTGGCAGAAACCCACGCAGACATGGGGAGGACATGCAAACTCCACACAGACTGCCTCCCAAGTATGGAATCGAAACTGGGTCCCTGAAGGTGTGAAGCAGCATTCCTAACAACTGAGCTGCACTGACGCCCCTTTTTTGGGATGTTCAGGCAGCATTTAAAAGAAATTCTGTTAAACAAAGCTTTGCCTCCACTATTGTGGCACTGGGGCTCATTATTACATTGATCGCTGACTATTAAAGCTGATTCATCGCCGCGTTACACATTATTACATTACACGACCATACCTCTGCTCATATTACACCATTGGCCTTGCCACGAGAACATGGTATATTGCTATGCCCTAATTCGTATTAAACGACATACCAGATATTGAACACCACTATGTCTGAGCTAATATCACACTAGGCCCCATCTAAATTGCCACTGTAGTACGAGATCATTTCACTTTTCATATTACACTGTTTCTGTTTTGATTACAGTCGCCTCTGCCTCAGTTATTACAGCAATAGATCGCGTACCACTTTTCATTCCATTAACTGTGTCTCCGTTGCCTCTGGATTTGGTGCAATAATTCTTGACTGATGATGTAGTAACTCCTCTTCATGCCTCTATACTTATTTTGGTCACACAAGGGCATGCATCACCTGTTCCTTTGCTGGAAACCTGGAGTTCATTCTCGAACGTTTCAGCATAATGGCTGTATATGTGATTTAGCAGGACATACGAAATCGTTTGTAGATCCCACTTGATGCAGATTTGATGTACCTTCAGATCAGTCATGAACTTATTGAATGGCAGAACAAACATATGTGCAGTCCCTCAATCACACAACCCTACACACCATAATATCAACTAATACCGGCCTTCATAGTATGAGCAGTGTTATTCGCCAAGATAATGGAAAAAGAACAAGAACAAAGAACAATGCAGCACAGGAAAAGACCCTTCGGTACTCCAGGCCTGCTCCATCATAATTTGCCCTTCCATACGAAAATAGTCTTCACTTACAGGATCTGTATCTCACTGTTCCTTTCCTATTCATGCATTTGCTTTTTTTTTTGCTTCTTGAATGCAGCTATTGTGTCTGTTTCCAGCACCTCCTCTGGCAGCGCGGTCCTGGCACTCACCACCTTTGTGTGAAATGTTTGTCTCGCACATATCTTCTAACCTCCACCCCCAAGCTCTGCACTTTGATCCTGTGTCCCCAAGTAATTGACGCCTCCACCCTGGGAAAAAGCCTCATATCTTCTCCTCGATCTATGTCATTCGCAATCTTATAAGCTACTACCAGGTCGCCCCTCAACCTCTTGTGTTCCAGTGAAAACAAAGCCCCTCAATCCGGACTTTTTTTCATGTCGTAGAATCCCCACAGTATGGATACAGGCCATTGAGCCCACCAACACCACACTGACCCTCCAAAGAGCATCTCACCCAGAACCATCCACCTACCCTACACTTGCATTTCCCGTGGCTAATGCACGTAGCCTACACATCCCTGAAGACTATGAGAAATTTAGCATTGCCAATCCACCCACCCTGCTTACCTACCTTAACTACCTGCGCTGCCACCTTCAGTGATCTGTGGACATGCACACCCAAATCCCCCTGCATATCAATACTCCTAAGGGTCCTGCCATTCATTGAAAAATTTCCACCTGTACTTGAACTTAAAAAGTGTATCACCTCACATATGTACGGATTAAACTTCATGTGAAATTTTTCAGCCCATGCCTCCAACTGATCTACATCCTACTGTACATATGACAATCCTTCTCACTGTCAGCAAGTCGACCAATCTTTGTATTGTCAGCAATCTGACTAATTACACCAGTCACGTTTTACTCCAAATCATTTATGCAGACCACGAGCAACAAAGGTTCCAGCACTGATCCATGTAGACGACTTCAACTGCTTTTTCCTTCATCAATCATTTCCATCACTTCCCAAAAATCTTAATGAAGTTAGTGAGGCATGACCTTCCCCGGACAAAATCATGCAGTCTATCGCTAGTAAGTCCATTTGCTTAGAAATGCATATAGATCTTGTCCCTGAGAATCTTTTCCAATAATTTCCCTACAACGGCCTTGAGTCTCACAGGTCTATAATTTCTAGGATTATCCCTATTACCCTTCTTAAAAAATGGGACAAAATTGGCTATTCTCCGGTCCTCTGGAAACTCAACTGTGGCCAAATAGTCTACAAAGATATTTGTCATTGCTCCAACAATTTGTTCTCTTCCATCTCTCAATATTCTGATATAGATCCCATCAGGATCTGGCGACTTATCTACCTTAAAACTTTTTTAAGTCGCACAACACCTCTTCTTTTTTAACAGCAACTGGACTTAGAAATTCGGCACTGCCTTTCGTGAGATCATCCTGCACCGATTCCTTCTCTTTGGTGAATATCAACACAAAGTATTCGTTTAGGACATCCCATACATCTACAAGTACAGATCAGTTGATCGATGCTCTTTATTGGAACGAAATTATCATCACAAATACGTGGCCTCAACTGATTTGATTTACTCCTCATCACATTAAGTAATGGATAAAGGCAATGGACATCACAAGAGTTTTGGGTCCTGACGGCATTCTGGCAATTGTACCAAAGAATTGAGCTACTGAATATGCAGACATTATGCAGAAATGCTAGAGAATGAATTCGAGGCTTCGAGGAAAGTTGCAATTGACGCCTGATTGTTCATTCCACAGATGTCAATGAGCGACGTGTGTGTGTGTGAGCTCTACTGCAGGGTACACAGTTGAGAATGTTAATGAATGATACATAGGAGAGCTATACGTAAGTACTAGCACCGTTGGCTGATCTGTCAGTCAGATTTCTGTCACTTGTATTCATGTGCTTATTTATTCAACAAATAAAAGGTCCTGCAGCCAAGTGATAAACTTGTTTTCTGAGCTTAGGATGACAATTCCACCACTTGAACTTTCGAGAGGGCCCCCCCTCAGTAATGTGCAACATTGTTGGCGCTTCTCCACAAGTGTACCACGAATTTGTGCATTTAGCAAGGACCGCTCTAGTCATGATAGAACAACGCCTGCCTTGTCCCAGATGGAGCTTGTCACAAGAAATCTATTATTGACAACGCTGTTTTGTTTTTATCATATCTTGATCCGAAGGAGACTGCTGGTTGAGCTTGCTCAGTTAACTTGCTGCACAAAGGGCGCCAAGATAAATGCTATACTGTAAGTAGATTGAGAATGGAAGGGTAAACGAGATTTGGCATGGGTAGTGTCAACCAGATTATGGGTTTTCATCTATTGGCAATTGTATGAAACAGTATTCTTTGCAAGGACAAGAACCCTGGGGAGACATCTCATATGGAGGGCTCTTGTTATGACCTGCGGTGTTCCATTCAATTATGTGTCAAAAATATTTCTGTGTGATGATTCATGGTAGAAAAGTGCCCTGCATGTTGCTGCTGCGTATGATAGACCGAGTTCTGAGTTCCAGAATGTTCAGGCAGCAATGCACAACTTTGATCCAGAAAGATTGTTTAATAGTTTTCTCCTGGCTTTGACATTTTCTGATTTTTCTTCAGATTTTCCAGGAAGGACAAAGTTTTATATCAGGTCCTGCAAAGATTAAGACTTGTTTCAATTCCCTCAAGGAGCATGGTTGTTTTCCAAATTGTTTTCCAACGTAAAAAGGGCAAGTTTGGATTTGACTTTATTGAGTTTAAGCCAAACTGAAGTCATCTTGCACAGATAGCATGGAGCCTTGCTGGAACTGACCTGGTATATGTTGGGCAAAGCTACACTGACGTGAAATTGTACATAAGCAATGTCCCAGTTTTCATTGAACTTATGCATTTACTGAACTGGGCATGTCGAAATGTTGAAATAAACATATTTGTAATGAATATAACAGTATTGGGCTGCCGCTTTGGATATAACGGCAGTGACCTGGGAAGGTGTGGTTATGTATAAATGAAGAATGAACTCGTGCATCCCGAATGTAACTACTTTGAGGGACCAGTCGACAATTTTGGCGAAATCAATTGAGTTACAAGTTATATGGTCTCAAAATCACATTACACTTAGCTAGTGATCAAACAGACACAACAGTTCTGAGGAGGGACAAGATGATTATTTCTTCCAAGACTTTTATATTTCACAGACTGGTCAAGAGTCTTTTTCGGCTCAAAATCTAGGCAACTGTCTTTCTTTTATCTGGAGGAATACAACTGGTCCAGTTGTACAATCTCTGGCTATTTCATGTTCGAACAGTGTCTTAATGCATGAAATATAATCCATTCTTCCTTATCAGCAAAATCAGTCGAGCAGCAACTACACTGATCTGTTTTGTTTCAACACATGTTATTTATGTAAAAAATCAAATATCTAATTATCTCCCTGTAGACTTGTCCCCAGCTACAAATGTGATCATTTTACAGTGAAGTGCAGAATGCACCTGGAGCTTGTGATAGAAATGCACGGAATACCCAAAGGTCTGGTGTTTGCCATTTACTATCCCGTTGTTGCAGCAATCGGAGTACCAGGTGAAGTATAGGTCTTCAGTCGTAGCTGAGTGTCTTATAGGTGTACTGCATCAATTCTTCATTTTGCTAGTAACACGACTCCAAAATACATATTCTTTCTCCGTTTTAACTAGCTACATATTTCACGTTATCGCTCGATATTGTTCCCCTTATCTGATACACTTTGTGTATTTTTTTCACACCATCATTCTTCTTCTGAAATCGTTTTATCTCGCTGGTTAAGTCATTGACTGAGATGGTTTTTCTAAATAAATACTTTAATTTCTCTCATTTGAATGCTATTATACCAGTTAATCTGCATAGTTTCTTCTTGCAACATGCCTAATTTACCCTTTAAGTCTTGTGTGCCTCAGTGAGACAGACGCCATTTCACTATCTTAATAATTTTCTTCTAATTTCTCCTACCACCTCACTTTAGAAACATGGTTATATTGTTTTATTCGCAGTCATTGCGGGTGATATATGATTTTTTTTTCCATCAATTGAATGCTATTATCCTGTAATTATTAGCAAAGCTTTTGAGGGACAATTGGCACTAAATTGCTATGGTGTAAACGCAGTTGTACTTTTGGTATTGCCACTTTTATGGCGCATAAATTACTAGAATGTCATCACAGTGCAAATGGACCCCTAGTGTGTTATTGGCTCTAATACTGATGGTGAATTATCGCATTATTAGTAGCATGAAATTCCAGATTTAGTGTGTTATTCCTATAATTACTATGGGTCTGTTAACGCCTTGTTACTAAGGTGCAAATAGGGACTTATTGTGCTACTGACGTGATAACAGTGACCGAGTTATTTTAAAAATACTTCGTTGAATGAGAGAGAGGGACATTTAAATCATTCATTCAGAGAATGTGAACGCCATTGGCTGGGACAGCATTTATTGTTATTTCCTAGTTGCCCTTAGAAAAGCGGTGCTGAGCTGCCTTTTTGAAATTTTTTAATTGTGAGGTTTAGTTCGACACACAAAATCATTAGGCGATGTTCCAGGATTTTGATTCCTTTCCTAATGGCATTGTCATTCAACCTAAACAAAATGTTGCGCGTGATTCAAAAATGCAGTTCACGGCCTTCTGAAAGACAGTTAAAGATGGATTATTAAGAAAAATTATTTCAATCAATGAAGCATTATTATGTATTGTCCTATAACAACTGTCACTGTGGGCGAATCGTCGCCTTGTCATCATAATGTCAATCAAATAGTGCCAGAGTAATTCCCAGATTTGAGAGGCTGAGATCATTGTAAAAATGATTGAATTTATTGAAAGGTCATTATTAGGCGAGAAGATGTTGACTGATATAAAAGAAATGTATTTTTTGTTCTCCAGAATGGTTATTTGCCACTTGGCCCTGAAACACAGAGCAGTTTTGTTTTCTGTTTTCAGGCTCTAGTATTTCTGCTCAACTCTGCCCTTACACATTCGATGTTGTTGATGCTTCTAATTTGATGTTCGCTGAAACAGAATTTCCTCCTGCTGCTAGGAGCTTCTAATGTCTTGCATTCTCCCCATCTTCATCAGTGTCCACACATTGGCTGAGATCTTTTGGCATATCTTGAAGGGACTCGAAAAATCAAATGAGAAAAAACAGCTTGTAAAAGGAGCTCATCGAATGTTTTCCGAATAGATTCTGAGCCCTTTCTCGACTCAGTCATGGAGCTGGCTCCGAAGGGTGTATTCTGCAGCAAGATTGGCTAAATTGCTGACATTATAATGTCGGCTTCATAGAGATCATAATGTGATTGCATTTTACCTTCAGTTTAAGGCAGAGAAGAGTAGGCCTAAGTCTATACTTTCAAACTGAAATAAGTACAATCAGGGCATGAACGTCCTTCTCGTCAGTGAACTGGCAAATTGTAATAAAGGATACCTGAATAACGATGTAACAGTAGACATTCAAGGGAATGTTAGAGAACAGAAAGAAAAGAGCAGATACATCCTAAACAGAAATTAATATCCCAAGAAGAGGATCTACATTCTGTAGTGTACTGAAGAAGCGAAAAATATTATCAGACTTAAAGAAATATCTTAAAACTGCGCAAAAACTGGTCAGCGTGCAGATGCATTCAGGAAATTGGAAAGCGAGCCGAAAGTAATTGCTTATTATGAGAAAAATTGAATTCGAATGCAGGCAGGTTATGCTTCAGTTATGAAGGACATTGTGTGACCACATATGAATGACTGCGCAGAGCAATGGTTTCCTTTTTTAAGGAACGTTATAAATAATTTGTAAACAATTCAGAGAAGATACAATTTATCGTACTGATTCCCAGCATGTCAGGACTGAATATCAAAAGTCTTCACTATCATAATGGAGTCATAGAATCATACAGTGCGGAAACAGACCCTTCGGTCCAAACAGTCCATGCCCACCATCATCCCAAACGAAACTAGTCCCACCTGCCTGCGTTTGGCCCAAATCCGTACGTCACTTTTTATTCATGTACTTATCTAAACGTCTTTTAAACGTTGTAACTGTATCTGCGTCTATCACTTTCTCTGGAAGTTCATTCCACTCAAGAATCAATCATTGTGTAAAAGAAATGTCCATCATATCCTTTTGTACATCATTCTACTTTCACCTTAAAAATATTCCCCTGGTCTTAAAATTGACCACCGTAGAGAAAAGACACTTGACATTCACCTTATTAATAACCCTCATTATTTTATAAACCTCTATAAGGTCACGCCTCAACTTCAGACACTCCAGTGAAAAAGGTCCTAGCCTATACAGCCTCTCCTTGTAATTCAACTCCTCCATTCCCAGCAACATCTTGATAAATCTCTTCTGAACCCTGTCCATGTTAATAACATCCTTCCTATATGCTGAAGAACACGTTGCTATCATTCCACGGCTGCCCACGTTTCTTTCCAAAACTGAGAGAAATGTATATTGGTCACACACCTTCTTATGTTTCAGTATACATCTTAGCAAATAAATTGCTGACATTCCCAACAGTGAATAATGGCACCATATTTTATTAGAAGGAGCCAGATTTGATCCTCAATGAGCTGTTAACCGTGTTTCTGAAAATGTCCTCACTCGTTGATGATCGTTTTAATATTTAACTACTCCAATATTTTCTGTAATGTTTTGCTGCTGTATTATTTTGTTCGGTTCTCTTACTCTATATTCTATATATTAGATACAACTTAGAATTATTCTTTTCCTCTGCTAAAAACCCAACAAAATACTTTGTACCTTATGCCATTAATACATATGCTTTTAATCTGGATTTATCTTTGAAATACAATAACTATTACACCTCGTACAATGTATACATATCACAAAGTTATGTACTTCAAAGAGAATCTAGTAAAACGGACAATTTTGATGGAAGTTGAAAAAATAATTTGCCTGTTTTTATCTCTCCCTCCATCTTTCTTTTACAGCTAATTTGACCGTGATTGCGATCCTGCCTCAAAAAAGATGTGGTCTCCCTAGGTGTATGATTTATTACCTGGTGTCCATGGCGGTGACAGATCTCTTGGTCCTGGTCACCTTTGTAATACTAAACCGGATTGCTGAGATTTATTTCCCATACAGTTTCCTGTCCATCACTCCAGTTTGCAGTCTCCGTACTGTCTTAACTTCCACTGCCATAGACAGCTCTACTTGGTTAACTGTCACTTTCAACTTTGATCGATTTGTAGTGATTTCATGTCAGAAACTGAAAATAAAATACTGCACCAAGAAGACAGCAACATGCATCATAGGAATCGTGTCTGCATTGTGTACTATAAAAAGTGCATTTTTGTATTTTATATATGAACCCCTGTACACATTTAACAATGTACCCTGGTTCTGCAAGCCAAAATTAATATTTTATATGTCACCTGCATGGATCACATATGACTTGATTCGTTGCATTTTCAACCCTCTTCTCCCCTTCATTCTGATTTCACTGTTAAATGCTTTGACCGTTAGACATATTCTCGTGGCCAATAGAGCCCGCAGGAGACTCAGGGCCCAGAGCCACGGAGAGAATCAGAATGACCCAGAGATGGAGAAGCGGAGGAAGTCCATTATTTTACTCTTTGCCATATCAGGCAGTTTCCTCTTGTTGTATTTCTTATTTTTTATAACGATTCTCTATGTCCAAATTGCAAAAGTTTCCTACTTCTCCGGTTCAGATTTCAATGAATCGACTTTTATCCTTGAGGAAAATGGATTTATGTTTTTATTTTTGTGTTCCTGCATCAACCCATTTATTTATGCTGGAACCCAGAACAAATTCAGAGTCGAGTTAAAGAATGGGCTGAAATATCCACTGCGTCGATTTCTTAAATGATTTGAAGTTTGAAAATTGGACTATTCTATGTCAACTGTGTGCAATGTTCTGAAAGGCTAATATAATAAAACTGAGACAGTAAATTATCAGTTCAAACAGACAGAATTTGGAGTAGTAATCAGTGATATCGGGACTCCTGCATGTTTATTCAGTGGAGGATTTTTCATATTGCCACCAAAACCAACATTTGTTGTCCTACATAATTGCAAGAGACGGAGTGTAATGTATTATGAACAGAAATACGAGCGACTGCAGTAATAATTCAGACAGGAACCAATGTAAGGTAAACAGAAATGGTCAACTGTGATCTAATTTAAAACATATTAGCACAATAGAATTTGAGACATACGTGTTTTCATACTGAATATGAACAGTTGTCCGTTCCTAACTCCGAAAGCTCAGTAAGTCACTGGAGAGTCAGTCAGCTTCAATCTAGGTATAGTTCAATTTGTGAATGTATTTATTGCATGGAACTTGACAGAGATTGAGGTTTCACAAAGTCTGCTTTGTATTCATTACCTGTCGAGTGTTCTACAGAAACAATTCAAGCTGTAAGTCTGGATTCTGTCGACATCATAACAAATAATAATCACTCCAGATGAAGTCTCAGGAACAGATGAAGTCATCGATTTTACTTCTGTCTGATCATCTGAGGACAGCAGCTGTGTGGCAGAATCTCCATGACTCAGATGTGAAAAAAAAATCAAGAAGGAAAACATCAGATTGATGGATATTTCAAATTCAGATTCAAACTAGGTTTGGTAAATAAGAGAAACTATACAATGTACTTAGTCACAATTACCTTTCAGAAATGCCCCCCATACAACAAAGACTCTGAGCAACAGTACTATGCTGTCAGCTCTATGCAAGGAGAGTTGGATATTGGAAGTTCCCAGTTCTAACCTGTACTCTCAAAAATCTTCCATCTTGTCAAACCTCAATTGTCTTGTGCCCCCCAGGGTACAATGTGACCTATAGCGAGTGTGTTAGCTCCGTTTCAATGGCAGCATTTCGAAATGGACTAACAGCAGCGATCACATAGGAAGGAGTTTCCTACTTTATAGATGTGGGATGTGCTGAAAATCACAGCTGCTGTTTTAATTTATGATTTTATAGGACGTGAATATCGTTGGTTTAGTCAACATTTTTGTTCATCCCGAATTTCCCAGAGGAGGTGCTGGTGATCTGCCTTTCTGGGGCCCTGCAATCTATGTGGTGTAGGGAGACTCACAGTGCAGTTAGCAGGGGCAGTGGAAGATAGGAGAATTCTAGCATTCCAGCGAAACTGAAGCATGGTCACATCGTTCCAAGTCAGGATAGTGTGTAATGGGAGTTGAACTTGCAGGTGGTGCTGATACCCTGAAGCTCGGAGTTTTATAATGGACTAGGTTTATTTGGGCGCCTAACTTCTCTGGAATTCTAATCGCCTGGGGATTGGTAGCAGTGACTTCCGTGATCTGACCTCTGAATCAGTTCAATGCAAATTACTCTTTTTTTAAATGATCGTGGGTCCGTCATAATACAAAGATGGTGTCCGCTGTAATTGAGCAAACAATTATGAAGAATATACTAATTTTGCAACTAAAAACAATGTTTCTGTTCTCCACTGTGTTTTCAGTTTAAAATGTTGTTTATGTTCTATTTTCTGGAACCTGCCCTCCTTAGTATATATGAGCATAGATGTGATAATACATAACCTTCAGATTCGAGATTTGCAGTGAGAGAGAAGAAGAGTGCACCATCACTATTTTTCATCAATTCACTGCTCATTTATTCAAAATGCCCAGCAACAGAGAATGGAGAGAGGATACAACCCTACCCCAAGTTCAGTCTGGGCAGGTTCTCGCTAACAAGAGCTCAGTAGAGTCACAGAGTCCTACAGCAAAGAAACAGATCCTTCGGCCTGTCATGTCTATGCCAACCAAGAAAAACTAACTTGCACCAATCCCATTTGCCTGCAACTAGTCCATAATCGAATTTGGCCTAGCATTTTGTGTGTTGATACAGATGCTTCTGCAATGTTATGGGAATACCTACCTGCACAAACATCTCAGGCAGCACTTTCCATAATTGTTCCACTCCAGAAGCGATATTCTTTTTTCTCAGATCGCGTCTGAACTATATATTCCTCATCTTAACGTTATGCCTTTTGGTCTTAAACACATCTACCTTGCGGAAAATAAGAATCTCACTAGCTTATCTGTCTCTGCCTCTGATAATTTTGTATCCCTCAATCAGATCCCACTCCCTTTCCCCCCAAAAGTCCCATCGATCAAATAAAAGCAAAGTTCAATGAAACTTTTCATCCCAGGCTTATTTTTAGTGAATCTCCTCTGCATCATCTCCGATGTAATCAAGTCCTTCCCATGGTGTGGCCTAGAACGACAAACAGTATTGCATCTGTGGCCTAACCAATGTTTCATACAGTTGTAACAAGACTTCTTTGCTGCTATATTCTAGCCCCAACTAATGAAGATAAGCATACAGTTTGCCTTCTTCACCACCCTGTCCCTCAGAACTTTTTTTTAATACATTCCATCCACTGATGTCAGACGCACTGGCCTGTAATTTTCTGTCTATTCCTGCTTCCTTCTTGAACAAGGAACCACATTAGCTATTGTCCAGTTTTGTGGCGCTTTACCTGTGGCCAGAGAAATATTTGCCAGATTCTCATAGTATCTCGTGGTGCATCTTATCAGCCCCTGGGAATCTATACACCTTTACGCTTGCCAATAAAAAATCTCATTTCTCCTCCTTATAAATCTCAACATGCTCGAGAAACTCACAACCCCAGCTGAAATCCCCGGTGACAGTGTTTTTCTCCTCTGAAAATACAGGTGAGAAGCAGTCATTTAAGTCATCACCCATGCCCACTGGCTCCACGCACAGTTCCCCTATTGGCCTATATAAAAGCATCTCTCTTTCCCTGGAATTCTTCTTACTCTTATATAATTGTGAAATGCCTTGGTATCTTCTGATCCCATCTTCTTATCTTCCTGATCCCATCTCCCATAAGATATTTCACGGACCCCCTTTGCCCTCCTAATTTCTTTAATTTTTAAACAACCATCTGCACCCCACTCCCGCTACACACACACACACACACACACACGTGCAATCTCTGTTTTAATACAAAGTAACTGACAGGCATTTCCTTCGTTTCCTATACCCGACAATTGCATCCCCTGACATCCAGGGTTCTCTGGACTTGTTGGCTTTAAACTTCACTCGTTGAGGAGCATACCGGACCGGAATTCTCATTATACCACTTTAAAATGTCTCTCACTTTCCAAATGTACACTTATGTGCAGTTGTCTGCTCCCAGTCTGTGTTTGACAGATCCTGTCAATTTGTATTGAGCTTGGCTTTCCTCCAATTTAGACACTTTACTCCTGCACTATCCTTCGCCTTTCCATTATGACTATAAAACTTGCAGAGTTATGAGAACTGTTCCCGTAATTCTCTCACACGGACATATGTATCACATGATTGACTTCATTCCGTAGAATTCGGTCTCGCATTGTCCCTGTGATAAAGCAGAGCATGACATCCCCACCACACCCACCCCCCCAACCCAAACCCCCGAGAACTGAAATTGGAACACCCAAAGAGGGTCACCTCGCCCTATGACTTGTAAAAAGAGTGTCAGAAGTGGTGCAATCTGCTTTTCAGCAACTTCTGGTGGTTAGATAAAATAGACCCCTTACAATCATTTTAAAATTAGAAAAACAAGTTTATTTATGACTCCAACAGTGAATAAGTTAACTAAACTACTAACAAACCGAATAAATCCCTTCTAATTACAAACTATTCCTGAATAAAGCAAGATTCTAAAGGTATGCTGTTCTAATAAGTACATATCCCACTGATATAAAAAAAAAGAATTTAGTCTTTCGAGCTTTCAGCCAGTTACCCGTCTTCCAGAATGTTCTGTGCCTTCACCGTCGAATCTTCTGTCAGGAATATTAACTAGTTGTGCCATTGGTACGGTGTTACTTAGATGTTGCTTTCTGTAAGACATAGAGGAGGCTGTGAGAGCCAGCAATTCTCTCTTGAGAGCTGAAGCCTGTTAGATTTGGCGGGTGGCAGTTCGCTCTCAGGCTTTGTCCAACTGCCCCCTTCAATTATACCGTTGATGACATATCAATATTTCTTCAATAGCGTTGTTCCGATGTCGTTAAAACCATTAGAATTAAATTTAATAGATTTGTGTTATCTATGTACCTGGTTCAAACTAACTGGCCAAATTCAAAAGCCTGCTGTCTTGGTAAAACCTGCTTTTTGGCCTGCTAACTATACAGCTTTTCGATACAAATGCTTCAATACGGGTGCTCTTTGTCTACTTGCAAACTTGCAAACTGATGCTCACAGATATCCATGTAAAATTTCTATGCACAAAAAAGCACATGATCTTTTAAAAGGACCGCGCAATGCTTTCCTCTTTAGCACTTTAGAAAGACCAAATTCTAACTTCTTGCCTCCCCATCCACATCTACTCTCCCCAATTTCGCAACATGCCTCAGCTGAGCGCGAAGAGGAGCCTTTCCACTTTCAAACGGATTGCAAAAACTTCAGACGGATTACAAAACGATGTAGCAGAATAAGTCCAAGTGGTTTGGACCTGCTTTACCTCCCATGTTCTTTGATCGCCATAATCAGTACGGGAAGTGGTTTCAGAAATCATATCCCTGGATGTGTCTCACATTTCCACATTGCTATTTACGCTCCGTCTCCCACACCCATTGCTTTATCCTGTACGAATTATTTTCAAAGAAATCAATCCTTCAATGTTTGGATGACTTTGTCTGATGATGGTTCTTGCCCCAAATATCTAAATCATTCATTAAGTGCGTTGAAATATGATAAAAAGCATTTGATTTTGCAAAGTACGGAAGGTGCAAAAAAATTCAATCCTTCTCCTCACAGAATGCTCCTCCTTATTCTGTTTAATACAATCCCAGTATTCTTAATAGCTTTGTCTCTGTGTGATTATGACCACATGACCAACCCAGGCCATTGTTGGTTCCATTCATTCCACATTTGACATTACCGACCGGCACTGTGGACACAAAGATGTTGCTTCAGTTCTTCTAGTGTACAGTCCCAGAATTCACAAGCTAGCTGTTTGTACTCGATCTGTTGTATCTCTGCATCAGTGTGAGGTTTTCAGGGCACAAACATACATGCCGCTTTTGCTCTAAGAATATGCAGATACTTAAAGTTACCATGTTATTTCCTTTATGTAAGTTAAAAATGAATCTGTCTTGCAATTCCGAAGGTTTATAACCATCTTCTATGTATCTTCAGTATATATCTCAGAATTTCCCGGGGGTACTAGATGTACCAGATTTGGGTTCCACTGGCATAAGTTACCAAGAAACATCAGTGCTGATTTACGTGTTCTCCTTTCCAGAACATAAATGGAGATGAATTTTGCAACACTAAATCAAAAATACAAAATGTTTCATTTATCAGGGAATAAAAGCACCTCCTGGAAAACGCACTCGCTATTTAAGAAAAAAGCTGACCTGCCTGAAAGCCCATTGTTATTGGCGAGGAACACAGAAAGCAAATGGTATCGGGTTTATGTTTTGAATGAAAATACTAAAATATTTTAAATGTGTTGCCCCGCCTAGTCTGATATTAATGTGTAACCAGGATCAGGTTTCACTTACTGAGAGGCTGAAGGCATTTTCTCAATTCTCTGTCAAAGCAGATGACAGCTGCGAACAAAGCAATGAGATCTGTAGGCAATAACTTCCTCTGATCGTTTATGTTTCTTCTCTGACATTCTCAGTGCCCCTTTGTCTCCGTATCTTTGCACTGAACTCTGCTTCTTCCTGATGAGTGTACGTCTCCTTGAAACAGACATCCCGTCGGCTGTAAAATGCATGTCAATGAATCCCATCCAAATAATGCAATAATCTGATGTTCTTTAGGGAGGGTAACTGTTGTCCTCACCTGGTCAGGACTACATGTGACTCCAGATCCATCAGTCTCTCTCTCTCTCTCTCTCTCTCTCTATCTCTCTGTCTCTCTCTCTCTCTCTCAAACACACACACACACACACACAAACACACACACATTTTCTCTCTACCAGCGAGAATTTAAAGTTCTACCGCATCACCGTCATTGAGAGTTGTCTTCACAGCAAGTCCTAGTCTGAAAACCAGAGCCTGATTGATCCTCCTGTCCATCTTCATCGTCATGAAAAGGAAGACCTGCAATGACCTGTTCCCACTTGCAGCTCTGATATTCTTAATATTGTGTAAGTTTAGTTTTCTAATCAGGCGCCTTGTTTTATCAATCCTTTTATAGTTTGTTATGTTTGAGTAACGTTTCTTTTGTTACAGCAGTTCAATGTGAGAATCAAAGCTCACAGGCTGGTCAAGTGCTATCTTTGGAAGGGGATCCAGTTGAATTGGACTGTTGGCTCTCCATTCGTTCTGGTGCTAATGTAGCCTGGTACAGACAAACACTGACAGGGCCTCTGTCATTTATCGGCTACATGTGCCAGCGTAATATGGCAATTGGACGCGACACTCTTTCATTTGACAGAGAAAACAAGGCTAAAACCATCTTGTTTGATCACAATGAGGTCGAAGATGCTGGAGTGTATGACTATGAGATGCAGGTACTGTGAGACAAACAGTGGATCTGGTCCTACAAAATCTTACATTGTACTGTGTCTCCACGTGCAGTAAACTTTCACCAAAACAAGGATTTTACAAGAAAGAGTAATTTGAGAAAACTTACTTTTCAACACAAACTTCCAGATGGATTAATTTACAAAATCCTATCACCGATCAATTTTATAGGATTATAGTAAATCGGATTTTCTGTGTGTGCAACATGAAAAATAAATGATGGACATGAAACAAGCTCTGCCTTTTCATGGATAGGTAGATAGATAGGTAGATAGATAGATAGATAGATAGATAGATAGATAGATAGATAGATAG